>NC_141136.1:195000-1395000 GCF_053477565.2 Lygodium microphyllum
TACATCCCCATGCACTTCTCCAATTTTTCATGTTACAGAGGAGGTATGTTCTGGGAAACCTCTGTAATATGCCCATTTGTGGATCTTTGGATGTGACACTTTCTACCATATTTTCAAAGGCAAGCACAATAAGTTGGATCCAAAGTTTGTCAATATATAATTATTGAATATGGGAATGCAGGTAAGATGGGCTATCGCCTTTGGGACCCATAGGCTATGAAGGTTATTTGTAGCCATGATGTAATTTTCCATGAGAAGAAGATGCATAAGTAGCCTTAGTAGGTAGTTGAAGTATGTATGGTGGTCTTTCAAGATGAGCCTCCTATTACTGTACAACTAGCCCCAGTGAGTCAACATGATGTAATTGATGATGTCATGGCTCACGATCCACTTGTTATACAAGATCATGCTATTAGATAGAGAGGATGTGCCTTAGAGGCCATCCCACAACCAACTTCGAGACACTCTGCCAGACCTTTATACCTTCTTGATCACTATGAGCCCTCTATGTATTATGCCATGGTGACAGGCTCTACTAAGCTACTTACCTATGAGAAGGCTATAATGAATGAAGCTGAGAGGAGAGAGGAGAAAGAGTTAAAGAGAGAGAAAAGAGCAAGAAGAAGAGAAATGAAGACTAGAAGAGGAGAGAGATGCTAGAATATCAAGCTCATATTATTCTCCTGTTAGTATGTATGACCGACATTAACCTTGTCCAGCTCTATTAGCAAGTCTGGGACATTAAATAAGTCGATGATCTTAGACCCAGTGTGAATGGTCCTATGGACCTTAGTACTATTGTATACACTTATGCTATGTGTGTGGTTATGAGATAATGAATGGAAGAAGAAGAGAGTACACTAGCTCTTCACTCTGTCTCTGTCTCTCTCAATCTCTACATGGTATCAGAGCACCCATGACTGGGCTCTGTGGAGTGCATGCGGGAAGAAGACCTGAAGAATGAACTGCCAAGGTTGAAGAGAACAAAGGACTGACTGTCATTTTCCTTCATTGTCTATGCTACAATGTAGGCATTACCATTGTGACTTGCCATTGCTTGAAGAGGGATCTGTGACTTAGTTGACACATTGGATAGGCTTCATTGAGAACATTTGGGTGCTTGATAATCATCATTATCTTCACCATGTGTTGCTGGAAGAACCTGACAGGCTGCGTGAACTGCGCCTGTATGCAGGCTGAATGCATTGGTTGTACTTCATGCTAATGCTTGGTCACAAACTGATCTATGGCTTATAAACAAGCCTTGGCAAGGTTGCTAAAGACTTGTGGCATGCTAATGCTTGACTGGGAATGAGATATGAGCTATGAGAGTTGACTACAGATCTGAAATCTATCCCAAACTGCTGTAGACAGAGAGTATTCAGTAGGTACATGACTTTGGAAAGAGCTTTGAGCTTATAGACATGCCCAAAAAGGGTCTACTAAAGTACATACATGCTAATGCAGACATATGTCTTGGATATTTTGCTTGTAAGCTGTAGATTACTGATCAAGTATACTCAGATCTGAAGCATTTATCTTGGCTGGAAATTGTCAAGAATTTTTGGATAGCAAGCACTACTTGGTCCACTACTTGGCCCTGAAGGGTTATGTACTTCATGACATGGTATATCTCTTACAAATGCTTTGAGCACTGAGAAGGGAGTTGAATGCAAATGGTTGCAATTGGAATTAGATGTACTACAATTGTCTTGGCTGTTTATAAACAATGAATACTTTGTATGCCACTTATTCCTGAAGACATGATACTCTTGGGTATTGGCAGGGTTATGCATTGGCTTCCATTTGTTGTGGCATATGGATATGATACCTTGAGGGTATTGTGGACTAAAATACATTGTCTTTGGCCTGTTCTTGGCTGACTAAAATTTACAGGTAGAATACTCTGCACTTGTACTTGCAGTACATGATGTATTCAGTGTCAGATTGACATGCTTGGAACCCCATATGCAGGGATAGATATTTGAACTGCTGTAAGTGTTTTTTTTTTGGGGGACATGTACCTTCTATGTTGAGCTAAAAAAAGAGCAGCTGTTTACTGTCATTTTCAGCCTACAGACTGCTTGTCTATACATGAACAGGTTGCTCAAATACATGCTAGTTTTGCATTGAATGCAGTCCGTATATGCAAGTTGCAATACCTAAGTGATTGCCAACTGTCAGGAGGTGATTGTACTGCTGTTTTCAGGCTAAAGAACTGACTGTCTGAGCACACAGAGTGCTCGAAACTATCATAAAAAGTTGCAGGGTGAATTGTTTGGAAGACTTTGGCTTGCAGGTAGTCAGGTAGAGTCTAGAACATGGCAAATGCAGAAAGGACAGACAACATAACCCAGATAGCGGGGGAAAAGCTTGACAGTAACAATTATGCCATATGGAAGTTTTGCATGGAGAACTTCTTAATAGGGAAAGGCTATTGGGAGTTGGTGGCTGGAGCGGAAAATAAACCTGAGCTCCCAGATCGACCTACGGCTGATTAGAGATGATTACTCCAAGCTTGGACAGAAAGAGCTCATGGAGTCTTGCACTGGCTCTCTTTATGTATCTCAGATGCCATGGTAATGAAGATAATGAACTGTAGCTCTCCTAATAATGCATGGGACATTTTGGTCAAGTAGTATGGCATAACCACAAGTGCTAGGAAGATACAGTTGAAGCAGAAGTTCAACAACATGGAGAGGAAGAGCAGGTCTATACAGGATTATGTCACGGAGGTTAAGACCATTCTGGATCAATTGGCATCTGTTGGTTCACAGGTTGAAGATGAAGACATGGTTGCTATGACTTTGAATGGTTTGGGGCCTAAGTATAAGTCTTTTGACACTTCTGTGTCTGTGGAGGCTGAAATGCCTGATTTCAATGAGCTGGTTGCATTGCTTATCCATGAAGAGGTTAAGCTTGGCTTGGCTACAGGATCTAGCAGTTCTAAAAACAAGGATGTAGTTTTCTATTCCAATCAATGCGACCGTGGAAACCGTGGTAGAGGCTATGGATCTGGCAGAGGAGGCCAGCAAAATGCATCCTATGGCAATAACAACCAGCAGGTATCGAATGCAAGAGGTGGTGGAAACTTTAGAGGCAGGGGGAGATCTAGCCCTAGAGGTAGAGGCTCCTAGCAACAGCAATGTCCATCTGGCAATCCGAACAAGGATAAGGATTGTCATTACTGCGGGAAGTATGGGCATATTGCCAAGTACTGCTGGAAGAAGTAGGGCAATCAGAAAGGTAAACAACATGGACATTTTGCTACATCTAGTCAGGCAGATGATACTTCAGGAGATAGATTGTTTGCCATGCAGTATGTAAAAGACAGAGTTGCTGAAAAATGCAATAATGATGCAGTTTGGTACATTGATTCAAGGGCATCAAACCACATGACTCCTCACGGTGATTGGTTCACTGATATGGTGCCTGAAAAACATGGCTATGTCTGTACAAGTGATGACACGCAGCATAGCATTGAGCATAAAGGCAAAGTGCCTCTTGTGGTTCATGATGGCAAAAAGAAAAATTTGCATGATGTATTGCATATTCCTTCGATTACGAAGAACTTACTGTCTGTTGTGGTCAGATGACGGAGCAGAACTTGCAGGTTAGATTCAACAAGCATGGTTGCTTTATTGAAGAGTTTGGCAATGGATGCAAGTTGATAGCTCGTGGCCACACGAATGGCAGAATGTTTACTCTTGATGCTACCTTGCCAGAGCTGAATTCAGCTATGTTTGCCCATGGTTCTGGCACTATCAGAGATTTGGAAATTTGGCACAAGAGAGTGGGGCATGTAAATTTGCAAAGGCTACAAATTATGCAGAAAAAACAGCTTGTTACAGGTTTACCCAAGTTCCAATATTCAGATATTGGTCATGTATGCGATGCTTGCCAGTTTGGTAACCAATCAAGGTTGCCATTTGTCAGGCATGTAAGGCAGACTACACGTCCCTTGCAGTTAGTGCACTCTGATGTTTGGGGGCTAGTCCATAATGCATCCATGGGAGGCTCAAAGTATTATGTGACATTCATTGATGATTATAGTCACTATACTTGGGTTTACATTCTGAAGACAAAGGATGAGGTGTTTGTTGTTTTTCAGCAGTTTAAGAAGTAGGTTGAAAAGGGATTTGACTGCTATATCTCTTGCTTGAGATCAGATAGCGGTGGGGAGTATGTGCCAAATGAGTTTGACAACTTTCTGGCTGAAAATGGCATACGTAGGTAGCTTACCTGCAGCTACACTCCTCAGCAAAATGGGGTAGTTGAAAGAAAGAATAGTGTCTTGATGGAAGCTGCTCGTGCCATGATGAATGAGAAGAAGATGTTGCTCTATTATTGGGCTAAGGCTGTTATGACAGCCATGTATATCTTGAATCGGACTCCCACTGCAGGTATTCATGAGATGACACCATTTGAGAAGCTATATGGCTATAAGCCGGATGTAAGTCACATGAAAGTCTTTGGTTGTCTTGCTTATGTGCATATTCCAGATGAAAAAAGGAAGAAGCTAGATCCAAAAGCACATAATTGTGTTCTCATTGGATATTCGTAGGTGAAGAAGGCATACAAATGCTATGATCCCTCTACTAGGGAGACCTTGGTGAGCAAGGATGTTATTTTTTATGAGATGGGTTCTTGGTATGTATCATCGGCTACAGTGCCATCAGATATGCCTTCTACTCATGTATCTATAGTTGATATGCAGCAGAGCACTACTATGACAGAACCTAGTAGTCAGACAGTATCCCCATGGACAGGGAGATTGAGGAGCTCACCATCCACTGACACTAGTATGTCAGTGAGGGGGAGATATGATGTCGCGGACAGAAAAGGAAAAGAGAAAGTTACTGAGGATGTATCTGGGATGATGACACCTGGTAGAATAACTTCTGGATATGAGTCTGTTGACACTTTAGACAGTGAACTTGGTATTCCGACTGTCTATACGCCCAACTGGTGCAAGGCAGAGCAGGTACATTCTGCCTCATGAGAGAGGGGAATCGAGCAGTGCACCACAGCCTAAACGCTCACAGAGGGTCAGATACCCTATTGACAGGTTGACATATAGTGGCTACATTGCAAAGCATTATGCTTACATGACAAAAGTGATAACCAGGTACATATGCTGAAGTAGTGGAAGATGAGAACTGGTGTGCAGCCATGGATGAAGAAATGAATGCCTTGGTTGAAAATAAGACATGGGATCTTGTACCACTGCCTGAAGGAAAAAAGACCATTGGCTGCAAATGGGTCTACAAAATCAAATGCAAGTCGGATGGCAGTGTGGAAAGGTACAAAGCCAGGCTGGTTGCTAAGGGGTATGCCCAACAGTATGGACTTGATTATGAGGAAACATTCAGCCCTGTTGCCAAGATGGCAACCATATGCACTGTGATTGCTTTGGCTACTGCTAGAGGCTGGAAATTACAGCAGATGGATGTGAATAATGCCTTTCTTAATGGTGACTTAGCAAAGGATATCTATATGGTTCAGCCAGAAGGGTATGTTCACCCTGACTTTCAGCATTATGTATGCAAGCTGAAAAAGGCACTGTATAGGCTGAAGCAGGCTCCGAGAGCTTGGCATGCTAGGATCAGTAAATACTTGCAAAGGTTGGGATTTACTGTTAGTAGGGCTGATCACAGTCTGTTTACAAAAAAGACAAACAAAGGCTTGGTAGTGCTGGTCATATATGTTGATGTTTTGATAATCACTGGTAATGATGACTTGGGCATACATCATGTAATGAAGATGCTGAAATCTGAATTTGACATGAAAGATCTAGGTGAATTGAAGTACTTTTTGGGTATTGAGGTAATCAAGGCTGAAAATGGTTTATAGCTAATCCAGAAACATTATGCCATGGAAATGCTGAAAAAGTATGGCATGGCTGAATGCAAACCATTGGATACACCCCTTGATCAAAATGTCAAGTTGGACATTAGCACTGGAGCTGAAATTCAGGATGTGACTATGTATAGGCAGATGGTTGGAAGTCTGATCTATTTGACCATCACTAGGCCAGACTTGAGTTATGTAGTTGGGCTCATAAGTTAGTTTATGCAGAAGCCCAGGAAGCCACATTTGGATGCTGTTAGGCGGATTATGAGATATGTTAAGTCCACTGTAGATTATGGGCTGTTTTATGTGAGAAATAAGCCCTTGAAATTGGTTGGATACACAGATGCAGATTGGGCAGGATGCTCATATGATCGCAGATCTATGAGTGGTTATGCTTTTGGCTTTGGAAGTGGCATGATCAGCTAGAGCAGCAAGAAGCAACCAACGGTTGCATTGTCTAGTACTGAGGCAGAGTACAGGGGTGCTGCATTGGCAGCATGTGAGATTTCATGGCTGCTCAAGCTTATGGCTGATTTGGATATTCAGGTGGATGCTCCAATGACCTTATTATGTGACAATCTCAGTAGTGTACTCCTGGAAATGAATCCAATATGCCATGCCAAGACAAAACACATAGAGGTACACTACCATTTTATCAGAGAGATGGTTCTTGCAGGGAGACTAGATCTTATGCATGTGAAGACTGATGAACAGGTTGCAGATATCTTTACCAAGTCTTTGGGTAAAGATAAGTTTAGTAGTTTTAGACAACTACTTGGAGTTAATCAGATGATTTGAGCTTGAGGGGGAGTGTTAGAATATCAAGCTCATATTATTCTCCTGTTAGTATGTATGACCGACATTAGCCTTGTCCAGCTGTATCAGCAAGTGTGGGACATTAAATAAGTCGGTGGTCTTAGACCCAGTGTGAATGGTCCTACGGACCTTAGTACTATTGTATACACTTATGCTATGTGTGTGGTTATGAGACAATGAATAGAAGAAGAAGAGAGCACACTAGCTCTTCACTCTATCTCCATCTCTCTCAATCTCTACAAGAGAAAGACAGAAAAGAGGGGAAAAAGAAGGAGGAAGCCATGGAAGCTGAAGATGAAGGTGAAGAGTATGTTCTTGATAATAATTGATCACCCTAATCTAGGAATCTTACACCCTATATACCTCGGTCAATGTGACTGTGTTTATTACAATGAATTCAATATATCCCCAAGGTAATAATTGGGCAACAAGATATATCCCCAATGATTGCCTTGGGGATATATTGAATGGTACCTTATTCATGTATGGGGGGAAGGTTCTTCCACCACATAGTCCACTAAGGTGCCCATGAAGGGTTTCAGCTAGCTGACATGAAACACATTGTATATTTTGGTAGTGGGGGGAAACTCTAATCAGTAGGCTAATATCCGGCAGGGGCCATAGAAGTAGTGGGCCAGCTTGTTACTACTGTTGTCTTTGAGAGTGGAGTAGTGGGACTTAGGCACTTTCAAGAGGACCAGTTCCCCTTCCTAGAATTCCAAATGCCTTCTTTTCTCATCATCATAGAGTTTCATGTGAGAGGCATGGCTTTGAGGGTTGATATTATCATTGAATAAGACTACATGGAGGGGAACCTTATACTCATATAAGGTCTCAAAAGGAGAAACTCCAATGCTAGAGTGGGTGGAGTTGTTATAAGCAAACTTAGCCAAGTGGAGCCACATATCCCAACTATGTTGTACATCATGGCAAAAGTGCTACAAATATGTCTCAAGCCATTTGTTTACTCTTTCAATTTGGCCATCAGTTTAAAGGTGGTATGCAGTGGATGGGGCATGCTTGGTACCCATAGATGTGAAAATTGTCTGCCAAAAGTTGCTCATAAACTTAGCATCCCAATCGTGTACTATGACTTGTGGTAAGCCATGCAACTTGAAGACATATTCCATAAATTAAATGGCCACCTGAGAGGCAGTGTATTAGGTCTTAGTGGGGATAAAGTGGGCAGCTTTGGTGAGGTGATCAACTACCACATAGATATTGTTCCAACCTTTCTTGGTCATGGGGAGTCTAGTGATGAAGTCCATTGTGATATGAGTCCATTTCCCTTCAAGAATAGGGAGGGGTTGTAAGAGGCTAGTGGGCTTGAGTGTACTGTCCTTGTTCTGTTGGCATGGGACATATTTGATCACAAATTCCTTGACATCCCTCCATAAGCCTTTCCAATAAAAGCTCTTGGCAATCTTGTCATATGTTTTGAAAACACCCAAATGACTAGCAGTGGGATGAGAATACATCTCTTCCATGATCTTCTATGTGAAGGGGGAAGTGTGTGGGATGGCGATCTTACCATGGGACCAAATAAGGCCATGCTTAAGTTGATATTGGGAGTTTTCAGTCATGACCCCATGGTGTAATTTCTAGAAGATGTGGCAAAAGTTATCATCTAACAAATAAACTTCTTGAAGCACTTCAATCCAAGCACTATGCAACTCTGAAATAAAGGATACTCTACATGCCCACATCCGAGAGAGTGAATTAGCCATTATCTTTTCCCGGAGTGTGAGAAATGTCAAAGTCATAGTCTTATAAGGTTGCCACCCATTGCCTTTGCTTAGGAGTCAAAGTGGACTAGGTCAAGAAGTACTAGAGGACGTGGTGGTCACTTTTTACTTGGAAGCGGCTGCCATACAAATAGTGGTGTCATTTCTTGATAGCATGGAGGATGGCCAAAATCTCTTGGTCATATACATTCATTTGCATCTCATTATCATCAAGCACGTCCTTTAACTACTTGAAACTATGATTAGTAGTGGCATCCCAAAAGAATGATTCCATATTTAATCGATTAGTCAAAGGTGCTGCAATGGTGGCATAGTGCTTAATGAAGCATCTATAGAATGAAGAGAGACCAAGGAAGCCACCCAATAAAGTGGTGGTGGATGGGTTGGGCTAGTCCTTAACATATTGCACTTTCTTCAAGTTAGCTTGTATGCCATTTTTGCTCAC
Organism: Lygodium microphyllum; assembly: GCF_053477565.2. Taxonomy (NCBI): domain Eukaryota; kingdom Viridiplantae; phylum Streptophyta; class Polypodiopsida; order Schizaeales; family Lygodiaceae; genus Lygodium; species Lygodium microphyllum. Next base: position 203,860 of record NC_141136.1, read on the forward strand.
AATGTGTCCCAAGTACTCCACATATGTCTACATGAAGATACATTCGCTCTCCTTAGCAAAGAGCCTATGCTCTCCAAATATGTCAAACACCCTTCTGACGTGCCAAGTGCTCCTCTGGTGACTTTTGTAAATGAGAAATTCATCAAAGAAAACGAGCACAAATTTGAACAAGAAGGATTGAAGAATTTTGTTCATGAGGCTCTAAAATGTGGCAGGGGCATTAGTCAACCCAAAAGGCATCACTAGAAAATGATAAATCCCATGATCACTCTTGAAGGCCATTTTGATCTCATCTCCCTCCCTCATATGAATCTAATGGTAGCTAGAGCATAAGTCAATCTTAGTGAAAAAGCATACCCCTTTCAACTCATCCAGCAAGTCATCAATCCATGGGATGGGATAGCAGTTCTTCACTATGATTTTGTTCAAGTCTCTGTAGTCAATGCATATGCGGAAAGAGCCATCTTTCTTCTTGACTAACACAACAAGGGATGCATAGGGGGAAGACCTCTTCACGTTTACACTTGGAGAGTCTATAAGGTGGCTTGTTTACTGGTTTGGAATGGGGCTCTAAATCAAGTGGATGGTCCAGTTGCCTCTTAGGGGGAAGGGCTATAGGTATCTAAAATAGATCACTGTACTCCTTAAGTAGGGCCTGTAAGGCTGAATCCTTAGATACTTTAGAGGGCTGACTTGAATTGTCCTTATTCAATTGCAAGACAAAGATCTACGAGCATTTTTTAAACTCCCGTTTGAGTTACTTTGTTGCAATGATCTGAAAATCATCATAATCTTAAATGCCCTCTAAGCGAATGAGTTGTCCATGCATCACAAACTCCATGTAGAGCTAAGAGAAATCCATAGTAAATTTTCCCAATTTTTTCAACCAATCACAACCCAAGGCAACATCAATGGGACCTATATCTAGGGCAATTAGATCAACTAATGCCACATAATTTTCAGCTAAGCATAAGATTATGGGGCATACATGTGTCCTAATTTCTTCTTCTCCATTTGCTACTTGGACCTTCCAGGGGTGGTCCAATTCAATGGGGGTGCATTTCACCCGGTCAATGGATAACTTATTAACAAAATTGTGAGTGCTACCACTGTCCACCAGGATCAAGACATGCTTCCCATGGATACTACCTTGAATGCATAGGGTGTTGGGGCTCTGAGAACCCATCCAATCATTCAAGGAGATGGAGTAAAGGGAAGTGGTAGGTGGGCGGGATGTCATATTAAGTATTTGTGATGGGCAGCTACCCGAGTCAAAAGGAAACCCATCCGCTGGTTCATAGAACTGGTTGTAATACACATCCTCAACATGCTCAATATGGTCAATGGGTAGGTCATCCTCATCATTGTGCCAATCTTCCATGACATAAATGCTATGAACCTTGACCTTAGTTGTCTTGTAAGGGAACTTGGAGGCATGGCCAACAAGGTACTTTTCCCCACATTTAAAGCATAGGGCTTTTTCCTTCCATTCCTTCACAACATCCGATGAAATGAAACATTGGCCACTGGAACCATGGGAAGGTGATGCAATGGACTGTTTATTTTCAGCATACTTAGTCTCAGTATTAGAGCCAAATGTTGTCCCAAAAGTGCTCGGATTTCTTTCAACATGGAAGGTGAGGTAAGTGGGTATTTTGGGGCTATTAGTAGGCATAGAAGTGCCTCAGAACCCACCTCTATATGGGGCTGATCTTGAAGGGATACAAGACTGTCCAGAACCTTGCTGAAAATATTCATTCTTACGATACTTCCTTGCATATCTCTCGGCCAATTCAATTGCTTCAAATAGTCTGGTAGGCTTTTGGGCCATCACATCTACCGTTAGGCTTGGTTCTAACCCATAGATATACTTATGCAATTTAGCATCATTGCTAATTCTCTCCACATGCATGGTCAAGTTCATAAACTAATTGGTGTATTCACGTACAGTGAGATTACATTGGTCAAGAGTGTACCATTGTATTGCTAGCTGCTCTTTTTCTACAAGGGACACAAATACTTGGACCATATGCATTTTAAATTCTTCCCAATCCCTGAATTAATGATTCTCTTGATTGATATAGCACCGCCATGTGTGGGTAAATCCTTCCAAGTGGAGAGAAGCAAATATAATTTTTTTATCATTAGTGTGGAGGTAGATATTGAAGTAGAACTCCAACTTGGACATCCATTCCTCCAAGTTTGATGGTGAGGGAGATTACCCATTGTACTTAGTGAGAATAATCTTGGCACATAGATCATGAGGGCCTTACTGCCCATGAAACCCTTACTCTCCATACATCTTATGATATCCATACATACTTTGGTGCCCATGCATACCATGCGGTGCATTTATCCCATGTTGTCCATTATAGCCATGCTGGCCATTAGTACCATACTGTCCATGATGGGGCTGATTCATATAGGTTGCATGGGGGCTCCTGTGGAGAGTGGGGGAGCTTCTACCAAGGGTGGGAGAGGGCCTTAGTGGGGTGTTGGCTACATGGTTTATGGGGGAGCTCAACAGGGGCTCATCATGCTGCACATGAGAGGGTTCACAAATCTCATAGGTAGAAGGGGGGATTCGCTTAGCACCAAGTATGCCCTATGGACCATGCAATGGCTCCTAAGGTGGTGGACGTCTAGATTCATGCTTAGAGTCATTGCCCTTCCCTTGGGATGAAGCTGTAGCTAGATGAGCAACAAGAGTAGTGAGCTGCTCCAAGGTTTGTTGAGTTCTCGAGTTTGAGAGGGCCATTTTCTCAATTGCTTCATCAAATTCAGACATCATTTTGTGATGATTGGTGACCATGTCATTATGCCATTCCAAGTAATGAAGCTCATGTTGACATAGGGTGTGGTTGAGCAGGTTGTAGGGATCCGTATCGGGCATTTCCTCTTGCATATCACCATGATAATCTTGTGATGACCTTGGTTCATCATTCATGGACACCCTGGAATCTCTAATATCCCTCTGGAGTTCTTCATGGGCCTTACTTTTGCCTTTGTAGTTAGTCATCTAGACGCAATCCACAGGACCTGTTGATTTTTTATTCAGATTGGAGGGAACAAATCCCCTTCGAGATGAGCTATTAATCTTTGTGACAAAAAATGATCAGAATATTTTGCAATGGGATTTCTTGCCTAGAGTGGCTTCGAGAGGAGCTCTAGGGTTTACTCCCAAGTGTAATACAGAATTTTCTGTAATAGGATCTTTATGACTATCCTGCTTAACTATGACCAAAAACACTAACTATCCCTTAGTGAAAAAGCACTATATGAATGAGTCATATGCTGAGAGGCCTGACCAACAACATGAATATCATCTTGAGCATATTGATCACTATCTCAAGCATCATTGCATATCCATCTACTCTGTCATCAATGCATAAGTGAAGTTTATTACCATACATCTCTTTTGACTACATGCACTTCAAGTGTCATACATTGGTGCCATTAGCACTGGAAGGGTGTCCAAGGGGGATCATTGCTTCAGGAGAGGTAGTGATCATGGGAGAGTTCTTGCACCTGGATACAAGTATCAGGCTCCGGATCACTAGGAGGTGGGAAAAGTTCCCCCCATGCCGGGTTGTGCACCCCTTCAAGGTCTTAAGTGGTAAGGGAGGGTCATCTCTCTTTTGTCTTACCACCTCGCCTAGCATCAGCCTTTTTCCTCAATCAAAGTATACATGGTAGACATGTTTATTAAGTAATCAACATGAGATGCATTAGAAAGGAAACATAAGGCCATTTCATGAGATGCAAGGATGAACAAGAGCTTGGGTAGGGATTACCTTGGTAGTCCAATGACTCACTAGCTGCTACTTACCCATTTAGAAAGATCTATGATTATCTTTGAGATTTATCCAAGGCACAAAAGATAAAGAGGGGTTAAGGCTAGAAATTACAAATGATTCAGGATTAGTTATGATGCATCAGGAGGCAAACAGAGTATTGACTTTCAATAGACTCATGCATACAAAGAGGGTTGAACTAATAAGGCCTATGTAAGCTTTAATCTCTCCAACAAAAGGATTAAGCTCAGCAAGTGGATAAATATGAGAGACTAAGATCAAATTGACATACCTCTTCAATGCTTGGGGAAGATGGTTGAAGTATAGCCCATCATGATACCCATTTGCTCCATCAATAAAGCCTGGTTGGTTGGAGTATTCCCATGGATGAAGATTTCAAGCATTCGAATGCTTCCACTGATGATGAGGCGAGCTTGAACTTCATAGATGGAAAGCTTCAAATGGAGATTTCATGGTTGCCCACAAAAATATTTGCATGCTGAGCTCTGTATCTTCAATCTGAGTACAAGAGGCAAAAGAGGGGATTGAAGGGGCTTGTGGGGGCTAAGCTCTCAAAGATAAGAGGGATTGGTGGATTGAGCTTCAATGGTCTGAGATAGCTTTAGTTGAAGAATCCTTGGCTGCCCAAACTGTTATCTTGCAAGTTTGTTCTATGGCAAAGAGTGCCAACAAGAGGGGAGAGGGAGGAGTCCTGAACAAGTACCCTGGAGTGGCAAGAGTGCCAGAGGGAAGCAGGAGGGCTAGAGCAGCAGGGCAGCCAGCGCAAAATGCACCAAAAATTATGAGGGCTACCCTATAGGTCTTCTAGGAAACAACCCCCCCACTCCAATGCTTGATCTCATGCTTGTGGGGTCAGGAACAAGATTCCAAGGCTTGATAATGTTGTGGAGTAACCTCAAGCAAGTTCTTGGTGGTTTTTGTGGCAGGCATCCGTGGCAACTTGTAGGAGAAGAGAGAGAAGGATGGCCAGTGCAAAAATTAACTAGGGTTTTGTCCTCTTCCAACTCTTGGGTCTCTAAACTTAGCCTGGAACCCCTAAAATTTACATGAAAAGAAGTGACGACCTACTAGTTTAGCCATTTCACCTCCAAATATGTTTGAGTCTCCAGCCATAGCTCCTACTTGCTTCAAAAAGCTATAATCGTAGTCCTTCCTGTTGTACATGTACCTGTAACTTGAGTAACTAGGGTTTTGGGATTTGAAAAGGGAGAAAGGGGAAAGAAGAAAAGGACCAAAGCCTAGAGCTTTGATACCACTTGTAATGAATGAAGCTGAGAGGAGAGAGGAGAAACAATTGAAGAGAGAGAAAATAGCAAGAAGAAGAGAAAGGAAGACTAGAAGAGGAGAGAGAAAGACAAAAAAGAGGCGAGAAAGAAGGAGGAATCCATGGAAGTTGACGATGAAGGTGAAAAGTATGTTCTTGATCATAACCAGTTGCCCTAATCTAGGACCCTTACACCTTATATACCCTAGTCAATGTGACTAGGTGTCTAACCCCTAGTTTCTATGTATCCTACTTGTTACAAAGGCTATGCAAAGAGGTGATTTTCATTATTGGAAGAGGGCTATGTAGTCTAAGTGTGATTCTCTACAAAAAAATAGTACATAACACTTAATTTCCTTACTTGATAGGAAACATACATTGCCATGCAAGTGGGTGTACAAGTTGAGGAGTATGCATGGTCATCCCAAGCCAACATGTAAGGCTAGATTAGTTACAAAGGGTTTCAAGCAAGTGCATGGTGTTGAGTTTGATGATTTTTTTTCTCCTATAGTCAAGATGACTACCCTAAGCTTGGCCTTGGCCTTATTCACTCAATTGGATCTCAATCTTTATTAGATGGATGTCAAGATGGCTTTCTTGCATCGGGACTTACATGATGAAATTTATATGCAATAGTCAAGGGCTTTACAGAGAAAGGCAGGAAACACCTAGTGTGCAAATTGAAAAAGAGTCTTTATGAGCTTAAGCAAGCACCTAGGGATTGGTACCATAAGTTTGATGCCTTTATGTATTCACAAGGGTATTCCCATAGTGATATGGATCTATGTTTATATATGAAGAAGGCTCGTGATGATATAATTTTGGTGCTTTATGTTGATGATATGCTTACAGGTAGGAGTGCTTGTAGTGAGCTAGATGCTCTAAAGACATAGCTCAATAAGAGCTTTGAGATAAAGGACATGGGACAAGCCTCACACATACTTGGTATGCACATTATATGCAATCAATCTAAGGGACTTCTCTACTTGTCCAAGGAGTACATACACATAATACTTGAGCAATTTCTATTACAACCCCTAATCTATGTGGAATATATATAGGTTGCAATGTTGTATACTAGAATACAACAAACTAATGTAGATAGTGTGGAAAATAGCCCATACCATATCAAGCAATTGACTTAAAACTCAAAAATAATATTATAAAGCTATGAGAATACATTCCAAAATATTCATAATAAAAAACAAATATAGAAATCAAAGAATATGATGAGAATATATTAGAAACACAAAGATTGAAAATGGTACCAACAACTATGAGATGTCGTGAATAATAAAAAAATCTCATCCATCCGGCTGTGATCAATAAATGAGACATGAATGGCATCCTTTCAGGCCATGCCTATAAATACATACATAATTATACTTCGTGAGACATCTAAAGTTTATTCACATAGGAAAATACAAAGGACTAATGTATAAACCATGCTAAGCTTAAATATCATGTGCCAAGCCATGGCTAATACTTGACAGAGCCTGGTGGATGGTTGAAACATCCATGACTCAAACCCTTGCATATTATGGTGTCAAATTCCTTATCCAAAAGTTGATATACCTAATGATAAAAGTTATGCCTTACTCAAAGCCTTTTTCATTGAAGTAATCCACACCAAAGAAACCATGAGTAGAGCCTCTCCATTAGGATACTCATAGCCCCTACTAATGTAGTTGCATAATTCAATCAAAAGACAGTTGTAAAACTATAGGCATATACATAATAACCATGATGGAAAATACAAAACTAACAATGCTACCAAAGTATCTCATGATCTCATACGTAGACTTTACCAATACATTCTTCATGGCATTCATGTCCTTTTGCATGAACAATAAGCCTTCCAAATCCACTTCTAAATCATGCAAAAGTTGCTCTTCCACTTGTAATAAACGTACCATTCTTGCATCCAAAAGCATCCTTTCCACTTTCAACTTAGCATTCTCTTATACTACCAAACCAATTTCTTGCTAAAATTTATCCTATATGGTTGATGTCCATTCTTTAAAAAATGATGAAGAAATATTACACTTTTGTAGCATCATGCCATATTCATCCACTTGTCTCCTCAACGCTTCCATCCCGCTCTGATGCCATTCCTTCATTTTATGCATTTCAAGCATCATAGTGACCTCTTTTTGCCTTCTCACAAGTAGACTGTTGTTGCAAGGCCTGAACCATCCAACTTTATCGCTCCACTAGCATATATCTCAAGCAAGAATTTATGTAAACATGTCATCATGGACATGCCTCCTCAAAGCTTTGTGGTACATGACCTACAACTATTGGTTTCTTTTCAACATACATAATACTCTCCTCATGCATCAAGTCCTACTTTTTATGCATTGACTCCATCTTGACCTTGGAAAACTTCACTTTGTTCTACAAGCCCAAAATCACAACATCCTCATTATACATATCCTACTTATCATCATCATTGAGCCAATCCAAGAAGTTTAAAGGCATAGTTGATCCAAGTGCATCATCGTGCTACGCATCATGCATACCAAATCTCATACTCAATGGAGTAACTTGTTTGCATATATTATCATTCTCATTGTCAGCCAATGCATTTGGAGGACTTTTACCCGTATCCCTATCATAAACATCAATGAGTATGCCATAAACCATCATTTGGCTTTCAAAGCATGAGACTTATCCCATTTTGGTGTATCCCATATGGATGGCTTGATAATAGGGAAAACTACCAACAAATCTGCATAAAGGGCTATAGCTAACGATACTCTTTTGCTATTGCTTTTTGACCATAGGCACATACACCTCTTGCATCAACTTGTCATGTAGTGTTCTAGTCCAATTACGAACTGGTATATTTTTTGCACACCACAAAATACCAAAAGTGTATTTAGTAATAGTATCTGTTTTGATGAAGAAAAGGAATCTCTCCATAAACCACTTGATGTAGTGTCTTCTTTTAGGATCAGGATTCCATAACACATATTGTTTATTGCTACTTGTTGCATTTCCAAACTCCTCTTGCATAGCCTCTTTGGGTACACTACCAATGCTTCACATGATCATTCAATTCTAGAGCAAAGACTTAATATAATAGAGATGGAGTAATATCAAGTTTACTTCCTATCTTGCCTATGTCATTGAGTATGGCCAATTGTTGCCTGGCAAGAAGATTATTTTTCCAAGACTACCAAGGTAACTTAGCAAATTTTAACAATCCTATTTTCATTAATCACCCTCTAGCATTGGGCTCAAAGGTATCCATATAGAGCATAGAGTCAACTAATGGCATGGAAAACTCACCATCATCACCACTAGATGCATTTTGAGAAACTTTAAGATTTTTTTCTTATGCTACTATCACTTCCTTTTGACAAGTAATTTTTGGGCCTTCTTGCCTCTTGCTTACACCATGGCCTCAATAGCAAGAATCAATAGGAAATCTACATGTGAATCAACCTAAGAATGAGTGGACAAATGAAGACCATGGAGGCAAAGAGCATGCTCATTAGTAAGGCCTACAAATGATGGTGCAAGGCATCATGTTGGCCTCCTTGCCATATTTCCCTTTTCCCCTCCTTTTCACTCATGTTATGAGTCTCATTATACACAAACAGAAAGTCATTCGCTACACTGATTGCATGTGATACTCACATTTTTCTTAAGACTTGACTTTTGATGCCACACCCCATTTATGCCTCATGAAATTGCAAGCTCAAAACTTCATCCAACTCTAGTGCAAAAAACTCTTCAGTTAGAGTTAGTTTACCAAATATCTAATCAACAATGAGATTCTAGTTAAAAGAAAAAAAGATTTTCAAATGCTACTTCACCCAAGTCATGATGACTTGTGAGAAACATTTGAAAACATGTTGACCTTGCCATATATTCACATGGACAAGTTTTTTTTGTACCTTTATACCATAAAATCCCACATTGCATGTAGTAGGAGTACAGAAAGACGAGTGGCATCTTGCACTTCCCATACTAGGACTAAGACTTGTTTGGCATTCTAATGAGAACCAAAGATAACTTGAAGGACAAATACATCCCAATAATGTCAAATGATCTATTAGCACCTCTTGTAGAAAATCATAATAGTCAGAAAATCATAAACTATAGATTCAATTAGCACTATGGGAACCTGAAGAAAATTAACTAATAGTGCTTTTTTTTCTTATGACACTTGATTTAGGTCATCATATTCAAGTTGTACCAAACTCCATAGCCTAAATCCATTGACTACTGACTTAATAATTTCACCCTACAATGCAGCTAAGACAAAGGTTCCTCAACTAGAATCCTTAACAATCTCATACGGACTTGTATAGCAAAGCTTAAGCTTACCTAGATGCTTTCCCAGCTTTGAATTATATACCATCACTAGGTCTCCTTCTTTAAATTTTTTCTTTTTAATATGCCAATTTAGCCAAGCTTGCTATCTTAACTACACTACCACTAACAAGTAGTGAATAATGATCCTATCCTCTTCAAGCTACATCAACTTTTATAGCCTATCATGAATAGATTCTTCATGGGATAACCAATGAGTCGCTACAACTCTTAAACTAGGAGCTAAAAACTCCATTGGTGACCATTAATTCAAGTCCATATACCAACTTAAACAAAGTTAGACCTGTAGTGACTTTATAAGCAATTGTAAAAGACCATAATGCTGAGTCTAATTTAGTATCCCAATCATTTCGGTTATCAGTCACAATCTTTTTTAGAATCTACAACAAGATCTTATTAGAACTTTTGGCCTATCCATTTTCTTGAGGATGATACAATGTTGACTTCTTATGCAATATCATATGTTTGGAATTCAACTCCTTGATAACTTCATTTAAATAATGCTTACCTCTATCACAGTGGCAAGCTCAATAGGACATCCAAATCTGGTCATTATGTTAGAATAGAGAACTTGAGCCACACTTGTTGCTTTATTATGATGTAATGCTTTAGCTTTGACCCATTTAGTGCAATAGTTTGTGCACACGAAAAAATAATTATTTTTATGACGATGGGACTACTGGCTTAATAGGGCCCACAAAGTCAATACCCCATTTCTAAAAGGTTTCCAAGGCCAAAATCGGATAATCTTGCATTTGTCCCCAAGCTAAGGTTTCCCTTCCTATATATAGGTAATACATTCCTGTGCATAATGATGGCCATCCTTGAGTATTGTTGGCCACCATAAACCTGTCTAGAGGATCTTTTTGCTTGTAATTTCACTAGAGAATTGTCCCCTTGACAATCTCACATGAGCTTCATGCAACACAATGTGTTTTTCATCAACAATAATACATATTTTGAGTACATTGTGAATTCTCTGATTGTACAATACTCCCATTATGACTTGTAAATGTATGCTCTGTAAGGCCAACCTCCTCCACTAATCTCTAGACAAATTTGTAGGCATTACTTCTTCAAGAAAAAAATTCAACATCTAATCATAGTAAGAATGAAATTGATGCACTTGAACATTAAATAATTCACAATTAGGTAGCTAACCATTAACTCCTTCCTCAACATCTGCTTATTAATCTTTGCTCAAAAAATCAGCTATTGTATGCTCCTCACCGGTGGATGCACAATTTTGTAATCAGATTCTTGTAACATGAGCATCCATCTAGCTAGCCTTCCTATTAACTATGGCTTGTTTATCAAAAAAAGCAAGGATGGATTATCCACATGGAATACCACTGGAAGCTTGGAATCAAGTTAATAAATTTTTTTAAGAGTTAATTGTAATGGGCATTTAGCTAATGCTTTAAATAATTAGTATGAGCCTTGGCCATGCTCATCAAAATCCAAATTTCCTTGCAAACCATTTTGTTTTTGTATGGTGCTTTGCTCATGACTTTCTTATAATCCCTATAGTGGGTTTGCAAGACCTGTGGTTTATGCTTTTCCTTTTGCAACCTAAACACTTCTTTTGTGGCTACTTCTCTAGCCTAATAGTAGCAAGGCCCTTGCCGTTATACTGTTGAAGGTTATTCCATTGTCTTGGCTAGTCATTGCCCCATTGCTTTAGTGGTTGACCCTTCTTGCCAAAACCTCAAAATTCTCTTCGTTGTACCAATTTTTTGTAACACTAGTAGTGTTTCTTGCATTCTCATATTTTGCACCATTGGATTATACTAGTATTATTTAGCCTCATGGCCTATCTTCTGACAGATATTACAAGACTTAACTTTCCTTGCAGCAATAACCACTCCCATGCCTAGAAATTGTTTTTAAATTTCTTTTCAAGCCTCATTTCCAAAAACTATTTTATCTTATTTACCATTTATTTTCTTCTTATCCCTTGAGGATCCTCTATCCTTCTTGGACTTCCTTTTTGGCATATTTGCCTCCTCTTCTCTCTCATCATTTGAGTCACCTAACTTAGTATCTAAGTTTGAACCTAATGATGGATCTTCATCATCACTATTGTCCTTTGAATGAGGCTATTTGGAATCAGAGTTAGATGAATCCCCACTTGATTTCTTCTTAGACTTGCTCTTTCCAAGCCTCTTTTTCACTCATTGGGCAACATTTGCCACTCATCAATTGTAGCTTTTGCCTACAATTCAATATTGGCAATTGCATTGGCAATGGTTTTATCCAAACCTTTTATAAAATACGAACTCTATACATCCAAAGAAGGCCTAATTGCATCATCCAATTTGTTTAAAAGATTTTTGAATTTTTGTGCATAGTCTTGCACAAGCATTGATCTTTGTTTAATCTGTTTCAGCTTCTTTAAAACATCTATAGCAATCTTATGTTTCCTAAATCTACAAGGAAAACATTTTTAAGCGCATTCTATGTGGTAAAGTGAGAAACATCATAGGTACTATACCAATCCATAGCCTTCTTCTTGAAGGTTGGTGAAAATTATTGCAACTTAACATGATCCCAATACATAGGATTAAAACCTCTTGCAATCCACCATCTCTCAAATTGAGCAACATGACAATCCATGTCTTGTTTCTTCTTGCTCAATCTTTGACCTTAGGATTGACTCATTGATTGGGATTCATTGTATTATGCTTTTTAGAATTCGTGAACAGATGTAATGAATTGAAATTCAAGGACTTCTTTGCTATAATTATTGTACTTTGCAACAACACTACCATGCCAAGTACTAAGTGTTGCAATCTTTCAACCACTTGCATAGGAAGGGTAGCTTAATCTTGAAAAAGGAGTATTGCTTCCTCTTCATTTGAAATCCCTAGAATACTTGAAAAACTTGGAGGACTTGGAGAAGATTTTGTACATGTAGGAGGGGAATGATATGCCTTCATAGTATCGATAGAGGTACCCACATCTTCATAGTCCTTCGTGTAATTTGTAGTCCATTATTCATCCAATGTGCTAAATTCTCCTACTTCTCCTCTATCATCCTTCACTTCTTCCTACTGCTATTGTCTTGCCCATACTTCTATAAGTTCTTGAGATTTTCTCCTTGTCAATATGATATTTGACCAGTATGAATAATTCTCTGCTAACATACATGCAAAGATGCAAGACCAAATCTTGAGACTGTATCATCTTGATTCAAGAAATATATTATACTTCAAATTTTGCAAGAAAATTTAGATTTTGGCCATAAAAGAGAGCCTTTTTAGGTTACATCTTAAACTAGAGGCTTGGGAAAGTGATGGCAAGGTATACAAATAGAAAACCCTTTGAACTACATATAAAAAATTCATTTTCTTCCATAAAACAAAGTCATTTTTAACAAAGCTTCAAATCAAAGGCCCAAGATGACAATTGAAGGATTGCCAAAGTGCTATAACCCCTAATCTTTGCAAAATACATAATAGGGATGCAATGCTATATACATAAATATAGTAAAGTGATGTAGGTAGTGAAAAAAATAACATATACAATATTAGGCAATCGACCTAAAACTGAGAAGTAATATCATAGAACTATGAGAATACATTCCAAAATACTCATAATGACAAAATAAGATAGAAAATAGAGAGTATGTTGAGAATTTATAAAAAACACAGAGATAGAACATGTTGCCAACTACTATTAGATATCATGAATAATAAAAAAACTAGCCTATCATACATCAGATCGTGATCATCAAATGAGACATGAATAACATCCTTTCAAGCCACACCTATAATAGCATACATAACCATATTTCATGAGATATCTAAAGTCTACTCGCATAGGAAAATACCAAGGACTAAGGTATAAACCATGCTAAGGTTAAATATCATGTGTAAAGCTATGGCTAACAACTTCATATGCAGGATGGTACACCTATTAGTTGTTCTTTACCTTCTTATGTGAAGGTTAGTCAAGCCAATTATTTGCTATTAGATGATGAGAGGGTTGATATGGCCAAGATTCTATATGCATCCACAATGGGTAGCGTGATGTATGCCATGATAGCCACTTATCTTGACATAGCATTTTTAGTGGGAATCGGGTACACTATATGGCTACACCTAGCAAACAACATTGGGAGGCTATGAAGGGTATCATGAGATACCTAAAAGGTATAGTAGATATGTGCATTTGCTATGGCATCCAGAATATAGGAGTTGTGAATTACATTCACTCTAATTATGCATGACATGCAGACAGTAGGAAGTCCATGTCTTTACCTATGTTGGAGGTGCTATAACTTAGATATCTAGGGCTAAAAAATGCACGGCCTTGTCTACTATCAAGGCTTAGTACATTGCAATCACTGATGCTTGCAAGAAGGCCCCATGGTTAGGCCATTTGATTGTGGAACTTGGTATGCCTACGACCCCTACACTACATTTGGATTCAATGAGTGCCATTCAATTGACCTGTAATTTGGCCTTCCATACAAAGACAAAACACATTGAGGTGCGCTATCACTTCATCAAGGAGACGGCCAGAGCCCCCCCTGGCACCCAAGTGTCCTCCTGCTCCAAGTAGCGCTCAACAGAGAGACATCTCGCGGTCAACAACCCCCTTGGTTAACAAACCCCTTGGTTAGGGTCAGGCAGGCAATCGGGGGTAACTGAAGCTGCCTCTCCCTTCAGGCCTTCAACCTGAAGTATGGATATTCATTTAATTTGTAATTCATTGGTCAAACAAGTCAAACAGTGCTCTAAAATCTCTAACAAGCACAAACATTTCCTTTGATCATTTTTGATGTTGGCAAACTGCTATAAGGAAGGAATCCTTCCTTTCGAATGCATCCAGCACTCGATCCGAGATGTCTTGCAACATGGCAAGATCCCTTATATTCTGGGTTAAGGCGTACCTTATTAGCCCAACTTGGTCAAATTCTAAAGTTCATTGGGTACTTCAGTTTTCGGTTTTTAACCTTCCTTACTTAGAAGGATATCAAAGTATACATCCTCTTGCAAGATAACTTGTGTAAGGATCCACCATCCTTGTTGCGGGAATTTAGCCTTTCTTCTTGTGAATCAATCACAAGATCATATGACTTCGTACTTTTCGCGCAAGTCCTGCATCGTACTATGGAGTTACGAAACAATCCGTTTTAGTTTCTTTAAGCTGACGTTTGTCAGACCTAGGGTTTCCTAGCTTTATTATTTTCTTTTAAGAAACTCAGTGACAAACCCTAGTTCGTTTTTTCGGTTACAGTTTACTGACCCTATATTCAGGGAATGTGGACAAGTATTTAAGGTATAGACGTTTCTTGGAATTTTAATTCAAGTCCATTGAGCTTGTGAAGATACCTATGGATACAAATCCTGTAGATCTACTCATTAAAAGTCTCCCAATGGAATGATATGCCTTCTTTAGGAGGTTGATGGGCATAGGATGAGATGATGTCTTTCTCATTCTATTGTACTATATATATGTATATATATATATATATATACATATATATAGTAATTTTCTGTTTTTTCTTTTACTCCTCACTAAGGCGTTTTCAACTTTGAGTGGAAGGTTGTTGGGGGTAAAGGTACCTGCACCTAGCCACCCACATTTTCTCACTATACATTATACTTGCACACCTATGCACAGCAAGTGGTGAATGCCTATCATTGTCACTTTTTTCATTATTCTTTCAATGACTATTGAATAAGGAAATTCCAATCACACATTGTGATTGTTGGAGTTCCCATAAATAGTTTCTCTCTCTCTTACTCTCTTGTTCCATTTACTATAGCTCTTGCCTTGCTCCTGCTTTTGCTTTTGCTTGTGTGCTTCCACTTAGGCTCTACCTTTCAACTTGAGGTGGGAACTATAGATACATGACAACACATAAAAACATGTTAAAAATTCCTTGAAATTTTTAATAAAATTATATACATCTGAGATACTATTACCATCTTTTTACATTAATATAATGTAGATGCGGTGTTCGCAATTATTGTCTTTGGAGGATGGTCTTCACTGTCTAGCATGGAAAGAAGGATAATATGATGACCCTAATGATATAGGTAGATTCAATGATAAAATCTTAAGAGTATTGGGGACAGTCTTGGTCCTCTCAATCATTTTATACCTACCATCAATCACTAACATTGAAGAAAGGACAATTGGGTAATTGACAATTACGCTTTCGACTTCTGCACCTGGCAAGCGTAAGATGTTGCAAGGTAATTGGGATAGATAAGAGTAATAATAGTTTGAATCTTGCATGCCGTGATTGAGAGAATCTTAAAGTCAATTGAAATTATAGAATATAGGGAGGTGGTTTTGTACAGGGTAGGTGCAATCTAGATTTTGAGCCTTGCAACATAGATGGAGAAGTACAGAGTTTTATATTGTTGCCAATACATGAAATTGAAAAGATTCTTTAAACCAGCTGTCTATATAAGCCCAATTGTGCCCTTATAGTCTTGGATTTCCTCTTCCACCAATGTTTGTGATGCACCAAAATTATGATACAAGCACCCACATGATACATCTCATAAAAGTTAGATGTTTGAGAGAGGGATTTTAATGGTTCAAAGGGTATATTTGTAGGAGGGTTATTTGGAAGTTTAGTGAGATTAAGGGTAAGTAGGTTGAGGCTCATAAGCAGGAACTTTATTTTATTTTATTTTTTAAAAAGAAAAAATGATGAAGGTGGTGGTTGTAAAAATGTGATGGGAGAGGGTGTCAAGATCTTGGCCGAGAGGAGGATGGAGGCATGAGAATGGGGGGAGAGAGGGAACCATTGTTTTGAGGAAAAAGGAGAGAGAGGCAATCTTAAGCAGTGGTCTGATCAATAAACAATATATAAGAGAGAGAGAAAGAGAATCGTCACTTGTCTTCATGTTGCCATCTCCTTCTTCATCAACATCAAGTGGATGCCTATCGTCATTTTGATTTTCATCGACATCACATTTTCATGATCATGATAATTGTCATTACCATTTCCTCTCTATGTACCCCAACAATCATGGCATTTCATTTTCCCAACATTCATGGCAGCCATTTCATCGCATATCAGAAGAAGAAGAAGAAAAAGTTATTTCACTTGAACCTTTAATTTTAAAGGTTAATTAGAAGAACCCTCTCCAAAAGGCTTAGTTCATACACGTACTAAAGGAAACCTATTCTAGCGGAGGGCAGGACTAAGGTTGGGACAAGAGATTGAAGATGATTGATTGAAAGTCTTGGTAGACCGACATTCATGGCTAGACTGCAAAGGACACACTTCCAAGGACATGATTATGACGCGTATTACCAAAGTAAGTGCTTCATTTCATTTAACAAAAATAAGTAGTATGATCTCACAATTTTCTCTGGTTAGAATTGTTATTTAGTGTCTCAAAGCCTAATTTCCCACTTTGAAGGGTTATTCCTATTTCTTAATGTCTGATTTAATTTTGAAAAATTAAAAATACTAAAAAAATGCTTGAAACTTGCTCTAATACTGCATAGAAAAATTATTATAAAACTTGTGAATAAATCTTTATTAAATGTAATATTTTTAAAGAAAATTTATACCATGGAAAGTTTGTTGAATTTTTCTAAGAATTTTCAAAGATGGTTTAATATGTTTTGAAATTAAAAATGATTATTTTGAGCAAAGATAAGTATTTTTATTGATAGAAATTTATGTTTCTATGTTTTAAAAAAATCATTACAGTTCATAGAGAAGTTGAAAATGCTATTTCTAAGTTTTATTGAATTTTCTAAAATCTAAGAGAAATAGGAAAAAATAATGATATTTTCTAAGGAAATACTTACATGAAATATTATGTTTATGAATCTATACAAAACAATAATATATGCACTATGTTGATCTATGTCACATGGGGGCAAGGGAAGTGTATGGGTATTCTTGATCAACATTACTATTGGTAAACTTGCTATGATCTATAAAAAATAATTAATAGATAATAAGTACTATCAAAAGATTAAATATAAAAATTCTTAAACAACATTGATGGCATGAGAGAAAGCCTCAATATTTATATTGGAATTTCATATGTTATTCATATAAACATTATCTAGATGATCGAGAAAGCAAAGAGTGGAGGGTCACTAGAGTAATTTGTTAATTAAGGGGAGACATTGGGTTTAAAACTAATAGTGTATGTGTATGCATAAGCATGTGGAAAGAACTTGCATTTATCATGATTGATGTTTAGTTTAAAGAGAGGAGAGAATGACGTTTTTATCGAAAAATAAGAATGAAGTAATTATTTAAACATTAAAGAGCAACATCTGGATCTATATTCTGAAATCAATCTTTCTAAAGTTAAACAAATTTCTTGGATAAATTTCCACAAGTTGTATGGCAGGAGAAAATTATGAGGAGCCACCTCTAAAAGATGGTGGGGAATAGCTATCTTAGGCTTAGCATTCTAGTCCCCAATTCATGAAGTGATTATTGAAAAGTAAAACAAAAGAATTGAGTAGATTTGCTTAGTTCTTGGGCATTGAGTGATATTAGTTGGAATACTATAGCAAAATAGTATCATAAATACCCGAAAGGCTAGACCGACTTATCAAAATTAGTAACAAACATCACCTATCTATTGCAACAACTCTTAGGAGTTGGCTTGGCAACCTAGTTAAAAGTGGCGTAGTCTTTGGCCGATCAAAACACTTGAAGTGGATATTGTGTGGCTCACAGTAATATAAAAATAGTGAGCATGCATGCTAGGGTGGATCATTGATGAGCACAAAGATGATCATAATGGACCATAAGTAATGACAAAAGAAAATAATTGATATTACTGAAGCGTATTGCAAGTACAACTGAATGAGAGTGATAGGATGAAATGAGTGTGGGGATGAGTGCCTTTTATAGGCTTACAATAGGCTGTATTGTTAGGTGGCAGAGAGTGAAAAGGGACCATGGTATTCTAGCTACCATGGTTTTAATCAAGCATACATAAAATGGCCTATTCTAAGGTTTATTTGCAGTGTGATCCTTTTCTTGCCTTGCTATTCCATACAAAGAGGCTACAAAGCAGGTGTGATTACACATTTCTCAACACCCCTCCTCAATCACAACCATAAAAAGCACTGAGTATACATAGGCTATTATGAATAGAACCTTGCTAAGTGTAGACATGGAAAAATCAACTATATAAAGCTAGAGGCTATCACAAGGCCTCATTAAGTGTGGAGAGGCTATGGTGCATAGGTTATATGAGTAAAAGAGCTTATGGAAAGAACGTTAGGCAAGTAAACACACAAAATCTAAAAATTTCTATTAGAAACTGAGGTGCAAAAGAGGGACTAATGGGTCCTATTCTTTTGCTCTTTCGTGCATTCTTCTTCATTGTTGTCTTCATATTCTTTGACCGTTCCAAGGTATGCTCTTTGAGATCTTTTCCTAGCATGACAAAACTTCTCAATGTGCCCAATTCTTTTACAAAAGACACAAAGTGTATCCTTCTTTCCTTTATCCTTCACATAGAGGAGTTTTTGGTCTCCTCTTAAGGTGCTTGCTTCTCCTTTCCTCTTGATCTTCTTATCCTCTTCAAGGAGAGAGATTTTAATATCCACAAGCTTAGGCTTTGGCATGTTGATCAATGTGGTAGACACATAATCATACTCAAGTGGTAGACTCTTGAGAAGTACTACAATGCAAATGTCTTCATCCATATTCAAATTAATTCGTACAAATTGTGTTAACAAGCTTTTCATATAATTTAAATGTGTTGCAAGTGAGGTATGCTCTTAAAAATTCAATCAATAAACCAAATTTGGAGGAGTTAGAATGTGTTCCAAACACGGTCTCAAACCAATCCCATGTTGCTTGAGAGATTTCACAATCATCAACATGATGAATGTAGCTATCATCAAGTTCAAGATTGATAATATCTTGTGCTTTGTCATCAAAATTTCCCATATTACTGAGAGTGTAGCTTCCCTTGGCTTCTTCTATTGGCCAGTTTTGTGATTGATATGGGGAAGCCTTTCTTCATCAGAATGAGTTTGATATGTGTCTGCCAAGTGTGAAACCCAACACGTTTGAATCAGCATGAAGGTGAATCTTTGACCATTTTGATGGTGGGAGCAACAACAAATGACTATTTTAGAGCATAAGATGGATGAGAATGATTGTGTCAAAGGACACAAGAGCATTAGTGTCAATCAACACTATTTGATTATCAAGAGATACTATGCTTGAAGCTTGATGTTGATTCTTGATCCTTGATCTTCGAGTTGAATCCCCTCCTTGCTAATAGCTTGGCTTAGAACTATGTACTACAATAGATCAGAGTGTCAAGGTCATGATTGAGCTCAGAGAAGTGAGAGAATGAAGAGAGAGATGAGATTGAGCTTTAGTAGCTATGGTTGATTAGGGTTTTAATAGGGACCGACTAGTTTTTCCTTCATTATAGCTCGATGCAATAATCATTAGACAAGATCTCTAGTGGAGAGGTAGCTTAGGTGGCAAGATTTGAATGCCCTATGGTAATGATTGACATCGTGTTGCATGTTGGCTAAATGAATAGGTAGAACCAAGGCAAGGGTGTAGAACAGGAAATGAGCTAGAAATTGAACAATGCCAAGGCGAGGAAGCACTAATGTTGTGATTTGAGGTGATAAGCCATTGTGGCGGAGTCAAGGAAGATTTCTCCAAAAGAGAGCTGGTGGAGATCTTGCCTAGGTTGAGAGATTCAGGTCCTCCAATTGAGGTGGTGGATGGCTATGAAGGCAGGTGAGAAAATCAAGGAAAAGAGAAGGAAGCAAAAAATTCAAATTGTAACTAATCTAGTGACCTAACTAATGCACCTAATGAAAGACTAGGAATGCCATGGCTTTGATAGCATGTAAAAATATTGAGGATGCATGCTAGGGTGGATCATTGATGACCACAAAGACAAATATAATGGACCATAAGTAATGACAAAAGAGAATAGCTAATACTATTGAAGCATAATTGTTGGGACCTAAATCGAGCCCGACATTTGCTCTGTGGCACTAGCTAGGCCTCTACTATGCACCCAAACCACCCCTCTTGGTCTCGCAACCAAGAGCATCTCTAAGGGGTATACTACCCTAACCTCTAATATAGAACTTTGCATTTGTGTGGATTGTAATCCAATGGATAACCCTTCCCACACTCCTCAGAGGGAGTCCCTACATATATCAATGTAGTACACCACATAAGCATATACAAAGGAAGCGCCCCCTCGGCAAATTACCATGGCCCCACTACGGCTCTCCTACACCCCTGAGATTGGCCCAAGATGCGCTACACATACATAGAACACATACGATACATACTCCACTCTTTTAATTAATTGTTCTAGGAGATGTAATATATTTCTCATCGAATACTCCCCAAAGGAACAAATCACTAACCCTATAGCTTAGGGTACCTCACCTCCTCAATGTAGGTCATTATTCACAAAAATAATTGTTGTGCATCTAGGATGATACCATGTGTTATGTGTAATGCAATTGTGTATGGTTTATAATGCTCATGCATTTCTTCTTATTGACAACCAGCATTGTGGAGGTTGAAAAACATTTCTTTTCATGCTTTTACACTAAATGAGATTACTACATTGTACAAGGTGGCCAACATCGAGCATGCTCGTGTTGAACCCTCTTATTTTTTACAAAACAATGTGGTCTATATGCCATACATAAGAAAAACATTAGAATTCAATGTATTATTAGTAGTTAATATCCCCCTTCTCTGTACCGCTTAAGATTGTGCATTCACGATGGTAGGTTTAGAGAGCATTTTTATGTATTATTTCTTCATAAAAAGCAGTAAATACCCACTTTAACTTAGAGATAAGGTTGAACTAGGGCTCACTCCCATGCCTCAACCTTATCATATATTCACAAACACAAATGTTATTTTTTTCTAATTTTCATATGAAAAAAACTTATTTTTTTCTCATTTTTTCTATTTATTTATTGATAAATATCCATATTTTCTAATTTATTGATTTGGACCGATTGACCTTACTAAGAATCATTTTTCTATCACATTCCATCCCATACAAATACCATGCACACAACAAAACCCCAAAATCGCATAATTTCTATTAAAATTGCAATGTTGCGAGTTTTACATGTTTATAAAGAAATTATTAGATGATTGATTTTGCTTGATTTCCTTAACATTTCTAATCAGTCACATCATTGACAACCAAATGCAACCATTTATCAATGAAATTTATCATAAAACGATTAAATTTATGACTTATTGATAAAAGTATGCCTTATATCCTGTGTAGCGCATGAGTGAAGGCCCGCTAATGCTTCTCAACATCCTCTAATAATCATTCCAACCTCAATTTATGCTCCTCCATGTTGCAGCATCATCCACGATCAAAATCTCTCATCTTAGCCGACCCCCTTTTCTCATAGAATCAACCATGGAAACACACAAGAGGAGAGAGGAGAGAGGAGAGAGAGAGAGAAAGAGAGAGAGAGAGAGAATAAAATTGATCTTTTCGTTTATTGCATCACTTTTTGATCTGGTTCTTGCGATGGATGGAGTGGAAAATGTTGATCTTGCTACCCTCTTTCCTCCCCCTACTATTGATGCCAACATGCACAAAAATGTAATTTTTTAATCAAGAAGGGGCACCGAAAAAAATGGCACCCCCTTTCCCCCCCCCCCCCCCCCCACCCTCAACTATTGAGATTTGTTGAGTTTTAAGCATTTTAATTAAGGCTTAAAACTCGACCATTAAAAAAACTAGTTCCTCTTCTCATGTTCGCACTTGGACATAAGTGGTTTCAGCCATTTTGGAAGGGCAAATGAACTTAGAATTGAGATCCAATTGGATGATTGACTTCGTAAAACATAAAAATCTATCAAGTAGCCTCCGTTGTGCACTTCTAGCTCTCGAATCACATAGTTACTTTATAATGCAAAACCTTGTAAAGATTAAATGGGGGTCAAATGGATTCCAATCGATGAATTGAGACTTGCATTGCATTCTTGGCATCGAACTCTATCTAAGAAACCTCCATCTCATCAATCCACGACTATTTCAATTTCCATGAAAATTTGGTATTTCACACCTCCCATGCCACTTTTTCACATTAAATCAGGCTTCAAGAATCCACGGGATAGGGTGACTCAGTCCGTCGAATCCCACAAACTAATATGCACAAACAACAACCATAAAAAGCATCAAGGTGCTACAAAACAAAATACATAACAAAGCACAAGAACAAGTCTCACTCTATCCCCAAATATAATCAATCTAGAAAATCCCTTATCTAATAGAAATCCAGAGCGAGTTGCTAACCAACTACTCCAACACAAGTGGGCTAAACAAAACATTCAAAGAAGTCATCCTAGGTAGTGGCCTAAACTACCTGCCTAACTTAGGATAATTGGACCATGAACTCCTACCAGGCGAGGACTCCTATAGCATTGTTAGCATATATTTTCTTTTGATAATATTTTTCTTTCAAGGTTTCCATACTTGGGCGTGTAAAAAGGAAGGAGCTAAGTGTACTGACCCAAGAAGAACAGGGTATCGGCCTCAAGTCGTCCTGACTCGGCACCCAAGAACCTACCAAGCTCTCACAAGGTGACACTTCAATCTTTTTCTCGTGCTCACTTTTATTTTCACTCCAATCTTCCTTAGTATTTATTTTCCAGCTAGATGTCATCCCTAGGAAGACAAGGCATTGGCTAACTCGTCCCTAGAAACCTATCAAGCCTTCACAAGGTGATAATTAACCGCTCTTAAGATTTTTTTTCTTTTTCTTGATTTTTTCTATTTTAGGGGTTAGAACCCCTTTTTATACACCTCTATATTTTTCATATTTCAAATATATTCATGCTTATCTCTTCTTTTTATTTTGGCTGACTTCTCTAACTACCTCTCACTAGCAAAGACTCCTAGAACAGCTGCCTAGCAAGCTAGCAAAATAGGGTCGCTAGGACTGCCTTCTAAAAACAAGTCTTAGAATGCCTGACAATGTCTTGACAAGAGATAGTCAACTACTCGAACCTCCCCCAAATATACCTAACCTAACCCTAGAACTTCATGCGCCTTGATTGCCGGTCCCCAACAAAAGAACAATTCTCCCTAAGTACATAAACACATATAGCATAAAAGAAAAGTACTCATAAAGAAAGAACTTCACCTAGACTTGGCCATAAGAAGCTTCTACGCAGCAAGCGGCTCCCTCCAGGTTCCACTAAATCTATCTAGCACAACATTTTAAAAAAACCCGATTAATTGCACCCGCACTAAACAAACAGATGATCCTCTTGGCATAATGAAATGTGACATTTCACTACAAAATGATTGGCCTTCTTGGCCTAATGAAATAATTCACAAAACGACCATTTAGTACTGTATTGTTGAAACAAAACCTTGGTCCTAATACAACTCTATTGAAGGACAAGACCGACCAAGGATAAGGGCTCCTCAAGCCCTACACTAAATGCATCAGGTTATTGGCTAACACCCTACATAAATAGCAAGGGGTGTACATTGAATATAACGATAAACGGTCCTATGCATCCATGACAAAATGGGAAGATGCTCAATTGCTACCTGACTCATAACCCAAACTAGCCATCAACAACCAAAATAGAACGTGTCAGTTAGAAGACCCCAAAATAATTGTGGGCTAATATTAGAAGGTAATTGTGAGAGCTCTCTCAGACCACAATTAAGAATGAATGGTACCTCATCAAGTACTACACATCAACAATAAATCTCGTCCACACCTTTTTTATATAAGACATCTGCTATAATCGAAAAGTGTAGTGCTTGTTGCCTAATCTTCCATTTCTCAAAATTTGATAAAGCATCCCAAATCCCCCTGTGGATAGGTAATGTGTTATAGTTGCATACTAGGAAGGGATGGAAGCTATATAGAAATTCAATGTTACTCCCTTCAACCAGAATTTCCTTTAGGTCCCTGAAATCCACAAGACATTCCACAATACCCTACAGCTTTGGTTGCTTACTCCTAATCTCTCATAATCGAACTCTTGCAAAGTAATTAACCACTTTGTTAAATGGTCAGGTGGCTGCAACTTGTTCATCAACCATCTAAGTCCTTCCACCTTCGTAAAAAACACCACCTTCTTATAAAGAATATAGTGCCTAAATTTCTTTGTCACAAAAACCATTCCAATGCACAATTTCTCCATATAAATATAATTTACTTCAAGCATCCCCAATTTACGACTAGCAAAGGCTTTGAATGGTATCATTTCTCTTTCCAAATTTGGGCTAAATAACACTTGATACTATGCATTGTTGCTGCTAAAAAGATATAGAAGACCTCACATCTTTTGGATGCTTTTAGGATTGGCGCTTTCGTTAGGTCTTGGTTCACATCCTCAAAAGATACTTGACAAGCTTTGCTCCAATAAAACAGACAATTAAAAGATAACAAGTTTATCAATGGAAGCATTCTTTCTGCCAATGCATTGATAAATCTCTGATAATATCCCACTGATGATGGGAAGTTGTGAACCTCTTTTGGAGTGCGTGGTGGACTCATAGTAGCAACTATAACCTTTATCTTTTTAGGGTCAATTGCAATACCGACCGAACAGCTAACCACATGGCCCAATAACAACTCATAGGGCACCCCAAAGATGCACTTTGTGGATTAAGAGCAATGCAGACCTATTTGCAACACTCAAAACATTTCCTTAAAATAATCAGTTATCTTTCCCTTGTGGTGGCTACCCCCAAATCATCGATGAAGACTTTTAACTCCTCTAAGGAGATGTCGTCAAAGGTCTTATCAGTTGTACATTCCCAAGACCAAGCACATTGCATAGACCAAAGGCCATCGTGTGATACATGAAGGTACCAAAGACAATGATAAATGTCATTTTCAGCTTATCTTCCTCAGTAATAGCCATTTGGTAGTATCTAACAAAGCAATCCATAAATGAATAGATTTCCCTACCCATTAATTGATCTAGAATCTGATCAATGAATGGTAACGAATAGTAATCCTTAATCGTATGCTTATTAAGCTCTCTAAAATCTACACAAAGTCGAATCTAATTATTATTCTTCTTCCTGATAACAACTCGTGAACACCACTATATGTGTTGTACCGAAAATATCATGGCATATTTTCATAATTTTGTCAACTCCTCAATAGCTTGTCCCTTAATTCAAAAGGCATATGCCTTACCTTTTGTCACACAAGGAAGCTACCATTCTTTAGGGGAAGGTATGAACAACCAGGCTGGGAGGAATACTTCTCAGCTCGCATAACTCCAAGCAAAGACGTTGTGGAATTCCTGAATCAAGGACACATAGTCCTTCCTTTCTTTCAAACTAAGCATGGGCCCTAATTTAATTGGTAGTGAATTATTCATCACCCCAAGGTCTAACTCAATTACATAAGTATCTCTTATTCTCTCTTGAGCCTCTATTGGCACATTCAAAGTTACTTGATAGATATCCTCTATAGTGGACCCCTCATTGGATTCATCACATGATGACATCTCACTAGTAGCTACATCCTCCAATGTATCTACCTCTGTAGAGGATAAAGGAACTCTCTCACTTTGAGGAGATTCAGGATAAGCATCTACTACTACATGTTTGGAACCTCTACCAAAGATCAACCAACCAGCGGGTATATCAACCTAATAGTCTGCTTGTAAGATCCATGGCTTGCCTATCAATACTTGATAGCTAGGGCGCCACGTGAACCTAATCACCCTAAAGTCCTGAATGCATTCCACCCACAATGGCAACGGTCACATGGACTTTAGTAATGCACCTTTTAGGTTATCTTAAACTATCATCAGCCATTCAGAGAATCATGGAGGCATCTTTTTGGACTTCTAATCCTAGTCTCTCCATCAATTCTGAACTCATAATATTGATGGAGAATCCCATGTCTACAATAGCATGATCCACTAATATTCCATCAACATATGCTACTATCCTTGGGCAATGCTTTTCACTATGCTCAAACTAATCACCTCCTACCCGTGCTATGCCCAAGGGCTCCATGATATACCTAGTGCACATAATATTTTTAAATTCCTTACGCACTTCTAGAGACAACTTAATTAGCTCCATGAAGTTTACATCTAGCTTAACTTCACAAAGAGAACTCACTAAATAAAATTCATGATAAATAGAAAGTGCTCTTTTTTCTCGCTAGACTATTCTCTTCATTGGTCTTTGAAAACGCACTTTGGTGCCTCTTTCTTGGCTTTTTCCTTTTTCTTTGGCAATTCCTTATCCTTCTTGGCATCAGCTTTACTATCAACAACTTTTAGAGGTCATCCTTCCATGTCGGGATTAAGGACTTGCATCCCCTTATCATTTTGCTTAGGGTTTCCCTTGACAAGTTTTACCTTGTCCTTGTCACCTTCTCTGCCCCTTTGACCTCTTGTAATGACCCATAAATTAGAAGCTTCAGTGCCATTGACACAAACAACTTCAATAAGGCTGACTCCACTACCACTAAGTAGCTCCTCTACAATAACCTTCCCTCTTTTGTAGTATTTTTTCAATCCCTCATCTTACTGGAGATTATTTCCTTGTGCTCGATGGTTGACTAGACCTGGCTATTTATTGAAAGGGAAGTGTAACCCAAGAGGAAAAAGCTTGGCAGTGAGAGCTATGGCGGATGGAGAGCAAGAGCCAAGAGAGAGAGAGACTCAAAACTGGGAACTCCAACAACCACAATGTGTGGCCGGGCCTTCCTTTATTCAAACTTTCACTAAAAGAACAAAGAATAAGTGATTGTGACGGGCGCCCACCACCTGCAGTGTGTAGTGGCGGCGGGTACTGTCAGTGTAGTAATACATGGGCGGCTAGGCGGAGGCGCCTTTACCCCCAACAACCTCCCACTTAAAGGCAAATTTACCCCAATGAGAGAGAGAATAAAAGAAAAGACAGTGCAACATGTACACGTACAACAGGATGAGGAAAAAGACGTCATCTCATCCAATGCCTATCAATCTCTTGAGGAAGGCAAAGCGCTCAGTAGTGAGGCTTTTCATGAGCAAGTCTGCAGGATTCTTCTCAGTCAGAATCTTGACAAGGTCAACCGACCTATCCTCAACGACCTTGCGAATGAAGTGATACCTCACCTCAATATGTTTCGCCTTCGCATGGAAGACCGGATTCTTTGCCAACTGAATGGCACTCATAGAATCCGAGTATAGTGTAGGTATAGCATCTGTCATACCAAGGTCTGCAATCAAATGGCCTAACCAGATAGCCTCCTTGCAAGCCTCTGTGGCTGCAATATACTCAGCCTCTATGGTGGCTGCAATATACTCGGCCTCTATAGTAGAAAGGGCCATAATGGACATCCAAGAGATAGCCCCTCCAGCATAAGTGAACACATAGCCTGAACACATAGCCAGAAGTGGACTTCCTACTATCTGCATGTCCTACATAATCAAAGTCAGTGTACCCCACGACTCATGTATCCTGGCTGCCATAACAAAGACACATATTTGTTGTGCCTTTCAAGTATCTCATGATACCCTTCACGACATCCCAATGTTTCTTCCCAGGTTTAGCCATATAACGTGCCACAACCCCAACTGCAAAAGCAATATCTAGACGGGTGGCTATCATGGCATACATAAGATTGCCCACGGCTGATGCATAGGGAATCTTTGCCATCTCGGCCCTATGCTCATCTATATGTGGACAATCGGCCTATGAAACCTTCACATGAGAAGATAATGGATAGCAAATAGGCTTAACATCTTCCATGCGGAAGCGCTCAAGGACTTTATGAATGTACTCCCTCTGTGATAGATAGAGTAGTCCCTAAGATCGATCGCACGTAATGCGCATGCCAAGTATATGAAAGGCCTGTCCCAGATCTTTCATCTCAAAGCTCTTCTTGAGCTGAGCCTTAAGAGCATCTAGCTCCTCATGAGATGTCCCTGCTAAAAGCATATCATCCACATAGAGTACCACAATCAGTAAAGAACCATCACCGGCCTTCTTCGTGTACAAGCACGGATCCATAGCACTGCGACTATAGCCCTATGACTGCATGAATGCATCAAACTTATGGTACCATTCCCTAGGTGCCTGCTTCAAGCCATATAGACTCTTCTTTAGCTTCCACACTAGGTGTTCCCTGCCAGGGTCTCCAAAGCTCTTAGGCTACTCCATGTAAATCTCATCATGCAAGTCCCCATGTAAAAAAGCCGTCTTAACGTCCACCTGGTACAAGTCCAAGTCAAGCTGTGCAACCAAGGCCAAGACTAAGCGTAGGGTGGTCATCTTGACCACACGAGAAAAGACTTCATCAAATTCAACACCATGCTCCTACTTAAAACCCTTAGCAACCAATTGAGCCTTGTATGCTGGCTTGGGGTGTCTAGGGGTACTTTTCAGCTTGTACACCCACTTGCATGGCAAAGCCTTCTTACCTTGAGGCAAGGAAACCAAATCCCAAGTCTGATTCTTATGTAATGAATCAAGCTCAGACTGCATAGCCCTCTCCCAAGAGTGAAAATCACCCCTACGCATAGCCTCATCATAAGTGAGAGGCTCTTCTGCATCTGTAACTAGCACATAATCTATAGAGGGCACAAAATGGTCAGGAGGTTGTCTATCTCTAGTAGAACACCTCGATCCAGGCTCTCTTGCCTGACCAACATCCTGTCTAACATCAGCATGTCTAGCATCAGGTGATGCTGCACGCTGTCCAGCTGGCCATGGAGCGAGTTGAACGGGAGCAGGTGACTCCTTCTGAAAGATAACTCTACGTAACTCAACCACTTTCTCAGGCTGCATATGCATTTTGTCCTCATGAAAGATGACATCATGACTGCGGATCACTTTTTGCACCTGCGGATCCCATAGACGGTAACCCATCTCTCCTGCATCTCCATAGCCAATGAAAATGCATTTGACACTTTTAGGATCCAGCTTATTGCGTTTGTCCTTGGGCACATGGCAGAATGCTTCACATCCAAAGGCACGCAAATGATCATAAGAGGGGGCTTGCCTACCTATACCTCCTTTATAACCTGAAAGTCACTGTCACTTCTAGGCGACCTGTTAATGAGAGATGCACTGCAGTAGTAATTGCCTTAGCCCAAAAAAGCTGTGATAAGCCAGCCTGTCTAAGCATGCTATGAACCCTATCCTGAATGGTCCTATTCATGCGTTCAACCATACCATTCTAGGGTGGGGTGTAAGGAGCGGTCAACTAAGCTTAATATCCCGCTCATCACAAAACTGCTCAAAAGCACGTGATACATACTCACCCCCATTATCTAACCTTAGGCATTTGAGCCTCTTCCCAGACTGGTTCTCTGCCAATGTAAGCCAACGTTGAAATGTGTCTAAGACATTGGATTTTCTCTTTATGGGATAAGCCCAAACCTTACGTGAGTAATCATCTATGAAAGTAACAAAGTACTTTGCCCCACCAAGTGACTAACAGGGCATGGGCCCACATACATCTGAGTGCACAAGAGCCAAGGGCTCACCCATGCGTTTCTTACCAGACTTTCTATGCATATTTCTAGTCTGCTTGCCATACAAACAATGATCACAAGAATCAAAATGCAAAGAGTCAAAAGGTGAAAGATACTACAAAGCACAGAGCATTTTCATTCCTTTAAGAGACATATGCCCCAAACGAGCATGCCAAAGGGATACATGGGGAATAGAACCCACAGACAAAACATGATCCAACGTAGCTTCAGATACGAGTAAGGGATAGAGGTTGCCAGACTTGTCACCTCTTGTAAGTACAAGCCTGCCACGAGTAATCTTCCATGCAGAGTCTCCAAAAGACACAAAATACCCTGCATCATCAAGCTGTCCAGCTGACATAAGGATGCGAGTCAACGCAGGTACATGGCATACATCATGCAAAACAAAAGAACTACTAGAAGAAAACTGCAGCCTAACATCTCCAATGTCCACAATGTCAAGAGACATATCATCACAAAGACATACAAAACCAGACATGGTACGATAGGTATGAAACCAATCTCTACAGGGTGTCACATGAAAGGACGCACCCGAATCCAAGAGCCAGCACTGTGCATACATAGAATGTATTTCAGAAGATTGTAAGGCATCACACAAAGAAGCTACAAGTGTTGAGATATCGAGCTCCACTCGTGATATGCCAGGGTGACCGTTGTGCATTTATGTCACCGATGTGTCAGTTGCAGATGCGGTTGGTACACCGCCCATGAATAATAGCTAGATGACAGCTATCCTTATCTACTCTAGTTCGTGGCTCAGTTAGTATGCCACCTTAGTTATTTGAGTTTGGTTTGAGACCCATATATAGGGTTCTTCTATTTCTTTGTATGAGACTTCTTTTTGGCTTACACAACTAAGAAGAAAAAAACTGTTTTCAGCCTCCACCTCTGTGTGTATTCCCCCATTGTGCAAGCAAGAAAGCTACAAGTGAGACTCATTCCTTCTCTCCCACAATCTTGACAACAAGTATGTAATCATCATCTGAATCAATGGCATGCATGACGTTAACCTCTTCTATCTTCATACTGGACTTTGCATGTACAATACTGCGCTCAGAAGACTTTTCCTACACTTTTTCTTTTCCCTTTTCCTTGCGCTTATCATCGCACATTTTATGGCACTGCGGCCTAATATGTCCTGCTTTTCCACAATAATGACAAGTAAGATCAGACTTCCTGCCACCATGTGACTTGGACCTGGACTTCTGAGAGTCCTTGCCCTTATGATCATTATCATGCCTGCCATTTCTGCCACCTCTAATGGTCAATGCATGTGAAGAGCAGGAAGCATCATTGTTTCTCCTGTTGATTTCCTTAGTCAATAAAGCACTCTCAACATCTTTAATTTTCAGCCCATCAAGCTTGTTCATGCATATGGCAGTACAGAAGACATCCCATGATTTAGGCAAGGTGCCAAGCAGAAACAACGATGTAAGTTGTCTTTGAACTCAATACCTTGTGACAAAAGACTCTTCATGATAGCAGAAACAACGATGTAAGTTGTCTTTGAACTCAATACCTTGTGACAAAAGACTCTTCATGATAGCATGAAACTGACTGAAATGAGATGAAAGGGAGGTCCCCTCCTTCATGCAAAGGTCCATTAACTGCTTCAGCCAATACATCTGTGACGTAGGACTCTGCTACACATAGAGCTCTTGAATCTTCTCCCATAGATCCCATGCACTCTGATTTTCATCTTCAATAACATTATGATAGACCTCTTCTGAGAGTGATAAAATAATGGTAGACTTGCATAGCTCATCAACTTCCATCCAAACATCATCATCCATATCCTCAGGTTTGACACCCTTGAAACACAAGGGTTTAATCTGCAACTTCTGCACCAAAACCTGCCATATTTGAGACTTCCAATACCCATAGTTGGTACCATCCAACTTGGCAATGCTAAAGAGAGCTGTATCTTTTAGATGACCGGCCATACTGTCCCAAATCAAAGCAAAAAAGAAAAATTGTAGGTTGCTATAATTAGCAAAAAATGCACTAAAACCACTGCTAAAACTGGCTGAAAGGATGGATTTCACCAAGAGAAGCACTTGTCCACAAAATATGACCAAGATAACATCAAATAGTAAGCATTGCCTTCATAGAAGTGCTCAAAATCTACAAATTTCAGGTTGCTCTAATAAATGACAGCAGTATGTAAAACTGTCCCAAAATGAAGCAATCATTGATACATATGTCACTGCAACTGCCAGCTAGCAAGATGCATCCAACAACAGTGAGTTTCCAGGGGCAAGAAGGTACCAAGAACTGTCGAACCAATAACCTGTTAGGTAAGAGACATCTCATAGGTCCAGAAGTCATGCATGTAATGGGTCTCGGGGTAAGAGAGGAGACCAAGCACAAGCATAACTGATAGAGCAAGAAGCTTAATACATAACCATCCAAGATGCATACAAAACTGACAAACTTGTGACAGAGATAGGTGCTTGCCCCAATAGGCATATCAAATCAGCCCACTACAGACAAACTGCATACATAAAGCTCTCAAGAGAGCAAATGCATGTAACTGTCCCACAAGCTCAAGCTCATCTATAAATAAGACTTTGTGTACATCCGAATATACCAAGAGGCTCCCACTGGAAGTGAAGTCAGATGCAAAGAGAGCAAGAAAGGCTCTAATACATCAAATACATAGCATCAGACATGCCAAATCCCAGTGGGGTACATCCGGAGCATAAAGCCCACCACCAAGCTATCTCAGACCCGTAAAGCATAAGCTTGAAAGCATTCAAAGAGCATGTAACTAACAACCAAATGTAATGCCTAGTAGATCCAAAATGCTCAAATACATCTGAAGATAAAGCTCCAAGTAATTGTCAAGCATGGGCAAACCAAGTGGCATCCATATTTGACCAAGGCATAAATGCAAGAAGCCTAAATGTCAAGCAGTGACAATAGGCATAGATCGGTCCAAAGCATGCCAACTGAAGCCAAATGCCAATGAAGAACAACCAAGTTGGAGCTTAATACAAGCTCAAAAGCATTCCAAAACCAAGAAGAAGCATTTGACAACCTCCAGATACATCGGTACGATCATTCAAACCTCCAGGAAGCACCCAGTATCCATGAACCAATGCATACACCAAGTAAATGAGCTTCAGCCCACTGTATTATAGCAAGTAATTTATTGTTATATGAAGCTCAAATGGTGCTCAAATCTACTCCAAATCAGTCCCAAAGCATAGACATAGCATCCCATAACATCTAGGCATCACCGGGCATCAAGAGGCATCAAACGAGCAATGCTGCCAAGAAGCATTAAACAATAAATGTCAAATGCTGCCCTGTTTTGACACTCCTAGGTCTGTGTATACAGCAAAGGGTTGAAGGGGGAAGCACTCAAATCGATCACCGGGAGTCAAGCACCAATGTCGGGGAGTTAAGCAATGCTCGAAAAGGTTGCCAAGAGTGCCAAGAAGCCGAGAAGGAGCAGGAAAATACCGAGGAGTAGACCAGCCCTACCCCCTAAAAATGCGCCAAAAATTGCATTGGATGTTCCTGGAGGCTGGGGATCTACAACAACCCTCGGGGGCACTAGGCAAGGTCAAGGGGGCTCCAATGCAGCCCGTGAAGAAGCCGATGAAGGTCTAAAATCTCGGGGCGGAGGCGGGAGATCAAAATGTACTTGCAAATGAAGGTGCCATGGCTGCCATTGAAGCTCGGGTTGAAGCTCTTCAAATCCGGGCTGAAGAGAATGCCATGCAAGCTCCAATGCCTTTGCAATGATACTAGTTGAAAGGGAAGTGGAACCCAGGAGGAAGAAGCTTGGCAATGAGAGCTATGGCAGAGGGAGAGCAAGAGCCAAGAGAGAGAGAGACTCAAAAGTGGGAACTCCAACAACCACAATGTGTGGCCAGGCCTTCCTTTATTCAAATTGTCACTAAAAGAATAAAGAATAAGTGACTGTGACGGGCGCCCGCCACTTGCAGTGTGCAATGGTGGGTACTGTCAGTGTAGTAATACACGGACGGCTAGGCGGAGGCACCTTTACCCCCAACATTTACTTTCTTGTTGGAGGGAACTAATCTTGCTCCAATAGGTACTAGCTAGGTGGCCAAACTTCCTTCATATGTCATATTTGACTTATTGAAAAAGAGAAAAGGAAAGAGAAATTGGTATTTGGACAATTCCTAGGGAAATGTTAGCCACCACACCACTTACAGCCGGATCTTGAGGGGGCACCCTCTTCAAGATGTCGACTCCCTATCAAATTATGCTACTTCTTAAGGAAATTGACATTAACAACTACTTGCCTATATTGTTCAATGATCATGTTAGTATAGTGCTTCATCATGTTCTTAACTTCACCAAGGATATTCGAGGCACTTGACTCATAGCCACAATCATCTACCTGCCATTCCATTGGCCTAACCACTTGAGTGAGAATTGGCTGCTATTGATTCCATAGAACAACATTAGGGCTTATTGTTTGGCCTCCAATACTTGGTGGAGCCATCTGACTAGCCATAGGCATGGTCACACTCTGGGAGGAGCTAGCAATATGGGCACATTTTGAATCATGAATCCTCTCCCATTAGAAGTACTCATGGGCATCCCTTGGCCTCCATTCATTAGTGCCAAAGTATTTCCAATACCTAGACTCGGGTTCCAGTTTGCCCTAGAGGTATAGGCCACTTGTAATCATGACTCTATCTCCTGTGCTCGTGTAATAGGCATATCAATGTCAACACGAGCAACACTACTCAACCGCACTTGAATGTTAAAGTCCAGTCCATGTAAAAACTACTGTAGCTTAGCAGTAGCTGGAATGGGAATATAAGTCTACAACTTACAAAATACTTCATTCAATTTCTTGGCATAGCCTCAAACATTATCGTGAGGTTCTTGACGTGTTTCATTGAGAACATGTAGCCGGTAATGACTTCCCCTTTCAAGGGCAAACTCTCTTCGAAAGGCCGCAAAAGATAAATTAATCATAGTTATAGTTTCAACCTCTAGGCTGTGATACCATATTGCAGTTCATCCTTTCAGGGTCATATTAAAGAACATCACCAAGTGTCCATCTTGGATTCGACAATTGAATATTAACTTTTGAAATTCATTAATATAAAGTTTTGCATCTTCCTCTACTAACCATTAAAAATGGATAGAGAAAATCCCAAGGTCGCCAAGTCTGACGTTCCTACTGGGATTGCAATGGGTTGCACCGTGGTGATGATCGGATTCGCTAAAGGAGTTTGAATGATGGGAACTATTACTCCACTCAAAGTGGGCTGACTAACTAGGAGAGGGAAAGTACTAAAACTTCCACCTCCTCCTAACAGACTATGCATGGGGCTAGGGTTACTAAGATCCTTTCCTTCTAGGGATATTGGACTACTCGTTTGCAGAGAATATCTCTTAATAATTTCGGCCTATCGTCTAGCTTGTTCTCTTTCTTTCTTTTAAAGCTCAGCTTGGCGATCTTTTGGATCTACTTCATTGGCTGTTGGCATACATTAATAAATTGGTCCCTATTAACTGAGATTCGGATACCACCACTTAGTAGTGGCTCCCGAAAAATGCGTCACCTATTAGGACTGGACCCAACACTGGCTTAATGGCATTTGTTGGGCCTCTACTATGCACCCAAACCACCCATCTCGACCTCCCGACTAAGAGCATCTAATAAGTATACTACCCTAACCTCTAATACAAAGATTTGTGATTGTATGGATTGTAATCCAATGGATAACCCTTCCCACACTCCTTAGAGGGAGTGCCTACACATATCAGTGTAATATATCATGTAACCATATATAGGCAAAGGGAGCACCCCTCAACTGATTGCTGTAGCCCCACTACTGCTCTCCTATACCTCGAGGATGGGCCTCAAGATGCACTGCATATACATAAAACACATACGATACATACTTCACTCTTTTAATTAATCATTTAGGGAGATGTAATGTATTCCTTACTAAATACTCCCCAAAGGAACAAACCACTAACCCTACAACTTAGGGTGCCTTACCTCCTCAACATAGGTCATTGTTCATGAAAACAATTGATGTGCATCCATGACGATACTATGTGTTGTGTGCAATGCAATTGTGTATAGTTAATAGTGCTCAAACATTTCTTCTTACAACCAGTATTGTGAAGGTGAAAAAACATTTCTTTTCATGCCTTTCCACTAAATGAGATTACTGTGTTGTACAGGGTGACCAACATCGAGCATGCTCATGCTGAACCCTCTTAATATTTTAAAAACGTATTCTCATGAACCAAGCATAACTCATCAATGCATGGCTGTAAAGCATCAGAGTCGTGCATAGCATCACTGTAGCACATACAAGACAGCGGAGAGCAGTCAGACTCTCTAGAGTCAATCACTGAAAGAGAGCCAATATCCCGGACACTCGTCCAACGGGTTCTCAAGACTACATGTGGCCTTTTAGCGAAGCGGAAGACCAACATATGGTTGGCTCTCCAGCTTGCAAAACTACAAGAAAATGGCTCTCATCAGCCTATAAGGGCTCTAGCAACTGACCACCAACATCCTGACCCTGACTGCTACGCATAGCTACGTCATCTGGGCCAATAAGTGCCTCATTTTCAGCATAAACAGCTTGCTGTATTGGCACTATAGCTGTTGTAAAATTAGCCATAAAGCGTACTGAATGCTCATCAAGAGGCCTGAGAGGTGTATGCGTCTCATAGAAGACATCATGACAATTGCGTATGACCTGATGGGCATCCAAATCCCATAATTTGTAGGCCTTAAAGTCACCATCTCCATAACCAAGGAGGATACATCTACATGACATAGGCTTATGTGGCATACGTACAGATGCTTGGCAGCCAAACATCCTCAAGTAATCATAGGAGGACTGCATGCCACTCCATGCCTCATGGGGTATAATGCTATCCAAGGTCAAGCATGGCATCTTGTTAACCAAATAGACTGCTATCATAAGGGCCTCAGCCCAAAAGCCATAAGACAACCCAGCTGTGGGAAGCATAGAAGCAACCTTTGCTTGTAAGGTCAGGCACATGCCATGAGCAATCCCATAATAGTGTGGGCACAAGAAATCAATGCCATACTGAACTTGACTCTATCTCTACTGCTCTCTAATCCGTCTAAAGCATTTTCTTTGAACATGCCCAAGCTGCCCACAATGGAAGCAAACAACATCTGAAGTAGAAGAACCTATAGAAGACGACAAAGAATCCAAGTCATCATGAATAGGGCTATCCATAGCATCCATGGAGCTTAAGCAGTCAAGGGGTATCACAACGGAGGGAACTTGCTCATAAAGACAATCATCTGCAAGTACATCGATGGAAGAAGCATGCTACAAAGGCTCATGAAACCTCAATAGACGGGAGGACATAAAGGCATCAACCAAGCATGCAAAAGCTCCCACATGAAGAAGAGTCGTAGCCAATTGCATGACATAAATAACCATAGTAAGGTAAAGCATAAGACATCCGCCATAAGAGCATATGGTATTCAGCCATGAAATCAGTTGATAACCATAATGGTAAACATGACTCTACAGTACATCAGACCACATAGTAGCATCCAAGTCAATGCAAGACCGGTAAGTGGCATAAGATCCTGCAATGGTCAAGCTCTAGGAGAAGCCCAAGTATCTGTACAACAACATCCAAATAAGTGGCTTTGTAAAGTACATGAGAGTAGACAAAGTGCATAGCCAGGTAAGCATCAAGAGGAACTGTTCTTTGACCTGTATAGGCAAAAGCAACCCAACTAGCATAGAAGCTAGGCAACACAGAAGCAACAAAGTCATAACTGCTAAACCCAAGCACTATCAAGAAGTCCACTGATCAAGGAGTAATCCACAAAGAACCAAGCATCAATGAGCAATGAAATCTCAATAACCAACTGCCTCAAAACATGTATCTGCATCCAAGTAAATCCAAGATCCATAATCGGGGCATTAAGGGCCAAATAGCATCCAAGCTGCGTAAGTGATAAGCCAACCAAATGCAAATTGCTCCACAAAATTCTCAAATGCAATTCAATTCAAGCCCAAATATCTTCCATGCTGCAGCCGAACCCAAAAGCATCCACATTAGACATCAGTCCCATAATGGGTAGCACGGGGCATAAACCTTGTCAAATGAAATGCCAACTGCAAAGAAAATGACAGTGAACCAAGAATTGAGCTCTACTCTTTTCTCAAGAAGCATCCGAGAGCATAAACATCAAAGTGGCATCATCCAAATACATCAACATATCATCCCGAGTAGTCGGGAGCACCCGTAGACCATAGGCATAACCAAATTGGAGGTAAAATAACCTGTCAACCAAGGTAGCATAAGTCCCAACCAACAATGAAGTGTCTGCATCCAAATCAAGGCTCAATAGCTCTTAAATAGCATATCCAAGCATAAACCATGATGACCAAGCATCAATACATCCAACAAGACACCCGAATGTCAACAAAGAGCATTATGCATAAGCCATCCCTGATAAAACCTTGCTGCCCAAACAATGTGCAGTAGTAAATCCCTGCATAAATCAAGCTATGGAAGCTCAAACCAAGTCCTAAAGCATCTCAAAACATTAGGCAAACATCCCCAAAGCATTTGGGCATCAAATACCAAGCCTCGGGAGCATCACATAAGCTAAGAGCATGACATTTTCTTACTATGGATCAATTCAGATCTGTTACAAAAAATTATGTGATCAGAATTTGGCAGATCTAACATCGCTATCGTGTCCGGAGCGTGACAAAACCCCAAATTAGACTCTTACCTTCCTAAATCGGGTTCCGGATGCCCAAGATATGAGAAAAAATGGGATTTTTGAGCCAGATTTTGAAACATGCGCAAAAAAAAGTAAGCTGCTACTGTGGGGCATGTTGGTTATGTTGAGGATAAGGGGGCAAATGGGGGCATAGAAGGTGCCAATGAAGCCAAGGAACACCTGCAAAGAGCCTATGAGGGCCACGGAGAGGTGGGAGATGAAATCTTACCTCGAGAGGAAGAGGCCATGGTTGGCATTGAAGCTCCAAGCTCTAGGTCTTCAATCCAGGCTGAATGTAATGCCGGGCCAAGCTCCACAATCAAGCTCTGATACCAGTTGAAGGGAGTGAAATGGCAGTGGAGAAGGAGAAGAGGAAGATGCGGGAGAGAAGAGCACACACAATATAGGTGCTGTCCAACTGAACTGACAGCCTTATTGCACCATCATATTATATATAAATAAAGAATGGGCGGTCACAATGTACATGGGCAGGCTGAGAGGCCTTTTACCCCAACAATTATGTGACCTTTTGTGGATGGTTTTAGCAGGTATACTTGGGTATACATTATAAAGCATAAAGATTAAGTTTTGGATAGCTTTATGGATTTGAAATGTCATGTAGAGAAAGAGTTCAACTGTTAACCCCAACACGAAGAAAGCAAAAGAAAGTGGAAAAGACGCAAAAGAAAGTGGAAAAGACGCAGGGCAAAGGCGGAAAAAAGATAGCCCGACTGAAGAAAGAAAAGGAGAAAATGCCAAAAGCACAAGGACAACCTTAAAAGTCCAAGGCAAACACAAAAAGGGAAAGGTGCATTTTTTAATAAAAAGGTGCACCCTAAAATCTTGTAAAAGAGCACCGGGCTCTCACCCGTGCAATTTGTAAATGTAGAAGGGCGGTGAAAAGGAAGCTAGGAAGATAAAAGGACAATGGAAAACAGGGCCTAGGCTATGATCGGCCATGTAAAAAAGGGAAAAGGGGATGACCGCCCAAAAGGGAAGTAGGGTTTTGTATATAAAGTTGAAAAGTGAATGAGGAGCTCATTTTTTGGTGTGTGGCAAAACTAGTCTTCTTCTTCCTCTCTTCTTCTCCCCTTCTTGCTTGTGTGTGCTCTTGAGAGAGGGAGTGTGAGAGTGTGAGGGAGTGAGTGTGTGTGAGAGTGAGGGATCAAGAGGGTGAAGCTCTTCACCATCTCCTCTCCTCTACTTCTCTTCTCTTCTCTTCTCTTCTCTTCTCTTGCGTGCGCGGCTATGGAGGATGGAGCTTGGAGATGGAGGAGGCTTGAGGATGCTTGAGCTAGCATCTAGGATCGTGGAGCTACCGGAGTGCAAGAGAGAGGAGAGTACTCGATCGAGCATCAAGGTAAGCTCACTGCATTTGTAGGATCGACGGTGCGTCGGCTAGGTGAGAGATAGCCATTAGAGCTCGCTTGGAACGCTTGAAACAATAAGCGGTCCGTGGGTCTTGGCGGTTGAGCGAAAGCTCCCATATTTTGGTTCCGTTGCCGGGACCAACGGATTCAAGCTTGAGCACTTGCGCGCCTCATATCGAGCATCGAAGTAGGGTATTCATCCCCGAAACGGAGCTTGAGATAGGTAGGAAGTTGGGTGTTTTCAATCTTCAGAACAGGTAAGTATTTTGGAATATTCTGATTATTGATGATTGGAAAACATGGAGAAACTAGTTCAGTGTTTTGCTTTCGATTTATGTTGTGTTTAGGATAGATTAACAGTAGGAAATCACACACGAAGAGGCAGAGGGCTGTTGCTGTGAAACAGGGGGAAAACCACAAGAAACAAAAGGGAAAATGGAGTAAATGCAAAGGTAACTGCGTAGGAAACGCCAGGAAAGGAATCTGTAGTGTTCAGGGAAGAACTAGCAGGGTATAAACTCTGGGAGGGCAAGAGAACCCCCATTTCCAACCAACGGAGAGCGAGAGAGATAGAGAGTGAGAGAGAGAGCGAGCTTGGCAACCGTCCGATCGACCAGGGCACGTAGGACATCGCGTTCGGCGACTCCCAGGTAACCGATCTCCTCCTCACCACTTCAACTCCGTCGCTGGTTAATCGCATGGTCAATAGGAATAAAACATCTAGAGAAAGTCGAGCAAATCCGTACGCGCAAGCTCATCGGACCGGTGGACTCGGACGTCCGACCCAGTGTCCGATTCCCAGAATCGGACACTCGGACAACCGTCCGATCGAAACAACCTGTCCGACTACTAGGATCGGACCAACCCATCCGATTCTCAGAATCGGACGCTCGGACCACTCGGACCCTCGGACTCGGAACAACCCGTCCGACTCGGACGCTTTGACTCGGACCCACCCTGTCCGATCGGACGAATTAATACACGTCACCAATTGGACCACCTGCCCGGTCCGATCCCCAGAATCGAACCCACCCAAAATCGGACTAGCCCAGAATTGGACCCCCTTGGCCGATTCTTTGAACACTTGCCCGTCCGATTTTTGAGAATCGGACACGCGGACCTTAAGACTGCCACTCAGCCCTGATACACCTGGTCCGATTCCCACAATCGGACCACTGGTAAATCAGACCACTGGTAAATCAGACGTCCGATTCCCAGAGTCAAACCAAAACAAAACCTAACCCATCCAGGGACACACTGGGGCACTCCCCCAGCGACCCACCCCCGCGTGAACAACAGGAAGCAGCACAGGACCCTAGAACCTGTAGAGCGGCCAGAACTAGAGTAGCAAAGCCTATCAGGCCCAAAACGAGCGAGAGTGAGTGAGACGCCGGGGAATTGCTCACAGCACTCAGGTTGAATTTTCGCACTTGAAGTACACTTAGGAAAGCCGAAAGCCTGATTGAGCACAAGTGCACAAGGAACAACACACTCATGAGTGACCATAAGTTGAGCACTGCATTCAAAAATTAAAGGAATTCACTCAGATAAATCGCCCAAAAAACCCACCAGTAGGAGAAGACCCAAGGTATAGGCAAACGCGCGGAGCGCAGGGTAGGATCAAGCAAGGAGCGTCAACGACAAGGATCTGACTCACGACCAGGCGCAAGAATTCAACCATGACAGAGGGAGGCTCAGACCATCGGTTTACAGGGGAGCTCGATGTTAGCGCATTCCCAGACGCCATACAACAGATGGTGAGCAGTTACGATGCGCATGCCAGGTACGAGCACTGTGGCAGGACGGCAGATGCAATCATTGCGGACCTAGAGGAGGAGAGAAGGCTAGCCCGCAAGGCATTGCAGGGCATTGCCAAGTATAATAGGGACCAACAAGCCAGGAGCCTAAGGCAAAGCATGGAGCTGCATGAGGTGCA
The DNA here is from genome assembly GCF_053477565.2 of Lygodium microphyllum. Classification (NCBI taxonomy): domain Eukaryota; kingdom Viridiplantae; phylum Streptophyta; class Polypodiopsida; order Schizaeales; family Lygodiaceae; genus Lygodium; species Lygodium microphyllum. The sequence goes on from NC_141136.1 coordinate 245,811, forward strand.
GCGAGTGCTGAACTTTGCTGGCCGGAACCGGACAGACCAGGAAAGAGCACTAGAGGAAGACCTGATGCTGGGCGAGCTCCTCATGAAACGACTGCTCGATAATACCGTGATAGAACAGAATGCCACTGCGCTAGCAACCTCGCTACTTGCAGGGCTGGGGGCAAACCAGGGCTCAAAGAGCCAAGCCAAAATACCTATTGTCGCCAAGCAACTCGACAAGTACCAGCCATCGGACGACCCATACAGCTTTGTCGAGAAGTTTGAGCAAGTCTGCGAAGCCAATGGCCTCAACGACCAGGCCCAACATTCACAAGCATTCGGACTTTGCTTAAGCGATAAGGGTAGGACGTGGTATACAAGCCTAGACGCCATAGAATGAGCCAACTTCAATAACCTCAAGGACCTTTTTGTCAAGAGGTTTGCCGAACTCAGATACTCTGACAACCTGCTAGTACGCCTGATGAACGTCAAGCAGAAGGAGAAGGAGGGCATCCGCGACTATGTGACCCACGTGAGAAGCCTCCTTAAAAGAATCCCCTTAGGCGAAAGACCAACTGACAAGGTAGTGTCGACCGTATTCATCAGCGAGATTCGGGATGAGGAATTGTACAAGGCACTAACAGGCAACTCAAGCTTGCAACGAGACATGGTGGCTAGGGTTTTTTAGGAAGCCATTAGGGTTGATGACCAGCTGAAAGAGCGGAGCTCCAGGAGCTCAAACCTAGAAGAAACCAACCTACAAGAGCGACCGTCAACCTCTAGCGAGCGATCAAACCCATCATCCCAAGATAAGGAAAAGGCCACTGAGATGGACCACGGCTTGGCCGAGGTCAAGACAGAATTGGCCAAAATACAAGACATGTTGAGGCGACCGACGCGTCCGCACGTCCAGTGCGTGTACTGTGGAGGAAACCACCTGCCAGCAGAGTGTCAGGACCCTAGGTCAAGACCCTGCGCTAACTGTAGTAGGTTCGGCCACGATGCCGCACACTGTAGACTACCACGAAGACTACCATACGTGAAACCCTACGGCCAGCTTTATCCGGCTAACAGGACACAGCCATTCTTCGGAAGGGGAGCCCCACTAGCCCTACTGGCGCCTAACGATTGTTAGAAATCAAGCTCACCGTCAGTGTGTCTTCATCTATGACCGACATCTATGACAGCTAGTGTGTACAGCTGTCTACATGTGACTACATTAAATAAGTCGGGTTAGTAGTCAGTCAGTGAGACCTGACTAGAGTTAGTCAGTCTAGTCTACATTTACACTAGGTCACTTTATCTTGTAGTGTGTGTTTTTCAGTTGAGTGTGTGGAAATGAAGGAATGAGCTTGAGAGCCTGAAGGCTCATGGATATGGAGTCTTTCCCTTTCTCTCTCTCTACTCTTTGAAGATGGTATCAGAGCTTCATCCATGAGGCTGTGGGAGAATGGGTATGACAACTTGCAGTGCAAAGGAGATGGAAGTAAGGAATAAGGAAGAAGCTGGACACTTGCAAATGAAGCCATAGTCAAAGGAAGGAATCAGCGTGGACTGCCTTCTGAAAATCATGGACTGCCTCCTGAAAATCAGCAACCTGTGCCTGAAAATCATAGACTGTCTCCTGAAAATCAGCAACCTGTATCTAAAAATCTGCACCTGCTGATCTGAATGGACAGCAACCTGTATCTGAAAATCTGCGCCTGCTGATTTGAATGGACAGCAACCTGTATCTGAAAATCTGTGCCTGCTGATCTGAGTGGACAGCAATCTGTCAATCTTCAATGGGGAACCTGGAAAGGTTCATAGAGCATGTATGCTCACTATTGAAGGTATTTGAAGTGTGCAAGGAGTAAATGCTTGTGTAGGAGCTCTGTTATGAGCTGGAGTGACAGACACAGACCTACAATCATTTCTGAACTGCTGTAAACATGAATGGACAGCATGCATTCAGTCATTACTGACACACAGGAGCCTTGTACTACACTCAGAAGACATCTTTGGAGCACAAGAATGTGTCAAAGCATGTATACATTGGATCAAATGTCTTGGAGCTGAGATCTCTTGCACAGAATACTCAGATCTGAAAATCAATGACAGGCTGAAAACTGTCATACACAGTCAATGACAGAATACTCAGATCTGAAAATCAATGACAGGCTGAAAACTGTCATACACAGTCAATGACAAGTACTGTGCATTACTGAAGCAATACAGGTCATCTTGGGGGTTCCATCATCTATATGAACTGGCCTATACATGCTGAATGCATGGAGAATCGAAGCAAGCAATGAGCATCATTGAAAACTGAATTTTGAAGCTGAAATAAATGCAGTTACACTGTCCTGGTTAATTACAAACAGCTCATGAGGTTTATGCCATTGGTCAATGAAGACAGGTTGTCTATGCCTACTCAGATGCTCATGTATTGAACGTGCCACTACAAAGTAAATGTATGACATGGTCAAAAGACATTTTGGAGCTGCTTGGAGCTTGGTATGCTGAATTCTGGTTGACTGCAACCTGAAACTGAATTTGTTGACACACTCAGTTTTGGACTTGAAATTGTTGCTGGTTACTCACAGTTTACAGTTTTCAGACTGCATGTATGTACCCTGGCAGTGAGGTTACATAAGCTTAAGCTGAAGCAAACACATAGCTTATGTATTGACAGTTATATCTACAGTTGAGACCACTTATTTGAGGGTTGTTTTGGGGTGTCAGTGGGCTGAAATACCCTGGTTTTTTTCTGCAATTTAGTGCAGAAAACTGTCATAAACTGTTACGGACTGAACTTAGTCAGTCATACTTATTGGACTGCAGGGAGTCAGGCACTTGATAGACAGTCTATTGCATCATGGCTAATGCACATGGGACTGACAATATCACTCAGATAGTTGGAGAGAAGTTGGATAATAAGAACTTTACATTATGGAAATTCAGAATGAAAAACTTTCTGGTTGGCAGAGGTTATTAGGATTTATGTACAGGAGATGAAGTTGCTCCTGAGTTACCTGCACACAATCCAACAAATGAACAGAAAAGAGCCTATAGGCTATGGAATGAAAGAGCATGCAAGGTGCTGCATTGGTTTTCCTTATGTATATCTGATGCTATGGTAATTCAAATCACTGGATGTGAGACTCCGAAGGATGCTTGGGACATACTGATGAAAAATTATGGAACCATGACACATGCAAGAAAGATCCAGTTGAAACAGCAGTTCAACAACATGTCTAGGAATGGCAAGAGCATCCAGACGTATACCACAGAGATTAAGACCATAGCTGATCAACTTGCTACTATTGGCTCAAGTGTATCAGAAGATGATATGATTGCTATTGCTTTGAATGGCTTAGGCAAAGAGTGAAAAGCTTTTGACACTTCCATTTCTGTCAGAGAAGAGCCCCCTAGCTGGGAAGAGCTAGTTGCTTTGTTGCTGCATGAGGAAGTCAAACTTGGTTTGAATATAGGTTCTAGTGCATCTCAGAGTAGAGACACTGTGTTGTACTCTAGCCAGCGTGGCAGAGGATCTAGAGGTCGTGGTTCATTTTGAGGTCGTGGTGACACTCGTAATACTTATGGACAGCAGCAGCAGCAGAGTAATTGGCATGGTGCAAATACACAAGGTCAGCGTGGATCTAGTGGGTTTAGAGGCAGGGGGAGATCATCCCGAGGTAGAGGTGGTGGTTCTGGTTCATGGCAGTCGTCTGATCAGTCCAACAGGGACAAGGACTGCCATTATTGTGGCCGGTATGGGCATATTGCAAAGGATTGTTACAAGAAGCAAGGAGATATGAAGGCAAAGGGCAGACAGCATGGGCATTATGCATCTTCCAGTGGTGCTCATGATGAGTCAGTTGATAGACTCTTTGCTATGCAGCATGTATCTAAAAATGCATCGAGACATGATAGAGATGACAGATGGTACATTGACTCTGGAGCGTCAAACCACATGACCCCGCATGGAGAGTGGTTTGATGAGATGGTTGCAGGTACACATGGTCATGTATGTACTGGGGATGATACCCAACATGACATAAAGCATAAAGGGATTGTTCCATTGATGATGCCTGATGGCAAGAAGAAAGGCCTGCATGATGTCTTACATGTACCGACCATAACAAAGAATTTGTTGTTTGTGGGTCAAATGGCAGAACAGAATCTGCAAGTGAGGTTTAACAAGGATGGATGTGTCATTGAGGAGTATGGAAATGGCTGCAAGCTAATTGCCAAGGGCAGAAGGGATGGCACGATGTTTACATTGGATGCGACCATTCCGAGACTCAAGACAGCCATGTTTGCACATGATGAGAGTGCCATTCGGGATGTAGAGATTTGGCACAAGTGGATTGGACATGTCAATGTACAAAAGCTGAAATCTATGCAGTAGAAAGAAGTAGTACTTGGATTACCTAAATTCAAGTATAATGATTTTGGTCATGTATGCCCTGCATGTCAGTTTGGGAAGCAAGCACGGTTTCCTTTCATGAGACATGTAAAAAACAGCACTAGGCCTTTACAGTTGGTACACTCTAATGTCTGGGGTCCTTCACATAATGCTTCCTTTGGCGGTGCACGATATTATGTCTAATTTATTGATGATTTCAGCAGGTACACTTGGCTTTATATCTTGAAACATAAGGATGATGTGTTTGATGCATTCAAAGACTTCAAGAAACATGTTGAAAATGAATTGGGTTGTTACATATCATGTTTGAGATCAGATGGAGGAGGTGAATATGTCTCAAACTACTTTGACAGGTATCTTGCTAAACATGGGATCAGAAGACAGCTCACATGCAGTTATACACCGCAGCAAAACGGTGTTGCAGAGAGGAAAAACAGAGTTTTGATGGAGTCAGCTAGAGCTATGCTGAATGAAAAATGTCTGCCAAATGGTTATTGGGCTGAAGCAGTGGTGACTACTATATATGTGTTGAATTGAACCCCTACAGCAGGGATTCATGATGTCACTCCGTATGAACGGCTGTATGGTCATAAACCTGATATTTCACACTTGAAGGTATTTGGCAGCATTGCATATGTGCATATACCGGATGAGAAGAGGAAGAAATTGGATCCTAAGGCAGTGAAAAGTGTGTTTATTGGATATGCACAGGAACAAAAAGCTTATAAGTGTTATGTACCTTCTACGCATGAGACACTCATAAGCAGAGATGTGGTATTTGATGAGTTAGCATCTTGGTATGGGAATCCAGTTGCAGTGCCTACTGATGGCTCACCCAGTATGAGTGATACTGAAAATACTCCTGCAGAGAGTACTTCCATGACTGGTCAGACAGGTGATGTATCATCTACAGTCAGTCCTTGGACAGGACGATTATGGAGTCGCACTACTGCATCCACTGACACGGATATGTCAGTGAGGGGGAGAACAGATAAGGGAAAAGAAAAGGTTTTTGAAGATGTAACAGGTCCACTCACTGCAAGTTATGATTCATCTAGCAGTGACAGCTTAGATAGTGAATTGGGGATTCCGTCTGTTATGACGCGAGGTGATAGACAGAGCCGTTATGTACCACCTCATGAGAGGCAAGCTCACAGTGAGCCACAGCTCAGGAGATCAGAGAGGGTCAGACGACCTGTTGACAAGTATACTTACACTAGATATTCAGCCCGTCATTATGCTTATATGACGAAAGTAACAGGTTTTAGAGAACCAAGTAAGTTTGATGAGGCAGTTGTAGATGAGAATTGGCGTGCTGCTATGGATGAGGAATATTTAGCTTTGGCTGAAAATGGTACATGGGATTTGGTACAGTTGCCTGAGGGCAAAACACCTATTGGATGCAAGTGAGTGTATAAGATAAAATGTAAATCAGATGGATCATTGGAAAGATATAAGGCCAGGCTGGTTGCAAAAGGGTATGCACAGCAGTATGGTCTTGATTATGAGGAGACTTTTAGCCCTGTAGCAAAGATGGCTACAGTTAGAACTGTGATTGCTTTGGCAGCAGCTAGAGGCTGGAAACTATGGCAGATGGATGTAAAGAATGCATTTCTCAATGGAGAATTACAGGAAGAGGTTTACATGGAACAGCTTGAAGGCTATGTACATCCAGAATTTCCAGCACATGTATGTCGGCTGAAAAAGGCATTATATGGGTTGAAACAGGCACCCATAGCATGGAATGCTTGCATCAGCAGTTATTTACAGCAACATAGTTTCCGATTGGGAGATGCTGATCATAGTCTGTTTGCGAAGAAGACAGATAGTGGCTATGTTTTTCTAGTTATCTATGTTGATGACTTAATCATTACAGGAGATGATGAAAATGGGATTGCAGAAATAAAGACATGTTTACAGGCTGAGTTTAAGGTCAAGGATCTTGGAGAGCTGAAATATTTTTTGGGGATTGAGGTTGTCTCTACACCTCGAGGCATATGGCTGCTACAGAAGCAGTATGCTCATGACATGTTACAGAAATATGGTATGGCTAATTGCAAGCCTATGGATACACCTTTGGAGCAGAATGTCAAGCTGCAAATTGATGTTGGGACAGAGATTGAGAATGTTACTATGTACAGACAGATGGTAGGCAGCTTGATCTATCTCACAATCACTAGACCTGACTTGAGTTATGCTGTGGGGCTGATCAGTCAGTTCATGCAGAAGCCTCGCAAACCACACTTGGATGCAGTTAGAAGAATTCTGAGATATGTAAAGGGTACCACAGATCATGGGCTGTTTTATGCATATGGGAAAACCCTTGACTTGATGGGGTACACTGATGCTGACTGGGCTGGTTGCACATATGACAGGAGGTCAACCAGTGGTTATGCATTTGGATTGGGTAGTAGCATGATCAGTTGGCAGAGAAAGAAACGGCCTACAGTTGCATTGTCTAGTACGGAAGCAGAGTATCGTGGTGCGGCCTTAGCGGCCTGTGAAGCTAAGTGATTACAGAAGTTACTGAATGACTTGGGAGTACACTTGGACAGCAAAGTCAAGCTATACTGTGACAATTTGAGCAGTGTTATATTAGCAAGCAATCCTGTTTATCATGCAAGATCAAAACACATTGAGGTTCACTACCATTTCATCAAGGAAATGGTTTTAGCATATCAGATTGACTTGGAGCATGTGAAGACTGAAGACCAGGTAGCAGACATCTTTACCAAATCACTTGGTAAAGATAAGTTCATTCACTTTAGACAGCTACTTGGAGTGATGCAGATGATTTGAGTTTTGTTTTTGAACTTGAGGGGGAGTGTTAGAAACCAAGCTCACCGTCAGTGTGTCTTCATCTACGACCGACATCTATGACAGCTAGTGTGTACAGCTGTCTACATGTGACTACATTAAATAAGTCGGGTTAGTAGTCAGTCAGTGACCTGATTAGAGTTAGTCAGTCTAGTCTACATTTACACTAGGTCACTTTATCTTGTAGTGTGTGTTTTTCAGTTGAGTGTGTGGAAATGAAGGAATGAGCTTGAGAGCCTGAAGGCTCATGGATATGGAGTCTTTCCCTTTCTCTCTCTCTACTCTTTGAACAACGATATGAAACCAGCGGTCCCTAGGCTGGACATAAATCCTACCGGTATTCCTAGACCTCCTGGTCCCTATGTGACCCACCCACCGAGCGATGCTCCCGTACACTACGTAGAGGAGCCCAGTGATGAAGAAACCTACATATACCCTTACGTCTCACATGACGACGAGGGCAATGCGGTCCTCATGGATTACCGACCCGTGCCGGTGATGGCATTAGGACGAGGACGGGGTAGAGGCCTAGGAGGGCAGCCACAAGATCCGGTCACTTGTTGGACTTGTGGACATCCCGGTCACGTCTCATCATGTTGCCCCGAAAGAGAGCAGCAAAACAGGGACAAAGCTAACCAAAGATGTGCAGAGTGTGGAATCACCCATCTTTTCATAGACTGCCCAAAACGGAAGTCGCCTTCCGGTTCAGCTAATTTGCCGACCGTCCCGCTGGGGCTATTTGGTGTTGAAAACCCCGATGGGGAGGCCACACCTATTCCCTTGCGAGTTATGACCCGAGCACAAACGAAGCAGGCCGGCATCTCTCTGCCAGGACCTAGCAATCTTGACGCAACCTCAGTAGGAAAGAAGAGCCGTAGGCAAAAAAAGAAGAGATCAGAGGCTAAGGTCGCACTAAAAACCGACAGTGTTACGACCTTACCCCAAGGGAAGAAAGTCTCAGACGTGGAGGCAGAGACTTCAGCCCCTAAAACAGCCCAAAAGGGAAGCGCTAAGGTAGGGGAATACCCACACCCCAAGCGGCAATTGGAAGCCATAGAAAAGGTGAAGGAATGGGTGAGGGAGGCTCAACAGCACCTCAAGGATGTTGAACCCATCACGGAGGACGAGATTGATGATCTCTCCAGCATGAGCACGCCACTATCACCGCCCCAACCTAAGTCTGCCGAGGCTGCTATGCCACAAGCAGTGCCATCGAGGCCAAGCCTAGACGCAACAGACCCGCAGATCAGCCGCAGCCATTGGCTCGGACAGTCTGGGCTAAGGGAAGGACGAGTGTTTAGCAATCTCCTGACCACACTAGTGACCACCCCTGTAACGTTTGGCCTGGGAGATCTGCTTAAGCAGCACTCTGCCCTATGGCAGGACCTCAAGCTTTGGGTCGAGAGACCGCAAGAGCAGGCTCCGGCAGATCCTCAAGACCAGGATGCGGAAACGCACTTGCCAAGTTTGACGCTACACTCCGGGCCTAAATCCTTGCACGTCAACGCCTTCTGGGAGGGCTCGGAGATGCACGCAGTCCTGTCGGTCCTAGCCCTGGGAGACGCAACGAGGAAGGGGATTGTAGACACAGGAGTTGGGGTTAGTGTGCTTAGCCACGCAGTGTTACAGAAGTGGGAAACCCACCTGTCGAAGCTGCTCGGTTTAACGTCACACTAGCAAACGGTATGCGAGTGAAGCCATTCGGGGTCTTGAAGAATTGGCCAGTGAAGATTGCAGGAGTCCAGTTCTCTGTCGACTTTATCGTCATGAAGGGAGTGGACTATGATATCTTATTGGGTTGACCCTGGATGCGCAATGCTAGAGTTATCGAAGACTGGGGTAACATCCTGATCTTCCTGGGCAACCGAACTAACGCTGTGAGAATAGAGATGGACACTTGGAAGACCTCGCCAGTCGACCTAGACGCCATCTCTACTCTGCTCAAGGGAAACACCCAGGACAAGGAACCCTATGGGTCCTTAACTAAGTATATCCCATGCCCAGAGGACGAGCGGGATTGGATGCACGTTCTCGCTACACTCGACCTGCCGTTCTCAGATCATGAGGCATACGAGAAGGCTGTCAAAACAATTGGCAAGCCAAAAGAAACACTCCCTACACCTGTCTGCATGATGGCAGCAAGCCTCCATGAAGGGCCTAAGCCTGTCATCTTCCAAGTGCCTACCAACAAGAGGGAACTCCAGGGAATACTGGGGCACTTAACGGACCGACTGGCACGCAACGCAGCCGCCAATCTCAAGCCTCTCCAAGACCTCTTGGAAGAATCCGAGTGGAAGTGGACCAGGGTACATGAACTAAACCTCAAGTATAACTGGGCGTTGGTTCCCGACCAACAAGACGAGGCAGAGCAGGCCTTGGGGAACGATGAGCACTCTAGCGATGAAGATTCCTGTGACGAATACGAAGATTGCCAATCCTTCGATGAAGGAAGTGAGGGTGAGGTGGATACCGTAGAATACAACACCGAAGGGCGAGAAATTGAGCAAATCCGGGCAGATGCTAAGCTGCAGACGAGACCGGCCCTTAGAGTGGACCAAGGAGTCATGTGTACGAAATGTGATCGTGCTTGGTTGGAATGGATGGGAGCAGTGGATTTTGAGCAAGCCGGCCTAGTCCAACCAGAAACGGCAGCACTGCTTAGAACCGAATCGCCATCTGAACTGCGGCCGCCAGGGGAGACCACCTCCTCTAGTGAAAATGGGGAATTTAACTCTGAGTCTGAAGTTACTTCAGATGGTGACCCAGAAATCCCTAGGCTACCCATGACCAGACGCACCAAGGGAGACTTACCTGTCCACTTGAGGCGTAGACGGTTACGGCAGGATGAGGCTAAGCGTCCCAATGATGCGCGATCTGAGGAACAAAGGAAGCCGCAAGACCTCCCTAAGCGCTTTTCTAAATTCAAAAGAGGGGACAGGGTAGTGGTTCTGCTAAGTGCCAAGCGCCAAGGGCAAACCAGCGAACCAATCGAAGGGCCAGCCAAGGTCAAGGAGGTAAACCTAGCCCTGGAAGGGAAAGTACCCCGACTAGTGTTCATTGCCGAGGACTTGACCACGGAAGAAGAGTCCAGTCTTGTCACCCTTTTGCGGGAGTACCGGGACGTATTTGCTTGGTCTTTAGATGAGCTACGAGGGGTAGATCCGAGTGTTGTGACTCACAACATACCCATGACAACGGATGCAATACCGGTCAAGCAGCGACCATACCCCATGAATCCAAAGCACACTCATGCTGTCAAGGAGGAAATCGAAAAGCTGATGAGAGCCGAATTCATTTACGAAATTGAGCACACAGACTGGGTGTCACCCATAGTCATTGTGATGAAGAAAAACGGCAAGATTTGAGTGTGCGTCAATTACAAGAAAGTAAACGCCGCTACAAAGAGAGACAACTAACCCTTACCGTACACCGAGCACATGCTTGAGAGAGTGGCAGGTAAGGAAGCCTACAGTTTCCTAGATGGCTTCTCGGGGTACAATCAGGTGCAAGTGCATCCTGCAGACAGGCACAAGACCGCCTTCGCCACTGAGTGGGGCGTCTTTGCATACGTAGTCATGCCCTTCGGGCTAACCAATGCCCCCGCCACCTTTCAATGCCTCATGTGTACCATATTCAAGGACATGCTTCGCAAGGAGTTAGAGGTCTTTGTCGATGACCTGTGTGTCCACTCGGCCTGGATCGAACATCTCGACAAACTCCGCGCGGTCTTTGAACGGTGTCGCTTATACCGTCTCTCCCTCAACCCCCTGAAATGCCAGTTTTGGGTGAAGCACGGATGCATCTTGGGACACGTGGTGTCCAAGAATGGCATTGCCACGGACTTCTCGAAGGTCAAGGTCATCGTGGACCTTCCTCCCCCAGGTAATTACAGGGGAGTTCAATGCTTCTTAGGTCACACAGGATACTATCGGCGGTTTGTACTGAACTACGCGTTGATCGCTAGGCCATTGTACAAACTGCTAATTGTCTTCGAGTGGACTGAAGCATGCCAACGTGCCTACGAAGAATTGAAAAAACCCCTAACAACGGCACCTATCCTACGAGCCCCAGACTGGACTATGACTTTTCACGTACACATCGACGCCTCTAAGTTTGCCGTGGGGGCAGTGTTGTGCCAACCTGGTGAGCATAACCTAGATTACCCAGTGAGTTTTGCTAGCAGGCAACTCACTGAGACAGAGATGAATTATTCGACAACGGAAAGGGAGGGATTAGCCATGGTGTTCGCCGTGAAGAAGTTCCGGCATTACCTACTGGCCACCCCCTTCACCTTCTTCGTAGACCATCAAGCCCTGCTCTATTTAGTGAACAAACCTTGCGCTACAGGACGTATAGCTCGATGGCTTCTCCTGCTCCTAGAGTTCGACTTTTCAGTGGTGATGCGGAAGGGAAAACAACATTACATGGCTGATCATCTGTCCCGTATACCCACAGGAGAAGCCGTTGGACAAGGCATCATGGACGAGTTACCGGACAGCCACTTATTCCATATGTCCAGCGAAGGAGACCTATTCAGGGCCGATCTGACACCATACTGGGCAGACGACATAGTCCAAGTGCTCGAGTATGGGCTGCTCGAACGACCAATAGAACGGGCACGGCTTAGGTGCTTAATCCTGAAAATCCAGCCCTACCAGCTGATTGCAGGCTAGCTCTATAGGCTGGGGCAAGACGGATTGCTACGTAGATGTATATGTGAGCATGAGATGCACGATGTGCTCTCAGAGGCGCACAACGGTATTGCAGGAGGACACTTTAGTGGGGACACTACAGCACGAAAGGTGTTGCAGTCCCAGCTACGGTGGCCCACACTCTTCCGCGATGCCACACAATTTGTCAAGCATTGTGACGAGTGCCAACGGACAAAAGTTCCGGTTCGTAAAGATCAGATGGAGTTAACCCCTATTATTGCTCGCCAGCCCTTCGAAAAATGGGGGATTGACTTCATAGGGCCCATCAGCCCCGCGGCACAATATTCACAAGCCAGGTACATCGTGGTGGCCACAGATTACCTCACCAAATGGGCGGAGGCGAGAGCCACGTGGAGAAACGACGCTAGGACGACTGCCAAGTTCTTATGGGAGCAAGTAATCTTGCGTTTTGGTTGCCCCATCGAACTGGTTAGCGACCAGGGAACGCACTTCATCAACGAAGTGATAGCCCATCTCCTATCCACCTTTCTCATCATCCATCGCAAATCCTCACCATACTACCCTCAGGCTAATGGCCAGGCTGAATCAACCAACAAAATTCTCATCAATGTCCTGACCAAAGTAGTCTCAACCTCACGAAGTGACTGGGATAACAAGTTGATGGCAGCCTTGTGGGCCTACCGAACAGCTTATAAAACGGCCGTCAGTCAAACACCTTTTAGGCTAACCTATGGGACTGAAGCTATTCTCCCATTAGAATTCTTCGTCCCTAGCCTGAGGATAGCACTCCAAGAACGATGGGAAGGGAAGGAAGCATAGACGCAATGCTTGGTTGAGCTAGAACGGCTGTCAGAAGTTCGTCTCCTAGCCACCCATGCACTTATCTGCGAGAAAGCCCGACGCAAAAGCTGGTTTGACAAACATGTCAAGCAACGAGAGTTTGAGCAGGGTGACCTAGTGCTCCTCTACTCAGTTAAAGGACATAAGCAAAAGATGAATTTCAGAGGTCTCGGACCCTTTAAAGTCCGGGCAATCAGCCGAACTGGTAATGTCGCCCACTCATCCATTGCATGAGCCACCAATGGTAGAACCACCCGTCAAAATACGAGTAGCCACAATTACGGAAATCTGCGAGAATGAGGAGGAGCCTGTAGAACACGCCTACCTCCGCATCACGGTCACGGCCAAGCAGACGTGCTCCTTCAACGCCCTGATTGACGAGGGGGCGGATTTTAACATTTTAACACATGAGCATTGGATCCAGCTTGGCGCACCAATACTTCATCGCACAACAGCCAGATTGAGTCCATACGGGGCTCAATCCTACCCAATCCTCGTGCCGAGTCGCCGTTTCTATCGAGTCTGAAACTATCCCCATGCTGTTTTACGTCTTACCAAATGCCATGGATGCAAGCACAGAGTCATTGCTCGGGCGAACTTTTAAAAAGCAGACCCGCTGCAGTGTTGATTATGAGTCGCAACGCATCCACTTAACGATCGGGAACGTGCCTATTGTCACGACTTTCAGCAAGGGCCTCGTAACCCCATCACCACTCACAGGGCCACCGATAGAAACACCCGCACCTAGGACTAAGGAGGGGGGCCATGCATATCTACCACACCCAGATCCCCACGCACCACGGCCCGCCGCACCCAAAGCAAAACCCCAACAAACTCACTTGCAATGGGTACCTAAGAAGCCTCGAGAACTGCCTAGAACTAGACGCGCATGTCCGCGGAAGACCTACAAACCTAAACCTAGGAAACCAAGACACCATCATCGCAAGTGCCGCGGGATTAAACAAATGTGGGTCCCTAAAGTCCTCCTGCGTGCACAAGGCTACTATGAGGGGAATGCCTCGCTGTGGATCCCTAAAATCCCAACTGTCACACGCCCTAGTTCTACATCGACCTCAAGTCCTTGTCCCCCGACACCTCAAGACCACGAATCGCAGGGCTCACCCCACTCATCCGACTCCTCTGCGTGTCAACCCACGAGCGTCGCACACGCCCAACGACCCAAACAACGGCCATCACCACAAGTGGCATCATCCAACCAACCCAACCCGCCACTCAGCAGCCTAGCTGACTGCAGCAACATAGCCCCTAAGATCAAACCCGACCCATCCATCCAACCAATGCCCAGGTTGTCGACTCAAACGGGCCCCCAGCTGCAGCTCTGTACTGTCAGAACCTCCAGCTCCAGCAAACCCCAACCACCCGCCGGCCTTAAGCCCTCCTATGAACGAAAGTCATTCCTAATGCTGGCCGTTGACCTCGCGAGGACACTGGAGATGATGTGGTGGACTGCATCAAACAGCTCGATGCCACCTTTGTTGCACTGGCCCTCAGCTATGACCGCCTGGACTTGGGACTATTAGAGCAGAACCCCTTACAACAGACGTGCGCAATATGCCTTGCTCTTGGGAGACTTTTGAATTCGCCTTTGCACAAGCTTCTCGCTCTGCCGCCGAGCTGCTCGCTCGCGAGGTCTCCAAAGAGCAAGCCATTAAGCAACGCCTCATCACATCATTTGACCCACAGACAACGTCTGCCATCACTAGCCAAGAGAAAGCAAGGTTGTCCCACCTGGCGGATACGGAATCACCCTTCTTGAAGCGGTGGTACGCTCTTAGGTTGAAATGGGAAGTCGATAGATGCCGCATAATGACCAACGCCGAACAACGTCGAGCCATCAAAACGGCCGAGTATGATCCCACCTACGTCGCGCCTACCTCGTATCGAGTGTTAACCACTCTTCGAGGTCGGACCATGGACGATCATATCTTAGGGCACCCCTATCTCGACCGCATCTTGACATAGGAAGAGCTCCACATCGCAAGTCGGGTCAACTTCGGTGATTTGCTCACAGATGTCCTCACGTACATCACACATGTAGGCATCCGACCCTGTGACCTGGACTGCGCTGCACACCTGGAATATAACCCCAACTTCTACGATTGGCTCCTACACAAATAAACATGAACGCCTTGGCCCCACAACCTCCAATCCTGGGACGGATTTTTCTTTTCCACGAGGGGGATGGGGCAGTAAACGGAGTTAAAACTAAAAAGTAAACCAAGTATGAAAAGGCTCAAAATTGAAATGCCATATAAAAAGGGGTGATAGAAGTTTGAAAGGAAAAGTTAGGGCTATGAATGATAAAATCTGCTATGTTTGTGGTCGTCCAGCAAATTGGTTGCCAAAAAATACTGAAAAGTTAATTGGCTAAATGTGCAGGTGGCGACCATGGCAAGTCAAGACAAAGCTGGCAAGCTCCCCTTCTCGGAGGAAAAACAAGTGAGGTACGGCCTCACGGTGGAAACAAGAGCGTTCAACCAGCTGAAGTTCCGCCACATATTCAACCTGGAAGGCGTGGTCATTGAGGAACCAGCGGTACGACGAATTATAGAGCAATGCCACTTGCAAAGGTACCTGGACGCAGTGGGCCAGAGGATAAACTACACCCTGTGCGCCGAGTTCCTGCGCACCTTCAACAAAAACAGGGGCACTGTCACGGTGCGGGACAGGGAAGCCACCAGACAAGTGCAGGTCGAACTAATAGAAAGGGCACTAGGGCTTCCAAACAAGGTGGAGAAGAAACCAAAAAGAGACATCTATGCCATGCTGGGGATGGACAAAGTGAAGGTCCATACCAACGACGGAATCAGCCTGGCAGACATCCCCAATCAAGAGATTCAGCTGCAGGCGAAGATGATGCATACCCTGTTCTCGAGTCAGCGGTACAACATCATCATGTCCAGAATCAATGTACCTCTACTCGAAAGCATCGCTGGTCAATCGTTGGATGAGGTGAACCTCAATGGGTTCGTAAGAAAGACAATTGAGGCTTCGGCAAAGGCCCTGGCAACAGGAGGAAGGGCCGTAGCAGGAGAATCCCCTTCACCCCGATCGACCCGCAAAGCCTCATCCTCCAAGGCCTCCACCATAGGTTTTGGAGGTGCCCTCACCGCGATCATCCACAAAGCGATAGGGCAGGGACGAGCGGGAGAAGATAAACAGGGAGATGACGAGAAAAGTGGCGAATCGTCGTCGCAGTCCTAGCCTCATGCAGAAGAGCAGTCTGATGAAACGGAAACGGACACCGACAAGGAGGGAGAACCCCAGGCTACACCAAAAAGAAAGGCGGAGCAACGGACTAAAGCCCTACACGGAAAAAGAGAGGAGGAGCGAAGGAGAAAAGAGAAGGAAGAGCTCGAATGGGCCCAAAGGGAGTCGGTAAAGGAAGAGGAGGAAAGAAGAAAGAGAGCTGAGGAGGAGCTGAGAAGGAGGGAAGAAGAAGATTTGGAGCTGGCGACCCGTCGCTCCATCGAGGAACAACGAAGAAGAGACGTGGAAGGAGCAGGGGGTCCATACCAACCTGAAGCACCCGGTCCCAGCACTGGTGTGTCGAAAACTGTGCACCTGCCTCCTGCAGAAGGAAAAGGAAAAGACCCAATCAGGCCAGTCTCCCCTCTCCTCGTGCCACCCATGCAAGCCACCGCCATCATGGTGACACCCCCTACCACCGCCACCCAGGGGCACACCCCAAAAATCGATGAGAGCAACATGGTCACCTGGTTGCAGTTTTTGGTGGAAAGGGAGCTGGCAAGGGAAGCGGCCGGGGCCACCCCAGCTTCAGGTGCCAAAAGGGCAGCAACAGCCGAGCTGGAGCCAAGGTCGGAAGTGAAAAGACAAAAATTGGAAGAGGTTGCCACCACTACAACCATGTCCCACCCCCTACCTCCAGCAGGCCACTACGACGACTACGTGAAGGAGCTGCTCGCACAGTTGCAAAGGGCCAGGCAGGAAAGGAGGATAGTTGTGGAGGAGCTGGCACAGCGGAACGCGAATCACAAGCCGCCCTCCAGCTGGACAGAGTAAAGCAGATAATAGAATATCAAAAGGAAATCGCTGTGCTTAGGGAGGAGGCCAGCACTAAGGAAGCAGAAGAACTAAGAGCCTTGAAGGAACGCGACGCTACCTGGGAGGGAAGAAGGAAAATCCTAATGGAGCGTCTCAACGGGGAGAGGGAAACAACTGTCCACCTTCGGCGCAAGAATGACCAGTTATCTGCAGCCAACCTGGAAGTGCAAAGTCAGCTTGAGAAAATCAGACAGGAGGCTGCAGAGCTGGATCAATTAAGGGCAGAACAGGTGCGCAGGATGCAGGTGAAGCTGGACCAACTCAATGCGCAAATCGCAGAGGAACACCAGGAGCAGTCCCGCCTACACCATGAGCTCGAAGCCCAGCAAAACAACAACTCATGGCAATGACCCTCCATCAGGGGGAAAGCCTGGAAGATATGTGTCACAACTCTATAGAAACAGAATTTGTATCCTTTTTCATTGATTTGTCTATATAATGATTTATTAAATTTATTTCCTTTGTACTAATTAGATATAAAGAAAAGTGCATTGGAGCTGGCCACTGATGAGTGGTCACAGGTTATGGTGGACCCACACGGTGGGTTAGAGAAAAGATAGTTCACACTTCCACCTATATGACCCGATTGGGCGCATGTGACTAGAACTCACGCATATCAGGGTTAGACTCGCACACAGAAAGGATTGATGCCTTGAAGTGTGGGCTAGATCCACCAGAACATACAGTTACAATCAACAAGATGGCATGATCATGAAATGCTTGTATAATGTGCATGTGTGGGCTGAAAGCTTGAAATGCACATTTCTTTGCATAGGAAAGTCACATGAAGATTCGGATACCATTTTTGCGATGTACACGGAAAAAGCTTTCATATGATACCCATATTGGGGGGTCCCTAAATTTTAGGAGATCCCTAAATTTTAGGAGGTCCCTAAATTTTAGGAGCCTCGAATTAGCCTAAAAATGCTAGTCCTAAAAAATAGGGATGTCATTCTAAAAATAGTAAGTTCTGTACTCTGACTATGCTTACTAAATTTGGTTGTTTCTATTCTTGACAGTTTTCAACCCAAAAAGGAAGGCCATAGAGAAGAGACAAGTGTCAAGACACTTGTCACACAAGTTTCCAAGTGTCCCACCACTTGTCACATCTCATGACATGTGGCTGGACACTTGTCTTGTGCTACTCCACTTTCCCCTTTTGTACTAGCTCTCCCCTCTCCTATAAATAAGAGCTCGTTTTTCTTCATTCAACATCATTTTTCTTTGCTGTAAACTCATGTACAGCACCCACAGATAGCCAGAAACTGGCCCCATCCATCCCCATCATCATCCCCCACTTCTCCATTATCAAATTCCTCCATATTCCCTCTTCTATCACTGTTGTTTTACAAGACAGCAAGCCTGTAAATTCATTACAGCACCTCCTTCTTGAGCTCTTTCTTCCATTTTAGCTACAAGAAGCAAGCTCTATCCATGTACTGTTGATCAACGATGGAGAAATGCTAAATTCCCCTTTTTCTTCTCTCTTACTGCAAAGAAATCAGTTCTTATCATTGCATAATAGATAATGCATGTGTGTTTGTACATCTTTGCATGATCTTGTGAGAGTGAGAATTACTTCTTCTCACTCTCAGGTTGATTGTAACTGAGCTCTTCCCTAAGGGACTTGGGTTGAGCAGAAATACATTCCTTCAGGGGGGGTTGCCCATCTTCAACCCTCAATCTTGTCTCCATTACTTTTACATTTTCATGGCTGTAATTTTGTGAGTAATTTTCATTTTCAGCTTTAAGTGTTCATTCTCTTTTATATTAAATCTCGAAAACAAGCAAATATCATAATTGTTAAGCATACTACGTTGTTCGGGGCGTTTACAGTGGTATCAGAGCTTTGGCTCGGTCCTCACCCCCAACACTGGTAGTGCTTACAACTATAAGTTTATTTGTTTTCAGCCCTTGCATTGAGTGCTTGAGCATTTTTTATTTTTATTTTCTTTAGTCTCAATGGATCAATCGAGTGCTATCCTTCAAGCCATTCAAAGTCTTAGAGAGGAGAATCAGCAAATTCGTGAGCAACTTCTCAAACTAGAAAAAGTTGAGAATCCCAAAGAATTCAAGGAAAGAAGCCCATCTACTTCAAGAAGACAAAGCCATACCAATGAAAGGAGCCGATCAAGAAGTCCAAAGAGGCAGTCCCATTCTACTTCAAGACAAAGAAAGAGATCGCGTCGAAGCTCATCCTCTTCTTCAAAGTCATTTGGCGCCTATTCTGATGGATCCTCTTCTAGTAATGAAGAGTCACACCCTTCTCGTGGAAGACCTCATCATCGTCAAAGGCGTCGACATTCTTCACCCTCGTCTCCATCTTCATCCCCATCAAGCACTTCATCATCTTCAACCTCAAGATCCGAGCATGGACGAAGGCATAAGAAGAAGAAGAAGACTAAGTCACTATCTCAACTTGAAAAGAAGATCAAGTTCAGTATGTATGATGGTTCCCGAAATCCTAATCTTCTTCTGAAGTTTATTCGTCAATTTCAAATTTTGTATGGTCGTGACAAGTATAAAGAAAAAGAAAAGATTAAGTTTGCAGCTTTACATTTAACCGACTTAGCCCATACTTGGTGGACGGGGTTGGAATATGATCATGCTGCCCCAAAATCATGGCGGTCCTTTGTTCGCCTGATACAAAGCCAATTTCTTCCTGTTCATTTCAAAAGAGATGTAAAAATGGAATGGGATCGGCTTTGGCAAAGGAAAAATGAGTCACTTGGTGACTATACCAAGAGATTTTGGGAGCTACTTTTGAAGGTCCAACATTTCAAGAAGATCAGTAGTTCGGAAAAGCTTAGGAAGTTTCAAGGAGGTTTGCATTTTAAACTTCGTACTGCTCTTAATCATTATCATTGTTCTAGTCTCAGGGAACTCATTGACCATGCTGAGACATGGGAAATGGAGCACAATGGCAACAAATCATTCCAAAAGAATGATAAGAAGAGAGTAGCTGATGATGAGGAGTATTCAGTCCCAAATGAAGGACAAAAACAGTGGCAAAAGCAGCCATCAAATCAAAAGAAGATGAAGCCCTATGCACCTCCTAATGCTCCTCAATTTCGCTTGTGGGAGATCAGTAGTTCGGAAAAGCTTAGGAAGTTTCAAGGAGGTTTGCATTTTAAACTTCGTACTGCTCTTAATCATTATCATTGTTCTAGTCTCAGGGAACTCATTGACCATGCTGAGACATGGGAAATGGAGCACAATGGCAACAAATCATTCCAAAAGAATGATAAGAAGAGAGTAGCTGATGATGAGGAGTATTCATCCCCAAATGAAGGACAAAAACAGTGGCAAAAGCAGCCATCAAATCAAAAGAAGATGAAGCCCTATGCACCTCCTAATGCTCCTCAATTTCGCTCCAATCTATACCCACAAGCAAAGCAACTTTCCGAAGAAGAAAAGCAACGCTTCATGAAAGAAGGAAAGTGCTTTAAATGTGGACAAACAGGCCACATAGCAAAGCAATGTCCAAACAAGGGACAAAGCAAGGTTTCTGACAACAAGCCTAAGTCGCCAGTGAAAATCAATGCTATTAGTGATGTAGTTGCAAACACAACTCACACTCCAGAGACGCGCAAATTATTAAAAGCTTGGGGACAGTTGCAAGGTAAGCAAGCACTATTCTTGATAGATCTTGGGGCGAATGAAAATATTATTTCCTTGCAATTAGCTAAAGAGCTTGGATTAAAGAATGAAGAGATGGACACTCCGGCAGAAGTTCACCAAGCTTTGAATGCTGATGAAGGTGACACAGTGAAGACTGTGATACCCTACATTGGCAAGCTCAAGTTTCAAATTCAAGGCTACAGTGACGAAGATACCTTCTGTATCGGAGACCTTGATGGTTGCGATGTGATTCTTGGCATGCCCTGGAATCATAGAGTAGATTCAACCATCTTCTCTCAGAAAAAGAAGGTAGAACTCACCAACAAAGGCAAGAAGTACGAGATCCAAGCTGGAGTTTCTGGAGACACCATACCTATGGTAAGCCATATGCAAGTCTCTAGAGCAATTAAGGATTGTGTTCAATGTTGTCTGCTTTATGTCACTGATGTAAAAGATAATATGAATGCTGAAAACCAAAGCAACTTCAGCTCTTGGAAAAGTATAAAGATTGTTTTTCGGAAGATCTTCCTTATCAGCTTCCCCCAGAAAGGCCAGAAGACCATCATATTGATATTATTCCGGGCAGTTCTCCTCCTAATATAGCACCATACCATGTGAGCCGTCCTCAACAAGAAGAAATCAGAAAGCAAGTCGAAGACCTACTCAACCGTGGGCTAATTAGGCCAAGTAGCTCACCATTTTGTTCACCGGTTCTTCTTGTTCAAAAGAAAGATGGCACATTCAGGATGTGCATTGATTATCGAGCCCTCAACAAAATCACTGTGAAGAATCGGTTTCCTATTCCCAGAATTGACGACATTTTGGATCGTCTAGGAGGCTCAAAGGTTTTCAGCCGCATTGATCTAAAGAGTGGTTACCATCAAATTAGGGTAATACCACAAGATGTACACAAAACTGCTTTCCGCACTTCATACGGTCTTTACGAATTCTTGGTGGTTCCTTTCAGATTAACCAATGCACCAGCCACCTTTAATCGAATGATGGAGCGCATCTTTAGAGAGCATCGACAATATGTCGGTACTTTCTTTGATGATATTCTTGTCTTTAGCAAGAATGAAGAGGAGCATCATCAACACTTGGAAATTGTTCTACAATTACTACAACAAAATCAACTCTTGGTAAATGGTAAAAAGAGTGAATTTTTCATGCATAAAATAAATTACCTTGGGCATGTCATCTCTTCTGAAGGGATTCAGATGGATCCTGAAAAGATCAGGATAATCCAAGAATGGCCTCATCTTCGTGATGTACATGAGGTGCGATCGTTTCTTGGCTTATGTTCTTATTACCGCTGCTTCATCAAGCATTTTGCACATATGGCTTCTCCACTTCATGACCTTACAAAGAAGAAAATCTCTTTCCAATGGAAGGAAAAAGAGAAGGCAGCCTTCACAAGGCTGAAAACAACTCTTACTTCTGGACCTGTTCTTATCATTCCAGATCTGGTAAAACCATTTGTGGTGGAAGCAGATGCTTGCGGTGATTGTATTGGTGCAGTGCTAAATCAAGAAGGCCATGCCATAGCCTTTGAAAGCCGCCGTCTAAATGATGTGGAGAAAAGGTATGACATTTATGAAAAGGAGCTCTTAGCAGTGGTTCATGCTTTAAAGATATGGAAACATTATCTTTTAGACAATGAATTCCTTAAAGCATTTGCAGGAGAAACATGCAAGATGGGAAAATTTCTTGTCTATGTTTCATTTTCAAATTATGTATACTCCAGGGAAACAAAATGTAGTTGCTGATGCACTTTCTAGAGTGCCTCGCATTGCAACTATTACAGTGGCTCATCATGAAGATTTTCAAACGATGAAGAATACTTATGATGAAGATACTGATTTTGCAGCAATTTGGTCAAATTTACAGCAAGGAGGTTCTCATCCAGATTATTCCATCAAAGACGATTACCTTCTCATGAACAATCGCCTTTGTGTCACTCTTCCTGTTCGACAAAAGGTGCTTAAAGAAAGTCATGAACCCCCTTATGCAGGACATAGAGGGAGGGCAGCCACTCTAAGTGCAATTGAGCGCTACTTTTATTGGCCAACATTACGAAAAAATACACATAACTTCATTGAGGCTTGTCTGGTATGCCAAAAATCCAAATATGATAGGCAGAAGATTCCAGGATTGTTACAACCTCTTCCAGTGCCCAAAGATCTATGGGAATCTATCACAATGGATTTCATCTCAGGTATTCCAAGAACACCTCAAGGTCATGATATGATTTGGGTCATAATTGATAGATTCAGCAAACAATCACATTTTATTCCATGTCATAAAACATTGAAATCCGCACAAGCTGCAAGACTTTTCATTCAACATATCTTCAGATTACATGGTATGCCTTCTGAGATCATTTCAGATAGAGACTCCAAATTCACAAGTAACTTTTGGCGTGCTTTATTTGAGAATTTGGGAACCACTTTAAAGTTCTCCTCAGCTTTTCATCCTCAAACTGACGGCCAAACAGAGGTGATGAATCTCACTCTTTTGGATATGTTGAAAGCTTATGTTAGTGAACATAAGTCACAATGGGAGAAATATCTTCCATTATTGGAGTTTGCTTACAACAATACAGTGCACTCATCCACAGGGAAAGCTCCAAATGAAATAGTACAGGGTAAAGTGATTCCTCCTCCAATTATTCGCACTAAAGATAAGATTTTTGCTGCTGATGAGTTTGCTTCAGATTTAAAAACCGCAATGTATCAAGTTCGAGCCACTATCAAAGTTTCCCAAGAGTGACAAAAGAAGCAAGCAGATAAACGAAGAAGACCTTTGGCTTTTGAAAAAGGTCAATATGTCTTGCTAAAGTTTGATAAAAGCAGGCTCAAACAAGGTTCTGGTCAAAATTCATCTTTTGCAAAGCTCTCCAGTAGATACTTTGGACCCTTCAAAGTGATTGAGAAAATAAATGAAGTTTCTTATCGACTTGAGCTTCCTACTCATTGGAAAATACACAATCCTTTTCATGTAAGTTTGCTAAAACCTTACATAGGACCAGAACCAAAGGAACCCATTACTGAAGATCCCCCAGAAGTTGAAGAAACAAAGCAACTCTTGGAACCTGAAAAGATTTTGTTTCTCAAGGATCGAACCAGGAGAAGTGGCCTTGTGACACGAAAATTCTTGCTAAAATTCAAGAATCTACCCACAACAGATGCACAGTGGGTAGATGAAAAATTCATGAAGGATTACCCAAATATTCTACAGCAATATCAAGAAGCTTTTCAGCTGAGGACAGCTGAATAAAAGCCAGAGGGCTGTCACAACTCTATAGAAACAGAATTTGTATCCTTTTTCATTAATTTGTCTATATAATGATTTATTAAATTTATTTCCTTTGCACTAATTAGATATAAAGAAAAGTGCATTGGAGCTGGCCACTGATGAGTGGTCACAGGTTATGGTGGACCCACACGGTGGGTTAGAGAAAAGATAGTTCACACTTCCACCTATATGACCCGATTGGGCGCCTGTGACTAGAACTCACGCATATCAGGGTTAGACTCGCACACAGAAAGGATTGATGCCTTGAAGTGTGGGCTAGATCCACCAGAACAGACAGTTACAATCAACAAGATGGCATGATCATGAAATGCTTGTATAATGTGCATGTGTGGGCTGAAAGCTTGAAATGCACATTTCTTTGCATAGGAAAGTCACATGAAGATTCGGATACCATTTTTGCGATGTACACGGAAAAAGCTTTCATATGATACCCATATTGGGGGGTCCCTAAATTTTAGGAGATCCCTAAATTTTAGGAGGTCCCTAAATTTTAGGAGCCTCGAATTAGCCTAAAAATGCTAGTCCTAAAAAATAGGGATGTCATTCTAAAAATAGTAAGTTCTGTACTCTGACTATGCTTACTAAATTTGGTTGTTTCTATTCTTGACAGTATTCAACCCAAAAAGGAAGGCCATAGAGAAGAGACAAGTGTCAAGACACTTGTCACACAAGTTTCCAAGTGTCCCACCACTTGTCACATCTCATGACATGTGGCTGGACACTTGTCTTGTGCTACTCCACTTTCCCCTTTTGTACTAGCTCTCCCCTCTCCTATAAATAAGAGCTCGTTTTTCTTCATTCAACATCATTTTTCTTTGCTGTAAACTCATGTACAGCACCCACAGATAGCCAGAAACTGGCCCCATCCATCCCCATCATCATCCCCCACTTCTCCATTATCAAATTCCTCCATATTCCCTCTTCTATCACTGTTGTTTTACAAGACAGCAAGCCTGTAAATTCATTACAGCACCTCCTTCTTGAGCTCTTTCTTCCATTTTAGCTACAAGAAGCAAGCTCTATCCATGTACTGTTGATCAACGATGGAGAAATGCTAAATTCCCCTTTTTCTTCTCTCTTACTGCAAAGAAATCAGTTCTTATCATTGCATAATAGATAATGCATGTGTGTTTGTACATCTTTGCATGATCTTGTGAGAGTGAGAATTACTTCTTCTCACTCTCAGGTTGATTGTAACTGAGCTCTTCCCTAAGGGACTTGGGTTGAGCAGAAATACATTCCTTCGGGGGGGGTTGCCCATCTTCAACCCTCAATCTTGTCTCCATTACTTTTACATTTTCATGGCTGTAATTTTGTGAGTAATTTTCATTTTCAGCTTTAAGTGTTCATTCTCTTTTATATTAAATCTCGAAAACAAGCAAATATCATAATTGTTAAGCATACTACGTTGTTCGGGGCGTTTACAATATGGAGAGAAGGGCAAAAGAATGGTCCAATCATAACGAGCAGAGAGTACGGGACTTAGCACGCCGGCTAGCTAAGGCCGAAGGAGACAGGGTGTTGGCTGAGAATCAGGCAGAAGCAGCCCAGCTCTCCATGATAGCTTAGCAGCGCACTTTTCTCAACACGCTGCTCCACGCCACCCGACCAGAAGGAGATGAAGCCAATGATCAGTTGCAAAGGAAGCTAACCATTGTGCGCAGAGCTCTCACAGTAGGCCTGCACGTGCCGCTGCAGCTAGGAGGCCCGCCGCAGAGCCTAGAAGAGCAGAGAAGATATCTGGCACAGGTAGGCCTGACGGCACAGGAGATGGACGACCTTGGTTTCACGGAGGAGAAAACACAAGAAGACGAGCAAGTAGAAGGGGGTGCACCGGAGCTCGACCTGGGACCTCAGGAAGAGGAATATGTCCCACCACCCCCTCAACCACAACAAGCCGAAGTACAACCCCCTGACACATCTGCCGAGCGAAGAGCGGCCCAAACCAACCGTAGAAAGGAGATGGTGGAGAAGGAAAGAAGAAAGCTGAAGGCCAGACCTGTCCAGAAACAGCCTGCCCCTCTCCCACTGCGCACCCAAGATTCCCCTGCTGAATACCGCGTCGAAATGATTATCTGGGAACAGCAGGAGTATAACCGCAACCCCTTCGACCTGCGCTTCGAGTTTCCCACTGCCTTGAATAAGGTGCTGCCCATTCAGTTGGTGGAGGATATCATTGCCATGGGGGCCAAGCTCAAAGCCAAATGGTTAGCAGAGCGTGAGGCCCACCCAACTGCTTGGGGAGCCGAGGACCTCGAGTTTTGGCAAGATAAAGTCCTCCAGGTGCCTCGAACAGTGGAAGGCTATAATTGCCAACCCACCTGGAGGAGGCGCATTTTTTACGTCAACCTGGAAGCGTGGATGGCATTTTGCAACACCCTTCCTTTAGAGAGGAACGACCCCACTTTTATGCCGTATCCTCGAAGGGTAGGGGCGGACTTCAACCCGTCCATCCACGGCAGGTTCGACTTCCCCATCATCTATAATGCCAATACCACCTCCCATAGGAACGCTCTCCTTTTCACCCTTCCCGACTTGTATAGCTCTATAGATAAATTCCTTAGCGAATTCACCTCTTGCCCCGACCCCGCATTCATCACCACCTGTAATTATCTTAGGTTAATTAGGATCCTAGTCCACCAAGAACTCGCACCTCAAGAACGCCACCTTCCACCCCTCTATTTTGATCCCAATGCCATAGACAGCAACACCATGACTCGCCTCATGATGCGTGCTTCTCTTTTGCCATCCTTTTGTGGCGCACTGCTCGAAGACATGAACGACAGCAAATTCACCCAGTGCAACCACCCCTTTCTTTCTACCACCACCCTCAAAACCCACCTCCACATCAAGGGCTACTTGTTAAGTCGAAAATTCCTTAACAAGGCCCCCCGCCCCCCCACCAACCCTTACCCATTATTCGGATGACGAGGAGTAAAACTCCTGTTATGCCTTGTACCGCTGCCTCCATGTACACACCTCATCATGGCAAAAAAAAAAAGAAGGACCTACCTAGGGAGATCGCCTCGCCCATGGTACTCCCTTGCACTCATCTCAACGCCCTTCTAACCACCGAAGTAAGCAAGGCTTCGACGACAATGGAAAGCCCATAATGACGTCTCCAGCAATCTTCAAAAGTGTACTCCACCTCTTCATTAACACATTTTTTCATCAACTTAGCTTCTTGCTCTACAAGGAACCACGCCGACAAGTCTTCTAACTAAGTAATATCTAAGTATGCACAAGCACTCACATAATGCCTACACTGAAGTATATTCACAGTTTGGGTCCTCAAGTGCAGGACAATACTCTCAGCTTGCTTAGAGTTCGACTTGTCTCCCAAACTAATCAAATATGACTTGTGCACAATAGGGAAGACTAGCACTACCCTTAGGGAGAGACCACCTGAGAGGTTTTCAATTGCAGGTGTTGAAGACCACAACGAAAGTGTCATTCGTTCTTCATCAACGCCCAACCCTGATTGCCCCCCTCATCATCCAACAAGCCCGGAAAGAATCGTCCTAGGCAGAATCCCCAACAAACCCCCACGTGTGCCGGTCACCAGTGCACACCCCAGGCATCCTTGTCACCCAAGTCTTCGGTGCATGCTACAGCGTGCTACCTACGACGGTGAGTGCCATGGGACTGGCACTCGTCTAGGAGGGGGCTAATGTTAACCCCAACACGAAGAAAGCAAAAGAAAGTGAAAAAGACGCAAAAGAAAGTGGAAAAGACGCAGGGCAAAGGCGGAAAAAAGGTAGCCCGACTGAAGAAAGAAAAGGAGAAAAGGCCAAAAGCGCAAGGACAACCTTAAAAGTCCAAGGCAAACACAAAAAGGGAAAGGCGCATTTTTGAATAAAAAGGCGCACCCTAAAATCTTGTAAAAGAGCGCCGGGCTCTCACCCATGCAATTTGTAAATGTAGAAGGGCGGTGAAAAGGAAGCTAGGAAGATAAAAGGACAATGGAAAACAGGGCCTAGGCTATGACCGGCCATGTAAAAAAGGGAAAAGGGGATGACCGCCCAAAAGAGAAGTAGGGTTTTGTATATAAAGTTGAAAAGTGAATGAGGAGCTCATTCTTTGGTGTGTAGCAAAACTAGTCTTCTTCTTCCTCTCTTCTTCTCCCCTTGTTGCTTGTGTGTGCTCTTGAGAGAGGGAGTGTGAGAGTGTGAGGGAGTGAGTGTGTGTGAGAGTGAGGGATGTGATTCTGCTCTCTCATAAGGTGATACATACATCTGGTGCTAAGCATGTAACAATTCATGATGACTCATCACAAAGTACATATGGTGAAAATGGAATGTAGGATACTACTACTACTAGTGGACCTACGCATGATGTATTTGCTAGTGTGAGGGGGAGAATGGACATGGATAAAGACAAAGAGAAGGCACTTGATGATGTAACAGGTCCGTTGACATCAATATATGATTCCACTGACAACTTGGATAGTGAGTTCGACATACTACAGTTGTTACACCCAGTGTTAAGCAGATGTATGTATCACCTTATGAGAGAGCAGAATCACATAGTGCACCATAGCTATGAAGATCACATAGAAAGAAAACTATTTACAAATTTACTTATAGTGAATACTCAACTAAACACTATGCATACATGACAGAAGTAATGAAGTAAAAATAATCCATGTCATTTGCAAAAGTAGTTAAGGATGAGAACTAGTGTAAAGAAATAGATGAAGAGTATGATGCTTTGCTAGAAAATAGAACTTGGGATTTGGTCTGGATTTGGTCAAGCTATCTAAAGGCAAGATGTCTATTGGATGCAAGTGGATTTACAAAGTCAAATGTAAATTTGATGGCTCACTTGAGAGATACAAACCTCGGTTAGTTGTGAAAGGGTATGCTCAACAGTATGGGCTAGACTATGAAGAGACTTTTAGTCCTATTGCAAAGATGGCAACTATACATGCTATTATTGCATTAGCTCTATCCAAAGGTTGGAACTTCTTTCAAATAGTTTTAAAGAATTCTTTTTTGAATAGTGATTTGATGGAAGAAGTCTACATGGATTAGCCATCGGAAGGATATGTACATCCTGAATATCCATCTTAAGTTTGCATGTTGAAGAAAGCATTGTATGGATTGAAAGAAGCACCACGAGAGCATTGAATGCAAAAATCAACTCATACTTACAGGGGCTTGGATTTCAAATGGGTAAAGAAGATCATAGCTTGTTCATCAAGAAGGCAAAGCAAGGCTATGTGATTTTGGTGCTTTATGTAGATGATTTGGTTATCACAATCTATGTTGCAAAAAGAGTTTCATATAAAAGATTTGGGAGATCTAAAATTTATCATTGGTATTGAGGTCATATGCACATAAATGAGATTGAGAATGTGACTATGTACAGACAGATGGTTGGTACATTGATGAGGTCAAATCTATGCTACAAAAAGATTTTCAAATAAAATATTTGGAAGAGTTGGAATTTCTCATTGATATTGAGGTCATATACACACCTCAAGGAATCTAGATGTTACAAAAGCAGTATGCACTTAATATGTTTGGAAAAGTATGGTATACTAGAGTGCAAGCCCATGGATACTTCATTAGAGTAGAATGTCAAGTTGACAACTAATTCAAGAAACGAGATTGAGAATGTGACAATGTACAAACAGATGGTTGGTAGCTTGATTTATCTTACCATCACTTGACTTGATCTCAATTATATAGTTGACTTGACCATTCAGTTCATGCAAAGGCCAAGGAAACCTCATTTAGATGCAATGAGAAGGATTATGAGGTATGTAAAGGCTACACTACATTATGGATTATTTTATGAGTATGGTAAGCCTCTTGAGCTTACAAGATACAATGATGCAGATTGGGCTCGATGTGCACACAACAAAAGATCAATAATGGGTATGCATTTGGTCTTGGGGCAGCGACATGATTAGCTCAAGTAGTAAAAAGCAACCCACTATGGCTCTCTTGAGTACTGAAGCTGAATACAGAGGTGTGGCCTTTGCTGCATGTGAAGCTTTTTGGCTAGTTAAGATGTTAGATGATTTGGGAGTACATGTGGATAAACTAGTCAAGTTGTATCGTGACAACATGAGTAGTGTGCTTTTGGAAAGCAATCATGTTTATCATGCAAGATCAAAGGACATAAAGGTGCATTACTATTTCAACAGGGAAATGGTACTTGGAGGCAAGATAGATCTTATCCATGTGAAGACAAAAGACCAAGTAGTGGACATCTTTACCAAATCACTTGGTAGAGAAAAGTTTACTCACTTCAGGGATACAAGAGGTGACTTGAGCTTGAGGGGGATTGTGAAGAATCAAGCTCATTTATTATCCCAACATGACAACTATAGACTGTTGAGAGATAGGCATGTGAACCCTATGTATGCAAGGGTGGACAAGGGTAGCTGGGTGTGAATGAACTAGAGGGTAGGGGAAAACCCTAACCCTAGCTATCCAGAGGATATATAAACAACCTAAAGGTCACTCTCAATGTAGAGGAGAGTGTACTAGTTGTACTTTTGAACAACTCACTAAGCAAGATCTTCTTCTTGTACTTGAGCTCTCTCTCTCCCTCTTGTGCACACTCTCATGCTCTCACTCTGATATTTCAACATGGTATTAGATCCATCTCTGATCCAACAAGCTTTCTCCAACTACATCCTCACCTAAGTGCACAAGAAGATCTCATCTTTCACACTTTACCTTCTTCTCCACCATAGCCAACTTGACCCCCTTACCTTGGAGAAGCTAGTGTGTGCAAAGGAGGAAATATTAGCTCTTAATTTCTTTTGAATACTTCATCCTTATCTTAGGGCACTTCAGCATGGTGCATCAAATGATGGCATTGGTCAACGAGGAGGGCAGCATTGTGCATTTTCTTGAAACATGCACAAATCTGTAGGCAACAAATATCAGGCAGCTGCGTGTGCTGAGGAGGGTGCAATGTGGGCAGCTACCATGGGGTTTTGTTAGCCTCCCTAGTGGGCCAAATCCCCCTAAAAGGGTTTGGGTTAATTCCCTTCCTACTGGTTGCTGGCATCAAGACCCTAACTATGGGTCACAGCGGCAGCCATAGACACAAGCTTGAAAGCTTGACTTTCTTGATTTTTTCATATTTTATTGTCATCAACAATGATTTTAATCATTGAGTCACTACCTCTAGAGTCGATTAATGACTATAGTCTTCATTTCAATGATGGTTTTTCATTTGATGGCATCACTAAGCTTGCCAAGATGGATACTTAACATCTCAAGTGGTCTTAACTTTGAGACGAGTACTTCTTAGCACTAAAAAGCATTTAGTTGTCATTAGTTGCTGTTGTTTTATGATGAAATAGACATATGGATGTAACTGAAATCTCCTCGGACTCTTCTCCAAGTGTTGAGGTTCTCGATTAACCTTGTTCAACCAAATACTCATCCACTAGACCACAAGATTGGGAGGAACCAAAAGTTCAATCAAAGTTCACTTCATTAAAGCCCAGGAAGAAAATCAAACCCAAACCAAGGGTTTTCCAAAGAAAAGGACCGCCAAAATCTTATTTTGAAGTACTCCACATGTATTACTTTCAATCTTTCTCATCCTTGTAGTTTTAAGTCTACACAGTTGTAAGGCTATGTGGCATCTATGAACACATAGATCGTTTCCTTCAGTTGGTTTGTACTTATTGGCCATTGTGTGGAGGACTAGACATTGCTATTGCCTAGGGCAATTGGTAAGACTTTCCCATCACGGCCATGGCTTATGGCAATGTTAGACTTCAAATCTGTAAGCTTGATGGAAAAGACTTTCATCCATGGCACATACTAGTGAAGTATAAAATGATGGAATGGGGCTACTGGCCCTTCATCAAAGGGACCAAGGTTATTGATCCATCAAACCCACTTGATGTAGAAGATGATGAAAGAGCCTAAGCCATCATCATGTTTCATCTAGATGAGTCCCTAATTCATCATATTGACCAACTCTCCAATGCCAAAGAGAAATGGGATGAGCTTGAAAAGCTTTATGGTGCTACAGGGAAGAACTCTGAAATTTTCCTAAAGATCAAAATTTTTAGCTTGGAGTATAAACAAGGAGAAGACATAGGTAAGCTCATTTCTCACATGAAGGGGCTCATGGCATAGCTAGCCTCAATTCAAGCTCCAATTCATGATGAAGATGCCATTGCAATTTTCTTAATGAAGGTTGAAAAGAAGGTATTTCCAACCCTTGTAACTACTCTTACCAATATCCCTAATCCAACTTTGGAAAGCACTATCTAGTCTTGTTTAGATGAGGAGAAAAGAAGTCAAGGGTCTACTTCAACAGCATGTGAGCAACTCTTGGTTCATACTATCTCCACAAAATGCTCCTTTTGCAATAAGAAGGGATATCTTGTCAGTAACTATTGGAAAAAATATCCTAACAAAATGAAGTGCAACAAATGTAAGAAGATAGGGCATATTACCAGTAAATGTCTTACCACCCCTGAAATACCAAAAGAATTGGAGGCCAACTTTGTCTCCAAAACATCTGATGATCGAATTTTCTAAAAACTATAAATCCTCTACTTATAAGTACTCTTGTCGCTTGATTTATAAAGGCATCCCATTTTGTTTGAGGGGTTGGCATTAACATGTCTTGTAGTCTAATGCCACTCTAGCATTGAGGGGGTGTTTTGAGAGATAGGTATGTGAACCCTATGTATGCAAGGGTGGATAAGGGTAGTTGGGTGTGAATGAACTAGAGGGTAGGGGGAAACCCTAACCCTAGCCATATAATGGCTACATAAATAGCCTAAAGGTCACTCTCAATGTAGAGGAGAGTGTACTAGTTGTACTTGTGAACAACTCACTAAGCCAGATCTTCTTCTTGTACTTGAGCTCTCTCTCTTCCTCTTGTGCACACTCTCATGCTCTCACTCTAATATTTCAACATAGACATTAGCTGTTACCAACATGTGTGTGTGATGAATAAGTTGGGCAAACTTGACTTAATTGTAGTTAGTATTATGGTCAATTAGTAGACACATCTTTGTTAGGTCACTATTTGTAGTGTGTGAAAGATGAATAATGAAGATGAGATAACATAGAGTACTCTTCTCTCTGAGCTTGCTCTATGTTTGTGTCTCTTTATTTCTCTGAATCTTGAATAGACAAAGGTCAATTCTAGTCTCAACCTAAAATTTAAATCATAAACCCTACAATCACTAATCCTAGGTTGTTTGGGTATAATGGGAGACCCAAAAATATCCAAAGTATGTGCTAATAGGTCCCAACTAGCTCATTAGGGACTTTGTAGAGTCTCTTGGAGTGTAAGGGTTAACACTAGATAAGTCTTCGATGGTTGTTTTCCAAAGATTCCTTGTCATGGCATTTGAACTAAAAAGTAAAGTGATCTACCACATCTCCATTTAGTGGATGGCCTCCTCATTCATTCAAGTGCACAAAATGTATCCACTAGCTTTCTACAATATGGACCTCTAAATTTGAGATTGGCCTTTGCCCTACACTTCATTACATCTAGTAGTCAATCACTTGGCATATCTCCCTTCTTCACCTATAAGATATACCTTTTGTCTTTCACTTTAGCATAAATGCAAGCTTACAATGCTTATCATTTGTTGTAAATAGTTAAAATTCTTTATTTTTATCACAATTCCACCATTGGCTAGTTATGATCAACATCGTTGAGGGGCTTGAAGCCAATAGATGGAAGGTTTTGATGACAACTTACAAATGTGCCCACCTTCCAATCTAAGCTAGCTGCTAGTTTACACAATTGCTTGTAGTTGCTCATTTTGAATCCTTACATCAGTAGATTAACTTTTTTAATGTTATTGAAGATTATATCAACACTCACAAAGCACTTGTACTCTAACGTCCAATGTGTAGATCATGATAGTTAAATGAAAAACATGTGAAACTTTGAGCAGGGGATTGAATTCATGCTTTGGATGCCATGCCAATGCATCCAACTCCATCACTTTTCCTATCATGAAAAAGGAAGCTCAAAATGCATGAAATGAGTTTATAAAGGATTAAGAAACTTTTAGATCAAGTAAGTCCTAGGACACTACACTATTCCAAACTTTCAAGTACAAATACAACATTGGTTTTATATTCCCTTGGATTTTGCACTCCTTAGACATGTTTCTTAAAGTGAAAAATGGTTTTCTCTTATCCTCATTATCTACACATAACATAATGCATAAAGCTGCAAGAGGTATAAAAGGCATGACTCAAAGGCTCCAATTACATGACTATTGTTCACATAATTTGTGTGTCTAATGGAAAAACTATTAAGAGGAAAATCATGCAAGGTAGACACATGTCAGTTGCTTTACTTAATGGTTTTCTCTTCATTAATAGATTTAAGTATTGTTGATGACATTGGCATTCCAAGCTTTTGTGACCCCACGTATAGATTATGCATACTAGATGGACTTGGTGCAGATTACCTTATCATGCAAAAACATATCCTTCATCCACAAGTTGGAACCTATGATGACATAAACACATTACATGGATGTCTACATGGTAAATGAAGGACTAATACTTTAAAGTAGATAACTACTTCTAGTTTTCTTGATGGAAACACATTCATAGATTATGTGTCTTTAGAGAATTTGTGTGAGAGCAATTATGTAGGCTTTGAGGACATGTATTTTGGAACACTAATTAAGTCTCCATTTGTTGTGTTCTTAGCAAAAAGAGGCCGTGAGTATTTGAGATAGCTAAGCATCAAATCTTATTGAGGCGACTCACACCTTTTGGAAAGTAAAAAGCATTGATTAAGATACCAAAACTCATATGCAAGCTTCATTTATGCTACCTTTACTTGTTAGGTCAAAAGCATACATTATCCTCAAAAAATGTCTCTATTATCCAAATATATAGAAGGTGCAAGTGCAAAAATAAGCATCTCATAAGGAAGTGTAGCGATAAACTACGACATGTATTGTTTAAAATTGCACATGTTGTGCATGTAGGGTATATCTTATGAATTAAGTATGTGATGTGGTCCTATCTGTAACACGATGTAGATTTTTGGGCAAACAAAAACTTGTTTAAGAGCTAGGGTGGGTATCCTATTGAAAATTGGAAACTCTAAAGTACATAGGTTTAATAAGTTAAAATTGTGTGTTGTCATTGTTATGGTGCCTACATGGTTTTAATAGACTAGAACATGTGGTTATTCACAAACTTGTGTAAAAATGCGAACTCGTCTCCTCAAAACTACATCATGTTGATAAAGTAAAACTAGATGATACAATGAGGATACAATGCCATCTAGATCTAAACTAGTGTAAATCTCAAACTTTGAAAGTTGTGCTAGAAGGCATTCTCTTGATAAGAAAAAATGTTATTTGTTTAAGTAATGGGGGTTGAATTGAGCAGCCAATTAAAACTCTAGTTAGTGGAATTGATGTTTGTTATTATGCTCATAATAATGGTTAAAAGGACTTTATATAGTATACATAACCGATGGTAATTCATGTGGTCTACACATAACTAAGAGTGCATGGTTGATGTGGAAATGCTCCAAGACTTGGAAATAGGATGCATTGAAAAAGGGTTATATTTGTAGCCCTTATAAGTTTGAGAATACATGTTTTAAATATCTTCAAAACATAGTGATTTTTGATGGATGTCCTCAATACTTGAAGAGTAGGTGATGCAACTTTGTTTTTAAATTAAAATAATATGTAGATTTTCAACCCAACAAGCTTCCCACAAGCTTGAGGCACACCCATATGTTAAGTTTTAAATAAGACAACAAATCATGAAGCAAGTTAGTACATCCTTCTACATTTTACAATTCTTCCCAAGGAGCATTAAACATAGTGCATTGTATTTTAAGGGCTGAAAAATTTGCAAAGAAATTGAATGTTTATAGTGCTTCGATGGATTACAATTTGACAAAGCTGCAATCCCAATGTGCTCGATAAATGTTGGATTTGTGGGAAATTGTAGACATTTGCCTCGAAAATCACCAAGAAGACTTGTTGAGAACACCCAAGTTGTTCCCAAATTAGGTGATTTTCAAAAAGTTCTTTCATGAATCACATTGAATCACACTCAAAGTACATGCTGAAGGAAGTTATCCCATTAGAAAAAGTGGGTTGAAGTA
Organism: Lygodium microphyllum; assembly: GCF_053477565.2. NCBI lineage: Eukaryota > Viridiplantae > Streptophyta > Polypodiopsida > Schizaeales > Lygodiaceae > Lygodium > Lygodium microphyllum. Next base: position 281,658 of record NC_141136.1, read on the forward strand.
GGTAATGCCTTCACATGCTAACATGAAAATGTGCACACTTGCCTAAGCTTAAATCATGAGGTTACTACGAGTAATGAAATAAGTATTATAGTGTAGGACAAGGCCAAGTGGAAGAACTACTCTAAAGAGGACTAGAACTTACCTTCTAAAGTGATCATAAAATTGAAAACAGAATGAAAATAGAGATGGGACAATTTTCAATGAGACATTAAAACTTGAAAGACTTCTTAGATGAAGAATTTAAAAGAAATGTTTTCAATAATGCCATGTTTTGACACGACACCAGAATAAAAGTGGCCACAAAGTGAAATAAAAAGAAATGACTCACAAATTGACTACTCACTCAATTAAAGTGGTTATGAGAGAAAAAGGGCAAGAAGGGGCAGCATACTAACTTACCGACCATTTACTCGACATTGCATTATGCAACAATAGCCCCATAAACTAACTTTGAGAATCTCACAAGATCTTACTTTGCAATTAAAGTATGAAGAAATGTTTTCATGCTCATGAGCTTTACTAAAGAGTTGTATAAGATCTATCTTATTGGTTGGACTATGAAGTTTTGTAGGAAAAGCATTTTCCCACCACCCATTGGTTGTTTGTTTGCACTATGCCATTTGTCATAAGAAAGTCTCTTTTGCATAGATATTATGCTGTTATAATCAATGCACAGTAGTCAAATACTTGGTACATTGTTGGATCTATTGAAGCTAAAGTTTTATGTATGTGATAATTTTGACCTTTCGAGTGAGGATTCCCTTCTACCTCTATCATTATATAAGGTAGAGAATAACATGTTATTTTCCATATGAAAAGACACATAACATGTTACTATCCATACAAAGTGACACATGACTTGCAAGTTGAGTTGAAGGTCTTGGAAATATTTATTAAGAAACCTTATACGAGCCCTTTTCAATCGGCCTTGAGTAGGAGCTCCATCGATAGAACTTGTGTTGACCTCTTATTTTGTGGTAGTTTATAACCAAAATGCCGTGGTAGTGAATTGGTTTTTCTTGTTTTAAAAGGACTTTGTTTATTATAGAATTAGATGTAGGAGGTAGGGACACCTATAGGCATATTTGTAACTTTTTCAAACTTTTCTATTAGGGTTGCATATTAGATTGTTGGAAGCATTTAACCTTGTTTGTAATGTAGCCTTGATCTCCTCGATTCATTTTTAAGCTACTTGAAAAGGATAGGAAAAACCATCGGCTTTCTAAAAGTAGTAGGATTTATATCTAGTTCGATCTATAAATAAGATATACATTAATTTTAGGGCTGCATCCTAGAGAGAGGTTTAATTTACGATTGGATAGCTATCGTTCACGTTTCCTTGTAAGGCATTTTCGGTGAATAACCGAATTGCCTAGGCTAGTCTTCTCTTGAGTCTCGACTCTCGAGTGATGGGAAATTAACTGCGAAAGATTTGGGGGGGGGGGGGGGGGAGGAGGGAGACTCGGGCAGAGATCGAGTGCCTGCCTCCAAAAAACATGGCATGCGTTTGGATTGCCCACTGGACAGGAAAATACATCACACACGCCCTACTACACCAACTCCGCCCCCTCCCGCGCGCCGCGCACATTGTCTAGGTACCTGACTTAACTTATCACCGAAAGAGAGACAGCGCGCAGCTGGTGTTGTTTCTTCTCTAAATTCTGTTGGAAGCGAGACTGATCACGCATGAGATGAGCTCACATGTTCTCGAAACTACATGTAATGCATAAACATCACAACAGCATCTCTCTAATCATAATGCCCGCGATTCCCCATCGAAAACGCTCGCATCCCCTTTCTTTGCCAACGCGCACAAGATTTTACCGTAGACAACGTATAAAACTCTTTCACAGACTCTATTCGCGCATGAACTCTCTGTCCCCCTCTTTTGAACCGTCGTTTTGCCGCCTATACCCGAGCTACCTATCCAAAGAAAAGCGAGAGACGGATCGATACACATGAGAGGGAGATTGTGTGTGTGTGTGTGTGTGTGTGTCTCTCTCTCTTTCTCTCTCTCAGCGAGTGAGCACTGAGCATGATTGGCGGCACAGCGACGAAAAACATTTCTTCAAATATGCATTTGTATTCTTTTACGAGGATGAAACCGTGCATGAATCTGGTCTCAACTCTCTACAGTACCTAAAGGAGGCATTCATTGATGATTGTCAAAGTAAAAATGACTTACAATCGTTCCGACTCCCAATTCATATATAATAAGTGCAGAGAGAGAGAGAGGTTTATAGCTCAACTGCCTTTTGGACAGCGTACTTCTTAACAACCAAAACACACACACACCACACACACACACACAGTCTCGCACATCTCTTTGCATCAAGAGGAAAAGGACACGGGCTCTGTCTTTTCCCATCATTATTACTCCTGTTCTGATGAGGCTCCTTACGCCATCTCAGCGAGTCATTTGTGTGCGTGTATGCGTATGTATGCAGTGTTCTATCGAGAGTGTAGGTAGGGAGCCCACTTGCTTTTTATGGGTTGCATATAGTGTGTGACGTAGTACTGATGATGATGATTGGACGATCCCTTGTTGTACTGATGCGGATGGATTACTGCATTGGTTGCATCCTTTCTTCTCTCGATCCCTTCAACTTGCGAGCGCTTCTCCATTGCATCAATTTTTCTAGCTTCTTGTGTTCTGTGTCCTCTGTTATCAGACCCTCGTCCTATTATTATATATCACATTATGTGCTTATCGGGAAGATATAATCTGCTGCACTCCTTCTGCCTTCGGCTTGATCTCCTCCATTCCCATAGCCTTTTCCAGGACAGCGGCCGTCTCGGTTAGTCTAGTCAATTTTTAAAAATCCTCCCCATTAAACTCACATCAAATTATTCCCCCGCGCAGATAGTCCTTTCCACTCTTATTGCTCACACGAGGCACAACCTACGAATGCTTTGGATATTTATTTAAACCTTTTCTTTCCCTCTTTCTCACACAAATTAAATTAATCTGTCCTGTACCATGTGTATATCTCTGTGATCATTCTGATTCTACATCCCATCCTTTATCCAAACGGAATACAATTTACTGGTTTACAATCCACAGATTCAGTGCTCTTGCCATCAAATTGAATCTTGTTGGCTCTCAATACCCAGCAGGTCTTCCCGTTTTCCTCAAAAACATCACTAAACGAATCAGAGCATCTGAACTGATCAGGAAGGGAGGCTCTTGCTCCCATTTGAAAGTCTCATGGACCAGTGAACTGTCAGGGCAAAGCCATTAACCAGAGGAAGGAGGAACGTGAAGTGCAACATGACAGGAGAAGAAGATTGCAAGAGCATGAAGAAGCAGGGCAATGTTTTTCTGGTGTGCATCAAGCTTGATTCGACAGGGAGGGAGCTGCTTACATGGACCCTTGCCAAGTTCACGAATGCGGGCGACCGTGTTATTGCGTTGCATGTGGCATCATCTCTGCCGCAAGCAGGCAAGCCTCCATGGATCGCTCTTCCTACTTCTCAAAACTCCAAATTGTATACATTGTCTGACAGAGAGAGAGAGAGAGACCCAACGGGGCACACCATTTGCATGTGCTTCCCTTTCTTGTAAGAAAATTCCCCCGTTTCCTCGGTTTTCCTCTCGGCCTTTAGCTGTTGCGCACTCTTGCATTTCTCTTCTTTCTTTTCTTTCTTGCTTCCCGCTGTAGTTATAAGAGATTGCCCTTGCAACTGTTATAAGTAAATCTGTGTATTTGGTTGCACTAGTTTCTTTGTGTGCGAATGTGTTTGTAATTGCCTGGCTTGTTGTTCCTGCACCGCTCGTCTCAAAATTCATGAATCTCGTGGCTATTTTGAAGAAAACACTGCACTCCTTGTGACCATTTCTCCTTACTTTGTGAAAAGAGAGAGAGAGAGATTGCGCGCGCGCACAATTATTTCAAGCAGACCCAACCGTTCTGCACACGTTCATTTCTATTCACCTATTCCTTCTATAAAGTGTCATAGCTGCTCTGAATTTGAACCAGTTCTGTGGCATATGCACGCACAGGCAGTCCAACACTGATGCACTAGTTGAGTTGTTTCTCCTGTGAGTTCGATGGGGAGGAGAATCATCGGATAGCTGGTAATAGTTCTCTCTGCGATTTATGCCATGCCGAGTTTGGAAATTCTGTCAAGTCTCTGCAGAGTAGCTTCTGCCTTCACGTCTCCGAGTCCTAGTCCGTGATTGCCTGTGCTCCAATCCGTCATTTGTCCTGTTAGGCCACAGTAGCCCTTTGTCTTATGCAAGTCGAGGAGGCACTCAAAGCACATGCTCTTGAAACATTCTGCTTGACGGTTGGAAATCATAGAACAAGATCGTGTGTATTCACCAATCAGCAGTGTGCATTGACGTTCTTGCCAGATGGTCAAGAGGCTCTTTGACATAGTCGACAACAGGTGAATCGGACAAATTGTGTAGACTTTTGGAAGCATGCTCATTCTCCCATTATCGGCTATTGGAGATCTTCTGCATCTACGCATCTATGATCCATCTTTTGTTGGAGAAGATTTGGGCGAGAAAGCCTTTCTATATTGCAGGATCTAGCATGCACTTTATGGCAGACTCACTGTAAGCTTGTTGGCTTTGCCTAAAGTATGTACAGTCTTGGGCTTGTTCACATTCACATGGGGTTTATATGGACATATCTTGTTAAATATCAGGCTTACTGTTTTTACATTATACTGATCTTTACAATCTGTGATTTGATGTTTAAAGACTAGAAATTCTTCAGATGTGGTGTTTCGTGCAACTTGCGGCTGAAGTTACACTCTGTATGCAGATGCATTGAGGAACAAACTGGATGTTGCAAATCAACAGGTCGATGAATTATTTGATTCAGTTGCTGGAGTGTATGAAAGCTTTTGCAGCATCAAGCAAGTAAGCAAGGTTTGGTTGGGGAATGTGTAAAATGCATTTGTAGTCATTGATAAAGATACCAATTGTTGTATTGAAACCTGCAATTTTCGAGGGTCAAAGTAAGCACACTAAAGTTTTATACATTTTTGACTTGTGGTCTCGCAGGTAGACCTGGAAGTTGAAGTTACAAATGGCCCCTCTCTCAAAAAAGTGCTCGTTGAGGAGGCTAAAAGAAACAATGCCATAAAGCTGATATTAGGTGCTCCAAGCAGACAGACAGCATTAGGGTACGCTATTAACTGTGCATTCATATCTATAGTCTTTAATGAAAACCATGATTGAGTGAAACCCCTAATAATTTTGGTTGAACTGCAAACCAACTAATGAAAATTATGATTTGACTTGGTCATATAGATCTTCTTTTTCTCTTGCGAAGTATTGCTCAAAAAGGTTGCCATTAGCCTGTTCAGTTCTAGTCATCCAACATGGGCGAATCATGTTTGAAAAGGAAGGTTCCCTGAAAGATGCCGGTAAGGTTTTAGCGGTTGATAAATTCCTATGTTTGTCTCTTTTCTGACACAAGACTCATAAGTCTGCGTGCGCATGTGTGCACTTGTATGTAAAGGTCTCAGCTGTTCTCTTACTATCCTAACTGTTTCTGGATATCATCCAGGTGATAAAGTAGGAATGCTAAACAAGATGCAAAAAAGTATAAGAAGTCACAGCTGGAAGGGACCAGGGCAACACTTAGCTTCAAGAAAGGCAAGCGCATCACGGCAACTTGTAGGCAAGAGGCTCAGCGTATCAGAACAGCCATCTGATGCGGAGTTGGATGCTGATGGTTTTCACGAAGCCTTAAGTAATTGGTCTCATCCTAGCAGGTTTATAGAATCTCCTGCCAGTGCCCTATATGCTTGTAAATACGTACCTGTACAGGTTCTGGATTCGAAGAGAACAAGTGATGTGGAATCACCCGCTTTGGACTTGAGTTCTGTGGATATGTCAAGGGTCCTCTATCTTAGGAGTCCGACAGCATCATGTCTGAACTTTGTGGAAAACTCTCAACCATTGTCCACTGATGATAAGGGTCAGGAGAAGACAGCTTCGTTTGTCACTTTGCCAGAATGTAAATCTGATTCACAACACTCTACTCGATTGGGGGTTTTGTTGGAAGATGGTGCTACCCTTGAGCAGGGCTTACATAGTAAAGAATCACATAACCCTGTGTTGAGAAATCCAGAGGCTTACCGACAGCGGAATACATCTGCTGATGAGTGCTGTATATCCCCTGCTGGATGGCCTCTGCTGCACAGATCAATATCTATGAACACAATTAATCAGCCCCAGCCAAGACCTCGAAGACTGTCAGTTGTTGAATGGGCACTGCAATTGCCAGACAGGCCGAAAGAGGTCATAAAACAGCATACCAACCTTGTGGATTCGAATGACAATTGTTTGTCACCTTTAGAGAAGAGTGAAAGAAAAAGCCACAGTTTGAGCACTATCATGGAAGAGCAGCTTAAGAAAGAGAGTCTATATGATGCTCAATTCAATGCAAGTTCTAATATGCTTCTAATTTCTACAGTTAGGAGTCTATGCCAAGACAAATCCTGCATCGAGTTTAACTTTTTTGAGTTGAAAAGTGCAACCAATAACTTTTCTTCTGGTATTGTTTCTATCATTGTCTCACTTTCAATCTTGTCTGAACTGGTGACGTTCCTCAAATGTTCACACTTCACTAAAACTGAGGTTTTATTCCAGAAAATCTTATTGGCAAAGGTGGGTGTAGTGAGGTCTACAGAGGATATCTCATGGATGGACAGGCAGCTGCTGTAAAATGTTTAAATGCATCTGCACCTGACTCTGAAGAAGAGTTTGTGACAGAAGTTGAGATTATTAGTGGTTTGCACCATTGCCGCATTGTTGAGCTGATCGGATACTGCATTAGCAGTGAACAGTATTTGTTGGTGTATAATCTAGCAACAGAAGGAAATTTGGAACAAAAATTGCATGGTAAATTGATTTTGTAATGCACACAGCATCTTTTGTGTTTGAGGTGAGCTTGCTGCTGTGAAGCCAGTCTGACTTCAGGATTTGTCATTTGGAATCCACCAGCTGCTAAGGTAAATGATGTGCTTTCTTGGGATGCACGATTCAAAGTTGCAGTGGGAGTGGCAGAAGCTTTGAACTATTTGCATGATGGTTGTGCCCGGCCTGTCATTCATAGAGATGTGAAGTCTTCAAACATCCTCCTGTCAGCTGATCTTGAACCGCAGGTTGGTTCACCTGTTTCTTAAATTTCAAGTGCTCACCAAATTAATTGCCAAAGACCTTGTTACCAAATGTAAATTGCAACATGCTTTTCTGACTGTCGCTATTTATCCTGACAGCTGACAGATTTTGGTCTTGCAAAATATGCACCGGCAACGAGTACTCAAATCACCTGCAGTGATGTTGTGGGGACTTTTGGGTATGCCCTCTCTTCAGCTAAATCGGCCTTTTCCGCATGCATGGCGAACGTTCTCATGTTTTTTTGGACTTGAAGCTTGCCTTGTCCCTTCCTTCCTTGTGTTTGTGGGTTGCAATTGTTTGTTCATCTCTGATATTGATGATAATTTAGCATCGATTTTATTTTCTTATCTTGAATTGGTTAGATGTTATGCAGCGACTTGTTTTAAAGAAGTCAAGTAGATTTTGTGGCTTGAAGTATAGTATAATGTGGGAGTTGAATCTCATGCCTTAGTTTTCTAATACCTGTGCACCTTGTTCCCTTAAAGGTACCTTGCTCCAGAGTATTTTATGTTTGGGAAAGTGAACGAGAAAACAGATGTGTACTCTTTTGGAGTGGTTTTACTTGAGCTGATCACAGGAAAACGTCCTATTGAAACTGGAAATCCAAAGGGGCAGGAAAACCTAGTTTTGTGGGTAAGTTTGTGTTCCTCGATTAAATTACTTTCATATGCAGTCCATATTTGGAATTCTCGTCTACTTTGTTCTTTGGCTAATGTATCTTGACTCACTTCTTCAGGCCAAACCACTTTTGGAGGAGGAAGCGAGCTCTATTCAGCTTATTGATCCAAAGCTTGAGGGGACCTACAATGATCACCAGCTGAAAAGGATGATGATTGCTGCTGCACTTTGCCTCCGACAGTCTCCAAATTTGCGGCCTCGTGTGGGTCGGGTATGCAGTGTCTTATATGGGTAGATTACTTAGGAAAGAATTCTTGGAAATCTGACTCAGTATGTATGATTAGTATGATGGTGATTGATAGGCAGTTCTACTCCTATGCAGATACTGGATTTGCTCACAGATACAAGCGAGGATGTTGGCCTCCTTGCAAGGCAGGATTCTAATTGCAAGGAGGCAGATGAGGGTTATGAAAGTGTACCTGGCTATGGAGATAGGGACATCCGAAATCATTTGACGCTGGCATTGCTGGGCCTTGACGACGATGGGGCATCACAAGGCAGCATCGATCACAGCATCAACTTCGCTCACTCAAATAAGTTCATAGAGGAGTATTTGGGCGGACGATACAGCCGGTCAAGCAGCTTCGAATGAGAAAGGTTGGGAAATGCAGTCTGAATCATGCTATTAATCTCACAGAGGAAAATAAAGTTTGGAAGAGCTTTGGGGTTGATGTCAAAGCCGGATGGTTTCATTTTTCACATAAAAGTGAGCCTGAGTGCACATGCTCTCCGAATGTGCTCAGTGAAAGGATTTTTTCATACCTTTTTTTGAGGTTATGGTGTACAGAGTGCTGTACATACTCTAATGCCTGAGCAGGCATATACAAAGGTTCTTCCATGCACAGTGGTGCGCCGACTCTTGGCCAGGTCAATTTTGGAGTGAACTCTCAAAATGAGTGACAAACCTGTATAGCCGAATCTGCACAGTCTTAAGGCATATGACTTGCGTTGTTGGCTAGTAGCGTGGCGGGGGGCTCTAAATAGAATTTGGTGGCACTACAGAGTCCAGAGGTTGGCACCGACTGTCCGTTGTTGAAGGCCGGCCACCCCATCATCAGCGACTCTGGCTCATTTAGGAGAAGCGTTTCCCGACTCGACTCTTACTAGACTTCGTGGAAGTCCTGAAAATAAAGCAAGCACGCGTGGCAAAAGATGTGGCAGTCTTTGACTTGCCAGACTAGTAAAGTGCCTACAAGTGTAGCACCAGTCGAGACTGGAGGGGAGGGAATCGGGATGTTAGTGGGCAACCGCTTCCCTCACATTCTTTTGGCCTCAAATCATCGGAAAAGTACATAACGGGGATGTGGTGACTCCATGCACCCCACAATCTAGATCAAGAGTTTTATGTGCTGCCATTCAGAAAGGCTGCATAGATACACACTGTATAACGTTCCCTTATGGTTGTAAGATAGAAGGGATTTTGTGTCTTGAGCTCTCTCTCTCTCTCTCTCCTCGTTTTCCCTTCATACGTCTGGTCATTCCAGGTCTTAGTTAAGGTTTGAACTAAACACCATTTCATAAATGCAACATGATTAAAAGCTTCACTAAGTCCCTTTTTACACATGCATTTTAGCGTGCAAGTTAACAATGAGAACCACAGATTGTGTCTTGTATTCACTCGGGGCTCAAAACTTGCAAGAATATCATGTGATCAAGGTTGGATATCGTTTTCATATTGAGGAAGTAGTATTTAAGAGTAAACTTAGGAAAATTGGCCAAAAAGCATTGAATGAAAACAGAGGACGAAATAAGGCCATGACATGGGCAAGCATTTAACCTAGAAGAACTCAAGAAGTGCCTCAACCATGTTGTCATGCAATTGTAAGACTCCACTTACAAGGCATGTGGTAGCTTTGCCTCAACTATATGGTGGTACAAGTCTTACCTTTATGATATGGCCAACAAGAGTCCATGATTTGCTATGCTACTTTCACATATAATTGGAAGCAAAGAGCATATGACATACAATTGGAGGCAAATATCATAGGAATACCATGCAAAGAAGAGTTATGGTACTTTAAATTGGAACCACAATAATATGGAAAAATTAAGAACGAATAGTAGTGAAACACATTGAACCAAATATTGCCATAAGAGCATTCAAAAACTTGAGAAACTAATCTCTTTACCTTGATTTGTGAGGAGCATGTGTTGCCCATGAAAAACCACAAACTTTATTTGGGACTTGTGAGGTTACATATGTATATTGATGGTTGTTAAAGTTTGGAGAGAGCAAAATTTATTTGATGTAGGGTTCCTTGGTTTTGTACATTATGAATTATCAAAATGTCTTTGGCTTAGGGTTCCTTGGTTTTGAGCATTTTGAGTTAGTTGATTGGGCATGGTTGATCTACTTCTCATTGGTATCCCTTATGTCTACAAACACTTTTGTGGTACTATATCATTCTTCTAGCAAAAAATTGATATTTGGTGCCTAGTATGTCTACTTTAAAATTTCTTTCATGATCTTAGAGCAAGTATGTTGTCTTTAAAATTTCTTTCATGATCTTAGAGCAAGTATGTTGTCTTCTTATATTCACCTTGTCCCTTATCATTGGTAGCATTTTTCTTTCAAAGTGTTTGTGAATGCTTGATGTGGTGTCTAAGTGGTGGCACCTAACTATGTTGTTTGGTAGTTGCAATGAAGGTGCATTGATGTTGTAGTGTCGTTGATGGTATATTTAACAACAATAGTAGTCGTAGTAGTAATTGTGAGATGGTAGGACACGTGAGTTGTACTTAGTTGGGATTATCAACTTTGTGCCAATTGTTTTTTGATAACGAGTTTAGTCCCTATTACTTGTCATGAGAATGTGTAGCGATTTGTTCACAACTAATATGTTTTGCTTGGCATAATATTTTCAACTTTCACCTTTCTACGGCAACATATGCATCAATGATGTCTTTGGCTTTGTTTGTTTGTTTTTTTGGGTGTGATTTGGATGGTTTCTTTCAAGCATAAGCAAAGGCTTCATTGTTTGCTAGTTATTTAGAAAGATTGCATTTTTACTATGCTTGATGTGGCAAGGCCTTAATAGTGTGTGGCAAGGGTATTTGTAAGACTTGAGAAATATATTTTTTGAGCTAGGGTGGAAGCTCAAATACTTGACAACTTTTGGCTTCTAGATTCAAAGAAATTTTGCATCAATAAATCAAAGTGAATGCTCTAAGCCTTAATTTGGAATTCTCAATTTGTTAGGGAAAAATTGAGGTAAGTATATAGCATGTAAATTCAAAACTCTAGAAAATTGAGTAGAAATGTATAAATAGTATGTAAATTTTGAAATATTCTTCTAGGTTGTCTAAACACCATTAGAATATAAGCGATCTTTCCAATATAATCTTGAATAATAGCATGCGTCTCATTGGAAACCATCTCTAAATTAACCTTTGGGCTATAGCTAGCCCCTTAGTTTTCTCCTCCAATTATAATCTATACTTGGGATTTGATGTATTGTGTTCTTAGCTTGCAATGATATTACATAATGTTATGATTTTTTGAGGCCAAATTGGAATTTGATACATTTTAATTTTGCTTTTGTTCAAGTTTACAAAGAATGTCAATTACTTATATTATACATTTGCATAGGATGTTGGGATTGATTTTGCCACAAACCAGGTTTAATGGGTAGTGATTCAATAGTCTAAGTCTTATTATTGAACACCTATCATGTCTAGTTAATAAAGGTAAAAGTCAACTTAGCTATGGCTATTGGGCTTGTATAGAATTTGACCTAAACCCACATGCATATTACATTAGAGTTATTAGGTTTAACTACTCATATCAAGTATTCAACATTTACATACATCAAAGTTTTAGTTATGGCATATATATTCGTAAAATATTCTTTGAGCGGTCTTCTTCAAGATTAAGTTCTCAATTTGAATAGCGAAATAGCTTAATTTCCATATATTAATATTGGTTTGCATTCACTACAACACTCATCAACTTTAGTAAGATAAATAACCGACGCTTAGCTAAGTATAGTGGAGGCCCAAGGGACATCTACGACATACAAAACATTGGCACAAAATGCCAAAAAACTACCAAAAAATCTCAATGCAACAAAGAGTCCACTTCATAGTCCTAATTTTTCCAAGCTAAGGAAACAAATAGAGGATGTGGAAAGGATGCTCCTAAGCGGAACTTTAACTAGGTGTGATAGATATTTTCTTTTATAGCTCCATAAGTTGAAAATACTAGGCCTTTGATATGTTTTTGAAGTCGAGGTATCAATTGTCTACATATAGTCAAAAGCCAACAACTTAGCCTATGTATACAAAAATCCAATAGCTTAACTTGTAGGAATAGAAAAAAGATAAAACTACATATGTAGGTCATGTAATTATCAATAGCATATTTATAGTAAAAACTAGACAACTTACCCTATAGGAATGGTCATTACATCTAAATGTGAGAAATGCATGAGTACAAAACAACACAAGACACCCTAAAATACCTTAAGAAACATTAATTCATGCAAGCAAGAGTAATCTATAACAAGTTGGTCTAGATAAACAATGGTTTTTCCCCAAGTGATTCAACTTAAGGTCTCTATATGAGAATAGCCACAACAAGCTAAAGATTGCTCAAGTTCCCAAGAACTAATTTAAACTATGAGAAGGAATGATGCATTCATAAACATACATAAATTTACTTGTAGTTGTAGAAAAACATGTAGACCAAACAAGTTTGATAGCTCCTAAAAGTTCTTGTGTTGAAGGGGAGTAAAATCCAAAATACCTCGTAGTTTTCTCATGTCTTTTTGGTACAAATGTAATAGAAAATATAGTGTGCTAATTCACAAGGGTCACCTTTTCTTCAATGCTTGTTTGTTAATCTAGATAGATTGATGTACATAGGCATCTCCCAAGCCTATCAATTTGATGCATAGCCTTGAGTAACAATGGCTAAGAGACAAGATTATGAGAAACACTAGACTTTTTTATCTTAAATTTACTACGAGAGGAAAACAATCTGTCTTCCTAGTGAAGACCCTTAAGAATTGTGAGAGTAGATTCAACATACTTAGATATCTTCTTAGGGCAATTGCCCATGGCTAATTGCTTGGGAACCTCTTCAACTAAGAAATAATTAGCCTTTGGGCCTTGCTTGGGAGAACTTTTAGACCTAGTCTAACATTTGTTTTTTTGGAGAAGTTAGATGCTCCCAAGAGATGTTGGCCATTTTTTGTTGGAGATTGTGGTCAATAAGGAGTCCCTTATTAGCTTCTCAAATCCGTATAAACTAGATTTGGTGAAGGGGAAGGAGTGATGCCATGTACATAGAGGTAGAAGTGAGAAAAGTCCTAGCAACAACCAATTTTCCTACAAAACTTGAATTCATTTCCCCACCCTACTTGAGAGTGATTTGTAAACTAAGAGGACATTTGAGGTATTTGCCCAATTTATTCACCTTGAATCCAAGATCTAGAACCCAATTAGGAAGTGAATCCTTCCCCAACTAGACTACCTTTGTCTTTTTCTTACTTATCAAAGAGCCATAAACTCTACCAAAATCATCATAGACTTTATGGAGAGCCCTAGCACTTTCCGTAGGCACCACATTGGAGTTATTTTATGCAAATGTTTGCATAAGAAAGGGGGACTCCATTTGGGAACCTTATTATGTGCATTATACAAAGAGAGATCTCATACACTATCAAAAATGAATTAGGCACTAAGATACATTCAAACCATTCATTCCTTACATGAAACTTTTTCCATTCCTCAAAATGGCTTTGCTTAGCATCGACTCACTATTTTATAGAATTGTACATAGAGCATGTTCCATGTGATTGATAATATATCATACTAAACTTTCTAATTGCATAAGAATTTTAAATAATATATTCAATTTACTCCATGAACTACCTAGCTAGTCATTCTTTATAAGCCTATAGTAAAGTATCTTATCTTGTACATTCAGTTAGCAATATAATAAAAGAAAGTTAAAGGATAATGATAATCATAGTGTTAACAAAATTTGTATTTTCCTTAGCATGAGTGGGGAATTTCTTTACATGTAGGGGTTCATGAGAGTGATTTTGCTATCTTAGAGTCTTAGTACATTCAGGGTGACTACTTTCCCACTACTTACTACCTCTTTTGGTTTTATTAGGCTAGGTATTGACCCTTTTTTAATGCAAAAATGTGTACTGATTGGTAGGATATTTACAACTTCACACGTAGGTTATCATACTCTAACAGATTCTTTAGGCTTTCAAAATGCAATTTGATTTTTCTTCCAAAATATTAGGGTTGATTGAAAAACTTGTAATCCAACCAACAAAGTTGTCCCCTTGATCAACATGGTTCACCATAACCCAAGATCTAAACTTCATTACACCAACATTTTTGACTTACTATATTTCAAGCAACATTAGCTCGTTTTAATAATTTGCCAAGTTGTAGGATAATCATTTCAATTTATCTTGAAAGGGCTTGTCTTGAAGTGATTTTGTTAATCTAGATTTAAAAATCCTTCTCTCTATTTTTTTGACAAATTTTTAGCACATCTCCAATCCTACATAATGTTAAAGAAATCTTCCACTCTAAACTAAGCATAGAAAATAGTGGTCCATGATAGGCACTACACTTGCTAGTCTACCCTGATAGGAAGCTTTTGACCATAGCCACCCTTCAAAGAGAAATGTTTATTTGAGATAAAGAAGTATCTTTCAAGTCTAAAAGGCAATTATTAGTGTTTTACTAATGTTATGTGTGTATCATAGTTGATAAAAAATCTTTGGCTTTCAAAACACATTTGGGACTAGTGTTAACAACTATCCTTTTCATCTTACAGATATAGGGGTATCCCCATACTTTCGTGAAGTAGGCCATTACTACTTGACTCATGAGAAAAGGTTTGCATAAGCCAATCTACCTCTTGCTTGGTTCAAGGAGAATCTTTGTCTAAGATTCTTGATACTACAATAAGCTAGTTTCCTAGAATCCTAGGCATTAGACCACTTACAAGCACTCTTTTTGTAAAAATTTGTGCGAAATTTTTTGAGTCTAAAGGTTGTGTTGATTTATCGTTCCCAAATGATGTAGTGCTTAGTCATATTAACTAATTCAAATACGTATATTCTCTACCCTTAAAGAGCAACTACCATAAGAGAATGGAAGTAGAGATGTGAAAGGCTGATGTGCAAAAAGTAGCCATGTTAAAACTGGCTAAATCACCATTTAAAACCTATAATAACTTTCCCTGAACTTCTTTTAATGTTAACTTAGATGTGAATTTAATATGAAGGACTACATGCGTAAAGTCCTGCGCCTTTACACATGATCACAAATGTTAAACATCTTGGCATCAAAACTGGGCATTTTGAAAATGCAAAAAAACAAAAGGTTTTGGGGCAAACTGAGAGAAATGGGCACACACACACACACACACACACACACACACACACACACACACACACACACACACACACACACACACACACACACACACACACAGGGGGGAGAGAGAGAGAGAGAGAGAGAGAGAGAGAGAGAGAGAGAGAGAGAGAGAGAGAGAGAGAGAGAGAGAGAGAGAGAGAGAGAGAGAGAGAGAGAGAGAGAGAGAGAGAGAGAGAGAGAGAGAGAGAGAGAGAGAGAGAGAGAGAATCCAAGGTTTTGGAGAGACCTCTCTTCTCAAGGCCACGAAGAGATCCAAGTTTTGCTTCAGTTCCACTCTCTTTAGAATTTATGGTTTCCATACATTTTTTCCACTCTCTTTAGGATCTATGTTTTGCATGTATTTGATTTGGTAATTTATACCTTGTTTATTTTTCTTGAATGTTTTAGATCCATGCTATTGTTTGTTATTTAGGGTTGTTGGTTTGTATTGCTTTATTCTTGCATAAGGGGGCTGCCTGTGTCAAACGACTATAAACACTCTAATAAATGTGAGCTTAAACTGCTGCTTAAACATGTTACTTAAGAGCTTTGTGAATGTTTTTAAAGATCTAGATTCAAGTGTTTTATGAGGCCAAGTTTGTAGAAATGTTTGATTTGACATGGTGATGAACACTTTGTTACGTGAGTTTTTTAGTGTGTAGGTGTCTTCATTTCTTGTATTGTAGTAATAACTATTTTCTTGGTTTTTAGTGTTCCAACTATTTACTTTGCTATTTGCATCAACTATTGATCAATTCATAGCTTCTTCTTCTCAGAGTCATCCAATTCATCAATTAGGTTTAGGGTGCTACCATGTGCTCGAGTCACTGTGACAAAGGTTTGGGAGACTTATTAGCAGAGAGAGAACAATCTTCTTGAAAGATATAAGGTTTGCTTTACCTCCAATATGTTAAGAATATATAGTTTGCATAATTTATTTTGGATGTTTACAGATTTTTTTCTTGTTTTTGCTATTTGGATCCATACTTACGTGTTCGAGGCTTGTTAAGATTGGGAAAACATGGGGATTCAAGTCTTTTTCCTAGATATGGTAGACATGAACCTATAATACATGCACTTAGCATGTATTTTTGTTTAGTGTTTTCTTTAGATTTTTTTGTAAATAATTATTCGAATCGAGTTCAAGCATTTTCAAAAACTATACACATTTTTAGTTATGAGAGTTTATAGACATATTGTTGGTTATATGTATATCATATATTGATATTATTTTATATGTATTAATGCAACACATAGTTTGAATAACGTTTGCAGTATTTAGGCTTCATTTCCCATCATCCATGGGTGTGCTTATAATGAATTCAAAATGTTACTTGATGGGCACAATACGAGATCCAAGCTTTTATTTTAAGGGAAAGTGAGAGGAATAAGGGGAGAGACTAGGGTGGCATATGAAGGTGCTGTGAATTTGATCCAATGAGTCACAACTTTGTTGGCCCAAGTATTGCAAAATTCCATAGATGCTGATATTGCTAATTTGAAATTGTTGGAGGCACAGTTGCTCTAGGCCATTGTATATATGCATCATTTCAATTATATATGGGAGTTAGATCTAAAAATGTTTAGAGAAGTTGCAAAATTTCATGTGGATCATCATCATCCTGAAGATAGCAAAAGTGAAGGCTCTTTGTCTATCAATAGCAACTAAACTAATATTTATGATTTATCATGCCTTTAGGCTTTATCATATCTCCTTTTTTGCAAGGCATGGCAATTGGTCATACATTTTGTAGCACTATCTTCATATACATTGTAAAACTGTTTTTAGTAACAATTTGCATTCTTATGAATAGACAATTCAAGAACTTTCCATTTACCATTCGGTTCATCTTAGATCTCATGTTGAATTGTATCATTTAACAAATTTTGACTCAAACTATTTTATTATGTCTTTATTTCATTCCTAAAGATAATGCCCCATGAGTACACAATAAGGGGATGGAAAAAAACAAGGAGTTGCTAGTTGTAGAGTTGCGGTTGGAGCCACATGTTTGCAAGTACAGCTCCCTAGTTTTTTTGTTTGCAAATAGCATGTTTAAGTTCTAGTGAAAAGACGTGTCCTTTTTGTAAGGCCCAATCCTCTTTCCTCTTGTGAGCAATGACCTACTTCTAGCTTATTACATAGTGTCCTTTTTGTTCATAGCAAGACTATATGAACTCTTTGCACTTTTCTACTAACTTCTACAAAGTTCTACAAAGGGAAACATAGTAGCAATAAAAATATGACGATTGCTAAAAACATTCAATCACAACAAATTTTCTTGCAAATAATAAATTTGATTGATTTTGAAGGCTCAATTTGGCTAGAAACTTGTTAGGTAGCCATTAAACTTGTTTCGCTAGAAATTTTGAACTTTTGTGTCATATTTACACCTAATCAAATAGAACAACCTAAGGACCTTAATTACCTTGCTTGGACTAAGATTTGATAAACCAAATCTCCAACAAGCTCCTTGATATTCAATAAAAGATAGTCTTAGTTTAGTTTAGTTTTCCTGACTACAATTGTGAAACCTTAGCAAACCTATTATATAAGCAAAAAACCTTTGATAGATTAGAATGTTTGCCTATCATTAGTAAACATTTGTGTAGAGAAATAGTATTGTTAGGCAATGTTAATCTCTTGATTGTCTTCTCTCTCACACAAGTCTATCCATGTATCTTGAAAGGGGATATGAGATAATAGCAAATGATAAAGGTGCTAATGGGAAATTGTCTCATAGATCTTTTGAGCTCAAAAGAGTACATATATATCCATTGATAGAAATTGTGGCTAAGGCATTGGAGACTAAGCAACCACCATTCTGCAAAAGATTTATCCATATTATCCATAGTAGGTAATATGAAATCCCAATTGATCTTGTGATAGGCCTTGTTTAGATCTAGATTAATCATAAAATAAGTATTGCGTACTGAATTTCCAATATCATACTCATTCTCTTGTATATGAAATCGTGTGTCTTATGATGATTGGCATCTAGAAGAAGATATTGTATCCTAATTGGCAAGTGCTTTGACTAGCACTTTATTAGAAAGATTTAAAATAGTTAGGGGTCTCAATTCTTGCAAATCATTTTCTTGGGGATTCTTTAGATAAGCTTGACCAAGCTTGCATCGATAGTAGTAGAAACTCTTCCTATCCTTGAACATATTCAACTTACAAAATCAATTATCATATTTTCTAGAATTTTCTATACCTAGCATCTTATTCCTTTTCAAGGAGATGACTATATCCTCCACTTCTTGTTGTAAAAAGGGCTTGTCCAACAATAAGGTAGTCTTTATACTAGTTAGCATAAGATACAAATTTCCATTGTGCCTCCCTAGTATAGAATGATTAGTATCTATGACTCATATACATAATTGAATAATTATGCAAGAGAAGTATTGCTATCTAGGAAATTCAAAAATATTATCACCACTCACACATGTACACACATACACGCACAAATCTATCTCATGGAGTAAATCTCTATCAATTGACCAAATTAAATGCTATAACTAAGTTGCATATTAGTAATATGTTTGGCACATTTATAGATCATATGGAGCATGTGAATGACTTTTTATTATTCTTTTCATCTTTATTTTCTAGATCTGCAATTGCATTGACAATTGATTGCAAAATAGCCCCCTTTGCAAAAGGTGATGACATTATTTCATTCTCACTTTGAGAAAACTTATTTGGAAAGGTAGTAGAAGAACAAACTTGAAAATTAGTGGATCCAATAGGAGCTACTTGTGGTAGGTGTATGAAATAGAAGTGGTCTTGGTAAGACTTGTTTGGCTTGACATATTTTCTACATTTGGTTATATCTTTGCCAATTGGACAAGGGTACTAATCATTGCCCAAAGGTACACCTAGTATCTTTGCAAAGGTTTCTATAAAAGTAGATTAACATCTCTAGATTAAACTTGTTAGCACTCGAAATGCACTATATAGTTTATCTCGTATTTTGCATATGCATGTACCCTTAGGAGGCTTCAAATTGGCTTGATATTAGCCTAAGGTTTGAAGGGTCACATTATTACATGCATATTTGAGGAAGTAAGTGTTGTGGGATTCTTGGGGAAAAGGAAGTTGAGGAGAGAGAAAAGTTGTCTATTCTATGCTTGTCTTCTTCATTTATGATAGCATGATAGTGTATCTTTTGGGAAGAAAATGAAAATGTATTTAGGCATGCACTTTCTCTATGTTATTTATATTGTAACCTGAATTTCTATGCCATTTCCCTCAAGTTTATTTGCTAATTACTATCATTTCCAATTCAAGAAATTTATGAGTATTTAGGTAGCATTATGTATTGGATGTTGTTCTTATTTGTGCATATTAGAACATAACAATATAGGTTGGCAATCCTGCTAGGGTTCATGGTGCTACATGCCCATGATTTAGGCATTAGGCTTGAAAGAAGGAAACCTACATTAATAGGGTGTAGAAGTATATGATGGTAATGGGAGTTATGAAGTTTGAAGCACCTATGTGGGGTAGCATTTATGTCTAGCCAATATGCTCATCATGAGAATTGGATTGTCATACGGGCTTGAGCAAGACAATGGAGGGAGTATTTAAGGAGGAGACTTAATGTTTCTTACAAGGCGGAAATTTGGATATCACATGGAAAGGTGTTGGAGGGTGAGTCTGCATCAGGAGAGGATGTTGATCTTGAACTGACAATTGATGTCTAAACCCCATTTGGTGAATTTAGGAGAAGAATCTTAGATGTTCTTGTGGTTAGTATTGTTCCTATTTGGCCCTCTTGTAGAAAGATAGTTGGTTTTTTCAAACCTTTGGATATTGGCACCAGAACAAAGAGAATCTCTTAGCCACCATCGTAAATTTGGGCATCTAAATTTATAGGAGGAAAGAAGGATGATCTTGATTTCCATGTTTCTTAGTTTGAGATAAGATGGAAAACAAGTCGATTTGGCCAAATGTATGGTGATCAAGTTGAGAAGCAACAATTTGCAACCACACTTTAATAGATGAGTGAAGGGACTAGTTTAGTACTTTTGGCTTGGCTAGTTTGTCAACTTATGATGCACTTAGAAATGCTTTTTGGGGAAGGTTTTGGAAAGAAAAAAATCTAGGGACATCCTAAGGAAAATCAAGAATATGGATCATAAGAATATGTTGGTGGAAGACTATGCTCACAAAGTTAAAAATTTAGCAAACCATCTTGTCGTAGCAGAGTAGATCATCTCAAGAAATGCATATTTGTCATTTTATCAAGGGTTTCAAGAGCATGATAAGTTGTCTACTATTAATGAGGAATTGCAGCCTAATGGTACCTTGGATACTTTGTTTAGGGATGTTGTAAGAGTGGAAAGAAGACTTGGCATTATATGCTCTAAGAGCCAAAAGAATGAGAATTCTTCACACTCAGACGAGGATTTTGAGTTGAATAGTGAAACTAAAGGGGAAGAGAGTGGTTTAGAATTAGTGAAGGACATTCTTCTCGAAATCTATACATCTGCCCCTTATAGGATAAGCCGGTATTAACCTCCTTCACTAGCTAACACCAAGAGATCTCAACAATGTAGATCACTCTACAAAATGTTTGAGGACTTGTTGGTACATGCCAAAAATCTGAAGGTAGAAACCTTGTGCAACTGGACTCCACCTTTGGCACCTTGCCAAGCTTTTTGCACTCATGGACTTAGAATTGTTCGAGAGCCTGATATGCTTTTGCTTGCATATCAGTTGCATCTTACATGAAAAGAACATGAGCACATCTTTTGCAAAAGTCTTACAGTCCTAGATCAATTAATATAGGACATCCCACAATAGTAGTAAGAAATGTATCGAATACTTCCTTTATATGCAAAAAGTATGATCCTCAAGTACTCTTGTGTTGTTGAAAACTTGCACCACCTATGTAGCTCTACTACTTGCTTTTTTTGAAAAAATGGTACACACTTTGCCATGGAGCTATGACCCTTGGATGCAAAATCATCACCATAGCCAAGCATTGAAAGATTGTCAACATCTTGAAGTATGACCCAACATATTGTGAGACAACATTCCTTCATGTAATCATTGAGTTTCGTATAATGACTTTGCCATAAGAGTTGTTTCACCACCTGCTTTTCGACAAGCTACTGATCAAGAAAGACCTCCACACTGCAAGTTGTTTCAATGGACCATTGCTCTTGGGTGACCTCACATCATACCTTTGTGAGCTACTTGTTAGGCTTGCTGACCCGGACTTGCTGAAATTAGAATACAATCTAGACTTTTATGTCTTGTGGATTCTAGACCCTTCTCCTCCTATACATAAATAAAAATCACTCATTCTTTTGCACATAGCAATAACACTGTAACAATCAAAAAATTTAAAAAAACTTATCGCACACACTTGAACTCCTTTCCCAAGATGGGAAGCTTGACTCACTTATGAAGGAGGGAGGGAAATAGATGATCGATATGACAATGACCATGTTGACAAATGACCAACAAGAAACTTATCTAAACAATCAAGGCTCCAAGCAAGCAACAATTATTGTAATAAGATGGTAAGAGGAGGATAAGTTGTGACTTTTAGTTGCACAATGATATGCATGTATAGAATATTGGTGCAACATTATCTGGTATATAAATATGGAAGCATGATTTAATATTTTATGAAGTAACTCATGAATACACTTTTGTGGCTTTGCTGGAATTTGAATAGCCTAGAGTCTGGAACAAGCCCATCCTCATCAAAGACCCCCTTAACAAAGATAAGAACATATTCTTGGTCTAAGTAACTTTGGCATAAAAGTGAGCATGTACGAAGTGGGATACATTTTCTAGAGCACAAGCAGTTTAGAAAATCTAATAGTACATCATTAGTCACTCCAGGAAGTTGATAGCAAAATGTGAATTGGGCACCTATATCAGAGCCTCATCCCATCCATTTCATAGCATGTAAAGCCACAATTTACTACTATTGCCCAGAAAAGAAATCCTCCAAGATGAAATTTAACATGAAGGAATAGTGAACATTGGAAGATGGTGAGGCCATCATCGAACTTACCCAAAGTAGTAGGAAAGATTTTGGGTATAAAAAGAAAATCAGGGAAATACGTGAGGGCACAGAATTTGGTAGTAATGCCCCAACAATGGAAGGACCAAGTTGTAACCCAAAAGGGGGTGCTCCTACCTAGTATACAGGATGAAGAGTTGAAAGTCACAGCATAGGTGCTCCACACCTCTTCACATACAACAAGCCAACAACTAGGTAGCTTAAGATTCCCAAATGGTTTATGAAAGACATCATAACATAAAATATTGTGAATCAAAACTTGAATGCATTATGGTTGGAACACAACAGTGATTCTCTCACCAAGGGCCCATAAGGTTTATGAGTGAGACACAATCTCAAAACTAAATTGCATGGAGGCAAAGAACACCATCATAAATTATGGTGGTGCCTCATCTCATCTCATAGTAGTACATCTTGGCATCATTGTAGGAGCCAACATAGTACCTACTCACCACCTAGCCTGGAAGAATAAGAAAAGGGATCACAAGATCAACCAAAAAGATGAAAATGTCATCGAAGAGGAGATGAAGACAAAGAAGAAAAAAAGCTAGTAGAGAAAAACTCAAAGCTATCTAAGATGGAGTTTGACAAGTGGGAAGTTGAAAAAGAGCAACTTTCAAGATAGGAAAAAGAAGACTATGTGAAGCTTGTTAGGGAGTCCATTGAATCCTCAATGTGTTACCAGATAGGGGCTATCTTGGATGGGGAAAGCAACTTCAAGAAAGGTAAAGAAAATCAAAAGTGCCTATTTCTCCAGCTCTCCTCCTTAACATACAAAAGTAGATGCAACAAATGTAGGACCAAATGAAGGGAGTAGCTAGATGCCCAAGTTTCTGAGCTTGCAAAGAACCAATCTGCATAAGAGACCACCATTCACATGAAAAAATAAAATCAGCAACAAGTTGAGTCCACCAAGAGCACTCACTATCATCTAGAATGATATGACAAATGTTGAGATGGAAAGCTCAACATGTGCGAACATTGATGATGGACGGCCTGCCTAGATGAGTCCGCACGTCTACACTTAGTACGTTGGTGGTCATTATGATACTCACATGGCCATTGACTTATCACTTATTATATTTAGTTTGTTACACCTACCTATAGCTGGCAAATATATACACTGACTTATCACTTATTATATTTAGTTTGTTACACCTACCTACAGCTGGCAAAGATATCACACCAGTCGATTAGTGTAGTCGGTTATGCACTGTTTGACTTAGAAGGCCACTTTCCTTTATGTTGTATCTTATCTATACTTTGTGTACATTGTATAGTGTGTGGAAGAAGAAGAAGAAACTATCAAGAAAACGTTTTGGCCTCCATCTCTCTTCTTGTGTTCTTGAGTGAGCTTCCTCTTGTGTATACAGTATGTGTTTGGCGCAGTAGCTCAAACACATCCCCCCATCACGTGATTCTTGACATGGGATCAGAGCTGTGCCACTGAGAGAGGCTGATTTTGAAGGCTGAAGTGAAGGAGAAGAAGCAAGGTTCGAGCAAGCAAGCAATGGGTAAGAGGCACTCCCATTCTTCCACACTCTCTCTCTTGGATAGTGCCTGTGGAGACACCAGAAGTAGGGTGGAGAAAAAATCTTAGATTGTTGTGAGATTTGGTGTGCGAGCAAATCATTGTATATTCTGTAGATGAGCCCTTTGGGACCCTTCTGCAGTTATTTTGGGCGTTTGAGGCCCTTTTAGGGCTATTTTAGAGCTGCAAGGTTGCGGACAACAGTTTCAGGGTACACTGTGATTTCGGCTGTATTGACCGAAAGTGGGTGCGCAGGTTACAGATTGCGAATTTGTAATTTTTGAGGTGTTTACAGGAAGCAAACATAAGGTTTATCTTCAAACAGGTTGCAGATTACATGTACTATTGAGCAATCAGTGAAAAATGTTGCTTGCTGTATTTCTGTGCACGTGTTGTGAAAGATTGTAGAAGACTAGCTTGCTGTGTTGTATCCTTGTTTGTGATAAGGGCAGAGAAGAGTGAAAATCCCATTATTGAGAAGCTTGACAAGAACAACTACCCTTCATGGAAGTTTCGTGTGACGAACTTCCTCATTGGAAAGGGCCTTTATGAGTTTGTTTTAGGTGAAAAAAAGGAGCCAGAGCTGGGTATCCCTCCCATTGTAGATGAGTTAAAAGCATGGAAAGAGTGGAATGCGAAAGACAAAAAGGTGATGTACTGGCTATCTGCAGTCATTGATAATACTAAGCTGGGACATATTAGGAATGCAGAAACTTCACATGCAGCTTGGAAAATTTTTGAGAGCATGTTTTCAGTAAATACAAAGGCACGAAAGATTCAACTCAAGCAAGAGTTGAATGCCTTGAAGAAAGGAAAAATGTCTGTCAATGAGTATGTGTTGAAGGTGAGGAGCATTGCAAATGCTTTAGCAGCGATTGATGCAATGCCGAATGATGATGATTTGGTTTCATCTACTCTGAGTGGCCTTAACAATGAGAAGGCATGGAAATAGTTTGTTACTTTAGTATATGTACGGAAGCCATTTCCAGATTTTGATGAGCTGATCTCTCTCATGATTATTGAAGAGATCAATATACAGGGTGATTTGTTTGAAAGAAATGGTGAACATGTCCAAGCATTTTACTTGAGTTCAGGAAGGGGACGTGGTAGATCCTCTTCGAGAGGCCGTGGTATGGGACGTGATGGCAATAACCAACAAAATAGGTTCAATCAACAGTTTGGTGAAATGCAGGTTTTTGGGAGGCAGAGGAAACTTTAGAGGCAGGGGAAGCTCTAGAGGAAGAGGTGGATGGCAAAACAGAGGCTCTGGAAATTCTGCTATTGTTTGCCATTATTGTCGCAAAACAAGACATATTGCAGCCAATTGTTATGCTAAGAAGGATAATATTTGCAGTGGTAAATTGCAGCAAGGAAACTATGCATCGTCTTCACGAAGAATGAAGTAAAAAATGAGCGTCTGTTTGTTATGCAACATATGATGAATGCAGTTACAAGAAAGGGGATACATGATGATGTATGGTATGTCGATTTAGGTACAGCTAATCATATGACCAGTCATGTTGAATGGTTTGGAGAGATGCAGGACTTACAAAACCTAGGTTATGTGCAGACACGTGATGATTCATGCCACCCAATTTCACACATTGGAAAGGTTCCCTTGTCCTTGTATGATGGCCAGACAAAGAGTCTTACAGATGTATTACATGTGCCATCAATTATAAAGAATCTAGTGTCTGTTGGCCAAATGGTAGAGCAGGGGTTGCAGGTCCGATTCAATGCAAAATGTTATTTTGTAGAAGACTTTAAGGATAAGTGCAAGTTGGTCGCAAAAGGAAGTAGAGTTGGCCAAATGTTCACTTTAGATGCTGGAATTCCTGCAATGGATGCTGCTATGTATGCTAAAGGAAAAGGAGTAGTTGCAGATATTGAAATATGGCATAAACTTATTGGACATGCAATGTGTAAAGGCTGAAATTAATGCAGTCCAAAGGATTGGTTACAGAGTTGCCTTCTTTTAGAGTTGTGAAATTGCATAAAGTCTGTGAAGCATGCCAATTTGGTAAGCAGGCAAGACAACCCTTCTCGCATGATAGAGAAGTGAGCAAAAATATACTTGATGTAGTACATACAGATGTTTGGGGGCCTATACAGAATGTATCTCTTGGGGGCCTATACAGAATGTATCTCTTGGTGGTAGCAAATACTTTGTCACATTTATTGATGACCGTTCAAGGAAGCTATGGGTATACTTCATGAAGGAAAAGAGTGATGTGTTTGAGCATTTCAAATCTTTTAAGGCAGCTGTTGAAATAGAAACAGGCTTAAAAGTGAAGTGCTCGAGATCAGATGGAGGGGGAGAGTACCTCTCTAATGAGTTCAGTGGCTTCCTGAGGACTCATGGGTGTTGGGATAAAGGCGCCTCCGCCGTGCCGCCCCGTGTATTACTACACTGATAGTACCCGCCACTGCACACTGTAGGTGGCGGGCGCCCGTCACGTCACTTTATTCTTTACATTCATTTTTAGTGACTAGTAAATAAAGGAAGGCCCGGTCACACATTGTGACTGTTGGAGTTCCCATTTCTTGTCTCTCTCTTTCTTGCTCTTGCTCTCTCGCCATAGCTTGCATGCAAGCTTCGATCCTTCTCACCTTTCAACTGGTATCAGAGCTTGGCTTCCTCTTGCTCGAGCTCAACTTGGTGCTTCTCTACCTTCGCATCGACTCCCTTCACGCATTGGATCTCCATCCTGGCAGCCATATCCGATCTCCTCGAGCTCCCGTCACTCCCCGGCTTCCCGAGCACCTTCCCGGCCTATTGAGGTACCTTCAAGGCATTGGTACTAAGGTATTTGATCATTCTTTTGAGGGGTTTATTTCAGTCTACAGGTTGCAAATAGCAAGGGCAGCCATGGCTTCAAACCCTTGAAGCTTATTCCCCTCATATTGTGCCTTACACCTATCAAGGCTCAAAGAGGCTTGTCATAGGCCTTTGATAGGCCCTTCTTGAGCCCCCCATTACCCCCTTTCAGCCCACGTGGAGCAATAACAAGTTTAGCACCAACAGGGCAGATTGCGCTATTTTTTTCCAGGCTGTTAGCACTCGTCTACTTCAGCTCCACACTTGGCCATTGCTTCTTGCTCTCTACCTTGATCAAGAGGGCTATAGACTTCATGTTTGATGTCATTCAAGCTTTGGGCATTGGTCTTGATCATTCGGGGCTGATTTCTTCAGATTTGGGACTGTCATAAACAGTCATAACAGGCTGAAAACAGGGCAGCACCATTGGCATTAGCATTTGTTGCTTACACTCCATTCCGGTTGTGCTATTTGATGCTCGTATGCGGTCTACATGATGCCTAGTGGCTTGGGAATGTATGCACATGATTATGCCATGGTTTTGGCCTGAAATATTGGCTAATTTGGGACTGTCATTTACTGTTATACAATGCTAGAAACAGGGCAGCCACACTTGGCATTGGCATTTGATGCTTATACTCTACTCCGGTTACCTTGTTTGATGCCCGTATGCAGTCTACATGATGCCTAATGTCTTGGGAATGTATGCATTCGATTTGCCCATGATTTGGCATTGTTTTTGGGCTGGAAATTGACAGTTTTGGACTGTTTAGAGCTGCTGTACATGAGCAAGCTGAAGCTCATTTGTCACATGTATTGCTTCTCTATCGATACCGGATGATGTATTACACTTTGGGGATCGACTTCGAACTCATGATCGTGATTCTAGAATGCTTTTGAGCATCGCATTTGCTCCGTTGTTATTGGTTTTTCATTGGCAGTTTGGTTGACTTGACTGGCATTTGGGCCGCTTATGCCTATTGTATGTACTTGACAGATAAGCTCTATGCATTACATGCTTTGGTCCGTGGTTGATGCCTCTTAGTTCGTCCATGCTTGACAGATATTTTGGAGCTCCGATTTGGATGTTTTGAGCACTTCCGACTCACAGGGATATTGACTTTGGCTTGCTACTGGATGTATTGACTTGACAGAGATCTTGCCATTGGGATTATGTCTTGCTTAGTGTTGCTACATCAGTTGCTTCATGTATGTCATGCTCTTGGGAAGCGTATGACGCATTGACTTGGTCACTTGTCACTGGTACTTTGTCTTGGGTTGCTTGAGCCCTTAACTCGATTGTACGCCTTTTGTGCCAGTGGGAGCATCTTGCATGCTTACTTGACCTTGAGCAGGGATTACATGCTATTGGAGCAGTCTATGTCATTGAGCAGTTATAGATGTATTGAGAGTTTGGGATTATACTCCGACAATTGGATGTTGCATTGAGTATATGTCTTGGTTCACAGGATGCTTATGAGCTGAGTCTCAATTTTGGATCCGCTTTCTTTTGAGCAGACACCTATTTGTGTCAGGTTTTGGCAGTTGGAGTTCCCATTTCTTATCTCTCTCTTTCTTGCTCTTGCTCTCTCGCCATAGCTCGCGTGCAAGCTTCAATCCTTCTCACCTTTCAACCCTTAGGACTGACAATGGGGGAGAATATGTCTCACGTGCTTTTGAGCAGTTTTGTGATGACAGGGGTATTAAGCGTCAGTTGACCGCCCCTTACACCCCCGCCCAGAATGGTTTGGCTGAGCGCATGAACATGACTATTCAGGAGCGTGTCCACTCTATGCTTAGCCATGCAGGCCTACCACAGAGCTTTTGGACTGAGGCAGTTAGTACGGCAGTGCATGTCATAAACCGATTGCCTTCTAGTGGATTGGATTTCCAGGTTGCAGAGGAAGTTTGGGCTGGTAAGCCACCCTCTTATGCGCATCTCCGTGTCTTTGGATGTGAGGCATTCTGCCATGTGCCCAAGGACAAGAGGAGTAAGTTGGATCCAAAGAGCATTAAATGCATCTTTCTTGGTTATGGTGATTCAGGAGAGATGGGCTATCGCCTATAGGATCCGCAGGCGCGAAAAATAGTAGGCAGCCATGATGTAGTCTTCCATGAAGACAATATGCATAGGTAGCTTGAGAAGGTGGTTGAGATCCACAGAGTGATCTTTCAGGAGGAGCCTAGAGCTCCTGCACAGCCAGTTGGACAGCCTACAGCTATAGCAGATGCTCATGGTCAGGGTGTTGGACAGGCAGCTGGGCAGGCAGCAGAGCCTGCAGTGAGACAGTCTGCTAGAGATAGACGTCCACCTCCTCTCACATACTTGGTATGCGCATTAGACGCGACAGGCATCAGGGACTCCTCTACTTATCACAGAGGGAGTATATTCATAAAGTCCTTGAGCGCTTCCGCATTCAGGACCTAAAGCCTATTGGTTGTCCATTGCCTTCTTATGTGAAGGTATCACAGGCCGATTGTCCGCAGACAGATGAGCAGAGGGCCGAGATGGCCCAGATCCCTTATGCTTCAGTCGTGGGCAGTTTGATGTATGCCATGAGAGCCACTCGTCTAGATATTGCCTTTGCAGTTGGTGTTGTGGCACGCTATATGGCTACACCTGGTAGGAAACATTGGGATGCCATGAAGGGTATCATGAGGTACCTGAAGGGCACAACAGATATGTGTATTTTCTATGGCAGCCAGGATACAGGGGTCGTGGGGTACACTGACTCCGATTATGCAGGACATGCATATAGCACAAAAACTCAGGAAAAGGCCCTGTTTTTTGCTGTGCGACCACTGTTCTACAGGTCGGTGAAAAGTTACCGTAAAAATTGTATCGTATACCTGTGTGCAGAGACATTGGGAGTTATAGAATCATCCTTGTTACCTGTTGATGCAAAATCGTCACTAGGAAGTGACTGTGTGATCAAAATACGACTTTTGTCAGTTTTGCAGATTTGCCCTTGTGAGGCTGAAGTTGTGTTTTTTGCAATGACAGAATTTTTTGCAGTGTTCTGTAATGGCGTCTGATTCTCTTTCACAGATTGTCACTGAAAAGCTTGACAAGAACAACTTCCAAACATGGAAGTTTAGAATGACGAATTTCCTTATGGGAAAAGGATATTGGGAATTTGTTGCAGGAAATGAAGAAGAACCAATTCTTCCTGATGTTTCCAATCAATAGCAAATGCAGGCATTTAAAGGATGGCATGAGAGAGCCAGAAACGTTATGTACTGGCTCTCTATCAGTATTTCAGACTCTATGATTGTGCATATTCAGGATGCAAGTACGCCAAAGGAGGCATGGGATACTTTGTCAAAAATGTATAGCATAAATACGCAAGCCAGGAAAATGCAGCTCAAGCAAGAGTTGCACAATGTGCAAGGAGAAAGTATGAGCATCAATGACTACCACATGAAGGTGAAGAAGATTGCAGATGCACTTGCTTCCATTGGGTCGCCAGTGGAAGATGATGATTTAGTTTCTGTGACCTTGAATGGTCTAGGAAAGGATTATGCACAGTTCCGAACATCCATTTCCGTTCGTGAAAGATTTCCTGATTTTGAGAAGTTGATTGCTCTTCTAATTTGTGAGGAGTAGAGAAATGGTGGTGCATCTTCTTCAGGAGAAACTTCAAAAGAAACTGTCTTCTACTCAAATGCTGGAAGAGGTAGAGGCAGAGGTAGAGGAGGCCGTGGTAGAAATCAGAATATGCAGCAACCTCAAGAAAACCAGTCCTATGGAGGAGGACGTGGTAACTCTAGAGGCGGGGGAGCCAAAGAGGTCGTGGTGGATGGCAAAGAGGCCAAAATGCAAACAACAATGTTGAATGCTACTACTGTGGTAAAATGGGTCATATGGCTAAAGACTACTATAAAAAGCAGAATGACATCATGAATGGAAAATTGCAACAAGGGAATTATGCATCTTCTAGTAGACAGGGTGATGACAGAAATGAGCGTTTGTTTATGGTGTAGCACATGAACAATTCTGTGACAAGTGCAGAAGAAAGCAACGAAGTGTGGTATGTTGACTTAGGTGTGTCAAACCACATGACAGGTCATGCAGAATGGATGCAGGATGCAAGGAAAATGGAAAAATTAGGATTTCTGGAGACTGGTGATGATACTGCACATCCTATTGTGCAGATTGAAAAAATTCCTTTGTTTATGCAGGATGGGAAAAAGAAATACATGTCAGATGTATTTCATGTCCTGAATATCACCAAGAATCAGGTTTCTGTTGGTCAAATGGTTGAGCAGGGCTTGCAGGTCAGATTTAATCCTCATGGACGCTTTGTTGAGGATATGAAAAATAAAGGTCGCTTGATAGAGAAAGGAAAGATTACGTTGGATGCAGACATGCCTAAATTGAGTGTAGCAATGTTTGCACATGGGACCGGTATAGTTGCAGATATTGATGTTTGGCATAAACGCATTGGTCATGTTAATGTATAATGACTTAAATCAATGTAAACCCAAAATATTATTGCAGGATTGCCTAAATCCAAGGTTGTAGAAATGCATAAGGTATGTGAAGCCTGTCAATTTGGAAAACAGGCAAACCATTTCCTAGACATGTTCAAGAGAGTAAGAAGCCATTGGAATTAATCTACTCTGATGTGTGGACTACTAAAGCTGCATCTATTGGAGGGTGTCATTATTTTGTCACTTTTATTGATGACTATAGCAAAAAAGTTTGGGTGTATTTTATGAAAAAGAAAAGTGAAGTGTTTGGGCATTTCAAAACTCTTAAAGCTATGGTTGAAAAAGAAACACGCCTGCAAATAAAATGCCTAAGGTTAGATGGAGGGGGAGAGTACCTCTCAAATGAGTTTGCAAGATTCCTGTAAGAGTATGGCATAAAGCGGCAATATTCATGCAGTCATACCCCACAACAAAATGGAATTGCAGAAAGGAAAAACATGCATATTGGAGAGGTATCTCGTGCCATGCTCAACGAAAAAGACTTGCCAGATTTTTACTAGGCTGAAGCAGTTGCTACAACAGTCTACATAATGAACAGGACTCCCACTGCAGCAATACATGGGATGAATCCAGAGGAGAGGTATACTGGTAGGAAACTAGATATTTCTTATTTGAATTTTTTTGGTTGCATTGCCTATGTTCATGTGCCAGATGAGTTGAGATCCAAGTTGGATCCAAAAGCTGAGAAGTGCATCTTTATTGGTTACTCTCTGCAGCAGAAAGGGTATAGATGCTATAACCCTTCTACTCGTAAGTTTACAGTGAGCAAAGATATTGTTTTTGATGAGATGAGTAGTTGGTATAAACCAATAAATGTGATTGATGATGTAGATACACAAAATGGTAATGCTGCATAGAATTCACAGCAGCAGTCACAAAATATTAATGGACTTGGAGTGTCCTCTAGCAGTGGTTCACATTCTTCGCCATGGACAGGCAGATTGAGATCAGGAGAATCTCCTAAAAACAATGCAGATAGTGGTATGCAGGTATCACGAAAAGAAAAAGAGAAGGTAGATCAACCCATGTTTGATGTGAATGTAGGTCACTCTTATGTGGATGGTGAATCCAGTGGCTCAGAATAGAGCATTGATGATGAGTTGGATATTCCTTCTGTTGTTATACCTGGAGTAAGGAAGACCAGGGATGTTTTGAGAGCACCTGGAAGTGAGCCTACTTTGCGCAGGTCTACTAGAGCTAGGTATCATGTGGATAGGTTGAAATATGATGGATTTACAGCCATTCGCTATGCCTATATAGTCAAAGTGATATAGGAACCAGAACCCACTTCTTTTGAGCAAGCCATGGGAAAAGAAAAATGGGAGAAAGCCATGGATGAAGAAATGGATGCTTTGGAAGCAAATGCTACATGGGAATTGGTACCTTTGCCTAAAGATAAGAATGCAATTGGTTGTAAGTGGGTTTATAAGGTGAAGCACAATGCAGATGGTTCTGTGAACAGATACAAGGCAAGACTAGTAGTCAAGGGGTATGCACAAACATATGGCATTGATTATGAAGAAACATTCAGTTTAGTTGCAAGGATGGCAACCGTAAGAGCAGTCATTGCTATGGCTGCATCAAAGGGATGGTCTTTACATGGGATGGATGTAAAGAATGCCTTCTTGCATGGTGATTTACAAGAAGAGGTCTATATGGAGCAGCCACCAGGTTATGTGCATGCTGTTCATCCTGAGTTTGTTTGCAAGTTGAAGAAAGCCTTGTATGGCTTGAAGCAAGCACCTAGAGCATGGTCTGACAAGATAGGATAGTATATTGTCACTATTGGCTTTCAGATTTCCAAGGCAGATTTCTCACTTTATGTGATAAAAACAGAGAAAGGTATTATGCTGCTAGTCATTTATGTTGATGATTTGATTATCACAGGTGATAGTGATGAAGATATCCTTCATGTGAAAATGCTATTGAAGCAGAAGTTTGAGATGAATGATTTGGGAGAGTTGCGTTATTTCTTGGCATTGAGGTGATCAGATCACCAAGTGGGATACGGCTCTTGCAGAGGCAGTATGGATTGGACATGTTGTCCAAATATGGGATGACAGGCTGTAATCCTATTTCAGTTCCTTTGGAGCAAAATGTGAAGCTAAGCGCAGATGCAGGTGAGCTTCTGGAAGACCCTACTATGTATAGACACATAGTAGGAAGTTTGATTTATATGACTATTACCAGGCCAGATTTGAGCTATGCTGTTGGATTGGTAAGTCAGTTTATGCAGGCTCTAAGGAAATCGCATTTGGATGTGGCTAGACGCATACTCAGGTATGTGAAGTCCACATTACAGTATGGACTATTTTATGAGACTGGGGTTCAGATACAGTTGCATGGATACATTGATGCTAATTGGGCTGGTAGTATTTCTGATAGGCGATCTACCAGTGGATATGTGTTCTCTTTTGGGAGTGTTGCAGTCACTTGGAGCAGCAAGAAACAGCCTACAGTTGCCTTGTCGAGCATAGAGGCTAAGTATAGGGGTGCAACAATGGCTGCATGTGAGGTCGCTTGGTTGCATATGTTACTTCATGATATGTATCAGCCTACAGATGGGCCAGTTGTCATTTATTGTGACAACATGAGTAGTATACACTTGGCAAATAACCCAGTCTATCATGCTAGAACAAAGCACATTGAGGTGCATTATCACTATGTGAGGGAGAGGGTTTTACTAGGTCTTATTGATCTAGTTTATGTCAGCACATAGGATTAGGTAGCTGACATATTTACAAAGGCATTGGGCGCAGAGAAGCTGCGCAAGTTCAGAGACCTGCTTGGTGTGCAGGAATTGGAACTGAGCTTGAGGGGGAGTGTTGAGATATCGAGCTCCACTCGTGATATGCCAGGGTGACCGTTGTGCATTTATGTCACCGACTTGTTAGTTGCAGATGCGGTTGGTACATCGCCCATGAATAATAGCTAGATGACAACTATCCTTATCTACTCTAGTTCGTGGCTCAGTTAGTATGCCACCTTAGTTAGTTGAGTTTGGTTTGAGACCCATATATAGGGTTCTTCTATTTTCTATGTACTAGAGTTCTTTTTGGCTTACACAACTAAGAAGAAGAAAATTGTTTTCAGTCTTCACCTTTGTGTGTATTCCCCCATTGTGCAAGTGAGAAAGCTACAAGTGAGACTCCTTCCTTCGCTCCCACAATCTTGACAACTAAGAAGTAGCCCCACATCTTCAGGTGGATCTATAAGTGTTGCAAGTAAGGACAAAGAAAAGAAGAAAGTGCTGGATGGTAATGATGCATCTACCAATCATTTGGGATTTGATGGAGATTCTAGTGGTTCGGAGAGTTTGGATGATGAGCTTGGAATTCCTTCAGTCAGGACACCAGGTATACAAAGATCTCATAGTAATGTAAAGGCTCCATTGAGTGATCCAGTGGTACGCAGATCTAGTAGGGTTAGATACCCTGTTAAAAGATTTGGTTTTGAAGGTTATGCAGCTCACCATTATGCTTATATGGTGAAACTAATTGAGGATGTTGAGCCCACTTGTTTTGAGGATGCTGTTGGTCATGCTCATTGGGATGCAGTAATGGATGAGGAGATGGTTGCATTAGAAGCCAATAAGACTTGGGATTTGGTACCCTTACCTAAGGGTAAGAAAGCTATTGGCTGTAAGTGGGTTTACAAAGTCAAGCATAATGTAGACGGTTCAGTTAGCATGTATAAGGCTAGGCTGGTTGCAAGAGGCTATGCTCAAACGTATGGCATAGATTATGAAGAGACATTCAGTCCAATTGTTAGGATGGCAACTGTTAGGTGTGTGATTGCCTTGGCAGCAACCAAAGGTTGGATTTTGTAGCAAATGGATGTTAAGAATGCCTTCTTGCATGGTGAATTGCAAGAAGAAGTGTATATGGAGCAGCTAACAGGTTATGAGGATTTAGAGCATCCCACATATGTGTGCAAGTTAAAGAAGGCGCTCTATGGGCTGAAGCAAGCACTTAGAGCATGGTCTGACAAGATTGGAGAGTATCTTGTCAATATTGGATTTTGTATTTTTGATACTAATCACTCACTTTATGTGAGAAAGGGAGATGCAGGGTTGGTCATCATAGTCATCTATGTGGATGACTTAATTATTACATGTGACAGTGACAATGGGATTGCTGAAGTTAAGGACTTCTGAAGAAGAAGTTTGAGATGAAAGATTTGGGTGAGCTGAGATACTTTCTTGGTATTGAGGTGATCAAATGTGATGATGGTATATGGCTATT
This sequence comes from Lygodium microphyllum, assembly GCF_053477565.2. NCBI lineage: Eukaryota > Viridiplantae > Streptophyta > Polypodiopsida > Schizaeales > Lygodiaceae > Lygodium > Lygodium microphyllum. The sequence continues at coordinate 317,005 of NC_141136.1, forward strand.
CCAAAGACAGTATGGCTTGGATATGTTATCCAAGTATGGTATGACAGCATGTAAGCCTCTTTCAGTACCATTGGAGCAAAATGTGAAGCTGAGTGCTGATGTTGGGGATGAGATAGAAGACCCTACTATGTTCAGGAGGATAGTAGGGAGTTTGATTTACATGACTATGACAAGGCCAAACTTGAGCTATGCTGTTGGCCTTGTTAGTCAGTTTATGCAAATGCCTAGAAAGCCTCATTTGGATGCAGTTAGATGTATATTGAGGTACGTGAAGTCCACTTTACATTATAGACTTTTTTATGAGGCAGGTAAGGATGTACAGGTCTTTGGATACACAGATGCAGATTGGGCTGGTAGCATGTTAGACAGAAGATCTACAAGTGGATTCATGTGTTCCCTTGGTAGTGCAGTAGTTGCATGGAGGAGCAAAAAGCAACCTATAGTTGCTTTATTGAGTACAGAGGCTGAGTACATAGGTGCTGCTATGGCAGCATGTGAGGTGGTATGGCTGCAAAAGTTATTAGGTGATTTGGACGTGCAGGGAGATGGTCCAGTTGTCATTCATTGTGACAACATGAGCAGCATACAGCTAGCTAGAAATCCAGTATTCCATGCTAGGACAAAACACATTGAGGTGCACTACCACTTTGTGAGAGAGAAGGTACTTGTAGGAAAGATTGACTTGGTATATGTCAGCACACAGGATCAGATAGCTGGCATTTTCACAAAGACATTGGGTGTAGAGACGCTTTGTAAGTTCCAAAGCTTACTTGGAGTTGCAGAGATAGAATTGAGCTTGAGGGGGAGTGTTGAGATGGCAAGCTCAACACGTGCGGACATTGATGATTGACCGCCTGGCTAGATGAGTCCGCACGTCTACACTTAGCACGTTGGTGGTCATTATGATACTCACATGGCCACTGAATTATCACTTATTATATTTAGTTTTTTACACCTACCTACAACTGGCAAAGATATAACGTGAGTCGATTAGTGTGGTCAGTTATGCACTGTTTGACTTAGAAGGCCACTTTCCTTTATGTTGTATCTTATCTATACTTTGTGTACATTGTATAGTGTGTGGAAGAAGAAGAAGAATCTGGCAAGAAAATGTTTTGGCCTCCATCTATCTTCTTGTGTTCTTGAGTGAGCTTCCTCTTGTGTATATAGTGTGTGTTTGGCGCAGTAGCTCAAGCACATTCCCCTATCACGCGATTCTTGAGTGGGTGGACTATAGGCCTTAGAGAAGATGTGCGAGGAGCTTAAAAGAGGCAAAGTTGAGGTTCTCAAAGAGAAACGAGAGATGCTTGAGAAGCTAGAAGAGACTTAGGAGGAGTTCAAAAACATCATCATTTAGGCAGAGAAGAAAGCTTTAGAGATATAGATGAAGATGGAAGAAAAGAGATTGCACTCATGCAAAGTTTAAGGACCTTGACAAGAAGAAAGAAGTGTTATGAGAAGAGTTTTAGAAGACACTACAAGACAAGAAGAACTCTCTATAGGTAGAATTCCAAAGGATATTACAAGAAAAAGAGAGTGAATTAAGGGATGAAATTCATAAGGAACTATAGGAAAATGAGACATATTTATTGGAAGAAATCTAGGAGACTACAAGAAAAGGTGCATCATAGATAAAAGAGCTATAAGGGAACTAGAAGCGAATGACATTGCCTATGAGACACCACCATAATTGAGGTTCAAGAAGCAAATATAAACCCAAAGGAATACAAAGTGGATAATGACACATTGAGTAAAGAAATAGTTGAATTAAACCACCTATTGACATAGAGCAGTCTTGAGCTTTCTCATGAGAAGGATAAAGTGCAACATAAGGAGAGAGAACATGAGTAGGACTTGTAGGCAAGAGAGAACAATTTAATATCACATTTGATACCTTGCAATAGACATTGACTAACCAATTGTCCCAAGTTGTGAACTTTGTGGAAGGGAAGGCACCAACTATGTGGGGAGATGCTCTTGAAGTTGTCCAATGATCTAGGCATTGCTATATATGGGGAATCCTGATACAAGGTTTAGTTTGATACTTACAAGTACATCCTTGCTAAGAAACAATAAATCTATAGAGAAATGGTCCTCAAAGCCGGGATGCCTTAGGACACAGAAGACCCTATGGAGCTCAAGGCATATCTTGAAACTACATGTAGCATCTTGGATAGCATGGAACAAATGAACAAAGTTTATTTAATGATAATTGAGGTAGCCAAGCAAGGCCTCATATGACACCTACAATAGAAAGGGTATGAGGATCATGAGTTAAAAGTAATGGGGCTTCTAGAAGACGAACCTTCTCTTCATAGGTCCCTTATTGCTTTGGAACCACCAACTATCATGACACCCTAACAAATCTTCCTAGTCTATCACCTTTTGATGATTTCATAATAGGGCCCACTATAGAATAGATTGTTGAACAAAAAGAGGCCTATGATGCTATGGTACAGGACCTTAAGAGACAATCCCAAAAGGTGTGAGATCATCCCATTTGTTTGAGCTCATGAGGAATGAAGAGGAAAGTAGTACAAGAGAAAAGCCAAAGGATAAAGTCTAGAGGTACAAGGCATAAAAAGAAACTAACAAGGTAGTAATTTTTAATTTCAAGATCGATGAGATTGATAAGTTTAAGAAGTCCCTATCCCCACAAACAATTAGAGTCCTTATTCGAGCGGTAAGCAACATAGTAGAAGAATGGACCCACCGCACCCACCAAGTGGACAATGATGCCCTCCAAGTATCCTATCAAATCAAGGGGGGTTCAAGCAGATATCTCACCATGAGTCCTTGGGAAGCTTGGCCAAGATAGCTAGAATGGAAGTAACCACTCTTGGAGTAGGACAAAGCTCACTAAAAGAATATATGCTTAGTAAAGGATGCCTCTATATATACTCAAGTAAATCCTCAAGTAGTGCAAGTGTTTGTCAAGATGATTAAAAATAGAGAAGAGAAAAAAAGATAAAAAGGGAAAAAAGAGAGAGGCACATGACACTCTTACAATGTGCCTAGGGGCCACCCTAGCCCACTCCCCCATATCACAATCTCAGGGTCCATCAAGGGTAGGACATTCCAAGCTTGCTTGGCAGATGTATCACCTTGGGGATGACACATAAAATTATCATTTCACAAACTGGTTCCTCAAGTATGGGACAATGTTGCTTGGAACTTGACACATCTCCTAGTTCCACTTTATGAGCACCTCACATCACCATGATAGGTATACGAAGTACCTGAAGAACCATCGAGATCTATAGCGCATACTTCCTACTTTTTGCACCTTTTTCCACCTCCATCAACCATCATTTTTCTCTTCACCACACTTTTCATCTTTCCCTCATACTATCACACAAACTTGGCCCTCGAGGATCTCTTCATCAAGTGACCTAGCTCTTCTCACTAACCACATCATACTTCATTGATATAAGTGCCATAGGATTGGCACTCCACTAGGAGGGGAGCACATGTTAACCACTTTGAAGACATGAATACTTGAAGAAAGAGAAGAATATGGAAGCCTCTAAGATTGGGAAATTATTATTCTTTGAGAAAAGAAATCATTATTTTAAATGAGAGTTGGGCTTCCTCCTGTGCAAGTTGTAATAAAATTTGGTAGCACTTAGCATAAGAATGTGGATTTAAGTGCATGCAAGGGGAGAATATTGGTCTTCAATCCAAAAGATAGGCAAGATGCCCAAGGGCATAGGGGTGACCCTAACCCTAATTTTTTGTATAAATAGGTTGAAAAAGAATGGAAAAGGCTATTCATATGTGTACCAACATTTGGTTCTTGCCTTCTTGCTTTTGCATCGTGTTTGTGAGAGAGAGGTGAGTTGAGAGAGCAAGAGAGTGAGAGTGAGGGTGAGGGACCTAGAGGGTGAAATATCCATATTTTATTGTGCTCTCTCATACCTTAGTATGCTCTCCTCTAGCATAACAAAGGACTAGAGGGTTTGAAAACCTAAGAGATGCATCTTGGATCGTAGAGTGTGCAACGAACATCCTTCATTGTTGAAGCGTAATTTGCACAATCACTACAAATGGATCTTGTGTTCATGTGCAAGGGTTTATGTGAGAGGTAATTATCAATTATGTGGTCAAAGCTCCTGAAATAATAGGAGTACATTCAAGAATCCCAAATATGTTGAGCCTATGTAGCCCAACAATCACCCTTCCTCACATAAAGTGAGTGATTCGCATCAGAAACATAAAAGCTAATGTTGACACAATATTCTTGGATCTTGTTAGACCATGCTCTAGGTGCTTTTTTTGGCCCATAGAGTGATTTCTTTAACATGCACACAAATGTGGGATCCTCTAAATCCTCATAAATTACTAGCTGCTCTATATATATCTCTCCTTGCAAATCACCATACAAGAAGGTATTCTTCACATTCATTTGTTGTAAACTCTTTGGTTGCCTGCTAGCACAATCACACATCTAATATTTTCCATTCTAGCAATTGATATCTCTTGATAATCTATCCTATATGTCTATGCATAGCCTTTTGCAATTACACTGGCCTTATACTTGCTAATAGAATCATCCACATTATCCTTTATTTATAGAAACACTTAGAGCTAATAGCTCTCTTACCCTTGAGCAATGGCACTAGATCCCAAGTCATGTTCACCTCTAATGTTGCCATCTCCTCATCTATTGCATCCCAATGAGCATGACCAACAACCTCCTTAAAACAACTAGGTTGGACATCCTCAACTACATTTACCATATAAGCATAATGGTGAGCTATATAACCCTTAGAACCAAAGCTTCTAATAGAGTATCTCACATTACTAGACCTGCCTACCATTGTATAACTCAATGGAGCCTTTACATTACTACATGCTCTTTATATACATGGTGTTCTAATTGAAGGAATACTAAGCTGATCATCGAAACTCTCTAAGCCACTAGAGTCTCCATCAAGAATTTCATAACTAATAGATGGATTATGATAATCTAATACTTTCTTCTTTCCTTTTTCATTACTTGCTATATTAGTAGACGTACTTGAAGATGTGGGGTTGCTAACTATAGATATACGATCATATGATGTGTTTGGTCTACTAAGAGTCCTTAGCTCCTGGTTTTTTGTATGCACATGACTTTCATGATCATCAACATCATCTAATACATCTCCACTAGATGCATACCAGACTTCTCATCTCATTAAAAAAACATTCCTATTCATCCAAAACTCACCATAATAGGGTTATAATAATGATATTCTTTTTCTTTTGTAGAGTATCTATTGAAAATACATTTTTAATCCTTTGAGGCCAATTTCTTCATTAGCTCATTAGGAACATGATTATATGCAATACAACTAAACACTTTTAAGTGCAATACATCCAATTTCTTACTTGTAAACCATTTTTCAGGAGTCATAGCATGAACTGTGGTTGTGGGAGACATCTTCATAATGTAGACAATAGTATGAATAGCCTCAAGCCAAAAATTGCTTGGTTAAGCCACCATCAATGCTTGTGCAACTTCTACAATGTTTTCTCTTTTTGCAATCCCATTTTGTTGTCGGATATACCTACATGTAAACTGTCACTTTATTTCGTGTGACCTCAAAAAATCAATAAACTCGTTAGAGAGGTATTCTCCCCCTCCAACTGACCTCAAGTACTTAACTTTTACACTCATTTTTGTTTCAACAATAGCCTTGAAAGTTTTGAAGTGCTCAAACACTTCACTCTTTTCCTTCATGAAATATATCTAGAGTCTCTTAGACCAATCATTGTTATTTATTTACTACATAATCATAACTTATCATGTGAACATGTGCGTACAATACTAGTTGTATTATTCTTGATATATAGTAATGTGTTTTGTGGTGTGGTGAGCAGATAATTAGATAGAGTTAAGAAAATTATTATTTTAGAGTGTGCATTTTGATTTGTGGAATTTATATGCTTCACATTGTAGAAAGATATTATCAAAGGCATTATATTTTATATGCGTCTATTAGCATAATGACTTTGTATGCACACATGTGTAATAGATTTTTTTGATGTATTTACCAAAGAAGACAAAATATTATTTTTGTAAAGCTATTAGAATAGAGAGTGTTTTGATTTATTTGCACAAAAGCAAGTCGTACATGCAAAAAAAGAAAACTTTTAATGTATTTTGAGCACAAAATTTTAATCTAACACTATAAATACATGCATGGGGGAGGTGCTCACCCATGCAAGGAGGGAGATCGTACCCATTATTATGTCATGCAAGTTTTAGAATTCTCTTCTCTTGTGCTACTTGTTCTCTTCTTATTTTTCTCTCCATTATTGGCTATTATATGGTGAAGGCAAGCGACATTGGTATTAGAATAAGATTATTGGTTTGCACATCAACATCGAAGAAGAAGCATATATCCATCTTGAAGCTTGATCCATTATCTACATCAAGAATCACTCTAATAACCAATGTTTGAAAGCTTGATACCTTGGCTTCTGGCCTAAAGTTTGAAAAGGGTGTTTTCCAAGGTATAAAGGTTGAAAGAGACTTAACAAGGGCTTAGTGAAAATTTGCTCTCTTTGATTTCAATATCAAAACCATAAGACTTCCAGCTAAAACCACTTGTGCTAGTGGTTTTTCCACCTTTCTTTTGAGAGAGAGAGAGAGAGAGAGAGAGAGAGAGAGAGAGAGAGAGAGAGAGAGAGAGAGAGAGAGAGAGAGAGAGAGAGAGAGAGAGAGAGAGAGAGAGAGAGAGAGAGAGAGAGAGAGAGAGAGAGAGAGAGAGAGAGAGAGAGAGAGAGAGAGAGAGAGAGAGAGAGAGAGAGAGAGAGAGAGAGAGAGAATTGATCATGAAATGCTACCCGACCCGGCCCAAAATCGCTCGTCCCCATCAAAACATTGCTATAGACATCATCAAAATAGTCAGATGGTTATGACTATTTCCTGTACTACTACAGGCCACATTATACCATGCATTAAGATTTTCAAAAGCTTAAAGATTTTTAAGCTTTAAAACTTAAAAGTTAAAATCCAACAGGTAGCTGCTTAATGTTAAAAGAAGGGGGGACCATTAGGTATTCCATAAAGCCCTTTTCCACCATAGCATTGACTTCTTTGTTTTTCAGAATGTGTTCTCATATGATGACCTTTTTGAACCTACAAGTATACTTCTAAGTCTCTATTTTTGTGCGGAGGAGCTCTTGAATATTTTTGTTCACACACAGGAAACTATAGTTCTTAATTTGTGCTCAGTGCAGGTAATTTATTATTATGAGTTCTTCAAAGGTTTATTCACATGCGACGGATTCTATTCGAGGTTGTTGCTTCTTGTGCACCAAATTTCTCTGTTCTAGTTTCAATCTTCAAGTGAGGTGTAATTGTTCAAATTGATCTTGGCAAGAAGGTGATACTGTTTCTATCTACATCGAAAGATTTTGGCAAAGGCTTAGCATGCTGCAACACAAATACAAAGATGGTCTTCAATCTAGCATCCAAGATAAATTGAATTATCTTAAATTCACTTTTCTTCATGAAGCTATCTCTTATACCCATGATGTCGAGAAAGAATTCCAATCTATTGGCCAGATGCTTAGCAGCCAACAATCCATTCCACCCCATTCCTTCAACAACAACTACAACTTGAAATGACCTTTTGTGCCTTATCTCCCTGATTCTTTTCCATCCAACAAGTCTTCTAATTTCCAACCACAAATTGGTAACATGCAAAGGTATCTCAACAACAATCCAAAAAATAAGATAAATCCTCAAATTGCAAATCTTAATGTTCAAAATAAAAAGACTAAAATTACTTGTAATTGTTATGGAAAATTCGGACATTATCAAGTGGATTACCGAGTTCCATTACCACCCAACAACAATCAAAGCACAATTCAATTGCACAACATTGAAGGGAAACTTGATTATGCTTCCGATTGGACTACTAACTCATTACGACAAGAAGTAATGAATAATGGAAAATAAGGTACACCTCTTTCTTTACATGCTTTACTAAATATGAAAGGCTCTGTGCATGATTCATAGGTGACTATTTTCCATTATGATGGTAATTCCCATGATTTTATTTTGAAAAAAGTGGTTAGGATGTACAATGGAATATGGAAAATCAAGGGGTTTGAAATTTCTATGGATAAGTACAAAGAAAGGCATGATTTCTTAGTTGCACATCTTCAATCATCAGATGTTATCCTTGGTATACCTTTTAGACATTAATTTAACCTTGTCATTGATTAGCACATTGCACAATAATGTTTGAATTCCAAGGACAAACAATCTCTTTGAATAGTGACCCTGAATTTGAATTGTTTTCATTAATCAACCATACACAAGCTAAACGAGCACTTAGAAAGCAACACAAGGCATGTGTGATTCTTGCAATTGAAGCTAAAATGTTTGAGGTTTTTGTATTGTCACTCACAAAGAAAAAGTTTTCAGATTCATATAAACATTGTTTTGTAGATGATTCCCATTTGAGTTGCCACCATCATGAAGAGAAGTACATCGTAAAATTCAACTATTTTCTCATGTTACTTCACTGCTTAGAGCTCCATATAGACACAATCCTTTGCATAAAAAAGAAATTCAAAAAAAAGTGACTACGTTGTTAGATAATGGCTTAATTTATCCTAGTTCTTCTCTTTTGGTGCATGTGTTTTGTTGGTTGAGAAGAAAAATAAAATGCACAATATGTGCATTGATAATGGATCTTTAAATAAATTCAATGTTAAGAATCAATATCCGATTCTTAGAGTTGATGTGACTTGCTTAAGAGATCTGACATTTTTAGTAAGCTAGATATTAAATCTAGATATCATCGAATTTGAATGGATTCAATTGATTAATTTAAGATTATGTTTAGAACACAATTTGGTCACTATGAATTTATTCCTATGTCTTTCAGTCTAACTAATGCACCAACTCTGTTTACTTGCATGACGAATCTTTTTTTTTTGTGGTTTATCAAGGATCTGTAATCGTTTTCTTTGATGATAATCTTAACTTCAGTAAATCTAAAGAGGAGTGTACGAAATATTTTCACATTATATTTAATTTACTCCACAAAAATCACTTGTATGCTAATCTTGATGTAAGTTTTCTCTTTCAATATCAAATTGAAAATTTAGGTCATATAGTTTTTGCTAAAGATATCACTATCAATCTTAAGAAGATTCAAATAATAAAAGATTGGCCTAATCCTAAGAGTGTGTATGAAGTTTGATGGTTTCTAAGATTAGCTACATTTTATATACAATTTGTTAGAAAATTTTCCCGATTTCTTTACTTTTAACTATATTGTTGCAAGAGAATGTTTTTTTGGTTGGAGCCTTAATCGACAAATATCTTTTGATACTTCGAAATACCTATTAACCCATGCACCTATGCTTGATTTGTTCAATTTTGCCTACTCTTTCTTTCTTTTTGTTGTTTCATTGATGCTAGTGGTTCTAGTATAGGTGCTATCTTAATGTAGAATGATCATTCTAATACATATGAAGTTGTAAACTAAAACCTCGTGAATAAAACTATAGTACGTATGATAAAAAATTACTAGTTTTAGTTCATGCTTTGGATATTTAGACACACTACCTTATGGGGACCTAAGTTCTTATAAAAATTGATCAACATGCCATAAAAGATTTGTTGAACAAATCCTTTATTTTTGATTGACACATGAAATGGGCTTCCTTTTTCAAAAATTTCACCCTCTGATCCATAATTAGGTCATGTTAATGTTGTCATAGATGTATTAAATTGTGGGCCAATGGATAATACTGCTTCACATCATTTGCTTGGGTTTGATTGAATAAAAAATGTGTATTAAATCATGTTTCTATTATTGAAATTCAAACCTTTGATGCCATGCTTCCTGTGTATGTTTCAAATCCTAATTTTTCTTTTATTTGGCAAATATTTTAGACTACTAACACCAGTGTCTTTGATAAATATTCTTATATGAATGGGTTTTTATATTTTCAAAGAAAGGATACAGAAAGAAAGAGGATTATAGATAATCAATTGGATATAAAAATCAAGTAAAATATTTATTATCAAGCTTGGCGAATCATAAAGTGATACAAGTTGGAGAGGGTGGATCTTACATTAATGAATTATGCCATAGCCTATACAAAATATAGCATGCTTGTTAGACCATTTAGTATATAGTTGAAAAATGAAATTTAATGGTTAGCAACAGTTGAAGTGCCTAAGGATATCCATATGGATCTTTCAAGGTACTCCATATTTAGATATAATTTTTAGGTAAAAGGTGGCAAGAAGCTCTACATGGAAGAAGTAGGAGAATTCAATTTTAATTGGCAATTGCATGGGAATCTTAAGTCACTGAAGTATATATCTAATTATGACATTAAGGTATCTGCCATATCCACTTTGCATGAAAACAAACAATTCTTCTGAGGCCATGGATAATATTGCATGGAAGGAAGGAGCACTGATATGCATTAGAAAGCCACCACTGATCAAGTCTTGTGACGAGAATTGGAAAGTATATTTTCAATTAATATTGAGAATGTCCATTTTTACACTTTTCATTACCTCATGTACTTATTTGATGTATTGAAGTTGCATGTCAATTATGTATACAAAATGAAGCCTCCTTTTAGATGTGAAGAAGCGGCCTCTATTGAAAAAGTAGAGGAGCTATTAAATTCATTATGTGTACATGGAGCCAAGGGTAAGATTAAAAAGGACTAAAAAATATGAGGCCTAACTTATGACATAGCACAAAAAATATCATTGAGTGGGACAAACACAAAGAGATTCCTTAGCAATATGACTAGTAAGCCATCAATGTTAAAGTAGAAGTTGTGTAAATATTTGTGAAAATGCAGTATTTAGATTTAGAAAGAGACCCTAGTCTTAAGGATGTTTAGGAAAAATTTTGATATTCTTTTGATAAGGTAGTGTGTATAATGCTAAAACTGTCTATTCAAGCTGAATTTCATAAAGTAGTCAATGATTTTACAAAGCTAGTTATCAATGCATGGGGAGACATCAACACCACCCCCACTACATGGTATGCCTTCAACTCTTATATATGCATGTTCTTTTATCTTTGTATAATTTGATGTTCCAAATATAACGTCAATGATCCATACCTTTGTAGCACACATATTATATGCTTAAGAACCATGTACTTTGGAAAAGTATGGGTCTTTGAAAATGTGGAGTATCCAAGAAAACAAACAAGAGAGAAGAGAAGTGAAGAGACCAAGAGCACACAAACAAAAGCAATGGAGACTTGAGAACACATAGAGACACGGCTAAAATCTTCTTCTTCTTCTGCACAAAAAGAACTAAGTCTAAAACGTGATAAAAGACTAATATGAAAGTACCACAATGTATGTACATGTGGTCACTAAGTGTGAACTCCCTAAGGAAAGAAGAAGTGGCATAATGAATGTACCATAATCAAGGATGGACTGCATGGGTGTAGTCCACCTGTAGAATCATTGTTATATCCTCATGTCAGGCATCTAACATGCTAGCGAATAATATCTTGCCACATCATAGTGAATGCCAACTCATGTAGAGCTCAACATTTCAACGTTTCCCCTCGAGCTCAATATGAGCTTGTGAACTCCAATCATAGTCCTGAAGTGTTGAAGCTTCTTAGCTCCTAAGGCCTTAGTAAAAATGTTAGTAGCTTGATTCTCTGTGTTGTCATAAACCAAGTCAAATCACATGTCAGAACCCACTCCTAAATAAAATGGTAATGGACCTTTATGTGTTTGGTTTACACATGATACATTGGGTTCCTAGCCAATTGAATGCTACTAAGGTTATCATAGTAGATGATAATCTTCTTGTCCATCTGCATCCCCAAATCACCAAGTAACTTGTGCAACCAAGCTACCTCATATGTTACAATTGTAGTACCTCTATACTCTACCCATGTACTAGATAAGGCGATTTCTGGTTGTTTCTTGTTACTTCAAGTAATAGTAGCACTATCAAAGGAAAACATCAAACCATTGGTAGATCTCTTGTTTCAAATATTACTAACCCAATATGCATTTTTGTAACCATGTAAGTCCAATGATACACCTATACCATAGAATAATGCATAGTCCAATATGGACTCGACATAGCATAATGTGCACCACACTGCATCCAAATATGGCTTCCATGGAAGCTACATAAATTGACTCTCCAAACCAATTGTGTAGTTTAGGTCTAGCCTAGTGATCATCAAATAGATAAGGCTGCCCACAATTTTTCGATACATAGTGACATCCTCAATCAAGTGACCCTTATATGTACTAAACTTAGCATTAACATCTAAAGGTATAGAAATAAGCTTGCAATCAACCATACCATATATCTTCAACATATCCAACGTATACTATCTCTGTGACAACCATATATCCTCTAGAGTTGTGATTATCTCTATGCCAAGAAAACAACATACCTCTTCCAACTCCATCTCAAATTAATTCTTGAGGAGATCCTTCACATGGTCAATCTCTATCTCACTATCACCCACAATGATTAAATCATCCATATATATAGTAATGACCACAATACTCGCATCACTCTCACATACATTGTGACATACCCACCTTAATTTCTTGATGGATAACGTTTTAGTAGTCGCCTAGAGTTTTCCTTCCAACCGTCACCATCCGTACTCTAACCAGAATGATCAGATTTTGTCTGGTTGGTTAACCCTAGGTCTACCCGCAATGGAAGCGTCCTACCGTTACCCATGGAGGACCGAATTGAAGGTTCCTAATTGATCTAATGGTCACCTATCAACAACTAGCTCACATCCGGAGGTGTCCTTCAAGAGGCTTCTTTTCCGGAAGGAGCGACTGCCATTACCCTTGATTCATGGAGTACAATGTTTTTTTCCAGTAGTAGACAAATGATTTATGAGACCCATCGCAATGCTTTGGCATAGCTGCTATACCTTTCCCCTAAGATAATTTACAGTTCGGGTTCTGAGAACAAACCCTAAGTAAGTCAACGAATCGGCCCTTCTTAGAGTTTCTTCCTAGCGTTTGTTTTTGGGGAACCTCTCGGCTAACTGAGACTACCTTGCCATAGGACTGGACTTGTCGGGAATCCATCCACCCGCTTCCCTCTATGGAAGTTCTTAGTTATAAACCTTTTAAAGTGAGTGAACACCTAACTTTTCTCATGCATAAAGTAAATCCATACTTTGCGAGTATGATCATCAATGAAGGAAACATAATACTCACAATCCCTTATTGATGAACCATAAGTAGTCATAGTATTCATAAAGTGTTGCATAACAAATAAATATTCAATTCTGTCATCATTATTTTTGATGCTAGATGCATAATTGCATTGCTACTTTTTTTCATTTCTAATTTTTAGCCACCTCCTCAAGTATCAATATAGAAATCAAGTCTGCAAAATTAGGGATATCATTCCCTGTATTCATAGATGGCATGAAGCTCTTGCATTCATCTCCAAGTCTATCTAAGCATGCATGCATAACATTGTTATCATCAATTACCACATTGATAGATCCAAGAGATTTCACAATACTCTTAATCTTCAAGGAATAATCATTAATGGATAGGCTCCCTCTTTTCACTTGGTTTAGCTCAACTTGAGCTGTAGCTTTTTGGCCTTTGTGTTTATTTTGAATAGCCTTGCCAGATTCTTCCATGTAATAATAGGGTGTCAGATTCCTATAAATAGCCCATGCTATCTATGATGTTGAATACATGACTTTACTATGTGTTTGCTCCTAATCTTTCTTAGCCTTTACTTATTCTGCAATAACATTTCGTGCAATAATTTTAGGTGTTACTACCATGTCCCCTTCATGTAATTTCAAACACCTTTTCCCTTCAAGAAATTTGTCATTCTAGACTTCCATGCAGGATACTTAATCTTATATAGCTTCTCGCTAATAATATTATTGAAGTTAGACGTTTTACAAAATAGAAAACCTTGCAAAAAAACTACAATCTATAAGCAAGTTGATACTAGGTGTACCACAACTAAATACATAGCCTTTTTCATTAATTACATAATAATAGTTGCAATCTACAATCTATATGAAAATTCCTTTTACGTTTGCAACCCAACAAACACCTAAAAACTTAGAGATTCAAAATCTATAACTTGTATGCCTGTAAATAAGTGACACAATTGAAACTCCAGTATACCTAAATTACTGTCGTGACCACTTTGCAGATCCATAACAGAGGTCTAAATGAACTTAGATGCCAAAAATCATAATGGGAAAGTATTAAAGGATTAATTTGCGATATATACATTGTTCTTCTTCCTCACTAAGTTTCACAATTGAAGACTGTAGCCCTACTAGCCTCAGGAGCCTACTGCAACTATAATCTAAGGCAAATTGAACAAGGTAGAATAACTTCTTACATGTTGCTTGCTTGCTTTAATATCTCCATCTGCGATTGAGCTCCACACAACCATGGAATAGATTTGATACCATGAAAATAGACAAGAGGGAAGAGACCAAGAGTACACACACAAAAGTAATGGAGACTTGAGAACACAGAGAGATATGGCCGAAATCTTCTTCTTTTTCTTCCATTAAAAAAAAAAAACTAAGTCTACAACATAATAAAATACTAATATGAAAGTACCACAATGTATATACCCATGGTCACTAAGTGTGAACCCACTAAGAAAAGAAGAGGTGGTATAATGAATGTGCCATAATAAAGGATGGATAACATTGGGTGTAGTCTAGCTATAGATCATTGACGTATTCTCATGTTGGTCACCTAACATGCTAGTGAATAATATCCTGGCACATCACCAAGATGCGTAGTGGATGCTAGCTCATATAGAGCTCGACATCTCAACATGGAGAAGTCTCATTATCACGCTTATGGTGCATATTTCAAGAACACTTGCCATGGAGGTGGTCACGTTAAGAAAAGCTACCCTATAGAAATGTTCAATTGGTTTTATAGATGTATCTTTGGCTACTCCATCACATTGGAGAATAGTACAACTACTACATTGACTAGATCTCTCGTGCAAGAATTTCAAGTATCTAACAATGAAAGGTGGAAAAACACATTTGTAGTGAATAGACATACAGTATGGCGCATGATAAGGTGAAGGAGGGAAGGGTCAAAATGGATATGTATATAAATCTGCCTATGAGTCCCTCTTAAATCCTAATACTAAGTTTAATATAAATATAACTCATTTAGTTTACTTTTTATTTCATACTTCTATTGTTGTCTTTTCTTCTCCTCTTCCAATCCATCTCATGTCGCACAAAGAAATTTGTGCGATGACATCCACTACTAGGCCAAGGGCAAGAGCAAGTATTCACATGTCCACCATGGTAAGTCACCAACTTTGACTTGATGAGATGACTCAAAAAAAAAACAACCTCGTCATCTTGTAGTCTCCCCTCCCTTTCTCCCCCCTCCCCCAGGGCTCAAAGACTCTCCCTAGATCACCCTTGGAGATGTTGTAAAGAACTTGTGAGCAAGAAGACCATTTTGAAGACCAATAAGGAAAGCAAAGATATGGAAGGTGACAAATTAGTTGGAGAATAATGAGGGCGACACTTCTATGAATGAAGAAGGTGGCAACAATGATGTTGAAAGCAACATTGATGAGGACATCAATAAGTCCTAGATTAGGATTGATAGGCTCAAGCCTAATGTAGATATAACTAAGAGGCACTTAACAGGCAATAAAGGCTCCATGTGGCGCCTTAAGAAACTAAGTAAGTGACCAAGAGAACTTCCTCCTCCTCCTCCAGTACCCCTTCTCACTCCAAAACCAAGAGCAACCTATACCTAAGCCCTAACATTAGTGCCAACAACAACCATAGAGATGACAACAGTAGCAAGCTCTAGTTAGTAGATTGAGTCCCAGTGCAAAGGCTAAAGAGGAGAAATAACTATCACCTAGCAGCTCTCAAGGGGATTTGCAAGTGCTAAAAGAGCATAGACCTTCTAATTAGGAAGTACCCTTTGCATGCTTAGTAAAGGGAATCCTCATATCAATTTTGGAAGCAAGGGGTTATAGTAGAGGCTATTTGGGAAGCCATAGAAGCTTACCTTGTTGCCCTTTTTGAGGAATTTGTGTGCAATTCATGCCAAGCGGGTGACCATCATGCAAAGAGACATATAATTAACTAGAATGATAAGAGGAAAGAGAGATTAGTGATGCCAAGGGCCTAGAGTTTTTGTAAAACCTTGCTTTTTATTCAACCTTGAATATCTCATATTGTATTTGTGTATGATGGTGTAATTTTTAATTTAGAACATCAATTGAAAATAGATGAAAAAGTAGAACGAGCACTCAATTATCGAGGTGGCTAGTTACTTAACCTTTCTTCTTTGTTAAATGATAATTTAGCATGCATTATCCAAGCGACCAAGTACGAGTGAAATTTATTAAAATTTATAGTGAAAAAAGTTGTTGCTTAACAAGCCGGATAGCTTAGTTTTATTCCAAATTACCAAAAAATGACATATGAAAATTGTTATTTGATAGATTAGATAGCTTATTTTTGTCACAAAATGCCAAAAAATGCTAAAGAAGCTAGATGATCACGTAAACACATACATAGTTCATTTTAAATTCCCATATTTCCCTTTAATTTATCAGTTAGTCCTAGTGGCCCTCCACTCTTCCTTGCAATCATTAGATAATCATTTTCTTAATTTGAACAAAATATAGATCCTAAATATGGATGCTGAGGCTTTCCCTCATGCCATCAAAATGATTATCTTATTAAGTTTCTTGATATTTGTAATTTAATTTAAGGTTATAGTTTTCTTATCATCAGCAAACATCATAAAATACTATTGTATCTCTCATTCTTACCCATCCCTATGTTATTGAATAGTACATCATGTATCGTTTTATTTCCTCAAAATAAAAACACCATGTTTATATGTAAATGTTTCTTTCAGTAGAATATATTTAAACTGTTGTTTCTTTTCGTTTTAAAGCTTACAAAACTTCATCAGCAATCAAAAATTATCTTCTCAAATTTTCATGTAAAAATCCATATTTTTATTGATAAATAACATATTTTACTCAAATGAAAACTATGATTTTCTTTAAAAATAACACTTTTTTAATTTTTAAATATATCAAATAGTATTTAAATATTATGAAAAAATTTCAGTGAATTGCTAAAGACATATTATTTATCAAAAAATATCATAGGTCATATTGGATCAACCAAAAATTTTATACAAATTCATATGTGTCAATTTTGAACCATTTTAGAGCTTTTTTTTTTTACTATTTTTGATTTTTAGCAAATGATTTGAAGTGCACATAAATGCAGACAATCATTCAGCTCCCAAAAATAGGTTTCAAGGGGTTTTCTAAAAATATTAAACTGAACATTTACTCATGCTATATCATTTATTTTAGATAAACAGTTCGGCATGTACTTGTAAATCTCGCGGGTCGTTGTTGCATCTTTGGAGTCCGTGTCCTCCTGCAGTCCAGCCAAGGCAAGTTCGTCGTCCGGCCAGTCGTTCTGATTGTAAGCTCATCAATTTTGTTTTGCTTCCCCACAGTTTCCCCAGATGCTATTCTAATGCAATATCCTATCAATCTGGGCACCAAATCGCACGCGAAGTAGAGCGATTCGAAGAGAAGAAATTCTTCTACCTGCCTATAACTTCAGATTATACCAGTGTATTGAAGCTCTAAATTGGCTGCTATAGAGAAGGCATGGTGAAGTAGAAGAGACATGGGGATTCCATTGATGTCTGCAATGATCTTTCAATCTTGTTTAGGCTTCCATGGGATTGGTTCTTCATTCTTTACAACGAATCCTTAAATGTAATGAGGCGCCCTCTCTTCTTGCTTCCCTGATGGCGCCCCCTTTCATCATGTTCGTTCTCTCTCTTCCTCTCTCTCTCTCTCTCTTAGATCCAAAGTCTCTTTTTGGCGATTTCAGTGACAATTTCTGGAACCCATTACAGATCAAGTTATATCACACCGCTTGTGACCCTCAATAGCTACTCAAAGCTTGTAATAGCACGTATATGAAACTTTCACTAAAAGAAGCTCCTTTCTATCAATCAGCACTACCACAAAGGCTGTTTGATCATGGAATCATCCCAGCAAGTGCGTCTAGGCCTTGATGAAGAACATACCACTAGAGGCGTGTTTTGTGCCTCAAGGAATCACCAAGCAGACAGACAGAGGCAATGACCCATGGGAAGGCTATACTTTGAGCAGTTACATCAGACCATTACACATGTGTAATTCGGCTAGACAGAGAAACTGCAATGCCAGAGAAGAAGAGACTGGATTGGATGGATACAATCCTAAAAGCCTGTATTATGTGGTAGAGGGCTCAATGCAGCAAAAAAAGGAGGGTATAAATGCTGTGTTCAGTGATGAGGGGGAGCGAGGCGAACCACATAATGGGCTTATGGGCAGATGGGACCCAGAGTGGGAGATGGAGACCCACTACATGAAAAGGGGGACGGAGGCCAAGCCCACCATGAAAGGATGCCCAATTCGCAACGCGAGAGGCAGAGGATCCGGGGCGAACAGAGAGAAGGGGCTTACAAGAATCGGGAGATACGCAGAGCAGGGGATCCCGCGACCAATTGAAGGATGCGAGAGACGCCCACGTCTCCCAAATGCTTGCATGCGGTGGGTGACTCTCTCTCTGTGTTTGATGAAACCTCGATCATCCGGTGACCTTGCGCATGAGTTGTGTGGATTGCGTCTGCATCTTTCCTTGGGGATGCCGCACTCATCATAATTCGGCTGCCATTGGAGTAAGCCTTGAGAGGAGTAATGGCCGCTGATGATGTCAGCAAATTGAGACTGTACGTCCCCGAAAAAAAAAACAACAGGTGGCGCCCCCTTCTTCTCTCCACGACCCCTCCTTTCTCCCCGCATAACTACCACCACACCCCTTTCTTTCTAAACCCCTATGGGTATTTTTAGTTAATATCTTGATCTCAAACCTCCACGGTAGCCTCAAGAAATAACTATCCCTTCAGAAATTTGCATCACCCAATAGCTATAGTAACAATTGATTGTTGAAATGATGCATTTTTCTAAATAATAAGGACTTTGATAGTAGCTAGAGATTGTTGGGACATTGATTTATTTGGGATCAATACTCATGATTGGAGTACTTGCTTTTGTTTAGAAGTCCAAGTAGCAGGGGATTGCATCAAGGCCTTTGTTGTTGATACTATAGGTCCCTCGAATCATAGGTTTAGTAGGTACCCTTTGTTATTTTTTTAAAAGGGTTCTCACCTAAGATTGTGTGGTCTCTTAGGGTGGTTATTGATGCGGTTATTGATGGCATGCAAATGTTTGAGCTATTGACAAGAATGTCTTGGTAGCTCGAGAAGGAGTAGATAGTCATTGAAGCTTGGGTAGCAAAACCCATCTATTATTGATATAATAACCTTAGGCACACAACAGGGTCTTGAGGAACTATCACAACTTAGTGTTGATTCTCCTCTGGTATCCACACACATTGGTCTCAAATTGTAGGAAATAGATCCAAGTGACTGTTTTGCAAGAGGTGTAGCACCATTGCTATTGTATTTTGCCTTAAGGATCCATTTCTTCTGGTTGTCTCTAGGCTTAGATGGCCAAGTTTGCTCATAGGCACCACATCCTCCAAATTTCTTATGTCTTAAGCTAATCTTGACCCCCTAATGAAAATTATATCTAGCTTTGGTTGCGTGTAATCTTGGGGTTTGCACACATGCAAATCAACTACAACACCAACATGGGACCTCTCATATAAGAACTCCTTTGGACCGACATTTTCTGGCCAAACTGCAAGGACATGGCCTCCAAAAACAACAACAACGAGCACTGCATCTGTATTAAATTAATGTAAAAGGTTGGTAATAAGATGTCACTTGTGTACAATTTTGCCAAAAATGTGTACAAAGTATGTCAAGTTTCTAGGTGTTGTCATTCTCCCCCACTTAATTGCGAAGTGTCCTCACGAGCACAGCTACATCACGAACTTGCGGCATCACGAACACAGCTACTAGAAGCACTGCTATGCAACTTCGAAGAAAAAATATACTCTCCCACAGTTAATTGCGAAGTGTCCTCACGAGCACAGCTACAAAATCTGCAAAACTGCACATGAACAACTAGTAGACACTACAAAGGTAGAAAAATACTTATTGGTGTCATATTAAAACACAAACAATACAACCATTTCAAGTAAATTGTATAAAAACTTATGCAAACTAACATTCCCCTTACTCATTCGCCCCACTAAAGTGCATAACAGAGCTTCATCCATTGCATAGAATATACCAACTAGGAAGCTGTCTAGAGCCGCTAAACAACAATAATCCCTCTAGGCAATAAATTGCCACACTACTATCCTACTAGAAATATTGCTTCTGAAATAGCCTCACTAATAAGATCGTTACTTAACAAAGAACCCAAACAAGGCAAGCTAATACTATAACACCAAATAGGACTCCTAGGGTTTAGCTGCTAACCCTCCATGCTCTATTGGAACGACTAGCCAATGATCCCTTGCTTCCAAGTGTCCAAAGTTTTGCTTTTAATTTTAAGTTTTAATAGCATTCTTTTCAGTGTCAAAAGAGTATATACATTTATTCTCCTTCCAAAAGGTCCCATCCCAAAGAGATGCAAGGCATCGGATGCAGGGCACCCGTCAAGGAAATCCCTACAGCCTACCAGGACCTCAGAGGCGATGGTTATCTTCTTTTGGTTTCTTTTTTTCAAACCCTGCAATCTCAGGGCTTTTTTTTTCTTTCTTTCTTTCTTTTTTTTTTCTTTTCTTATTTTGAAAGAATAAATATATAGACTCTTCTGAACTTGTAATATTTGGATTGGATTTTAAGTAGTTTTTTTTAAAAAAAAGGATCAACTAGAAGGCTAATAATACATCACTTAATTGAACGGTCAAACATTTCAGCTCAACAACTTTGCTCGAGGAATCTAATCTAACGCGCATAATACTAGTCACTCTGCCTAGGCAAATGATAAGCAAAGAATACTCATCAGTTCAACATCGCTCTTCCATGCTACTCCTAGTCAAAATTTCCTGGAGAGAACCTTGTTGCATAGCTACCCTACAGATCGCTAGAAAAGAGACTAAAAGATAGGGGAAAACTCTATAGGATTCTTAATCAGATATCCATACAATGGAATTCACTATGTTATACACACACATCACCCCCTGTTTAATCTCGTCCTAGTGCTAAATCCCATCCCTTGTGAGTGGACTTCATATATACGACATTAGATATGTGTCATTCATATTTTTTTTTAAATATTTACTTATATTGCTTCTATAATTACTGAGGCTATTGAAATCTCTGAGTTAGTTCAATCAATTTCTATTGTTGTACTTTGCCTTTATACCAAAGGAATATAAATAAAGAGTATAGATATGAAACAACCTGATTTGTACGTGGATATTGCAACTCCAAGAATCATCAAGAGAAGCATGCAGCAGTATGTAACTCAAAATAATAGTCAAATCTGCACATAAAACATACACTAGCCAGGACAATGTTAAAGGGTTAGATAAATAAATAATAAAACTTTCCCCTAGACAAAAGAATTGTCATATGCGCATGCCACAATTTTGATCAACTAGTCGATCGTAATACTTCCACTGCTTAGTTGTTTAGAGTAGTAAAGTTCTCCACTTGATAACCATTCTTGCATATAGAACCATCCATCTTGCTAACTTAAGTATCCCAAACTCCAGCACTGAAAGGAATACCCTAACCGTGCGTGCAAGCTAACTACCTAAGTATGTGAAGAATGAAACTAGAGTGCACTAAAACCTAAACAAGACATGAACTCGAAAAGTTTTTTTTAAAAAGTTATTTGTTTTTTATTTGTTTTTTTAAAAAATGCAGAATAAAGTAGAAACCTAAAAAACTAAGAAAACAAAATGTCTAAACTAAAATCCTCAAACTCCCCAAGATCTTCTAGTGCAAATAATAACCCTAATCCGAAATCAGCATCACTATCTAAGTCAAATCTACTAACTAAACTATTAGCTATAGGATGCTCAGGAATAACCTCTAGCATAGGCACATCAGAGGTCACATATTCGCTATCAGGTGCATCGCTAAGAACCTCCATCACATTATGGAGCGGAGCCGAAGCTTCATCATCATAGTAGGGCATAGGGGCCACTGGTAAAGCATCTAAAGAATGCCCCTCGGTCGCATCCATATACCAACAGATATAATCCCAACATGGACATGGAACTCTAGTCTGCAAATCATGGTAAGATGGAGTAAGGTGGTAGACAGTGGAACGATATCTCGCAAATTTTGCCTGCTCTCTACCTACCCTAGACTGACCAACGCCACGCTCAGGAGAAAAAACACTAGTATAATCATGACGCTGGTAGGTATAACCAATCATATCCTGCATGGCAGTGGTACCATAGCGTCGAAAGTATGTGCGACACTGCCAACACAAGAGCTGAGCACGCACAAATAAATGCTGCTGACAAGACCTACAACCAAATGGTGGATGGTACTGTAAACAAAAAATAATCACAAAAGAAGAACCACAACAGGCCTCTCCCCTCCGTGCATATAAAAACATGTCATGTGTCTGAAAACGTGGAATATTGTAAGGCCCGGCATGAATAGGATCAGAACTATCAGCATCAAGACAAGGGTAAAGTGCATCCATCCACAAAAAAGCCATACCTGCATCCCATGTAAAACCCCCCCAAGAAAGAAAAGAAATCCAAAGGTAGATTAGTCAAATTATTATTTTAACTACTAACCTAACTATATCTAGCTATCCTAAGTCACAAAATGTTTAAGGCGCAGGCCATTGACCCTAAATATCTCAGTTTCAGCATTAATATCCTGCACATCAAGAGAACCATTATCATAAACCTGAACAACCTTAAAAGGTCCTAACCAGCAAATTTTAAGCTTCCCAGGAAACTTATAATAACAACTATCATAAAGTAAAACTAAATCATCTTCTTTAAACTCCCGTACTTTAATATTCTGATCATGCCATGCTTTGCGACGTTTTTGCATTGCTTCTAAACTTTGTAGAGCTAATAATCTCTCTTCATCCAACTTTACCAATTGTAAAACCCGTTGTTTCAAAGATTCAACCTCACCTAGTCGTAATGATAGAGCTACTCGTAAAGTGGGCAACTCTTGCTTAATAGGGAATATAGCATTGGTTCCATAAACTAAATTAAAGGGTGTATTTTGCACTGTCACCTTATAAGTAGTTCTACAGGCCCATAACGCTTCATATAAACGTTCATCCCAATCTCGTCTGTGAGAAGCAACCGTTTTAGTTAAAATCCCACAAATAATGCGATTGGTTACTTCAACCTGGCCGTTAGCTCTGGGATAATAAGGCGTTGATTTGCGATGCTTAATTTTTTAGATTTCCATTAGCTCACTGATAAGACCATTCAAGGAATGGGAACCTCGGTCACTTACTAATTCTAGTGGGCAACCAAAACGTGTAATAATATTCTCATACATAAACTTAGCCACGTCAATGGCTTTATCTGTCTTCAGCGCTTTCGCTTCCACCCACTTTGTAATATAGTCAGTACAGAACAAAATATAACGATTTGATCGATATCTCGTAGGCGGATCAATTGGGCCCACAAAATCAATTCCCCACTTTTCAAAAGGTGCTAAGGCCAATATGGGTGTCAAAGGCATTGCAAAACTCTTAGAAGGACGACCAGTCCTTTGACATACATCACATTTTCGGCAATAATAATAAGCATCTTTAAATAGGGTAGGCCACCAATAACCAGCTAATAGAACTTTCCTTGCAGTCAATTCATCGGCAAAATGGCCACCACACGGCTCATCATGCAATGCCTTAAGAACCACTGGGACTTCATCTTCCCTTACACATCGTTGATAGATACCCTCGCGTGGAAAAAATTTATAAAGGTAACCCCCTAATAATCCATAGGAGCGTGCTTGCATTAATATCTGACGTTTCCGATGCTTATCAGCACCAGGTGGATATCGAGCAGTACTAAGAAAATTTGCAATATCAGCATACCATGGAACTTGTGTCTCCACAATAAAAAGTGATGCATCCGGAAAATCATCTTCCACACCTTCCTCCTTGTCTGATGTTAATAATCGTGATAGATGATCTGCTAAGACATGAGCTCTACCAGGACGAGTAACTATTTGAAAATCAAATTCTTGGAATAACAACATCCAACGAATCACACGTCCTGAAAGTTCTGCTTTATTAAGCAAGTACTTTAACGCCTCATGATCAACATATATGGTAAATTTATTCCCTAATAAATAATGACGAAATTTTTCCACCACAAATACCATTGATAGGCATTCTTTCTCAGTGGTGGTATAATTCCTTTTTGCATCACTTAAATTCCGACTCGCATAATAAATTGGATGATCCACCTTATTATCATCTGCTTGGCATAAAACAACCCCTACAGCATACATAGATGCATCGGCATGAATATGGAATTCTTTTGTCCAATCTGGGGGTGTTAATACTGGTCCTTCAATTAACTTCTGTTTAAGAAATTCAAATGCTTTCTGACAGACATCGTCCCAAGTAAAAGGAGTATCCTTTCGTAGCAGATTTGTCAAAGGTGATGCCACCTTTGCGAAATCTGAAATAAATCTCCGATAATAATTTAGATGTCCTAAAAAACCACGAAATTGCTTAAGATTTGTTGGAGGTGGAAGTGCAGAAATCTTTGCAATTTTAGCTGGATCCATAGCAATGCCCTCCTTAGAAACGATATGCCCCAATAAGGTTCCTTTTGGCACTCCAAAAACACATTTATCAGGGTTCAAGGAGATACCTACGTCATCACTACGCTCAAACACTTGCATTAGTAGCTCGGGCATTTCTTTTGCTATCCAATAGACACAAAAATCATCTAGAAAGACTTCCATCCATTGACCCAGAAAATCTTGATAGGCTGCAATCATAACCCTTTGAAATGTTGCGGGGGTGCATTGCACAAATCAAAAGGCATTACTTTATAAGCAAATGTACCCCATTCAGTAGTAAATGTAGTTTTGGACTGATCTTTAGGATGAATTAGTACTTGGTTGTAACCACTAAACCCATCCATGAAAGAATACAGCTCATGACCAGCAACCTTATCAAGTACCTGATCAGTAAATGGAAAATGAAAATGATCCTTACGTATTTTGCTATTCAGCTTTCTATAATCGACACAAATACAAATCTTCTTACTATTCTTCTTGGGTACTACCACAATAGGGGACACCCATTCACTATATGCAACAGGATATATAAACCCAGCATCTAAAAGTTTAGTGATTTCAGCCTTCACTAACTCTGCATATACAGGGTTTGTCCATCGTTGACGTTGACATACGGGTTTCGTGCCTGGCTCCAGATCAATATAGTGCTGACATAATTCAGCTTTGATACCCTTAAGGTCCTTATATGACCAAGCAAAAGCATCAACGTGCGCTCGTAAGACTTCTTCAAATCTTTCACGATGTGGTGATTCCAATTGGTCTCCTAAATTTAAATATTTTCCTTCTGCCATTTTAAGCTTAACTACTTCAATTTCAGGGTCTTCAATAAATAGAGAAGCTATTCTTCGTGGCTTAATTGTAGGCACATCTTCGGATATCTGCATCGATACATTTTCAAGCAAACTATGCCTAGTACTTGTTTCTGGTGCTTCTTCCCTCACATTCACAGAATGTACTAAGGGTAAAGCCCTATAAGGAATAATAGTCAGGTTATCTTAAGTAGCACCATCAACTTCTACTCCGTAGACATTTGCTATCTCAAGAAAGGATTTTTTAGTATATCCCTTCCAATATTTATCTAAACAGCCATTATTGGCATTTAAGTCTTTATGAGATTTCATAATAAATGAAGTTTCTACAGAGTCAATTACGCTAGGTATCTGCTCTGAATTACATGGATATTGAGCATGTAACCTACGGCGATATCGACATAAGATTTTGTTATTCTTTTCTAAACATTCTTGATCATCTACACTCCAAGACCATTGATTATCTTTAAGCTTGAGAATTAGCGAATGTAGATTCTCATCCTCCTCGCCCTGAATTTGACAGCCCAAATAATGTATGAGTTGTTTCAGTTCCACAAAATTCCTAGGTGTTACAGGTTCAAACCATCTAAGTTGTGGCTCCTGGCCAACTCCATAGACAGTAAAATCCATTACTCTTTATTTTGGATGAGGCAACACCACCTCTTGCATCTTTTGCAATTTGACCTTGGTGGATTTAGATTGGACTCGTCGATAACCAACTAGTGGTCCCCTAGAATAGCGATACATCTTCTGCGTAATTCCGTTGGAACGCTTAAGAGAATGACACAACCAGGGAACACTCATAGGGTTTTTCTCTTGAGTCTTTGGCTCAAAAGTACCCTTAGATTTATCTTTTTCCAAAAACCTATTAGTTTTTTCATATTCTTCCCAATAATTCATATCCATAGGTAAAGCTTGTTCCATCTGTAACTCCCCGCCACTGAATTTAGACTTCTGTTCTTCTAAATAAAATTCTAAAAGCGAGATCTCATCTAGATATCGCCTTTCTTTAAACTGAAATTCTGCCTTTTCCTTTTGCAACTCAGTAATCTTCTTCATTGCTTCATTTACAGCAGTCAATGCTGCCTCACTCTCTACTTCCAATGCCTCATTCAATTCTCTAATAATCCTAACGTAATTACCATGATGTTCATGAGAAGTTTGTGAAAACCTATTAAAAGCCGAAGCTGAATCATCCTCATCCTCACGAGATAGTGGTCTTCGTAAGGGTTTGCACCCATGCTTACTTCTCCTTTCTCTTTCCTTTCTTTCTAGCTGGTAATAATAAATCCTTTTGGCTCTATATCTGGCAGTTGTACAAATCCAAAGGGTAAAGCTTTTTCCCCATAAGGAAGAGCTGCTAAGATCCTACTCTCAGGCATACTATTATTATTATCAGTAACATCATCTTCTTCCATACTTTCTGAAGAGGTTATTGAGATGTTAGCCACATCAAATGTCATTAACTCAGGCATCTCTTCCTCCTCTAATTCATCCATAGAAACCTCTTCTGACCTGCTGTATGCAAAAAATGCATTTTCTTGATTATTCTCTTCTTGATCCGTGGATAACTGAAAACGTGTTTCAAGCGAATCATCAAAGTATTATGCTTCCTCTGCAAAAAGCATTAAGCAGTCTAGGGTTATATCTTCGGATGTAGATAACCAATGGGTAATATCACTGTCTGAATCGTTGTCAGATGAAAACATTACAGCATATTCACCAATACCCATCTTTTCTACCTTGTGAGGCTGATGTACTATGTTGACCTCTACTTTCTCTGCTCCTGCTGGGTGTTGTGTTTTAAATAACCATGCATAAGGCCCTTCATGATCAGTCCTCTCCATTTCCGAATCATAAAACTCACTGTTGGATCTCTCATCCATTTCACTAACTGCCTCATCTCCTGACTCTTTCAAAAACCCTTTTGAAATAACTTGTATTTTAACCCTATCATTTCTAGGACCAATCACAATTGAACCTTTATACCAGTCTTGAATGCATCTTGCTTGGTATAACCAAGGTCTTCCCAGCAGCATAGAATATGATGAAATATTTGTCTGCAAACGAACGATCAAATAATTCACATGAAATTCTAATCCAGCTACTACAGATTTCACATTTCGCAGTAACCCCAAAGGAGTTACATTTCTCTGATCAGCCACCCATAAAACAATATGAGTAGGTTCTAGATCCTTCAACCCTAATTCTTGCATTGCATGTTCTGTCATCAAATTAACTACTGGGCCACCATCCAACTGCACTTCATGTAGCAAGTGGCCATTAATAGTAGTATGAATGACTGGAGCTCCTGGATCCACAAACAAATCCACTATTTTTACATCCTTAGTTGTTTTTCTCTTAGAAGAATTTTCACTTACTTTGGAAGCATTAATCTCAATCCTCTTCCTTCGACGCCGAACTAATTTACGATAAAGTTGCTTCCGATAAACAGGCGCTATTTCTAGCAATTGCCGAAGGTTAATGGTCAATGATATTCCTTCTAATGCAGCCCAAAGATCAAAGGTCTTATTTCCTACCTCCGATTGCTCCTTACTTCCTTCTTTAGGAGGAATCAGTCTTTCAGGAAAAGGAGCTACTCCCACTTGAATCTTAGGATTTGCTAAAGGCACAGGTAATAATGGGTGGTCAGAGGAATGCTGTGGAGAATCCGATTCAGGTAGTTCTACATTAGGATCTATGTCCTTAGATTTATCCTTCACTGCTCCATTTAATTGTGGACTCTCTTCCTCTAAACCTTGCTCCTTTTGCTGTTGCTTCTGTGCCCTAATAATGACACCAATCATCGGGTCAGCTCTAAAGGTCACCTTACAAGGTATGAATTTTAGCTTAACTCCAGTATCTTTCCTTATTGTTTCTACTTCAACTAAATTTGCAGCAGACGTTGAAGGTTCATTAAAGGATTGTTTACCTTTGTCAGTAATTTTGTTATCCTCTCTGTTAGGGCAATTCTCCTCATAATGTCCTTCACCACTGCACTTCCTGCAAAGAGGAGTATAGTCTTGATTTTTACGTGCATTTTGACAATACGGAGCTATGTGACCTTCTTGTTGACATCGATAACAAATTATTGGTCCCCTAGGCCGCTGTTGTCCACCCTCCCCCATTGGATTACGAAAATTTCCATTGTTTTTTCTAAAATGAGAATTTCTCCCTCGATTGGTATCACTATTATAATTGTTTCGGGGTACTGGAGGTCTACCCTGGGTTGGCAATCCTCGTGGCCTAAAAGGTTGATTGGGTGGTCCAATCTCATAAGTTGTATTATTACGATCCATATAATTATAATTCATTTGCATTGAACGAGCTTGTTGTTGCTCTTGCCCTATCTTATGCCAGCAACTAGTATCCAAATGCCCTGTCTTAAGGCAAAAAGTATAGAACGGTGGATGATTAGGTATTAATCTTGAAGGTGTCGGGCACTCTGTAGCCACATGGCCGTAACCATGACACTTACCACACCATATATTTGATCTAGGTGGGTTCGAAGTTGAATTTCCTGACAATTGTTGTGCATTCAGAACTTGTGTTGTTACCGAATAAATTTCCTTCAAAGGTGCTTGTACTGCACTCATAATTTCCTCCTTCAATTTTCCTAGGGATTTTGCAATAATATCTGCTACTTTTGCTTCATCAAGAGGAGATTGAGGTTGTGGCATAGAAGGCATTCCTATTTGCATCATATAGGCTGGGATCAAAGTGTATGGATTAAAAGGTACACTTGACACATTTGAATTTGCAGTTACCGATGGATTTAAAGGCACGGTCACATAAGACACGTTCTTAGGTATCTCGCCTGAAGTGCTGGCAGGGTATTCCATCCGAGGTTCCTTGAAGAGATCTCTCCGTCGTTGTTGACTAAACTGCACTTCTTCCCACCATCTAGCATGCGTATTAGCATCTGCCAGCATAGCTAGTCGTTGTAAACTAACATGTTGATGAACTTTAGGATTAAGCCCATCAATAAACTTACGTTTTTGCGTGGGATCATCAGGAGCGAGATTCATCTTGCGAATGATTGTCTCCATACGCTCAATGTAATGTTCAATGCTTTCAGTTGCTCCTTGAGATAAATAATCTAATTGAAGAGCCAATCTATCTTGAAAACCTTGTCACCTAATTTTTTCGAGAAAAGCCCTTGATAAGGCAGCATAGGTTCCTTTATGTTGAGCATCCAGGTTCCCGTACCACCTCATTGCTTCATCTTTTAATGTTGCAGGGAAGATATGAAGCTTTTGGTCATCGTCTATTATCTCATTGGCGACACAAGTAACCTCAAATCGTTGCGAATGGGCATCAGGATCTTCGTCCCACAGTCTCCCAAATTGCGTAAAGTTAGCTAATCTGACTGGGTTTCAAGCCATTATTTCCCTAAATAGTGTTTCTAGTCCAAAATCTGAAGTAGATTTAGACCACATGGGTTCCTTGGATTCTTTGAATAAGGATCTTAATCCAAAGTCATATATGGCTCTTGATTGCTCTCTTTGATGGGGAATACGAAACAAAGAACGTAATCCCAAATCTGTCACTCTATCTATCCACAAGGGTTCTTTTGGTGCTTTAAATAAGTAGTTTAACCCAAAAGTAGATTCTAAATTCGAACTAAATGTAGATTCGTTACTCCCTATAGTGGCATTAGCTTCACTTTCCACGCTCTCACTTTGCGTACTCTTTACCTCAGTAGGACTATCAATGCTTGAAACCACTCGATCCCACTGGTATGAAGCTGCTTCACTTTCCTTTGATGGTGTTCTATCAAATGATATGTTAGGCTCTAAGGATTCTATGTTTGAGTTAGACACAGCGTCTATCCCCAAGTTCAGTAATGTGTTGACCCTCTCAAGCCTTTCTAATAACCAAGCCTCCTGTCGCGCCGCTCGTTCTCTAGCTCGCTGATCTCTGGCCTCGTTTTGCTGCCTCCGTCTTTCTGAATTCATCCACGATTACTAAACTAGCTCTTACTGTCATACTCCAAAATTACGCACGTTTTATTTGAAGCTATAAAATTAGGTTTTCGCTTGTATGCGTGCTTCGGCAACTCTGGGTCTATTTCCCCATAAGGCAACTTTTCTTCTTGCTCGGGGATTAAGCCTAAGATTTCAGCAACCTCTCTAACGTCTTTTGTGTCAAAAGTAATTTTTAGACCTCTGGATACACGTATCCAGGGCAGCACATCATCCCAGACCACTCTTCTAAAGGTTCGGTAAGAGCTGCGATAATACCAATCGAAGTGGTACGGTACACTAATTGGATTTATCTCTACTGCGTCTATTAGCCCAAAGTGTGTTGCTAGTAGAACTATGGTTTGTGCACAATCGTTATAACCCCAACTCCAAGAGGATAATTGCTCTACGTCCACAGTTAATTTAGGGCCAAAATATTCACCTCCCTCTACTAACTCTATATCTCTCACCCAATCTAACACTCTTCTTTGGCACTCTTGGAGCAAATTAGGAAAGTAGTCCTTCACTCATAAATAACACCTAGGAGTTAAATAACTCCAAGAAAATTGATCACCCGTTCGAGCGCATCACTCGTTCGAGTGCACTTGGCTCCCGGCAGACGCACCAAAAAATGACTGGCCAAAGACCAAGCCACTTTTAACCCGGTTGTCAAGCCAACTCCTAAGAGTTATTGCACTGTATAGGTGATCTTGATAACTAATTCTTGCAATTTAGTCTAGCCTTCCTTTTTATTCGTAACACTTATTAGTGATAGTCCAACTAATTGTCTGAACAAAACTTGGTAAGCTTATTCAATCTCATATTTCATTTCTTTAAACAGCTAGGTCTCTATGTTGGGTCCTAGAATACTAACCTAGGAAAACTACGGCTTCTTCCCATCTCTCAGGGGTAGCTCCTCATAATTTGCTCGTGCCAAACTAGTGGCAGTTTATCCAGGAAGTTTTGATGTTTGACTTTAAGAAATTTGTTTCAAGGTATAGATCCCTTGGATCTATTTGAATATCCCCATTTAAATTCCTTTTTATATTTCTCTTCTCCAACTGATTAAAATTAATTCGTTTTATTTATTTGATTAACAGCAAACATTCAAATCAAAACATCTAACGTTCTAAAAACCCATAATTTTAATTCCTTGTAACGTTTCCCAACTCCGTACTGCAATTTCGTCGTTGCTCTTTAGTGTTTAAATACTTAATTCATTTTGCGAGTATAACGTCCTTTCCTTCTTCTTCTTTACTAAATACAAATCAGGATAAAAACATGTACTCTCTGCACTCTAACGTAAACACATACATAGTTCATTTTAAATTGCCATATTTTCCTTTAATTTATCAGTTAGTCCTAGTGGCCCTCCACTCTTCCTTGCAATCATCAGATAATCATTTTCTTAATTTGAACAAAATATAGATCCTAAATATGGATGCTGAGGCTTTCCCTCATGCCATCAAAATGATTATCTTATTAAGTTTCTTGATATTTGTAATTTAATTTAAGGTTATAGTTTTCTTATCATCAGCAAACATCATAAAATACTATTGTATCTCTCATTCTTACCCATCCCTATGTTATTGAATAGTACATCATGTATCGTTTTATTTCCTCAAAATAAAAACACCATGTTTATATGTAAATATTTCTTTCAGTAGAATATATTTAAACCTTTGTTTCTTTTCGTTTTAAAGCTTACAAAACTTCATCAGCAATCAAAAATTATCTTCTCAGCTTTTCATGTAAAAATCCATATTTTTATTGATAAATAACATATTTTACTCAAATGAAAACTATGATTTTCTTTAAAAATAACACTTTTTTAATTTTTAAATATATCAAATAGTATTTAAATATTATGAAAAAATTTCAGTGAATTGCTAAAGACATATTATTTATCAAAAAAATATCATAGGTCATATTGGATCAACCAAAAATTTTATACAAATTCATATGTGTCAATTTTGAACCATTTTAGAGCATTTTTTTTTACTATTTTTGATTTTTAGCAAATGTTTTGAAGTGCACATAAATGCAGACAATCATTCAGCTCCAAAAAATAGGTTTCAAGGCATTTTCTAAAAATATTAAACTGAACATTTACTCATGCTGTATCATTTATTTTAGATAAACAGTTCGGCACGTACTTGTAAATCTCGCGGGTCGTTGTTGCGTCTTTGGAGTCCGTGTCCTCCTGCAGTCCAGCCAAGGCAAGTCCGTCGTCCGGCCAGTCGTTTTGATTGTAAGCTCATCAATTTTGTTTTGCTTCCCCACAGTTTCCCCAGATGCTATTCTAATGCAATATCCTATCAATCTGGGCACTAAATCGCACGCCAAGTAGAGCGATTCGAAGAGAAGAAATTCTTCTACCTGCCTATAACTTCAGATTATACCAGTGTACTGAAGCTCTAAATTGGCTGCTATAGAGAAGGCATGGTGAAGTAGAAGAGACATGGGGATTCCATTGATGTCTGCAATGATCTTTCAATCTTGTTTAGGCTTCCATGGGATTGGTTCTTCATTCTTTACAACGAATCCTTAAATGTAATGAGGCGCCCTCTCTTCTTGCTTCCCTGATGGCGCCCCCTTTCATCATGTTCGTTCTCTCTCTTCCTCTCTCTCTCTCTCTTAGATCCAAAGTCTCTTTTTGGCGATTTCAGTGACAATTTCTGGAACCCATTACAGATCAAGTTATATCACACCGCTTGTGACCCTCAATAGCTACTCAAAGCTTGTAATAGCACGTATATGAAACTTTCACTAAAAGAAGCTCCTTTCTATCAATCAGCACTACCATAAAGGCTGTTTGATCATGGAATCATCCCAGCAAGTGCGTCTAGGCCTTGATGAAGAACATACCACTAGAGGCGTGTTTTGTGCCTCAAGGAATCACCAAGCAGACAGACAGAGGCAATGACCCATGGGAAGGCTATACTTTGAGCAGTTACATCAGACCATTACACACGTGTAATTCGGCTAGACAGAGAAACTGCAATGCCAGAGAAGAAGAGGCTAAATGCAGCAAAAAAAGGAGGGTATAAATGCTGTGTTCAGTGAGACGAGGGGGAGCGAGGCGAACCACATAATGGGCTTATGGGCGGATGGACCCAGAGTGGGAGATGGAGACCCACTACATGAAAAGGGGGACGGAGGCCAAGCCCACCATGAAAGGAGGCCCAATTCGCAAACACGAGAGGCAGAGGATTCGGGGCGAACAGAGAGAAGGGGCTTGCAGGAATCGGAAGATACGCAGAGCAGGGGATCCCGCGACCAATTGAAGGATGCGAGAGACACCAATGTCTCCCAAATGCTTGCGTGCGGTGGGCTGACTCTCTCTCTGTGTTTGATGAAACCTTGATCATCCGGTGACCTTGCGCATGAGCTGTGTGGATTGCATCCGCATCTTTCCTTGGGGATGCCGCACTCATCATAATTCGGCTGCCATTGGAGTAAGCCTTATGGCCGCTGATGATGTCAGCGAATTGAGACTGTACGCCCCCGAAAAAAAAAACAGCAGGTGGCGCCCCCTTCTTCTCTCCACGACCCCTCCTTTCTCCCCACATAACTACCACCACACCCCTTTCTTTCTAAACCCCTATGGGTATTTTTAGTTAATATCTTGATCTCAGACCTCCACGGTAGCCTCAAGAAATAACTATCCCTTCAGAAATTTGCATCACCCAATAGCTATGGTAACAATTGATTGTTGAAATGATGCATTTTTCTAAATAATAAGGACTTTGATAGTAGCTAGAGATTGTTGGGACATTGATTTCTTTGGGATCAATACTCATGATTGGAGTACTTGCTTTTGTTTATTGCATCAAGGCCTTTGTTGTTGATACTATAGGTCCCTCGAATCATAGGTTTAGTAGGTACCCTTTGTTATTTTTTTAAAAGGGTTCTCACCTAAGATTGTGTGGTCTCTTAGGGTGGTTATTGACGCGGTTATTGATGGCATGCAAATGTTTGAGCTGTTGACAAGAATGTCTTGGTAGCTCGAGAAGGAGTAGATAGTCATTGAAGCTTGGGTAGCAAAACCCATCTATTATTGATATAATAACCTTAGGCACACAATAGGGTCTTGAGGAACTATCACAACTTAGTGTTGATTCTCCTCTGGTATCCACACACATTGGTCTCAAATTGTAGGAAATAGATCCAAGTGACTGTTTTGCAAGAGGTGTAGCACCATTGCTATTGTATTTTGCCTTAAGGATCCATTTCTTCTGGTTGTCTCTAGGCTTAGATGGCCAAGTTTGCTCATAGGCACCACATCCTCCAAATTTCTTTGTCTTAAGCTAATCCTGACCCCCTAATGAAAATTATATCTAGCAAATTATATCTAGCTTTGGTTGCGTGTAATCTTGGGGTTTGCACACATGCAAATCAACTACAACACCAACATGGGACCTCTCATATAAGAACTCCTTTGGACCCCGACATTTCCTGGCCAAACTGCAAGGACACAGCCTCCAAAAACAGCAACAACGAGCACCGCATCTGCATTACATTAATGTAAAAGGTTGGTAATAAGATGTCACTTGTGTACAATTTTGCCAAAAATGTGTACAAAGTACGGCAAGTTTCTAGGTGTTGTCAGATTATCAAATATAAGGATGAACTCATTTGCGATTGCCAACATCAACAATGCCTCATTCTCCCTCACTCCAAAAAGTTTCTCCATATCATAGAGAAACACAAATTCTTTGTCTCATTTTGGTGAAGGCTTTGCTTATGCTATCTATATGATAGGTTGCATTGACGATAGATGGTGCATCTTCTTGCTCACCTAAGCCACTCCTCATGGTGTTGTGCACAATAACTATAGCTCTATTGACCATAAGTTCTAGAGCTTTTACCTCTTCTACAATCTCAACTTTCTCTTTGGTACTGCCCACCACTAGTGAAGGCTTTGGGTCAAGGATATCTTTTCACAGGTCTCTCGTGTGATCTTCAATGCTCACATTCCTTTGATAGAATTCTCGAAGACGATGGTGAACTCTTGAAGGTATATATTCATTTACAAGATTGGGTGATGTAGGCTTGGACCATATTACAATACCATATCATAATATTTGATATTGGGATAGAACACCTGATCTCCTAGTAAAGTTCATGCCTCGAAGGAATGCTTGGGAGAGAAGAAGTGGATGTAAGAGTTAGAAAGTGAAAATGAGGCTAAGTGAATGGTCTTTGTAAGCAATGTACTTAAAATTGTAGTTTTAAAAAATCCATTAAAATTTTTAAATAGATTTTTGAAAAGTTAAAAAATAAAAATAACCTAAAGGAAACAATGTTAGGACTTATTGTAAAGCACTTGATACCATATTCTCCATTCTTTTACCCATTTGAAGAATTAATTTTTTTTTCTAAATATAGTATCCCTATTAAAACAAAATTATTTCAATATTAAACAAGCTTACCTTTCTACCACAAATACAGAAGTTAAAGCTCTTTATATAAATGCTTTCCTTCATTACAAGATGCTCCCACAGATTTAGGAGACTCCAACAATCAATCATTGGGATTGACTCAATCATTCCAGTTAGTATATGAATTTGAATATCAAATGCTTGTCCCATGTGTTTAATGGACTCCAAGAAAATCATTTGACTTCCTTTCTTCATTCAACATCGGTAATAGAAGCATATGTATAATGATGAACATGCAATCAAGTAATGGAAGATAACACTAGGGAGTACCACTCTACACAAAAATATATTACCTTTGTGTACTCCACCCACCTCACTCCATCCTTCTTCAAAATTGAACATGGATTGACATTGATGTGTAATAGTGGTTTTAAAGATATAAGCAAAAACATGAATTGGCACCATGAAAGACCCATTAATCTTGAAGCTCTCCCAATTTTCATCAAGCTATGAATGCCATGAGTGATTTTTAATTTTAATGTTTGAAGCGTTCACTGATCCAAAACGGACCTTTCTAAAGAATTGAGAGATGGATAAGAAAGTAATTCAAGAGAACTATACGAGTTGCCTATTGATGTAGGCACTATATACGTCAACTCATAGAAAAAAATCTTATGATCTAGAAGATATTGTGATAAATTTATGATCATTATTATAAAAATCTTTCCTCAATAAGATGTGAAGGGAAAATGTCAAATTAATAGAGAAGAAGTAAAAACCTTAATAGCATCTGAAAAGTTAAGAACACAAAAGCAATGACTTATAATTTGAGGAAAAAAATTATCAAGAGGCCTAGGAGATAGTTTCGAGTCCTTCACACCATATGCATGTTGAATTTATGCAATAAAACCACCATCTCAAGCCTCCAAAAAGCTAAGCATTCTACTGTTTCAATAGTTTTGTAGTACACTGGTAATGAGCTTGATGAGTATTGCTAAAGGTTGCATGTAAATCCATGAATCCTTCTCGAACAATGCTAAAGGTAAGCCTTTTTGAATTAGTGCATGGTACCTTTTGTGCAAGTTCCAAGGTGATCGTTTATAAATAAAGTTCCAGGGTAGATTTCTAAGCCTTTTTGTTTTAGTTTAAATATAGCCGTTTTGAATTAGTGCATGGTACCTTTTGTGCAAGTTCTAGGGTAGATTTCTAAGCCTTTTTGTTTTAGTTTAAATATAGCCTTTTTGAATTAGTGCATGGTACCTTTTGTGCAAGTTCCAAGGTGACCGTTTATAAATAAATTCATGTTTCCAAGTTAGGTTGGTATTTGCACAAACTTTTCTTCTATGCAATTTTCTCTCTCCCATAACCACGTACTTTGTGCATCACAAGTTGAGAATATGTGTGCTCTTGACCAAACCCATTCATGCTCACAAAGCAATACATTTCTAATGTAACAAAATTCTATTTGTAATTTTTTTGTGCATAGGCATTAAAAAATGATTAAATTAGCTATTTTAAGGCATTGAGAAATGATTGAATTAGTTATTTTTCTTGTGAACAACCGTTAAGAAATGATTGAATCAGTCAATTTTTGTTGGATGAAATGTGATAATGCTCCACAAAGCTCCTCTAACCTCCATTATCGCGTTTCATAAGTCGTTAAGTCATAGATCACAAATGCTCAATGAAATGCGAAAGATGATGCCACAATTTGCTGCCTGAAGTCCCAACTTGCATTTCATAAGTCATTTTGAAGGCAATCATCTTTTGATTTCTTATTCAAACTAATTTTATTGAGTTTCTTTCCTTTAGTCGCATTCAAAGTGTAGCAGTATATACAATTGGAATAAATTTATAGATATAAAGTTAAAGTATTTTTTATGATAGGTCATATGGGGCCTTATCCCAATAATAATCCACCAAGGACTGTGGTTGTCAAAATGTAAATTGTTAGTGATAAAATATTTAGAAAAAGACAATTAGTTTTTCACCCCAAAATAATAGTACCCTTTATCCATGAGGGTTTCATGCTTTGTCTTCTTCTCTTTGATCCAATATATGATAGTAATTGGTCTATATTTGGTATAGAGGATCCATTTCCCCTAACATGAATATGTCCATTTTCCCTAACATGAATATGTCCATTTCTTGTGTTAATCCTTTTGCCACGAAGTTCAAAGAAAAAATCAAAAGCAACTATTAGAAGTACACTAGTCACATCAAAGGGTAAACTTCAAAGCCAAGAGTAAGTGCTTCACAAAATGCCAAAAAGCCAAAAATGGCATGAAGTCATTGATGGGATTTTTCTATCAATCTTTTTTTGATCTTGTACATATGTAAAATGATGTGGTTTTGAAGTTCTATGTGCATCAACTTACACAAATTTAAATTTCTTATTTGGATGTAAGCAAATGTGGATTGGTACTTTGTATTCCTAAACTTGTCTTGTGTCAGAATTTGGTTCTGTGAGTAATTAGGATGACTAAAAGGAAGATTCCTCTAGAGGGAATGGAGGAACAAGATTTGAAGGATACATGTGATGAGGAGCTCTTTGATTTCCTCCATGCAACTGAAAATTCATCTAGATTCATTTACATTAGAGATATGCTCAATGTTTCCTTTGATTTGCAAGAGCTCTTGAAGGATCTTGAAGACAAACTGAAGGATTATAGGGAGTGTTATGATAGACATGTGCAGGGCCCAAAGATTGAGGGATTTGTCCATTATGGTGATGTAGTGGAAGCTACCAATGCTAGTAGAACAACTTTGCAAACAAGGTTTAGCCTTATTGATGAGGAATTCAAGAAGTAAAAAGTAGATTGCCCTTTCCATCAAAATCAACCTCAATGTCTTCTTGTCCACAAGGATGTTGGATTTCTTGTATATCTTCAGTATATGGGCAGTTGTTCTTTAGATGCAATACAAGAGAAGAAGACAGAGGATATTACAAGTAAAGATAAAGAGGTTGAAAACAAGGAAAAATGTTTTAGGAAGATGTTGAGAATCAACTAGTGTAGGGATTTGATATTGCTTTCTTTAAAAGTGAGAATATTACAAAAGTGGAAGAAAAGGAGATAGAGTTAAGTGAGAGATTGAAGAAGGTCATCTTGATTGTGTCCCAACATTTCCCACTTACCTCATCAACAGAAAGAGAAATGTATTGCTAGATTATAATCAACACCTTTTTGATCTAAGAGAAGATTACTACTTCACAATCCTTGTAGGATGGGGCCAAAATGATAAGAATTTTATAGGTTATGGACAAGAATTGCTAGCAAGTCTTGATGTTGAGGGAGAGAATTTTCAAGATAGTTCTGTAGCCTTGTATTCACGTATTAATCATATCATGGATTATGAAAAGGAGGGGCTACCTACAGAGGAAGAGTTCTCACAATTCCAATATAAGCTTGGTATTGATGACATGGGATATGAAGAGAAAGTGAAGTCTCCATCAAAGGAGAAACCAAACTGTTCAATAAATCTTTATGATGATA
Source organism: Lygodium microphyllum (assembly GCF_053477565.2). NCBI lineage: Eukaryota > Viridiplantae > Streptophyta > Polypodiopsida > Schizaeales > Lygodiaceae > Lygodium > Lygodium microphyllum. The sequence continues at coordinate 356,397 of NC_141136.1, forward strand.
ATCTTCTTGAAGAAGATGAAAACCCTACGGTATGGAAGATAATTTTAAGATATCCATTGAGGTTTATATTAGAGTTTGTTATGCATTATAGACAAATATTATAGGATATTTATCTATTGATATCTTATACTATTGTGGTTTATTACACAGATAGAAATTGAAGACCTAGACAACTTTCTTGGAAGAGCAAAGGGCTCAAGGACATTGAAGCTTGGCAAAAGTCAAGGTCTTGGTCATTATATTGGAAGCTTAACTCTCCAAGCCTACCAATGATGGCTTTGAAAGCTATCTCCAATGTGATTGAATCCCAAGTTTTCAATAGAGGATTAGATAATATAATTTTGGTGGAGAAGGAAGAAATTGTAAGAGTTTTTGAGTTCATGCTTGGATATAGTGGATCTAAGGCAAGATACTTTGGATATAATGAAACTAGATTTGTGGCTCTCCCACGTAAGAGATGCCAAGAATTTGAAGCTCCTCCCAAGCTATAGAAAACAAGAGTTCATGAAATGTAGAGGTCTTATTGAGTGGGAAAAAAAAAAGATTACTCTAGAGACTATAATGAGTTGCTTGAAACTAGAGACTCTTTTGCAATATAGTCAAAAGATGTCAAGGGTTTCTTAAAACCTATTTTTTCCATCTCTTTGTCTAGTTTGTAACCATTCTCAAAATCTTTGCTTTGCACAAGAGTTTAAATATCCTTATTTTCTTATTTGGGTGACAATTAGTATAGTCCTTGAGGTGATGTATTACATGATGTGGTTGTGTCTCTTTGAGCTCGAATTTGTGCCAAATTCGTCTATAGAACCATTAAAGATCTCTAATAAACTATTTGCTTTGTATCTTCCACCTCCAAGTCTTGTGTGTCTAAAGTATTTTATTCTTGCTTGATAATGTGATTTTTCCATACCTTGGATTGACTAGATAGATAGAGACCCATATTTTTTGATAAAATATGGAGCTTGGTTATATAAAATATGTTGCATAGTTAGCAAATATAGAAAGTTAATTAAAAAAACCTTATATGAGTTAGAGAATGAAGAAATATAAACATGTAAACTTCTTACCATATAGTGAGTAAAGTGTTGATCATCCCAAGCTTCTGTCATTGCCTTTTAAAAAATGCTCAATTGATTTTTGAAGTGTTTGAGATCATCATCATTGCATTCAATTTTATCACAATAAAAGAATAGTTTTTCTAGTGTTTTCCAAACATTGGTTTTCTATTCTAAGCTTGTCCATTATTAGCATGATCCTTAACTACATTATGTAGGGACTTCCATTGATTATATCTAATAGTTGAGCCACCATTCCTAGAGTTGATCTTACCAAGTCTCCCATGAAAGTCTAGGAACCTTCTAGCATTCACTCCACCAATAGATGGCTTTTGGGGATTGCCATCCTTAGTTTTTTTGAAGATTTGGTTCAATAACAACAGTACCACCATAGAAACCAATTGCAAATAAGACTTTTCCAAACATTGGATTTTCTATTTTGAGCTTGTCCATTACTAGCATGATCCTTAATTGCATTATGTAGGGATTTCCACTGATTATATCTAATAGTTTAGTCACCATTCCTAGAGTTTATCTTACCAAGTCTCCCATGAAAGTCTAGGAACCTTCTAGCATTCACTCCACCAATAGATGGCTTTTGGAGACACAATTGCCATCCTTAGATTTTTGAAGATCTTGTTCAATAACAACATTACCACCATAAAAACCAATTGTAGATAAGACTTTTTAAATATTTGTTACAACATTTGTTCTAGCTGATAATGGCTTTAACTTCCATGCGAACCTGAACAAGCTTTTCAATTATCCTAGAAAAGTTCATGAAGTGTACAAATATGGGCATTCAGTAAAGGTATATCTAGGACTGGCTTAAACTATGGATCCTTGTTGTGCCTAGAGGGAGCTCTATTTCAATTGCTTGAGTTTAACTCTATGGCTAGGGACATGCAATATAGGCAAAGAGACTTGGAGTTGGCTTCCTTTGACACATTGTACATACATTTGAGTGTCTTTAAGTCACCAGTTATGTGCCGCTCATTCTTATAGTTCCTAAACTCTTCAACAAATAGCTCTTCTCCTACCTGTTGTCTCTTAATAACATCAGGTATAGGTGTTTGATAAAAAACCCAATACAATATATCAAAATCCTCTATATCTACTTCAAATGTTCCTAGCCACTAGATGTTGTATTCAGATTGAAGACTAAATGACATTGAGTGATTGCAATGACTTGATGAAAGTGATTTATTCATCAAGGTAATAGAGACACTCTCTAATTTTGTATATTTCATAATCTCACTTTCATCAAGTTTAACAAAAAATCTAGCCACTCCTTGTGCCTTTTCTAGTGAGAAGTCATAGAATCTGATAATTAAACATTGTAGGGTGGGCAAGTTCAGGAAAACATTGCTAAATTTATTGAATACAACTTTCTTTTTTGTGCCCTTGAAGCTAGCCTTGATAGGAAAAGGCTCACCCATAATCTCCATCACTTTGTTATTCACTCTTTATTTGATAGTTCTAGCCATAGATGGCCTTGGAAGTATGCAATTGCATACTTGTCCTTGCTTCACATTTAATTCTAAAAGTTGCATATAAGCATCTCGACTAATACCAATACTATCTAGTGTCTCCTACATTGACTTAGATCAAAGAATGATCCTTTATAAATGACTCCAAGCATTGTTTCTTTACATTTTTAAATATTTTTTTCTCCAAAATATCTTTTAAAACTATTGAAGGAAGAAGATGATAAAATTCATCTCGAAAACGGTGAGGTTGACTGGGGAACTTCCCACTCAACATCCAGTGGATGATAAATTGATATGATTTGCAGACCAAAATGGAGCACCACAGAAGATCTGTTGAGGACATCATAGTCGACCTCAAGGAAGAGCGGAGACTAACAAAGTAAGCACTTCAAGACATAGTTGTCTATAATCAGGAGCAATGAACTTAGAGGTTGAGGCAGGAGATAGAAATTGAGAGGTCTAGCGAGTTTTGGCACTTGCCAATAGAAACAAGATAGGACACAATACTAAGATGGAGAAAGCACTTGAAGTTGAACTTACATTGAGGGAGCTTCTCACGAAGTGACTCATAGATAAGACAATTGTAGAGTAGAGTAGCTGAGCATACCTACAACTTTGTTGCTAACATGACTAGGTATCACTCCAGACTCCAAAAGCCAAATAAAGATACCCGTAATTTCCAAGCAACTTAACAAGTATTAGCATGACAATGACTCATATAGTTTCATAGACCAATTTGAGCACGTATGCAAGGAAAATGGCCTAATGGACCTTGCTCAATGCAAACAAGATTTTGGTCTTTGCCTTGGTAATAAAGGACAGATGTGGTGCACTAGTTTAGACAATGTCGAATGGAATAATTTCAACAACATCAAGAGTCTCTTCATTGGGATGTTCTCTGAGGCAGGGTACTTCGATAACCTTATTGTTTGACTGATGAACATTAGTCAAAAGGATGAAGAGAATAGTTGAGACTACGTCACCAACGTGTGGAGTCTCTTCAAGAGAATCCCAATCCCATAGAGTGACCTAGAAAATGAGCAGTCTTCACTGTGTTCATAAGTGGAATTCTAAGTGAAGAGCTTTACAAGGCCTTGGTGGGAAATTTGAACCCGCAAAGGATGTACTAGCTAGGCCATTTGAAGAAGACATACAAGTGGACGACCTGCTCAAAGAGAGAAGTTGAAGGACCACAAGCTGAGATAATGCAACCTCAAGAACCTCATAGAGAGCCACGATTGCTAGCAAGAGATCAAGCTAGAGTGCTCCTAGGAGAAAGGGAAGAATGTGGATTAGAATCAGGAGTTGGCGGACATGAAGCTAGAGTTGGATAAGCTTCAAGAGATGATGAGAAGGCTTGCAAGACCTCACATCCAATGCATGCATTGCATAGGAAACCACCTTTTAGTTGAGTACATGGATCCTAGATCTGGACCTTGTGCCAATTGCGATAGGTTTGGCCATGATGCAATGCATTGTCAATTGTCGAGGCAGTTGCCATAGCCACATCCATACAATCATCCTTATTACCTAGGAAATAGACTTCCACCTTATGGAAGGGTAGCTCCATTAGCTCTTTGAGCACCTAATGATTCTCAAAGGCCAACTATCCCTAGGATGGACATCAATCCCACAAGGATACCTAGACCACATGGACCCTTCGTAACCATCCATCAAGCAATTCTCTAGTGTATTATGTCGAGGAGCAAAGTGAGGAAGAGGCATACATAAACCCTTATGTCTGCTATGATGAAGAGGGTGATCCCATTCTAATGGATTTTAGACTAGTATATTGGTGATGGCATTAGGTTGGGGAAGGGGTAGAGGCCTACGAAATCAAACCAAGACCCTATTGCATGTTGGACTTGTAGCCATCAAGGACACATCTCCTTTCATTGCCTTGAATGAGAGCAAGCTAATCAAGAAAAGGCCAACTTGAGATGCCCTAAGTGTGGAATCACTCATTTGTATGCCGAGTGCTGTAGCCGAAAGCATCCACTAGTTTAGCTATCATGCCATCCGTGCCTTTGGGGATATTTGGAGTCGAGATGCTTGATGGTGAGGCCACTTCCATCTCATTGAATGTCATGATAAGGGGACATGCGAGGCATGATGGTATCTTATTACCTAGACCTAGCAACCTTGATGTAGCCTCCATAAGAAAGAGGAGTCGTAGGAGGAGAAGGAAGAGAGTTGAGATAAAAGTCACACTCAAAACGGACAGTGCCACTACACTACCAAAGGGTAAGCAAGCCACAAATGTAGAAGTAGAAAAATTTGCTCCTAAGATAGCATAGAAGGGGAGTGCCAAGGTTGGGGAATATCTTGATCCGAGGCACCAATTAGAGGTAGTTGATAAGGTCAAGGAGTGGGTAAGAGAAGCCCAAGTACACCTAAAAAATGTGAAACCCATCATAGAATAAAAGATCTATGAGCTCTCTAGTGTGAGAACACCTGACTTGCCTACTCGCATAGAATCTAGAGAAGCATTCGCACCCCATGAAGCACCACAAAGACAAAGACTAGGTGCCACATGCAAGTAGAGTGCTCAAGGGCAACTGCAAAAGAGTGTAGAGGATAATGAAAGGTCTAATGGCCTACTTACAATGTTGATTTTGGCCTCGATGACTCTGCCAATGGGGGATTTGCTTAGGCAAAGTTCCTCATTATGGTGAGAGCTAAAGCAGTTGTGTAGAGGGATCTAACTAGTAAGGAGAAGTTGATTTGCATGACCACGATGTAGCCACGTAGATATTGAGCCTAATACTAAATTTAGTGCCTAAGTCTTTGCATGTAAATGTTTTCTAAGAGGGTACAGAGATGCGTGTGTTCTATTGGTGGTAGCATTAGGAGACGCCACTGTTGAGATATTGAGCTCCACTCGTGATATGCCAGGGTGACCGTTGTGCATTTATGTCACCGACGTGTCAGTTACAGATGCGGTTGGTACACCACCCATGAATAATAGCTAGATGACAGCTATCCTTATCTATTTCTAGTTCGTGGCTCAGTTAGTATGCCACCTTAGTTAGTTGAGTTTGGTTTGAGATCCATATATAGGGTTCTTCTATTTCTATGTACTTGAGTTCTTTTGGCTTACACAACTAAGAAGAGAAAAACTGTTTTCAGCCTCCACCTCTGTGTGTATTTCCCCATTGTGCAAGCAAGAAAGCTACAAGTGAGACTCCTTCCTTCTCTCCCACAATCTTGACATGGTATCAGAGCCTTGTTCGTGGTAAGGAGCTCAAGAAAGCAAGCCAAGCTCGCGGTGTTCTGGTAAGAGGAGCAGTGTTGCTTTCATTTTCTGTTTTGGGAGCAGATCTCTGCAGGTAGCACAGCCGGAAATTGCAAGAGTGCATTGTCTCAGGTTGAGATGCCCTTCGCGGTGAAGCAAGAGGGCAGTATATGCTGCGGGATAGGGCTTTGGCCCTTGACGACCCTGTTTTTTTGATTTGAGGCCATTTCGGGGCCTGTTTTGGAGGCGGAAGTTTTCTGCACGCACTCAGGAAAAGGCCCTGTTTTATGCTGTGCAGCCACTGTTCTACAGGTCGGTGAAAAGTTACTGTAGAAATTGCATCGTATACCTAAGTGACTGTGTGGTCAAATACCACTTTCGTCAGTTTTGCAGATTAGCCCTTGTGAGGCTGAAGTTGTGTTCTTTGCAGTGACATAATTTTTTGCAGTGTTCTGTAATGGCGTCTGATTCTCTTTCACAGATTGTCACTGAAAAGCTTGACAAGAACAACTTCCAAGCATGGAAGTTTAGAATGATGAATTTCCTTATGGGAAAAGGATATTGGGAATTTGTTGCAGGAAATGAAGAAGAACCAGTTCTTCCTGATGTTCCCAATCAACAGCAAATGCATGCATTCAAAGCATGGCATGAGAGAGCCAGGAAAGTTATGTACTGGCTGTCTATCAGTATTTCAGACTCTATGATTGTGCATATTCAGGATGCAAGTACGCCAAAGGAGGCATGGGATACTTTGTCAAAAATGTATAGCACAAATACACAAGCCAGGAAAATGCAGCTCAAGCAAGAGTTGCATAATGTGCAAAGAGAAAGTATGAGCATCAATAACTACCACATGAAGGTGAAGAAGATTGCAGATGCACTTGCTTCCATTGGGTCGCCAGTGGAAGATAACGATTTAGTTTCTGTGACCTTGAATGGTCTAGGAAAGGATTATGCACAGTTTCGGACATCCATTTCAGTTCGTGAAAGATTTCCTGATTTTGAGGAGTTGATTGCTCTTCTAATTTCTGAGGAGCAGAGAAATGGTGGTGCATCTTCTTCAGGAGGAACTTCGAAAGAAGCTGTCTTCTACTCAAATGTTGGAAGAGGTAGAGGCAGAGGAAGAGGAGGCCGATTTGGAGGCCGTGGTAGAAATCAGAATATGCAGCAAACTCAAGAAAACCAGTCCTATGGAGGAGGACGTGGTAACTCTAGAGGCAGGGGGAGCCAAAGAGGTCGTGGTGGATGGCAAAGAGGCCAAAATACAAACATCAATGTTGAATGCTACTACTGTGGTAAAATGGGTCATATGGCTAAGGACTGCTATAAAAAGCAGAATGACATCATGAATGGGAAACTGCAACAAGGGAATTATGCATCTTCTAGTAGACAGGGTGATGACAGAAATGAGCATTTGTTTATGGTGCAGCACATGAACAATTCTGTGACAAGTGCAGAAGAAAGCAACGATGTGTGGTATGTTGACTCAGGTGCATCAAACCACATGACAGGTCATGCAGAATGGATGGAGGATGCAAGGAAAATGGAAAAACCAGGATTTGTGGAGACAGGTGATGATACTGCACATTCTATTGTGCAGATTGGAAAAATTCCTTTGTCTATGCAGGATGGGAAAAAGAAATACCTGTCCGATGTATTTCATGTCCCGAATATCACCAAGAATCTGGTTTCTGTTGGTCAAATGGTTGAGCAGGGCTTGCAGGTCAGATTTAATCCTCATGGATGCTTTGTTGAGGATATGAAAAATAAAGGTCGCTTGATAGCAAAAGGAAAGAAGAAGGGCAGAATGTTTACGTTGGATGCAGACATGTTTGAATTGAGTGCAGCAATGTTTGCACATGGGACTAGTGTAGTTGCAGATATTGATATCTGGCATAAACTCATTGGTCATGTTAATGTACAGCGACTTAAATCAATGCAGGCCCAAAATATTGTTGCAGGATTGCCTAAATTCAAGATTGCAGAAATGCATAAGGTATGTGAAGCCTGTCAGTTTGGAAAACAGGCAAGGAAACCATTTCCTAGACATGTTCAAGAGAGTAAGAAGCCATTGGAATTAATCCACTCTGATGTGTAGACTACTAAAGCTGCATCTCTTGGAGGCTGTCATTATTTTGTTACTTTTATTGATGACTATAGCAGAAAAGTTTGGGTATATTTTATGAAAAAGAAAAGTGAAGTTTTTGGGCATTTTAAAACTTTTAAAGCTATGGTTGAAAAAGAAACAGGCCTGCAAATAAAATGCCTAAGGTCAGATGGAGGGGGAGAGTACCTCTCAAATTAGTTTGCAAGGTTCCTGCAGGAGCATGGCATAAAGCAGCAATATTCATGCAGTCATACCCTACAACAAAATGGAATTGCAGAAAGGAAAAACAGGCATATTGGAGAGGTATCTCGTGCCATGCTCAATGAAAAAGACCTGCCAGATTTTTATTGGGCTGAAGTAGTTGCTACAGCAGTCTACATAATGAACAGGACTCCCACTGCAGCAATACATGGGATGACTCCAGAGGAGAGGTATACTGGTAGGAAACCAGATATTTCTCATTTGAAAATTTTTGGTTGCATTGCCTATGTACATGTGCCAGATGAGTTGAGATCCAAGTTGGATCCAAAAGCTGAGAAGTGCATCTTTATTGGTTACTCTCTGCAGCAAAAAGGGTATAGATGCTATAACCCTTCTACTCGTAAGTTTACAGTGAGCAGAGATGTTGTTTTTGATGAGATGAGTAGCTGGTATAAACCAGTAAATGTGATTGATGATGTAGATGCACAAAATGGTAATGCTGCACAGAATTCACAGCAGCAGTCACAAAATATTAGTGGACCTGGAGCATCCTCTAGCAGTGGTTCACATTCTTCGCCATGGACAGGCAGATTGAGATCAGGAGAATCTTCTCAAAGCAATGCAGATAGTGGTATGCAGGTATCACGAAAAGGAAAAGAGAAGGTTGATCAGCCCATGTTTGATGTGAATGCAGGTCACTCTTATGTGGATGGTGAATCCAGTGGCTCAGAACAGAGCATTGATGATGAGTTGGGTATTCTTTCTATTGTTACACCTGGAGTAAGGAAGACCAGGGATGTTTTGAGAGCACCTGGGAGTGAACCTATTTTGCGCAGGTCTACGAGAGCTAGGTATCCTGTGGATAGGCTGAAATATGATGGATTCACAGCCATTCACTATGCATATATGGTCAAAGTGATACAGGAACCAGAACCCACTTCTTTTGAGCAAGCCATGGGAAAAGAAAAATGGGAGAAAGCCATGGATGAAGAAATGGATGCCTTGGAAGAAAATGCTACATGGGAATTGGTACCTTTGCCTAAAGGTAAGAATGCAATTGGCTGTAAGTGGGTTTATAAGGTGAAGCACAATGCAGATGGTTCTGTGAACAGATACAAGGCAAGATTAGTAGTCAAGGGGTATGCACAAACATATGGCATTGACTATGAAGAAACATTCAGTCCGGTTGCAAGGATGGCAACCGTAAGAGCAGTCATTGCTATGGCTGCATTAAAGGAATGGTCTTTACATCAGATAGATGTGAAGAATGCCTTCTTGCATGGTGATTTGCAAGAAGAGGTATATATGGAGCAGCCACCAGGTTATGTGCATGCTGTTCATCCTGAGTTTGTTTGCAGGTTGAAGAAAGCATTGTATGTCTTGAAGCAAGCACCTAGAGCATGGTCTGACAAGATAGGACAGTATCTTGTCACTATTGGCTTTCAGATTTCCAAGGCAGATTTCTCACTTTATGTGAGAAAAACAGAGAAAGGTATTATGGTACTTGTCATTTATGTTGATGATCTGATTATGACAGGTGACAGTGATGAAGATATCCTTCATGTGAAAATGCTATTGAAGCAGAAGTTTGAGATGAAGGATTTGGGAGAGCTGCGTTATTTCTTGGGCATTGAGGCGATTAGATCACCAAGTGGGATACAGCTCTTGCAGAGGCAGTATGGATTGGACATGCTGTCCAAATATGGGATGACAGGCTGTAAGCCTATTTCAGTTCCTTTGGAGCAGAATGTGAAGCTGAGCGCAGATGCAGGTGAGCTTCTGGAAGACCCTACTATGTACATACGCATAGTAGGAAGCTTGATTTATATGACTATTACCAGGCCAGATTTGAGCTATGCTGTTGGATTGGTAAGTCAGTTTATGCAGGCTCCAAGGAAACCGCATTTGGATGCAGCTAGACGCATACTCAGGTATGTGAAGTCCACATTGCAGTATGGACTATTTTATGAGACTGGGGTTCAGATACAGTTGCATGGATACACTGATGCTGATTGGGCTGGTAGTATTTCTGATAGACGATCTACCAGTGGATATGTGTTTTCTTTTGGGAGTGCTGCAGTTACTTGGAGCAGCAAGAAACAACCTACAGTTGCCTTGTCGAGCACAGAGGCTGAGTACAGGGGTGCAGCAATGGCTGCATGTGAGGTAGCTTGGTTGCATAAGCTACTTTATGATATGCATCAGCCTACAGATGGGCCAGTTGTCATTTATTGTGACAACATGAGCAGTATACACTTGGCAAATAACCCAGTCTATCATGCTAGAACAAAGCACATTGAGGTGCATTATCACTATGTACGGGAGAGGGTTTTACTAGGTCTTATTGATCTAGTTTATGTCAGCACAGAGGATCAGGTAGCTGACATATTTACGAAGGCATTGGGCGCAGAGAAGCTGCGCAAGTTCAGAGACCTGCTTGGTGTGCAGGAATTGGGATTGAGATCGAGGGGGAGTGTTGAGATATCGAGCTCCACTCGTGATATGCCAGGGTGACCGTTGTGCATTTATGTCACCGACGTGTCAGTTACAGATGCGGTTGGTACATCGCCCATGAATAATAGCTAGATGACAGCTATCCTTATCTATTTCTAGTTCGTGGCTCAGTTAGTATGCCACCTTAGTTAGTTGAGTTTGGTTTGAGACCCATATATAGGGTTCTTCTATTTCTATGTACTTGAGTTCTTTTGGCTTACACAACTAAGAAGAGAAAAACTGTTTTCAGCCTCCATCTCTGTGTGTATTCCCCCATTGTGCAAGCAAGAAAGCTACAAGTGAGACTCCTTCCTTCTCTCCCACAATCTTGACAGTCACAAGGAAGGGGATTGTAGACACATGAGCAAGAGTCGGTGTGCTTAGCCATGGAGTCCTATAGGCATGGGGTAACCCACTGGTGAAGACCACAAGCTTTAATGTCACACTGGCTAATGGCATGAAAGTTAGGCCATTTGGAGTGCTAAAGGACTAGCCCTTGAAAATAGCGGGTGTCCAGTTCTTAGTGAAATTCATAGTTATGAAGGGAGTAGACTATGACATTCTACTAGGCCGACCTTGGATGCAGAACACATGAGTAATCAAAGACTAGGGCAATGGTTTTATATTTCTAGGTAACAGGTCATAGGCAGTAAGAGTCGAGATGGACACCTAGAGGACCATGCTGATTGACTTGGATGCCATCTCCCTTATCTTGAAGGGGCACTCATAGGCCAGGAATTCATATGGGCCATTAACAAAGTATATTCCCTATCCTGAAGACGAGTAGGATTGGATGCATGTGTTAGCCACCATTAACCTGCCGTTTTCAGATGAAGAAGAGGATTATAAGCAAGTAGCAAGGACAGTAGGTGAGTCTCGTAAAGCCACCACAACCCAACTACCAAAGTGTGAGACCCCACCTTTAGGGCCACTTTGCATGATGGCTAGAAGTCCTAGTAGATGACAAACTCCTTCCCCTTTCCATATTCCTTCTAATAGATTTGAGCTTCAAAGGATTCTTGAGTACTTGATCTCAAGCCACCAATCTCAAGCCACTCCAAGGCCTCATGAATAAGCCGAAATGGCAATGGATCAAGGTGCATGATGGACCTAAAAACGGGCCGGCACTGGCTCATGCACTAGCCGGACCTCGTCACTATGCGCAAGACAACCCCTCGGCCTCGCGGCCAGGAGCGTCTATCAAAATCTCTGCCTTCCTAAACATTGCGTTTGTAATACGTTGTAGTCCAACTAATCCTAACCCAATATTACTCCTCAGAGGGAGTCCCTTTCACATAGCCAAAAGGCTCGAATCACATGCACATGGGGTTCCTCCTACGACTGAATGCCGTCAACCCTCTGCGACTCTCCTACACCTCGGGGATTGGCCCCTCGATGCGCCGCTCAACATTTAGACATTTCGCACGAACGTCACTACAGGTACCAAATAAATGTATCCAGGAATGTACCATTGTCCTTACTTGACTTCCCATTTATGATCCCATGACTAGCCTACAGCATAGGAACCTCACACTCTCAACGGTGGGTCACAGGCCTATTGAAAACAATTGCTATGCATATCCAGGAGCTAACTCTGATACTTTTAATTTCCTCTAAATGATCATGCAAAGAGGTGGATGCCTAGTGCTCAAACATTTTAAAAACCAGCAGCGTGCGAGTGCAAATCATCTCTTTCATGCTTTTCTTTCTAACCGCTTTGTGCTTCGTTGCAACACCTAGCACCGAAGTGATCTTCGTGCTACTAGGTTTTAATTTTTATCATTATTATTCCGTCCTAGATGCGATGCATATAAAATCAGCAAATTATTCCTCATGCTCAGCGGCATTTAACCATTTTTTTTCCACAACTCTACCCTTCCCCATTGATAGTGCATCATTATATTCATTTCTTTTAGGGTTTCCTTGTCATTTTATGTGGAGAAAGGAAGGAAACACACACTACAACATATAAACAAGGCTGAACTGAAGCATAACTTCATGCCCCAGCCTTGCTATACATCAACAAACATAAATCCTATTTTTCTATATTTTTCGTAGCCCCAAATGTATTTTTCCCCTATTTTTCATGGTTTTTTTTATCATTTTTCCCCATTTTCTTCATTTTCTTGTATTTTTTTAAATTGCTGAAAATGAAAACCAGTTTGTGGGCTGTGGCCCTTAGTTCATTTGCAACAAAATTGAAAGATTAGTTGATGTGTATCGACGGTTTTCCCCATTTATATGCCCAAAACCCTTGTTTTCCTTCATTTTTATGGTTTTTCGTGTCTCGGTTCCCTATTTTCTGCTATCCCACACATGTTTTCCAGATTTTTAAATGATGAACAGCTAGAAACCAACTCAAAGCACGACATACTCAAAACTCAATCCATATGAACACATTTTTATCAACCAAATTTGCATTAAAAGACCATTTTCTTTGTAAAAACAATTATTACCGTGTCTTGCGGGTTTTTTCATTAAATTTGGCACGTCCCACGATTGATTTCCAGCCATGAATTCTGCTTGGAATCAGCAATCTACAATGATTTTGCATTGCTCTTCCATCCCGTCAAGAATCGGCATCCATCCGACCGTCCATCTCCATCCTATCCCTTCAAGCACGAACGGGGGCTAAGAGGAGAGAGAGGGAGGAGAGAGAAAGACTGATTTTCTCTCTCTCCAACCAGTCCACCATTGCGGGAGCGGAGACCGGCGAATTGATCGGCACAACGTCTTGATCAGGCCTGGAGGTTCATTAGTATGGCTTCTTTGCAAGCCAGCAAATCGATTGGGGGGGGGGGGTCGCGTTTTTTTCGGTGGCCGTTTTCAGCCGCCGCCCCCCCTCCATATCCACGATTTTTTTTTGTGGGGGGGGGTGCCAAAGGTCACCCCCCCCCCTCTTGCACCTTTTGAAATTTCAATTTTGGGCCCCCTCTTGGGCACCCCGGCCGGTTTCGGGCCAACTCTCGCGTGCGAACTCTGAACTGCGTTCTGAAAATTTCTGTGAGCTCGTCTCAACATTCCGGACAGGCCTGCAGCTTCACTGACTGGCATGGGCGCACGAAAAAATTATGAAAATTCTCGGAGTGTCGTACGGGCGCCCGTCAAGTACTTGACGCTTAAAATCGTGCTCGCTCGAGCTGCCGCCTTCGTGGTTGAGCATTTTCCCCCGCATTTCCATATTTTTCTCCTATTTTTAGGCATGTTCCGGGGCCTAAAATCCATCCTTCATTGGCGACCACGGGATAGGACGACTCAGTCCGTCGAACCCACGAACATATCTGCGCATAAACAACCAAAGAAGCATCAAACTGATACAAACAATTATCATCATAAAACTCAGCACAATGCTCCCCCTACCCCTAGACAGAACCAAGGCATGACATCCACAAGGAATAGGCCTAGCATCATTTAATAGAAGATCCGAAGCGAGTCACTAACCAGCTGCTCCAACACAGCCAAACAAAAAAAACTATCAAAGAGGTTGCCCTAAGTGGTAGTCTGAACTACTAACCAACTAAAGACAACACAACTAGGAGCTCCTACAAGGCGAGGACTCCTATAGCCTGATCAAAGAGTATTTTCTTTCAGTACATGTCTTCTTTTAGGGCTTGTATTGGATGAACATACTTGGGCATGTAAAAAGGAGGGAGCTGAGCGTAGTGACCCAAGGAGAACAGGGCATCGGTCTCAGGACCTGTCTCGGCACCCAAGGACCTACCAAGCCCTCGCAAGGCGACACTTAATCCTTTTCTAACGCTCACTTTTATTTTCGCTCCAACCTTCCTTGTTTTGATATTATTTTTCCAGCAAGAAGCCACCCCTAGGAAGACAAGGTATCGGCCCCGGGTCTGACTCGTCCCCAGGAACCTACCAGGCCTTCGCAAGGCAATGATCAACTACTTATATATTTTCATTTCTTTTCTTTTCATTGATAGGGGTTAGAACCCCTTTTTACACACCTTCGCATTTATATTCATCTTTTCGGATATTCAGGATTTCTTGGCATCAGCATTATGATCTTCCAGCAGGCTTCTCTAACTGCCTCACTACTAACAAGAACTCCTAGAACGGCTACCTGGCAGGCTAGCAGAACAGAGCCACTAGGGCTTCCTTCTAAAACAGATCTTTCAATGTCTAACAATGTCTTTACAGGAGGCAATGACTACCCCGACCTCCCTCAAACATACTTAGCCCAAACCTGGGACTGCATGCCTTGGTCGCCGGTCCCCAACAAAAAGTATCCCCTCAACAAGTACAAATACACATATAACAGGAAAGAAAGGTACTCGTAAAGGAGAAATATCACCTGGAGTGGCCACAAGAAGCTTCCATCGCAGCAAAGGCTCCTCCAGGCTCCACCAAATTCCACGAACCACGAAACCTGTCCAGCACAACAATAAAACAAAAACCCAATTAAACGCACCCGCACTAGACAGGGAAATGGCCCTCTTGGCCTAATGAAATCAGACATGACTTTGCTACAAAACTAAATCGGCCCTCGTGGCCTAATGAAATAAAGCAATACGATGCAGAACATCCACCTGGAAACAACCATGATAGACATCAAAGCATACTATTCCCAGGGGAACAGGGCTTGTAGCCCTAAACTAGGTGCATTAAATTATGACCTATCCCTCCTGCGTATATCGCAAGAGGTGTTCGCATCACATGTCGTCTAATCAGTCTGTGGGTCCCCGATAATAAAGGTAGATGCGTCTCGCTTACCCTTTGCATCACCCAAATCAACCATCGTCTGCCAAAGAGGGCATGTTCAGAAAGCATACCCCACAAACGACCAGGTCCTGTATCACCATCAATAGATATATCGGGACAAGGGCCACAATTAAAGAAGAGGTCCTCTTCATACGCAAGATTAGCCAATGAATCGGCAAACTGATTCCAATTCCGTGGAATCAGCTGAAAAGACACTCTATCGAATTCGTCTAGCAGGGCTATGGCAGTGTGATGGTACATACAAAGGATCGGGTTCCGCACCATGTACGTCCCATTGAGTTGATTTAAAACCAACTGAGAGTCCCCTTTCACCAACAACTGGCGGATACCACCCTTTTTTGCAATATTCAAACCCATGATCAGGGCTTTGTATTCGGCCATATTATTAGTAAAATTCGCCCCGAGATAAGCAGCTAACTTCATGACAATGCGTCGTCGGGGGTCTCGGATGACAACTCCTACACTTCCTTTTTTGCATGCACCCCTGGACGCCCCATCAAAGTACAAGGTGTACGTCCATAAAGGGTTGACATATTCTGCCATCCTGAACTCTACTCGTAATTATGGTAATCGAAATTCAGCATATTCAACGGGTGGACTGTAGGCTCCATCCCTCCATCATCATTGAATTCAACAGGGATGCTCGGCAAAAGTTGTAGGCAGTGATGGCAGAAGACCTTGATTTCCCAAATGAATGTCTCGCCTTCTTGCTCAATCACCTTGTATCCTTTGCTCCACCAAATGAGCTTTCCCTGATGATATCTCTGTTCCAAATATGGGTGTTCTAAATAAGGGATCAGACGACCCATCAACCTCTATCACGATTTCCTTGCAGATGTTTGATCGATCTTTCCTAGACCTGCAAGGCAGTCATAGCATTAGTGCAATCAGAAGTAATAAGGTTTAATCTTATTAAGATTAACCTTATTTTTAAATTCTATCCCCTCAAGGTCAGCTAACAACACTGTAGATTTATTCTTTCCTATCCTAACGATCTTATAGGGCCCATCCCATTTGGGTTCTAGCTTGCCTGGGAATAATTCACGTCGTGCGTCATAATACAGAACAAGCTGTCCTTTCTTGAAGGTATATTTCTTGGCTTTGAGGTCGTGTAGCTTCTTCATTCGGCGCTTCGCCACTTCTTGGTGCAATAAGCTCTGCAACTTAAGCTCATCTAAATGTGCCAGTGTCGTCAAGCGCTCAAAAAGAGCGTCTTCATCACTCAAAGAATGATTGATGGCAAACCGAATAGTCGGCAGCTCAATCTCTAAAGGCAAGACACACTCCTCCCCATATACTAACTTGAACGGGGTATGGCCAGTGGCTCGTTTGAAAGTCGTATTATAGGCCCACACTGCCACGTATAACTTTTTATCCCAATCCCGTTTCTTTTCCGACACAGTTTTGGACAGGATGCCCACAAGCTGCTTATTGGTACTTTCGACTTGCCCATTGGCTTGCGGATTATAGGGGGTTGTCTTGTTATGCTTGATGTTCCACAACTCTGTCAAACCTTTAATCACCTTATTCAGGAAATGAGTTCCGCGGTCCGACACTAATTCTTTCGGTGGACCAAACCGGCATATTATCTGCTCTAAAAGGAAACTAGCAGTTTCTTTAGCATCATCTTTCCTTGTTGCACGTGCTTCTGACCACTTTGTGAAGTAGTCAGTTGCTACAATGATGTATCGCTTTTGCGTAGTCGATGACGGAGTAATAGGACCCACAAAGTCTATTCCCCACTTCTCAAATGGAAGTATCGCCATAATAGGGGTGAGTGGTCGTTTCCTATTCTCTCGACTATCATGTCGTTGGCAAATATCGCATCGCTTAACATACGCAAACGCATCCTGGAAGATGGCAGGCCACCAATAACCTGCTCTTAAAGCCTTTTGTGCTGTAAGCCGTCCAGCAAAATGGCCACCGCAAGCAGAATCATGGCACTCTTCCAAAATGAACGGCACCTCGTCAGGCGTCACACATCGGCGATAGATATCATCAACCCCTTGCCGATATAATGTACCTGCGATCAAGGCAAACTTTAACGCTTGCTGCTTAATTTTCCTTTTCTCAGCCTTAGATAGTTCGGATCCCGCCTCTCCTGTTGATAAATAATGCGTTATTGCAGCATACCAGGAGGGAATAGATGCCGTATCTATTTTAAATATCATCTCCATGTCACTACCTTCAGCTACAGATTCTTTCGGCTCCCCAAAGTCCACTAGACATTCCACGATGCCTTGCAACCTTGGTGGCTTACTCCTGATTTCATAATCAAATTCCTGCAAAGTGATCAACCACTTCGCTAAACGATCAGGCGGCTGTAACTTATTCATCAATAGTCGAAGTCCCTCCGCCTTCGTATAAAGCACGACTTTCTCATAGAGAATGTAATGCCTGAATTTCTTGGTCCCAAAGACCATCGCTAGACACAGCTTCTCCATGTAGGTGTAATTGATTTCGGATACCCCCAGCTTCCGACTAGCAAAAGCAATCGGGTGGTACCACTTCTCTTCCCAAATTTGGGCTAAACAGCAGCTGATACTATACATGGTGGCTGCTGAGAATATATAGAACACCTCACCTCTTTTAGGTGCTTTTAAAACGGGCGCTCTTGCTAGCTCTTGTTTCACGTCCTCGAATGCTACCTTACAAGGGTCACCCCATACAAACGAACAGCTAAAGGACAATAAATTTGTAAGCGGTAACGTTCTTTCTGCTAAGGCATTAATGAATCTACGGTAGTAACCAACCGAAGACAGAAAGCTATGAACTTCTTTCGGAGTGCGTGGTGGACCCATGGCAATTATAACTTTGACCTTTTCGGGGTCTGTCGCAATTCCTACCGAACTGACCACATGGCCCAGCAATAGCCCATAAGGTACTCCAAAAGCGCACTTCCGTGGGTTTAGGGCGATGCAAAATTGTCTACAGCGCTCAAAGCATTTTCTCAAAATGATCAACTGCCTTTCCCTCACGGTGGCGGCCCCTAAGTCATCAATAAACACCCTCAACTCTTCAGGGGATATGTCACCGAATGTCTTATCGGCTGTTCGTTGCCACGAACCAGGCGCATTGCATAAACCAAAAGCCATCACGTGGTAAGCAAAAGTACCAAATACAGTAATGAAAGTTGTTTTCAACTTGTCCTCTTCTGCAATTGCCATTTGGTTATATCCTGCAAAGCAATCCATAAACGAATATATCTCCCTACCCGCTAATTGATCCAAAATCTGGTCAATAAATGGCAATGGGTAGTAGTCCTTAACTGTCTGCTTATTCAGCTCCCTAAAGTCTACACATAAACGGATCTGATTATTCTTCTTCTTTCTAATCACAACTGGCGAACACCATTCCATGTGTTGCACAGGAAAAATCAAACCCGCTTTTCGAAGCTTCTCTAACTCTTCAAACAGCCCGTCCCTCAATTCGAAAGGCATACGCCTTACTTTCTGCCGTACAGGACGACTGCCCTCTTTCAACGGAATTGTATGAACAGCAAGGCTAGGAGGGATGCCTCTCAACTCATCATAACTCCAGGCAAAGATATCACGGAATTCCTGGATCAAGGCCACATAGTCCTCCCTTTCTGCTGTACTGAGCATGGACCCTAATTTGATTGGCCGCGAATCATCAAGCGTACCAAGGTCTAGCTCGATAACATCTGCATCCCTTATACGATCGTGGGCCTCTATCGGCTCGTTCAAAGTGATCTGATAGATGTCCTCTGTGGTGGATCCCTCTTTGGACTCATCACTCGAGGATGTCTCACTGGCAGATAAATCTTCTAATGTCTCCAATTCTGTAGAAGATAGAGGAGCTCTCTCACTCTGCGGGGACTCAGGGTAAGCATCAACCACCACACGCTGGGCACCTCTGCCGAATATTAATCGACCGGCAGGTATATCAACTTGGCAATCCGCTTGCAAGATCCAAGGTCGTCCGAGTAATACTTGGTAACTTGGCCGCCCTGCAAAACGAATCACCCTAAAGTCCAACATGCATTCTACATTTGCAACAGTGACATGGACCTTAGTAATGCAGCCTTCCGGCTGTCTCAAACTGTCATCTGCCATTCTGAGAATTGTGGAAGTATCTTTTTGAATCGCAAGACCCAACCTTTCCATCAGTTCAGAACTCATAATGTTAACGGATGATCCAGTGTCGACAATGGCATAATCTACTAATATCCCATCGACATAGGCTGCAACCCTTGGGCAATGCTTCTCAGCATGCTCGAACCAGTCATCACCAACTCGCGCAATACCCAAAGGTTCTACGATATACCCGGTATGTAGGATCTTTCTAAATTCTTTGCGTACTCCTGGGGAAAGTTTAATAAGCTGTAAGAGGTTCACATCTGGCTTGACTTCGCAAAGGGAGCTCGCCAAATCGAATTCATGATAGTTCGATAGAGCTCGCTTTTCACGCCAAACCATTCGCTCTTTAGGTCGCTGAACTGGCTTTATTGCCTCTTTCTTAACTTTCACCTTCTTCTTTGGTGCTTCCTTATCGGCTTTACTCTCTACGGGCTTCAAAGGTCCCCCTTCTAGGGCAGGATCCAAAACTTGCGTTCCTTTGTCGCCTTGTTTAGGGTTTCCGTCGACAGGCTTATCCATGTCGGCTTCTCTACCCTTTTTACCCCTTGTAAGGACAGCTCGTAGATTAGAGGTTTCAGCATCATTAACGCGTACAGCCTCAATCAAACTAACCCCACTACCACTTGGTAGCTCTTCCACTGTAGTCTTTGGTCGTTGAAGTATTTGTTTAGGCCCGTTTTCTGGCTGGGAGTCATTTCCTTGGGCACGATGATTGACAGGCCCTGGTTGCCGACTACCACGCTGGAGAGAACTGATCTTACTCCAGCAAGTAGCTGCTAAATGGCCAGATTTTCCACAAATATCGCACTTAACATTTGGGCAATTTCTTGGATAGTGCTGCCCGCCACACCATTTGCAACTAAACCTCGACGGTGCACCCTCCTCCGGGTATCTACTTCCTATCAAATTTTGTTGTTTTTTAAGGAAGTTGACATCAACGGCTATTTGTCGATACTGCTCCGTAATCATGTCGGTATAATGCTTCATCATATCCTTAACCTCACCAAGAACATTGGAAGAACTGGACTCATAGCCTTGGTCATTTCCATGTCATTCCATCGGCCTAACAATTCGATTAGGCACTGGTTGTTGAGCCACAGGCATGGTGTTAGAATTGACCGCCTGGCCTCCACCACTTGAAGCCATTTGACTGCCCGTAGGCATCGACATGCTAGGGGGAGCTGGTAATAAAGGCACATTCTGCATCATGTTCCCTCTCCCATTAGGGTTAGCCATCGCTATCCCTTGGCCACTACTGCCATTGGCTATTGCCATATTGTTTCCCAATACTAAACCCATGTTCGAATTGCCTTTAGAAGCATAGGCTGCTTGTAGTCGGGATTCCACCTCTTGTGCTCGTGTAATGGCAATATCAATATCCCCCAAGGGGACACTACTCAACTGCAATTGGATATTGAAGTCCAAACCATGTAGGAAATATTGCAATTGGGCAGCTGCGGGGATAGGGATAGAGGTGTCCAACTTACGGAAGACCTCTTTTATCTTCTTCGCATAAGCACGAATATCCTCGTGTGGATCTTGGCGGGTCACGTTGAGTACACGCAACCAATATTGCCCACCCCTTTCAGGGGCAAACTCCCTTCGAAAAGCTCCATAAAATGCATCAATGTTCAATATGGTTCCGGCTTCTAAACCATGATACCATATAGCGGCTCTTCCTTTGAGAGTCATATTGAAGAACATCATTAAATGCCCTTCTTCTTGAATGCGACAATTAAACATCAGCTTTTGAAACTCCCTAATGTGGAGTTCCGCATCTTCCTCAACTAACCCATTAAAAATGGGTAGCGGGTACCCTAGAGCCGGCAAATCCGTCGTTCCTGCTGGAATTGCAATAGGCTGCGCCATGACGAGGATTGGATTTGCACTAGGAATGGGGGACGGTGGGGTTACACCTCCCGTACTTGACGTGGAATGGCTTATAGAAGGAAGGGGAGCACTAGAGCTTCCACCTTCTCCTAACTTACTGCTTGGGGTCCTAAGACCACTAGATCCACTCCCTCGTAAGGGTTCAGCACCGCTACGCTTAGGGGAATATCTCCTAAAAATTTCAGCACGTCGCCTAGCTCTTTCGTCTCTTTCTTGCTTTTGGATTTCTGCTAGACGATGCTTATCAATAAATAACGGATCAATCTCAGTATCCTTTGGCATAAACTACTAGTTGGTCCTTAAACAACCAGTATTCGAGAACCGCCACTTTTAAGCAGCTCCCGACAGACGCACCACTGATGGACCTAAAAACGGGCCGGCACTGGCTCATGCACTAGCCGGACCTCGTCACTATGCGCAAGACAACCCCTCGGCCTCGCGGCCAGGAGCGTCTATCAAAATCTCTGCCTTCCTAAACATTGCGTTTGTAATACGTTGTAGTCCAACTAATCCTAACCCAATATTACTCCTCAGAGGGAGTCCCTTTCACATAGCCAAAAGGCTCGAATCACATGCACATGGGGTTCCTCCTACGGCTGAATGCCGTCAACCCTCTGCGACTCTCCTACACCTCGGGGATTGGCCCCTCGATGCGCCGCTCAACATTTAGACATTTCGCACAAACGTCACTCAAGGTACCAAATAAACGTATCCAGGAATGTACCATTGTCCTTACTTGACTTCCCATTTATGATCCCACGACTAGCCTACAGCATAGGAACCTCACACTCTCAACGGTGGGTCACAGGCCTATTGAAAACAATTGCTATGCATATCCAGGAGCTAACTCTGATACTTTTAATTTCCTCTAAATGATCATGCAAAGAGGTGGATGCCTAGTGCTCAAACATTTTAAAAACCAGCAGCGTGCGAGTGCAAATCATCTCTTTCATGCTTTTCTTTCTAACCGCTTTGTGCTTCGTTGCAACACCTAGCACCGAAGTGATCTTCGTGCTACTAGGTTTTAATTTTTATCATTATTATTCCGTCCTAGATGCGATGCATATAAAATCAGCAAATTATTCCTCATGCTCAGCGGCATTTAACCATTTTTTTTCCACAACTCTACCCTTCCCCGTTGATAGTGCATCATTATATTCATTTCTTTTAGGGTTTCCTTGTCATTTTATGTGGAGAAAGGAAGGAAACACACACTACAACATATAAACAAGGCTGAACTGAAGCATAACTTCATGCCCCAGCCTTGCTATACATCAACAAACATAAATCCTATTTTTCTATATTTTTCGTAGCCCCAAATGTATTTTTCCCCTATTTTTCATGGTTTTTTTTATCATTTTTCCCCATTTTCTTCATTTTCTTGTATTTTTTTAAATTGCTGAAAATGAAAACCAGTTTGTGGGCTGTGGCCCTTAGTTCATTTGCAACAAAATTGAAAGATTAGTTGATGTGTATCGACGGTTTTCCCCATTTATATGCCCAAAACCCTTGTTTTCCTTCATTTTTATGGTTTTTCGTGTCTCGGTTCCCTATTTTCTGCTATCCCACACATGTTTTCTAGATTTTTAAATGATGAACAGCTAGAAACCAACTCAAAGCACGACATACTCAAAACTCAATCCATATGAACACATTTTTATCAACCAAATTTGCATCAAAAGACCATTTTCTTTGTAAAAACAATTATTACCGTGTCTTGCGGGTTTTTTCATTAAATTTGGCACGTCCCACGATTGATTTCCAGCCATGAATTCTGCTTGGAATCAGCAATCTACAATGATTTTGCATTGCTCTTCCATCCCGTCAAGAATCGGCATCCATCCGGCCGTCCATCTCCATCCTATCCCTTCAAGCACGAACGGGGGCTAAGAGGAGAGAGAGGGAGGAGAGAGAAAGACTGATTTTCTCTCTCTCCAACCAGTCCACCATTGCGGGAGCGGAGACCGGCGAATTGATCGGCACAACGTCTTGATCAGGCCTGGAGGTTCATTAGTATGGCTTCTTTGCAAGCCAGCAAATCGATTGGGGGGGGGGGGGGGGGGGGGGGGGTCGCGTTTTTTTCGGCGGCTGTTTTCAGCCGCCGCCCCCCCTCCATATCCACGATTTTTTTTTGTGGGGGGGGGTGCCAAAGGTCACCCCCCCCCTCTTGCACCTTTTGAAATTTCAATTTTGGGCCCCCTCTTGGGCACCCCGGCCGGTTTCGGGCCAACTCTCGCGTGCGAACTCTGAACTGCGTTCTGAAAATTTCTGTGAGCTCGTCTCAACATTTCGGACAGGCCTGCAGCTTCACTGACTGGCATGGGTGCACGGAAAAATTATGAAAATTCTCGGAGTGTCGTACGGGCGCCCGTCAAGTACTTGACGCTTAAAATCGTGCTCGCTCGAGCTGCCGCCTTCGTGGTTGAGCATTTTCCCCCGCATTTCCATATTTTTCTCCTATTTTTAGGCATGTTCCGGGGCCTAAAATCCATCCTTCAGTGCATGACCTAAACCTCATGTACAATTGGGCACTGATCACGGATGTGAAAAAAGAACAGAGAATAGAGACTTAGACAACAACAAGCAGTCAGAACATAGTGATTCGGACGAGGGTATGAGGACTGCTGCTTCGCAAATGAGGAAAGTAAAGAAGAGGTTGAGATGATAGAATACAACATAGATGGTCGATTGATCAAACAAATAGGAGTAGACTCTAGGTCACGGAGAGTCAACGCTTTAGAATTAAAAGAGGAGTCTCCAAAGCTGAATGTGATCACACTTGATTGGATCACTTAGATATGATGGACTATGAGCAAGTAGGGCTAGTCGAACGAGCCTAGTGCCCATGCCTCTCTTTAGAATGGAATTAGCCTCAAAGCTACGACCACCAGGGGAGACTCCCTCCTTGAGTGAGGGTTGCGAGTTTAACTCATAATTGGAAGCAAGCTCTGAGAGTAATCCATAGAGATACCCCAGCCACCTAAATCCCAATGCATCAAGGGGGACTTGCCGGTCCATCTAAGGTGTAGATGGTTGAAGGAGGAAAAGAGAGGATAATCAAAGGGGTCGGAGACCAAACAATAAAGTAAGTCCCATGACCTATCAAAGCGATTCACTAAATTCAAGAAAAGGGAGATAGGATAGTGATCTTGTTGGGAGTGAAGAGGCATGCATAGGCAAAAAAATTGATAGAAGGGCCAGCCAAAGTCAAGGAAGTCAACTTAATACGGGAAGGGGAGAAGCCTTGACCTTTGTTAGTAGCCAACAACCTAACCGAGTAAGAGGATATTGATCTCATTGCTCTCTTGTGAGAGTACATAGACATCTTTGCTTGGTCCTTAGATAAACTCAAAGGAATTGATTCGAGTGTCATGATGCATAACATTCTAATGACTCTTGACGCAACATCAATAAAGCAATGACCTTAGCTGATGTATTTGAAAGCATGCTCATGTCATCAAGGAGGGGATTGATAAACTATTGAAGGTTGGATTCATCTATGAGATCGAGCACATAGACTAGGTATCACCCATTGTGATTGTCTTAAAGAAGAATGAAAAAATTTGAGTGTATGTAAACAATAAAAAATTTAGTGCCATAACTAAGAGAGACAATTACCCATTTCCCTACAGGGAGTACATGCTCAAGAGAGTAGCAAGAAAAGAAGTCTATAGTTTCCTAGACAGATTCTCGAGCTATAACCGAGTTAAGGTGTATTGTGACAATAGACACAAGATGGCATTCGCAATGGAATGGGGTGTATTTGCTTACATAGTCATGCAATTTGGGCTAACTAATGCAACTACCACTTTCTAGCATCTAATATGTGTCATCTTCAAGGACATACTTAGGTGAGAACTAGAGGTATTCATTGACAATCTATGCATATACTCTAGTTGGATGGAACATCTACATAAACTTCGTGCAATCTTTGAGTGGTGTCAATTGTATAGTCTCTCTTTAAAACCCATAAAGTGCTAGTTCTAGGTTGGATGTGGGTGTGCCTTGGGGGGGAAAGGGGGCTTGGAGGGGGGTGGTGTGTGTTGTGTCTGTGGGGGGGGAAGGGGGGCTTAGAGGGAGGTGGGTGTGGGTGTGCCTTGGGGGGGAAAGGGGGCTTGTAGGGGGGTGGGTGTGGGTGTGGGTGTGCCTTGGGGGGGAAAGGGGGCTTGGAGGGAGGTGAGCACGTGGGGGAAAGGAGCCGACAGCGGGCGCGTGGTGGAAAGGACAAGCAGGGGCGGCCGGGGCACAGGGCAGTGGCCGCGGGCCAGAGGCCACGGCGGGGCCATAGGCGGTGGCAGGGAGTGCAGGACAGGGCGCCACGAGGAGGGGGGCAGGGAGTGGAGGAGAGGCCCACGAGGCAAAGGACAGGCGCAGGCGGGGCCCAGCGAGGAGAAGAGGGAGGGGGCGGATGGCGGCGCCGTGGAGGAGGGAGGGAGGAGAAGAGAAGAAGGAGGGGAAGGAGAGGAGGAGGGGGGGAGGGAAAGGAGGAGGAGGGGAGGGTGAAGATGGAGGGGGGAAGAAGGCACGCAGGGAGAGAGGGATGGAGAGAGGTAGTTGGGGGGGAAGGGGTCGGGGAGAGAGAAAGGTGGGGGTTGGGGGGGATGGGGAAGGATGCCCAAGGGGTGGGGTGGAAAGGGCGCCCGGGGGTTGGGGGTGGGGTGCCTAGGGATGTGGGTGGGGGTGCCAAGGGGTACCCATCATAAGAGAAAGGCGTGCCCTCGTCCCTCGCGCGTGTGCGGGGCGGGGTAAAAAAATTTGCCGTGACGGGATCAAAATAACGTCGGGATGGCGGTACGGGGCACGCAGACGCGATCGGGGAGCGTGGAGAGGCGTGAGATTGAAAACGGGCGCGTTCACGCGCGGGACGAGTCGCGCGAAAACACGGAAAAAGAAAGAAAAATGAATATCTCCCAATCCGAGCATCAAAACAAAATGTCGTAAAAATAAAAAGTGGGATGATGGCAGGGGAAAGACAGGGAAAATGTGCAACGGGGGTTCCGGGGGAAAGACAGGGCGTTCACATGCAAAAAACGCAAAAAACGAGTCTAAAAACACAATTAAAAATTAATATCGGAAGATCCGTGCATCGGAACGAGGTGCAAGAAAAAGGAAAAATGTGCAAAAAGACGTGCCTAACAATTCTAGCATGTCAAAACAGGGTTCCGACTGAGATAAGATGCGTTCACGTGGGAAAAACCCAAAAAACAGACCTGAAAATGGAATCGAAAATTAATATTGGACAAACCGCTGGCCAGAACGACGTGCAGTAAAAAGAAAAAATGTCTGCAGGAAAGGGGAGGTACAGGGTTCTCATGTCAGAACGCAGTTCGGGCTGAAGTAGGAAGGGGTCACATGCGAAAAACACCAAAAATACGTCCGAAAACACATTTAAAAATTAATAATTAAAAATCCAGAAGTCGAAAGAGGGTGGAGGAAAAAGGAAAAAGGTGGAGGAAGGCATGTTGGACATAGCTGGCAAATCAAAGTGGAATTCCGATGCAAACAGGGCAGATTCACATGGAAAAATGTCAAAAAGATGCACGAAAAAGTCTCGAGAAACCGCAAAATTAATATTGGACAAACCGTGCATTGAAATGACATGGAGTAAAAAGGAAAAATGTCAGGAGAAAATGCTTGTCAGGATTATGACATCAGATCACGGTTTCGAAGCAAGAAAAGCACGTTCACATGGAAAACCGGCTAATGTATGCAAAATGCTTCAAAAATTAATAACTCGAAAACTGTGCACCGGAACAGGGGTGGGTAAAAAGGAAAAATGGTCAGTTAAAAGGGAGGAATAGGGCTATAAGGTTGGATGTGGATTTTGGTGAACGTAGGGTGCATGTACATAGCAGGACAACAGAATCAGGGAATGAAGAAAAACTGCAAGGGAACAGTCCCGAGGGTGGGTGAAAAATAAACGGGTGGGCGGGAAGGGACCCCATTAGGGTAAAAGCAAGTCATGGCATAGAGGCATTAGCAGGTGGAGGCATATGCAGAAGGGTATGCAATGTAGACGCGCAGGGACGCGTCCCCACACTTAAAACCTTAACGAATAGGGTTAACCGAGCAACAGGGACCTAGGACCACTAAACAGACCATCCGCTAACATTCCCACACTTAAAACATAAACGTCACTGAGAAACAGAAGGTGTAGGGTTAGAAAAACTTGGCCCATCTTGTAGAGAATCAATGTTGATTGTCGATGGCACGTCTTGTGTCGTTGTCGATTGCAGGAGGTACCAAGGTTCACTCTAGCACACGTCCTTCGTGGCAGGGACCACGCGGCAGCACCCAGGGAGGTAGCTGGTTGAAGGAATCGCAGGAAATTCATCGATGATAAGGAATGTTGCACTCAACTCACAATCACTCAAAGGGAATGAAAGAACAATCACTCGCCCCATGACTAATAGCACTCGAGGAAGAATGATTGAAACCCATATCTCATACCCGGTTTAGAAATCGACAAGGGGGATGGTGCAGAGGGAGTATGCCAGGGTGCACAGTTGATGGGGCATCAGTGCGTCCAACCCGTCTGGCATAAGTGCAAGGAGGAAGGCAAGGGAGCCTTACAGTGCAGTGTAGAGAGCAGGGTGACGTGTCATGTGATGACGGTAGAGACCCACCCCATGGGTGCATAGGGAAACGGGAACATACCTGACTCCAAGTGTCATAACGTCCCTCAATCTCACCTCTCGATAATTGATTGAAGAAACTCCAGTCACACTCAGCCCACCCTCTGTCTCACTCTCTGTTGATAGATACAGGAGGGAAACCATGTCCTGAAACCCATTGATGTTATCCTCACGGTCACTGGTGCAGAGGTTGTATGCCTTGTGCGCATTTGATGGTGCAACTGTGCATCCCGCCCTGTGCCAGCATACGGTGCGAGAAGAAAGGCCAGGGAGCCTTATAGTGCATTGTACAAAAACAAATTGTGCTTTGTGTATTGAGAGGCCCATCCCGTGCGTGCAACACTCCATTCACACTGCTCACCTCTCATTTGATTTAAAAGGAAAGACTGGTCACTTGCCCCACCCTCTGTCCCACTCTCTGTTGATAGTTACAGAGGGCAACCCATACTCACTTCCCCATCTGGTTAGGATGAAAGCTCACATCACTCGATTGTTTGTCGATGAAGATCGCGTCGTCAGTTGTTGAAGAGGCGTACCCAGGGAGGCAGCCATCAAATCGAACGTTGTGTTGGATAGGAATATGGCGTCTGCTAGAGGACAGTTAGACACTCTGCCGAGAGACACAGGACACAGCATACCAAGGGAGGCAGCTTCGAAACTGGACCTGGGGATATCAATTGATGAATCCACTTTTTGGACTGCTGGGTGTTGCCACCTTTTCCACAGCCAGCTTCCCGCCCAAGGGTGTGTGCCACCTTTTCTTGGAACGAGGCCTGCTATGATAGGGAATTGCTTCCTTTTCTCCCATAACAGATTTGTTTCTTTTTTTTTTCACTTTTCTTTTTCTCCTACTCCCGAGGGTGTTTCCACCTTTTCTCGAAGAATAGGTCGGCATGATAGGGACCTAAGTCCTTTTCTCCCATGACCGATATGTATATATTTTTCTCTTTTTTTTTTCGAATTAAGCAAGGGAATGGTGGAAATACCATTTGTCAAAACCCACCTCACCAGTGCCGCTGGTGGAAAATAGAGGATAAGAGATCAATGCTGGAAGGTGGGGCTGAGGGGACAGAGGGTTGCGTCCACCTCATCAAGAGTGGCTGAAGAACGGCTATCAGAAGTAGCATCATAAGAGTGACAGTGCCGCGCCAATGAGGAAAAGGATCAGGTGACTGTGATTGTCAAGATCCCCAAGGAGGGAAGTACTTCTTCAAGCGATATCCATTGATCAGGAAGGGATCATCAGAGGCATCAACGGTCTGCACTTGGACAGAGCCATTAGGGTTGACAGCAAGTACCTTATATGGGCCCATCCACCGTTGTTGAAGCTTGCCAGAAAACTTGCCAAATCGTGAATCATAGGCTAGGACCAAATCACCTTCCTTGAACTCCTTGTGCTTGATGAAGCTGTCATGGTAAGCCTTGCGTCGAGCTTGCGTGGCTTCCATGCACTGTAGAGCCATCCTACGAGTTTCGTCCAAACATTCCAGGTGTAGGAGATAGCGTTGCAGTGAATTATCATTCCCCAAATGCTCTTTGATAGCCACTCGCAAAGAGGGGAATTCCAATTCAACAGGGAAAACAACTTCTGTACCATACACCAGCTGAAAGGGTGTCTATCCTGTTGCTGCTTTATGGGAGGTTCTGTATGCCCAGAGGGCCTCTGTAAGTCGATCATCCCAGTCACGACGATGTGCAGCAATTGTTCTTGTCAGAATCCAGCTGAGGATGCGATTGGTGACTTTGACTTGGCCGTTGGCTCTAGGGTAGTAAGGAGTGGACTTGTGATGGCGGATCTTATACACCTCTGTTAACTCTTCCATGACTTTATTAATGAAATGAGTGCCTCTGTCACTTACAAGCTCTAAGGGACTGCCAAAACGGGTGATGATATTCTCGTACATGAACAAGGCCACGTTGTTACCATCGTCCCACTTTAGGGCTTTAGCTTCACACCACTTTGTAACATAATCCATACATACGAGGATGTATCTATTCTATTTCCTTCTGGTAGGAGGATCAATTGGACCTATGAAGTCAATGCCCCACTTCTCAAAAGGCTTCAAGGGAAGGATAGGTTGTAGTGGCATGGCACTTGTTTTGGGTTTTCCCATTCTCTGACATGCATCACATCTTTTATAGTAATCATAGGCATCCTTATGAATGGTAGGCCACCACTATCCTATTAGCAGAGCCTTCCTGGCTGTGGCTTCTCCTGCAAAGTGGCCCCCACATAGCTCGTCATGGCAAGCCTTCAGAACAATCCCAATCTCATCTCCTGCAACACATCTTCTGAGCACTTGATCTTTGCCTTTCTTGTACAGTGCACCGCCTAGCAGGGTGTAGGGGGCTGATTCTAACATAAGCTTCTTCCTTTCCCGACTAGAAATACTAGGAGGATACTGTTGGGTTGCCAGCAGATTGGCAATGTCTGCATACCAGGGGGTTACAGTTTCTACCAAGAATAGGGAAGCATCAGGGAGGTCTGGATCATCCTACTCCTCGTTTGCAGTTTGTGGGATACGCGACAGATGATCAGCCAGAACATGGGAATGACCAGGTTTGGTAATTACCTCAAAGTCAAACTCCTCGAATAGAAGGAGCCATCTCATCATTCGTCCTTTCACATCCGCTTTGTTCATCAGGAAGGACAGGGCCTCATGATCCACATAAAATTTAAAGTGGGTAGATAGGAGGTAATGACGAAACTTCTCTAGGGCAAACACCATTGCCAAGCACTCCAGCTCTATCACTGTATAGTTCCATTCCCTATCAGTGACTTTTCGGCTTGTGTAATAGATGGGTGGATCCAGCTTCGAGGAACCCTTCTCGCAGAGAACTGCGCCTAAGCCTTCAATTGATGCATTAGTGTGTACATGGAACTCTTTCGTCCAATCAGGAGGTTGAAGAATGGGTGGCTCAATCAGACACTGCTTCAGAGTGTTGAAGGCTTTGTCACATTCTTCCGTCCAAATAAACTCTGCATCTTTCCTCAGAAGCTTGTGCAAGGAGGTTGCCTTTGTTGCAAAATGGGCTATGAACCTTCTGTAGTAACCCACATGGCCTAGGAATCCCCTCAACTGTTTGAGGTTGGTGGGTGCTGTTAGAGCTGCGATCTTTTCGATCTTTGCAGGGTCTGTTGATATCCCTTGTGCAGAGACAATGTGGCCCAACAGAACTCCAGAAGAGACCCCAAAGATGCATTTGTCGGGGTTGAGGGAAATCCCATACTCCCGGCATCGGTCAAAGCATTGTTCCAGGTGTCCCCAGTGTTCACGGATCAAACTATAGACACAGAAGTCATCCAAATATACCTCAATAAAGTCGTGCAGGTGATTTTGGAATGCGGCCATCATGACTCACTGGAAAGTAGCAGGGGCATTGCAGAGTCCAAATGGCATCACTCGGTAAGCGTAGGTCTCCCATTCTGTGGTGAAGGTTGTTTTAGACTGATCTTCTTCTGCTATCTGCACTTGGTTATACCCACTGAATCCATCCAGAAGGGAATAAAGCTCATGTCCTGCCCACTGTGTCCAACAGTTGGTCTGTGAAAGGGATAGGAAAGTGATCCTTCTTCGTCTTGGAATTCAACTTGCGGAAGTCCACACATATACGAAGCTTGCCATTCTTCTTGGGTACAATCACGATGGTGAAACCCATTTACTATTTGCCACTGGATAGATGAACTCGGCTTCCAGAAGCTTCAGCCGCTCTGCTTTCACCAATGTGGAATGATTCGGGTTCATTCGCCTCTGTCGTTGCCGTACTGGCTTGACATCAGGCTCCAAGTCAATATGATGCTGACATATTGTGGGATCAATCCCCTTTAGGTCTTTGTAGGACTACGCAAACACGTCCAAATTCTCTTTCAACAAGTTGTACAAAGTTGTTAACTCCTCTTCTGGGAGGCTGCTACCCACCTTCAAGTGGCGTTTAGTGCCATCTGCATCCACAAAAGTTAACTTCCTTTCACCTTCTACTTCACGGATGAAGGTACCACGGACTGCTTCTGGGTACAGATCCGACTCCTTCAAGGGAGTGGTGTCCTCATCCGATGTTCCACTAGAACCAACTTCTTCTTTTGGTGGAGACTTAGGTTGCTCCTTGAGATGGTGAAATGGGATTAGAGCCGTTTCAGGTTTGGTTTCACAATTAGTTACCTCTTGGCTTGAAGACTCATCTTCTGATGACACATCCAAGAACATCACATAACAGGAACCCTCTGATGCCTGTTGGGTTTGTGGGACTGGTGCTTGTTGGCACGGTGCATCATCATCATCTTTTCTTGGCAAGGATGGTTGCGGACGGCAAGAGCCACTGCTGAAAGACGACGTATTCTTCTTTAACCATTTCTTATAAAAATTTTGCATATGAGAAGATCCATTTACTAGACCAAATGGTACCATCGCCATTCTGTCCCACAGCATGAGCTCGTCTGCTTTTGATGCTTCTGGAACTTCTTCTTCATATGTATCCTCTTCGGGTGGGATAGACTCTTCCATCTCGCTTTCATAACCTTCTTCTTCAATATCATCTCCATCCTCTTCTGTCTCTGTCCGCTGTCTCTGTCTCTGTCTCTGTCTCTGTCTCTGGCTCTGTAAGAGAATAACAGGTTCTCTGTTTCATCTTCTGCCTCTGTCTCTGGCTCTGCTATGGCTATGTAATAGGGAGAGCAGTACATCCATGCTTCTATCTCACTGTCAGAAGTGATTTCGGAAATCATTCCTGGTTCAAGCAGGAAGTATTCTCCCATTGACAGGGACTTTGCATCGTTTGGGAGTCGGCTTACAGTATCCACTGTTAAAGAACGTGCCACTGTTTTCTTGGGAAGGATATGTTTGACAGCATCTTCATCTGCTGATGTTCCATCTGTAGCCTCATTAGGGGAGTTCGAAGATAATTCCAAGGAGGTGGATCCATGTCCTTTTTGAGCACCATATAGCTTCAGCACCACTTTGTTGGGTCCTCTACCCAAGGTCAAGGTTCCTTTGAACCAATCCGTCCTTGCTCTGGCTTAAAAAAGCCATGGTCTGCTCAGTAACAGAGGGTAGGATGTAGCATAAGAGTTTGGCTTCACCACCATGATAGGTTAGCCAATAATCTTTTCCAGCCACTGTAGTCTTTACATATGGGAGAATGCCCAAAGGCTTGATTCTGCTCTGATCCGCTAGTCTGATGAGCCATTGGGTGGGTTGCACACCTTGTAGACCTAAATCCTTCATTGTCACATCTGTCATAATGTTCACTGATGAACCACCATCAATCAGTGCATTTGCAATGAAGCAACCTTCAATCCACACGCTAGTCTCTGGGGTACCGGATGTAGGAAGGCGTTAGCCACATCCACTTCTTTTACAGGCTCTGGAGCTTTGTTGGACTTTGTTGCTGTTGAGGGAGAAATCCTTAAGCCACGTCTTCTTGTCAGTATACTTTTGAACCTTTTTCGGCAACTGGGAGACAGCATCAATAATTGTCGGAATGTGAGGTTTGGTTTAAAGGTATCTAGATCTCTGACCAGATCGTATTCCTTAATAGGATCCACTGGCTTCTCTAACCGGTTAGGGAATGGGGCAACACCCATTTTCATTTTCCTTATTTCTTCCAACAGGGGCATCATGGGGACTTCTTCTGCCACTCATGGCACCTCCTCCTCTTCTATCTCTTGGACCTCTGGTCCTGTCTCTAGAACTGTCTCTGTGACTCTCTGTGGCACTATAGTGCTCTGTATGGCACTGTCAGGCTCTGTTCTGTTCTATTCTTCTGGTGGAAGATTGAACTTCACTGTTCTGGCAGGAGGATTATTTTCTTTCTGGATAGGTGGTTCCTTCTTCTTTGCACGCGTGATGGCAGCAACTTCCAATTCCACTAAATTGGAGGTAGGCTCTTGGGCCTTGGCCGGACTATCAGTAGCACTGTTTTTCACCGGGATTGGGCTTGGACAGTCTTTTGCAGTGTGGCTTTCTCCTTTGCATCGACTGCATAAGGGCTTGTAATCCACTGACCTTCTGGGATTTGGACAATTTGGTGAAATGTGTCCCTTTTCTCCGCATCTGTAACACTCCACTTCTGATCTCTGACCACCGCCAGACTATCTTCCTCTGTAACTTTGTGAGGGAAACCTCCTTGGACCGAAATTAGGACCAAACTCTCTAGGCTTGGATCCAATATCCTGTGTTGTCATTTTGGATTCCAGCAAGTTGAATCTTGCTTCTTCCTTCCTTCTCCTATCATGCATCTCCTTCAGAGAGCAAATATCCTCTGTATGGTTCTTCTGCAAACAGTAGGAACAAAAAGCTCCAGGAATGGTTGGTTTTCGTGTACATTCAATGGCTAAATGGCTTGCTTGATGACACTTATCACACCAAGTATTTGACCGCATCACATCTCTTCCTGCTCCTGCAACATTGGATATGCTAGCGGTATTCACTTTCAGTGTCTGTAGCTGCTCTGTAATCACATCCATCAACTCCTTTTTGATATTTGCAACTGAGTTGGATAAGTAATCCTTCAAGCTTTCTCCTCCTGAGGTACTGGCAGTAGGGTTTTGAGGAGTCTTTGTAATCACTGCATAAACAGGTTGGGCTGGTGCAGAGGGGTCTCTGTTCTGATTCTGATTCAGAGCTCCTGTTTGAACTGTTGGCTGTTGGCTCCAGTCGGTAGGATTCCACTGTTGCTGTTGATTTAGCATTGGAGAAATTGGTTGGGACCATTGTTGTTGTGGTTGAACCATCATTTGAGGCATTGATTATGGCCACTGTGGATTTGGTGCACTGTGCTGTGATACTGGGGGCATCTGTTGGGTAGGGGTAGGGGACTGTCCCTGGGACTGCATTTGGTAGGTACATCATTCCTTGCATAAGAGAAGATAGGACTCCTCTTCCTGGATTCATCGCCAATCTAGCTTCCACTTCATCATATAGTCTTGCACCTTCGGTTGCAGCTTGCAGGGTGGCTGGTCTTTGCAGCTCCACAAACTTACGGACTTCTGGTTGTAATCCTCTGAGAAACACCCTCTTCTGAATGCCATCATCTAGATTATGGTTAGTCCATCTCTTCAGGATGGATTCCATTCGTGAGACATAAGCTTCTACTCTTTCTCCACAGGACTGACTTAAATTCATAAATTCCTCTCGCATCCGCTCTTCAAAACCTTCACGCCTGAATTTAGTGAGGAAGGCCAACTTCAGGTCGTCCCATGTGCCAAAAGTTCCTGCTGTTTGTCTCTCATACCACTGAAACGCCGCGCCCTTGAAAGTGGCGGGGAATATTGCTAACCAATGCTCAAGGGTTCTGGCATTGTTAGCCACACATGCTACCATAAAGTCTGCTACATGAAGATCGGGATCTTCATTGTACTCTCCCTTAAAAATTGGCAATGGGACTACATTCGCTGGCCTGTCATCAATATTTCCAGGACAGATCTGGCTTGGAAGTGGACCTCTAGCAGGAGGAGGAAGGGCTTGATGTGCCATTGGGACTTCTGTAAAGAGTTCCACAAGGGCATCAAAGCCGGCTTCTCCTGCTAGCACATTCTCAGCTCTGATTTTTGCTTTCTCTCTTCTCACATACCTCTGGACTCGTTCTAACGCTTGCCTCTTTATTGCGTCATTCATCAGGGGGTTGGCTCCACTATGTTGTTAGTGCTCCACAGAGGGATAACAGAAGGCTTCAGTCTCTAGAGGACTCTCTTGCCAACATTTCTTCTACTTCTTCCTTTTCAACGTCTCTGAATTCTACTTTCATGCCACTACACAGAGGAAGGTATTTGGTTCTGAAGGTGTCAAAATGCATACGTCTAAGCACTGTGGTGGTGCCATCATCATAGTAATGCCAGCTTCTGATGGTTTCAACAGTGTATGTTATAAAGGACACTCTGTCTGCCAACTTCCAGTGGGTTGCTAATTGAACAAACAGAAGATTGTCAGAACACCAAGCATCCCACGTATCTTGCTGTTGAGCATCCACGAACAAATTCCAACTCTTTTCCTTCTTTCTTTGTGAACCTCTACAGACCAAGACTCCTGAAGCTTCTTCACAATCTCCCACTTGATGATGTCTGGAAACCTCTCAATGAATGCCAAATCTTCCATGTATGGTCATTTTCTCTGTTTCTGCTCTTCAGTTTGTTCCCAAACAGTTTGCCACCAAGATGCAAGTTTCTGCTGCTTCAACAGGAAGAGGAAACTGTCAAGCACATAGAGCATGCATCATGATGGTGATATGTTTCCGCCATTGTGGGATGAACTTATTGTGGAAAGTGGCTTTGATTATGAGAAATTCCAACTCTTCAGTGGAAGAAGGAACTTTACAAACATCCATTGAATTCTTCTCTTCTTAGCAATGCCATTTCCTTCATTTTCAGCCTCTTCTGGTGCTTGTTGATGGTAAGTTTCCCCGGCTGCGCACCAAAAACATGGAGCCCCAAGAGGAACACCAAGGAAAAGGGAATTCTCTTGCAAGAAAATCTATCTTATAACATCAACAAGCTTTTTTTATTAGGTTTTATATGATCACAATGAAGAAAAGAACACCAGGCGCACAACAAATCTTCATGCAGCATCATGTAGATCTCCCACGGATTTGATAGAATCAACCATATTCTTTAATATCTTCACAAAATCCATCAATATAACAAAGAAAGCAAAGGAATACACCATCTTTGAATGGAAATACATCACATAGTATTCATCTTCAATGTCTTCATAGTCTTCTCTCTCAATCTCTCATATACAATCACTCTGTTTTAATAGAATTGGCTATCTCTGACTCTCTCTCTCTCTCTCTCCATCAATAATACATCATATCCTCACTACAATCTCTCATAATCACTCTCAATAATCCTTCTTAGGTTACTGTCACTTCACTCCAGTCTTTACTTGAGTCTTTAGCAGCTACTTCTTTCACTTCTTTTAACTCTTTTGCACTTGTATTCACATCTTTCCAAGGCTAGAAAAATTTCCTAAGCTACACTCTCATCCAACAGAACACATACAGAAGCATACAGAAGGTCTACAGAAGCTCATCAGAAGCTCATCAGAGAGTTACAGAAGTCCAACAAAAAGCATTAGAACCACATAACTCATACCAAAACCATTCCAAACCATCAAAAATCACTCAATAAGATTTCAAACAATAACAAAGCCTATCAATCAATACTCCATCCCTCCTTACAGAGAGAAAACATAACAAAACAGAATAAAACAGAACAAAACAGAAGCAATCAGAACCAATTAGAACATATCAGAACATCATCAGAACTTCACATCTCTACTAATAAACATCATGAGCTTAATAAAACTATTCCAACCTATCCAAAACACTCTCAAACCACTTCCAAACCAATCAATCATCTCATAAAATCAACCATTCAGCTCTCAAAAACAACAAAAATCAGCCAAAAAATAGGTCATTTCAACACTCAACACGGCCCCTGGCTGGGGGGTCCCAGGGGGGCCAGCGGCCCCCCTGGCGGGGGTCCGGGAGCAGCGCCCTCGGCCCGATGGTAAAGAGAATATTCCCTAGCCGACTAGTGGAGGCTTATATGGTAGGTCGGTCAGGCCAACCTCACGGCCTTCGCAGGCTATAAAAGCTAAACCCCTTCACAGTCGATCACTCATCTTTCACCCAGTCAGAGTTGTTGTTCTAGCTAGCCTTAAGCTCTTCACCTATCTTTTGTCTAGATCACCATCTAAGCTTCACACAGTGGAAGCGCACGGGTGGACAGAGCCATCTTTGTATCAGTTGTTTGGAGTTAAAGAATTTACTGATTCTCCTCTTTTCTGTTGTGTACTCTCTACCTCTTTCTCAGATTCTGTTTGCTGCGCCGTGTAATATTTTACATGGTATCAGAGCCCAAGGGGCTCTAGAGATCGGAGAGTGTGCAAGAGGCAAAGGCTTCAACAGCAAAGACAAACTATGTCGACTCCCGGAAGCGGTTCTGGTGCATCAGGAAGCGGTGCAGGAGGTGGTGTTGCTGTACTAGCTATTCAAACACTGAGGATTCGTCCACCAACCTTCAGCGAAGGCAAGTTAGATGGTACAAACTACACCTTGTGGAAGTTCAAAATTACAACTATCCTTGATTATTATGAGCTTCTGGAGACTGTGCTGGGGACTGATGCAGAACCACAGCCTACCCCCGACCCATCAAATCCTAGTGTGATGATTCCTCCGAATGCTGATCTTCTACGAGCTTGAAAACGAAGGAATGCAGATGCATTGTGTGCCTTAGTTACAAGCTGTTCTGACAGTGTTTTGACTTTGATTCAGCCATACAACCAAAGCGTCAGAGGCTTGGAATGTACTAAGGAGTCAGTATGAAACACGAAACCAAACAAGGATTCAAAACTTGGAGAATCAACTAGCAGCGGAGAAGTTTGCTGAAGGAGAGACGGTTGAAGCATTCATCGCTCGGATTAAGAATCTGCGCGACCAGATGGCTGGCGTTGGGATACAAAAGACTAGTGAAGAGCTAGCTCGGAGGTGTCTTCGGATTTGTCCAAAAAAGTTTGATGGACTAGTAACTACCCTTAATACTCAGGTGAGACCTCAAGCTTTGAATTTTGAGGAGTTTTGTGCATTATTAATGGAGGAGGAGTTGAGGCTGAAAGCCCGAGAAGGAAGCAACAATGGAGATGCTGCATTCTCTACCAATGCAAAAGGCAAAGGTGTTTCCTCCACCAAAAATGATGGTGACAAAAAGAAGAAGGGCGGCAAGAAGAAGTTTCAAGGAAAGTGCTTCTACTGCAAGAAGAAAGGACATGCAATTGCAGATTATCGTGTCAAGAAGGCAGATGAAAAGAATGGTACCCTTAAAAGTAAAGGGAAAGAGACAGCCAATATGGCTGAAGCAGAGTTGGAATTATTCATGGTGTCCATTGTGGGTGGAAGAGTCATGGTTGGAAGATTTGAGCAAGATATTGTCTATGGAGTATGAAGTGAGGTTGAAATAAGAGAGAGAAAGATGGTGTCTGAAAAGCAAACCCTTCCCTCTCAAAAGTAACCCCAACTAAACTAAACCTCAACCCAAGTTACCTGCATTTCGTCCATCACTCTTCATTTTTGGGCCAAAATTGAGCCAGGACCTGCTAAAATTGGCTGGAGCCCACCATTGCCTACTGGATATTGCCAAGATCCACCATCTTTAGCATGGTTTGAAGCAGTCACCATAGATCTAACCAGGGTTTTCCTTATGCTAGTTACCCCATGTAATATATCAAATTGATTAACATAAGGGGAAAATTTTTTTCCCCTATCCTCCCATCCACGGCGTGTCGTGCTGGAAGGGGGAAGGGGATAGGGAGCCAACAAGCTCCTTGCTGCCATCATCATGCATAGGGACACGTCGAGGGGGGGAGGATTCCCTCCCCTCCCCTATATAATTAGGGGGAGAGAACGATCGAAAGGCTGCCATATACTACTGGACGGACGAGGAGAAAGGAGAGAGGGAGAGCTGCTCGTGTTCGGCGGCACGGTGGTGGAAGTGGACGCCCTGCCGTTACTAGAGTGGGGGGGGGGGAAGTCCGTCGAGTGTCGGCTCATGTTCAGCTGCGTGGTGGTGGTTGCCACCAGATCAAGGCCGTGCTGTGCTGTGCGGCCCGAGTGGTCATCAGCCGCCATCCATCCTTACACACCACCAAGTTCTAGTGCCGCCCTCCTCTTTCTCTTGGAGTTTTTCTACTCCACATCGATTTATTTACCCTAGAAGCTTCCCGGAAGCTTCTTGGGAAGCTTCTAAGGGGGGGCTCTTCTAAGCTCCCCTTCCCGTGGAGACTTTAAGCTTCCTTTCCCGTGGAGACTCTAAGCTTCCTTTCCCATGGAGACTTTAAGCTTCCCTTCCCGTGGAGGCTTTAAGCTCCCCCTCCCGTGGAGCCACTAATTTCCCACCTTGTGCTTAAGCCATTAAACCCCACTCCCCTTGGCCTCATAAACCCTTTTCCCTTCCCCGTGTCTAAATTTGTAAAGTTCCTTCTTGTGTTTCTTTGAAACTGTGTTGCACCCCCCTCATATTCCTTTTTTCTTAACACACCCCCTAAGGCCCTTTCTAAACCCCGTGTCCCCTTTTTTTCTTAACACGCCTTTTTCCCCGTGCTATAAACCCTTGTGTTATCTTTCAAATTTTCCCCTTGGGTTTGAAAAAACCCCTAAGTTCTTTCACTCCCGTGCCCAAAGATCTCCCAAGGGCCTTCATATATGTTTGTGAAGCCACACTCACACATAACCTTTTTCACCGTGATTATATCCTATAGACCCTTTTTTCTCTTAGGCTTTATAAACCTTTCCCTCTCCGAAGAAGCTAATACTTTAAAGGTCTTATTATCCCTTCTCGTGATCAATCCTTTAAATAGCTCCTTGCCTCGAAAGAAAGACGGTGGAAATCCGAAAAGGAGGGTAAAAAGCTGCCTTCACGTTCGAAGGATTACAACTGCGATGCCGCCTAAGAAAGTCCAAGGAGTAGCTGCGGGAGGGTCATCTCCCGGTATCCATGTGGATATCTCACCCCAAAACCAGGTTTTTCCTTCTTGGTTTTATATCGGTTTTAATTTAATCATGCAAGATGAATTGTTAGGGATAAGATATATTTTGTCCTAGTTATTTACGATGAAGGAGTTTAGTTTAATTGAACATGCAAAAATGATAATATATAAAACATAGTTTCCTTTAAATAGCATCATGCATTGAAACGAATTACGAGCAAGATTATCTACCTACTATAGTAGTATATTTTGGTTAAATCTTGAAGGTATAAAAACTGCATCTTGCACCATTAACCCCTATTCTTTTTTTTGCAACGAATCATTATAGAAGATGAAATTCATGAAAGGTTTCTTACGTTGCTTGAACTCTAGGAAGTTATCGTTGCTAATTGAATATCTTAGCAAGGAAAAGATTGTTATTTGGCATGAGTTTTGTTCGCAAGGAAAAAGGAAGATTAATTGAATTTACCTAACCTCAAAGCAATAAAGTTTAAGACTGAAAAATCAATTGTCACAAAGATAACAAATCATGCCGAGGTGATCTCAATATTACCTTCTAAAAGTTAATCGAATTAATGTAAACTTAGAAATACCTATGCTGCGAAATATGTCTTGGGAATGATTTAAAACCCAAGAAACGCTTATACCTTAAATACTTGCCTACCTTCCCTAATTGTAGGGTCAATAAATCGTAAATAAAAAAGAACTAGGGTTTGTCCCTGAGGTTCTTAAAAAGAGATTCTAGGTCTGACAAACGTCAGCTTAAAGAAACTAAAACGGATTGTTTCATCGTATATTACGATGTAGGACTTGCGCGGCAAGTACGAAGTCATACGGTCTTGTGATTGATTCACAAGAAGGAAGGTTAAATACCCTCAGCAACAAGGATGGCGGATCCTTACGTAAGTTATCTTGCAAAAGGATGTATTCTTTGATATCTTTCTAAATAAGGAAGGTTAAAAAACGGAAACTAAAGTATCCAATGAACTTTAGGGTTGACCAAGTTGGGTTAATAGGGTACGCCCTAACCCATAATATAAGGGATCTTGCCAAGTTGCAAGAAACCCTGGAACGAGTGCTGATGCATTCGAAAGGAAAGAATCATTCCTTAGCAGTTTGCCAATAACAAGATCGGTTAATGGAAGTGTTTGTGCTTGCTAGAGATTTTAGAGCACTGTTTGATTTATGAATTACAAATTAAATGAATATCTATACTTCAGGTTGAAGGCCTGAAGGGAGAGGAAGCTTCAGTTACCCCCGACTGCCTGCCTGACCCTAATCAAGGGGGTTGTTGATCGCGCCAGGAACGTGGACCGAACCCGCCTCGAGAGGTCTCTCCGTTGAGCTCTACTTAGAGCAGGAGGACGCTTGGGTGCCAGGGGGGCTCTGGCCATAAATCCCTCGCCTTACGGGTCCTGCACAAGAGGCTAACGTGACTCAGGATTGGATCTCAAGGCCCGCATACTAGTTTACGGGTGGAAGCTTGGAATAGTGATCCCTGTGGATTACTAGATAGCCTTCGGGCGGATTATGGACAAGCCTGCAGGCGGGAACTCCTTGTATTTCAAAGATAAATATGATGATATGTTAATAAAGAACTTGCTTGATATTGTTTTTCTATGTCACGTGATAAGATTACGTGAAGGAACCTGTGCTTAACGGTTTAAATTAAAGAATCTGATTGTTGCCTGTCAAATTAATGTGTTAGATAATTACATAACTAAAATAAATCGAGGAAAGTGCGGAGGATGGGCCATGGGTCCGTCCTACGGTTGGGTGGTCCCGGTTGGCCGGGAACTTTTCTCAAATCTTGAAGAACAGCGGGATGATCGTCAAAGGACACCAACAACGAAAGCGATGACCTAGAGTTATGTCTTACTCGATTTACGTTGTTTTAGGGGAATGGAATGGGACTATGCCCTATGGCAGAGAGGTTGAGCTTTGCCTCCCTCTCGTTTCCCATTCTCCTTGAACCAAGTGCAGCGTGAATCTGCTTCGGACCTGGCGTTTCTGCGTAAAGTAGTTCGCTTGGGTCCGACGCTAGTTGCTGTTAGGTAATGACCAATCAGGAAAACCCTAATTCCGATCGATCCTAAGTGGGAACGGCCAGGATACTTCCGCTACGTGGCAGACGCGGGAAGACCTAGATCGCAAATCCCGTAACATTCCATGGGAGTTCCGGGTGGAGCTTTCTAGACATCCTTTCCGATGGACTGCTAAGACGTGTCCTGAATGATACTAAATGGACACGTTACACCCCAGTTAACTAGGCACAAACAAAAATGGTTCCAAACCCAAACCAAACATGTTGTAACCAAATTTTTCATTACTGTGACCTCCTCAACAAGATCTAAATCATGAAAATGATGTTGCACAAGGATCAACGACACATACTCTGATACCAATGTAATGAAGCTAACTTAACTTAGCCCCCAACCATGGATGATCATCAAGAAACCAACAAGACAAATTGAAAGGGAAGGAATTAATCTGCATTAATCATGGTTGGCAGCCATAGTTAAACTAGGAAAGAAGTACAAGAAAGTTACCAAAACATGAATTCCACAAGTGATCCAAAGATGATGCTACATTTGGCTAGCCTCACCTTTTATAGCTAACCCTAATCCTCTAATTATAGGGTAAATTTACATATATCAGCCCATTTTATGGCTGTAATGGTATCCTAGATACACGAAAAAATTTCCTACATTACAACCTCTTCGACTGATTCTTAGGGTGTGGGCTAGCCACTTGTGTGAGGGGCTTAGATGTTGTGCTACTTGCTGGTTGTGAAGTTGTTGGGGCACTAGCAGCGTTAGGTTGGGTCAATTGAAGGACAACTGGTTGTGGTTTTGGTTGGTAGACCAGTTGAAGTTTGATGGATTTGGGCTTTGAGTTAAGTAGTTTTGTTGGTT
Source organism: Lygodium microphyllum (assembly GCF_053477565.2). Lineage (NCBI taxonomy): Eukaryota > Viridiplantae > Streptophyta > Polypodiopsida > Schizaeales > Lygodiaceae > Lygodium > Lygodium microphyllum. Next base: position 399,731 of record NC_141136.1, read on the forward strand.
TAGATGGCTCCTCAGTCCTTGAAGATGGGCTAGTAGCAGATGGTTGAGGGATGCATGTGCTACTCTTGGTCTTAGGCACCCAAATCTAGTTGTTGGCTTCTTAGTATCCTTGTGCGTGCAATAGGGTGGTAGCTACCCTCGCTACTTGACTATTCATTAGATTCTAGAGCACCAACTCCATCTCCTATGCTTAGGATGTGATGTTTGAGAGTTATGGGTCCTTGCGGGTCAGCTGTTGGGTGGTAGTGATTGGCATTTAGGTACCCATTTTAGGTATTGTTTAGTAGTCTTGGTTGCATTTCCCTAGGGTTGCAATCAGTTGGTCTTGGCAGGGTGGGAAAAGTCATGACCACCCCCCCTTTAGACTTTGTGCTAGATACTATTATTGGTGGCATTGTGGACTTGGGTGGAGCCATGCTGCCCTTGCTAAAAGCCATTACTATCCTCACAGTGGTAATGGTGAGGTGAATGCACTGTGAGTTGTAGTTGACATTGCAATGTGCCTACTAAGCGCATCCTAGCACTGACTGCTTATATGAGGTTTTGGTATTAGGTAGCACATAGAAAATCATGGGTAGGCTTTCAATCTCGATAGAGACCACCACTTTGCATTTCCCTAGCACATGGTAGGATTTCCCCCCTAAATGGGTTGAGCTTTGCATTCCTAGGATGAAGCTGACCAATGAGAGTCCAATGCTCATAAGTAAGGATGTTGAAGTCCGCTTCCTCATCAATGAGTGCATCAAAAGTACATGTCTTTTGAGTAGCGACTGTGACTCGTAGATAAATAGGTTCTATTGTCTCCTTGATCTCTATGATGGTGGCTACTCTCACATTGATGAGCGCCTGTAGCATGGGCGGCTCGTGCAGTGGATGGGTTGGGGGATAGTACTTCTTGAGACAACTCCCATTAAAAAAACCAATGCCCTCTCCCTCTAAAGTTTCGAGCTCAACACTGCCTATTTGACTAATATTGTGGACTCTGAAAGACCATAATCCCTTGAATTTCATCTTCTATTTATGGCCTTTCACTAAGTATAGCAATACTAGGTCCCTCAAAGTCATGTTGTTTGACATGCTTGTCAAACCATCTCTTGCATCTTGCCTTCTCATAGATTAGTGCATGAGTAGCTAGGAGTCATGTCTCAGATAGACACTCCAGCTGTACTAAGCATTCGGTCCATGCTCTTTTCCCTTGCCATCGCTCTTGTACTACCACTCTTAAGTTAGGGGTGAAAAACTCTACTAGCAAAATCTCTTTGGTTCCATAGGTCTGCTTGAAGGGCATTTGACCAACTATTGTCTTTTAGGCTGTCCTATTAGGCCCACAGTGCTATCATGAGTTTGTTATCCTAGTCGTTGCACGAGGACGATACTACCTTAGTCAGGACATTCACTAGGATCTTGTTTGTGGACTCCACTTGACCCTTAGCTTGAGGGTAGTAAGGTGATGATTTCCTATGGATGATCGAGAAGGTTGAGAGCAAGTGGGCAATCACTTCATTGATGAAATGAGTGCCTTGGTCGCTAACTAGTTCGATGGGGCAATCAAATTGTGAGATCACTTTCTCCCAAAGGAACTTAGTTGTAGTTATAGCATCATTCTTTCTCGTGGATCGAGCTTTAGACAATTTTATAAGGTAATCCATCGCCACAATGATGTATTTGGCTTGGGACTATTGTGCTGCGGGACTGATTGGCCCAATGAAGTTAATGCCCCTTTTTTTGAATGATTGGCATGCTATGACTAGGGTCAACTCCATTTTGTCCTCACAAATAGGAACCTTATTCCTTTGATACTCATCATGATGCTTTATGAATTTAGTTGCATCGCGGACGAGGGTGGGCCACCACAATTGAGATTCTAGTACCTTGTGGGCCGTAGTATCTCCACTAAAGTGTCCTCCAAAAATTCCACCATGTGCTTTCGTTAGCATATGATGCATTTCATGCTCCCATACTCATCTCCATAGCAGGCCATCTTGTCCTAACCTATAGAGTTGGTTGGCAATCAATTGATAGGGTTGAATCTTGAGGATAGGGCACCTCAATGTAGCCTTCTCAATAGGTCTCTTTGGTAGTCCATGCTCTAGGAGCTCTAGGAGCTAGAATATGTTATCAGCCCAGTAAGGCATCAAGTTAGCTCTAAATAAATCCTTCTCACACTGGACATGCTAAGAGGTGTGCATCGGGTAGGTAATGTATAATGCCTTGTCCATTGGCCTCTCCTGTGGGTATGCGGGACATGTAGTCTTGTTGCTTGCCCTTGTGTACTATAATAGAAAAGTCAAACTCTAAAAGAAGAATTAGCCATCGAGCTTGCATCCAGTAGTGCAAGGTTTGTTCACTAGATAGAGCAAGGCTTGATGGTCACCAAAGAAGGTAAAAGGCATGGCCAAAAGATAATGCCAAAACTTATTTACAAAAAATACCATGGCCAAACCTTCCCTCTCCATTGTGGAGTAGTTCATCTCCATACCTGTGAGTTGTCTACTAGCAAAGCTCACTGGATAGTCAAGGTTATTTTCATCAAGCTGGCAAAAAATGGCTCCAACAACAAACTTTGACACATCAATATGCACGTGGAATGTTATGTTCCAGTTTGGGGCTCGTAACATTGATGCAGTATTGAGAGCATTTTTCAACTCCTCATAAGTGCGTTGGAACTCCTTGGTCCACTTGAATATAATCCGGTGCGTAGTTCAAAATGAAGCGCCGATAGTACTTGTGTGTTCTAGGAAGCATTGAACTCCCTTATAGTTGGTTGGTGGTAGCAAGTCAACAATAACCCTGATCTTTGAGAAGCCAGTAGCAATGCCATTCTTGGACACCATGTGCCCTAAGACGCATCCGCGTTTCACCCAGAATTGGCACTTTAGGGGGTTTAAAGAGAGAATATAGAGCTACATCATTCAAAGATTGTGTGAAGCTTATCTGGGTGCTCTTTCTAGCTAGAGTGCATGCATGGATCATCAACAAATTCTTCTAGCTCTCAATTAAGCATATCCTTGAAGATGGTGCGCATTAGATGCTCAATGGTAGTAGGAGCATTCATAAGCCCAAATGGCATGACCATGTATGCAAACACTCCCCACTCCATGGTGAATGCGGTCTTATGCCTATCATCGGGGTGCACTTGGACTTGGTTGTAACATGAGAAGTCGTCCATGAAGCTGTAGGACTCTTTTCTTGCTACTCTCTCAAGCTTGTGCTCCATGTAAGGAAATGGGTAACTATCTCTCTTGGTCGCGGCATTGACTTTCTTGTAGTTCACACGTGACGAAGGAAATTCGGTATGGCAGCCTCTATACTATGCCAAACTCCCTTCTGCCACAAAGTGAATGAGATAAGGGCACCACCTAGTCATGGAAGAGCGGACTAGGACGCTATGCAAGAGGGAGAGGAGATTGTAAGGGAGAAGAGATGAAAACTAAGAGAGAAAGAGAGAGAGAGTGAGTGAGAATAAGAGAACTACGAAAAAATAGATGAATCAATAAACTTAAGAGATGGAGAACCCTCGGGACATAACCAATATACACAATATGGACACCAATATCCTGGGCTTATTACATTGTAGAGCATACATAAGCTATAGTAAGAGAAGGAATTCCATAAGCTCATGAAGGAGAATGGGGAAGGCTCAATAGGGCTGAAGGAGGCCTCTTTTCTCTCTCTCTTCTTACAAATTACAAAGGAGAAGGCCTCTTTATATAGGCCTTGAGGGTGTTTAGGGTGGAGGTTAAGATGTAATAGGAATTAACACCACCAAAGCTGCATTAAGGCGGTTCCACCAATATGGAAGCTCCATCTAGATGTTTTGTTGACCAATTTGTACTTAATCAAGCTCCATCATAGGTGAGTTGTCTCCATTCTCCCCCCCATAGCTTGAGTCCAAGAGCTCTCCTATAAAAAAATATAGAGAATCTTCATAAAATAAGATCATATCTAGCAATAATAGAGAGAGAGTAATGAGAGTTCATACATTACTACTACAACTAAGGATGATTTGAGGGTGATTTAGGAGGGGAATTCTAATGGTTTATTAGCTTGAGAGAGAGGATAAGAGAGGGGAAAGGGTGGGGGGTCTAATGAATGATGTTTTATGGAAGTGTTAAGTGTGGGGAAGAAAGTATGGATGTGTATTAAATTGGGAGGTGGTCTCCACTGCAGTTGGAAAAAGTTGGCATCTACCATTTTGGCCATATCTCCCGACTCGTAGCTCCAAAAAATTATAAAAAAATACCAGCCGAAACTTCAGCTCACGCGCTACAACTTTCATGTTGAAAAGTTTTTTTGGATCGGAGTGGAAGTATTTTTAAAAAATCTTACAAAATCATGTGCTTGATTTTTCTTCCACTAATGCTTCCAAGAAGGGTCCCATTTGGTTGAATTGTCATAAGGCTCCAAAGTCATGACATTATGACCCTCACATGCCCTTTGGATGGCTCCAAATCCATTTCATATCTTTCCTTTTCACATTATACATTTTTCCTTCACCTTCCTCCATTGATCTTTACTCTTCACCCCCCCTTGGTAAACCGGTCCATGAAATATTTTCATCCAGTGATTTCTTGGATTTCCCAAGAGGTTGTTCCCACCCTCTTCTTTATTTCAAAGCTCCAAATGTACAAAAAATCAACAAAATGTTAGACAAATATTTTTTGTGATTTTCTCAGATCATATAGCCCCCCCCAACCTGGCTAGAGGTATTTATGCCTCTAGACACTCTTTGGTATCTTGAGCTAACCCCACCCTGATGTGATAGGGTTTTAAGCGCCATCCATTTACACTGGTCTTGTGAACTTTTCCCTCAATGTCTTGAAGTTTGTAGGAGCCATTGTTGAATTTTTTTGTGACCCAAAACGGTCCCTCCCACCGGTAGAGAAACTTGCCATCCTTTCTTTTATCAAAGCGATTGTCATATCGAAGCACTAAAGATCCCTCCTTGATGTTTTTATCTGTTAGCTTCTTGTTGAAATTTTCTCTACGCTTCTCAGCTTCCTGGGAGTAGTGGTTGATGGCTTCTTCACGATCCAATTGTAGCCTCTCTAGGTCCAGTAATCTTTGATGTAACTTCTCCTTTTGAGAGCCTACTGTGCCACCTAATACTCGAAGGCTAGCTAATTTTACCTCAATAGGAAAAAGAGCCTCTTGTTCGTAAACTAGATGAAAAGGTGTGAACCCTAATATGGTTTTGAAGGAGGTTCTGTAAGCCCATAGAGCTCCACTAAGGTGCTTGTCCCAATCCCGGGGCCTTGAATGTACCTGTTTGCTGATGATTTTACAAATCATTCCATTTACCTTTTCGACCAATCCATTGCATTGAGGGTAGTAAGGGGTAGAGTGTCGTCGTTGAATATTTAGCTTTTGCATGAGTTCACCCACCACATTAGCTCTAAACCCTGGTCCTCTATCTGATAGTATTTCAAGAGGGGTACCAAACCTACAACAAATGTGGTCAAAGATGAATTTACTCACTTCCTTAGCAGTGATTCTTCTAGTTGGCATAGCCTCGGCCCATCTAGTCATGTAATCTACCCCCATGATAATATACTCTTTTCCTGATGGAGTGCGTGGTAGAGGCCCTATGGCATCAATTCCCCACTTCTCAAAGGGTCCATAGACCTTGATTGGGGTTTGGGGTTCTGCTATGAGCCGTCGTGGTCCTGATTTCTGACATTCTTCACATGTTTGACACCAATGTTTGACATCTCGGTGTAGACTGGGCCAAGTAAAGCCGGCTTGTAGAACCTTTCTACTTGTGATGTCGTGTGCAAAGTGGCCTCCACACACATCATCATGGCAAGCTTTTAAGATTTCTTCAATTTCCCATTTTGACGGCACTTTCCTAAGCACACCATCCTTACCAAGACAATACAAACTGTCATTTACTATGCGATATCTTGTAGCCTTCCGAGCTAGCCACTGTCTTTCTCCTTTAGTCAGGTGTTTGGGAGCTTATCCTTGTTCTAAGAGATGTAGAATATCTTCTAAGTCTTCCTTGCCTTGTCGAAGTGGGGGTTTGATAGCCACTGCTCCCACAATTGACTCATTCAGCTTTGATGATGCTAGATGGTCGGCATCTTTGTTCTGGTCTCTTGGCACATGGTGTACTTGTGCCTCCCTAAATCTTCTCATAAGAGATTTGGCCTCTCTCATTTTACTAGAGAGGTTTGTATTTTTGCATGCCCATGTACCTTGCATCTGCCTTACCAATAGCATGGAGTCTCCAAAAGCATTCAATCTCTCGATTGAATTACTAAGACACCAACAAAGACCATGAATTAAAGCTTGATATTCTGCCTCATTGTTAGAGTGGATGCCTTCCAAGATGATTCCTTCACCATAGATTTTCTCTCCTAAAGGAGAGAAAACAATGATGCCTGCGGCTGCCTTATCCTTAGTTCTCTTGTATGCACCATCAAAGTAGAGGCTATAAGCATCTACAAGAGTCTTTATGGATGGGGGTGGTGGAAAGTTCTTTCTTTTCACCATGAGATTTTTCTCATAGCACCTATTTGTCAAAATATCAGCCAAGCATGCCCGAGTTGTTTTTTCAACCTGCACTGTATAGTCAAACTCTTGAAGTCGGACCACCCACTTTGCTATTTTGTCAGAGATTTCCATATGTTGTAGTGCATAGGGAAACATATCCTCCACAGTGATGATCACAAACCTCTTTGGAAGTAAATATGGCCGAAATTTGGTTACTGCAAACATGAGGGCCAAGACTAGTTGTTCCATGGAGGTGTAAGCCTTCTCTGAGGCTTTCATGAGGCGGCTGGCAAAATACACAGGCCTCATGAAGGATGTTTTTGGATCTTTTTGTAGGAGAGCAGCACCAATGGCCTCTTCTCCCACACTAGGGTTTACAAAGAATGTTTCTTCCCAACAAGGCTGGAGGATTATAGGAAGTGACCCCAACATTTTCTTTATCTCCTTAAAATGTCCTTCACTTTGTTCACTCCATACAAGTGTTTCTTGGCGTGTCAGTTGCTGCAGGGGGTATATGGCCTGAGAGAGTAAGTGTATAAATCTACCCAAATATCTTAGCTTTTGTAAGAAGGAGACCAATTGTTTGATGGAGGTTGGGGAAGGTAGAGCTAGCAATGTTTCTACCTTATTTGGATCTACCTCAATTCCTTCAATTGACACTACATGCCCTAGTAGTGTAACCTTGCTTTCCCCAATGTGACATTTATCCTTATTTAGTTGTCCACCCAACCTAGCTAAGCGAGTAAATCCTTCATCAATCTTGCGTAGATGTATGTTCCTTGAGCTGTAAATACAAAAGTCATCTATGAAAACCCTTATGGACTTACCAAAGTAAGGTTGGAAAACCATATTCATGAATCGTTGAAAGGTTGCTGGGGCATTTGTGAGACCAAACGGCATGACCCGAAAGGCAAAACAGCCCCATGGTGTGATGAAAGTGGTCTTCTTTTGATCCTCCTCTGCAATGCGAATCTGGAAGTAGCCAGAGTAGCCATCACACACCGTATACCGCTCATGTCCCGCTACTTCATTCAAGATTTCATCCTGAAATGGGAGAGGGAAGTGGTCCCTCTTTGTTGCAGCATTTAGTGGCTTGTAATCTATGCATACTCGCCACTTACCATTTTTCTTTGGCCTCACTACTACTGGGGAGACCCATTCTGAATCTTCCACTGGGTATATGAATCCTGCATTCAAGAGTCTCTTCACCTCCATCAACAGTGCATCCTGTTGCACAACTCCCAGTCTTCTCAATCTTTGTACTATAGGTTTGCTTCCTTCTTTGAGTTGGATGTGATGCTTCACTGCAGTGACACCTGTAATGTGAGTATAATCAGAAATAAACAATGATGCATGCTTCTTGAGAACATTCACATAACCCTCCCTTTCTTCATCCTTTATATCCTTGGATATCATCTTCTCTAGGCTAGCATCCCACACATCTTCTCCTTGGATTCTTGGGTTGTCTTCTGATAAGGTAGGTTCTTTTAAGGTGACGCCCATAACTTCGAGAGTGCTATCACTCTCTCCACTTGAACTCTCTTCCTCTTCTACTGATGAGGAACATCCACTTGAGCTCCACTCATCGGCATACGTTTCTAGTTCAAGGTTCTCTTGACGCCCACTCTTCAAGTTGTAAACCACCTTTTGATCGTGGCCACCCACCTTACGTGGCCTCAACTCCAGATCTCCTGTTGCCCAATCTTGCCTAGCTCCGATGCCCATAAGCCAAGGTCTCCCTAGGATGAGGGGATATCCTTCCCCCTTTACTGGCATCACATAAACATCCACTGCTGCAGTGATTCCAAAAATAGAAACTCTCAAAGCTTTCACTACACCCACACATGTGACCGCATCATTGTTGGCCATCTTTGCCCTGAAGGTTGAGGATTCCATTACTTCTAAACCTAATTGATGCATAAGTTTTTCTGTCATGACACAAACCTCTGCTCCACTATCGATGTATGTTTTTCGAATCCGTTGACCTTTAATTTGAGCCTCCACTATAGGCACTATATCTTTGAGTCCATATGCCTTGATTGCACTAACCATTTTACCTTGCCTTGCCCTTGTGCTTACCATTTTTGACCATTGTCATCGTAGCTTTGGAGAGGCATGAAGTAGTTGTGGCCAAGTAATTTTTGGCCCTTGAGAGCTCACGTCTGCTACCAGATCATAAGGTTGTGTCCAAGAATCCAAAGGGAAGTCAGAGATATCAATTTTAGACCTAGTTCGAGTCTTTCTCTTCTTCCCTTCATCTCCAGGTGCCCGTGATGTACTTGCCTCATTGGTTGCTTCCTTGCTTGCCTCAGTTTGGACACGTACCCGCTTGATAGGCATGGTCTCTACTACATCTACCTTCATCTTACCTCTTGCTATTTCTTCTTGGAGCCTTTTATCCCTGACCACCTCCTCTATTTTTATGACATTAACATTTGGTTGAACAACAGGGGTTTCAGCTTGAACATAAGGTGGTTGTAAAATTGCAGGTCGTGACTGCTCTTGCTCTTGAGTCCTAGCACGAGGAGGGCTTACTTGTTGTCGAGGACCTCTGGCAAGGTGATCATATCTTCTAGGGTGAGGACAATTGTACATGCCATGTCCATTTTCTCCACAGTTGTAACACAACATCTCCCTTGCTTGTCGCCGCATTTGTGGTCGATTCCCACCATTCCCCTCGATAGGTCTTCTTGCACCTTGCACAAGATTCACTCTCAAACCCTCTAGTTGATTAGTAAGATTGTTTATTTGTTGGATCATGTCTTCTTGACCTCTAACAAGGCCTGGTGCATTAGATACATTTGGGGAAACTTGAGAGGCCTCCATAGTTGTGATGTTGTTTCCCAAACCTGCTTGGCTAGCTTGGGCTTGGTACAGAATCTTTCGATTCTTTTCCCTAGTGATTCTCAAAGCATCTTCAAAAGTGTTTGGAAATTTCACCTTTACCTTCTCCCTGAGCAAGGGATACAAACCTAAAATAAATCGATCCTTTTGAAGGCAGTTTGGAGCTCTCTCTCCAGGGTTCAGTGAGTCTGACCACTGCCCCCAAAGCTTCAAAAATCCTTCCTCATAAGTTGCATAACCATAAGGATCACTTTGATGGAGGGCCAAAAGCCGTTGCCATAACTCTTCAGCTGAGTTAGTTTGTTGAAATCTCTGCAAGAAAGCTGCCTTCAATCCTTTCCATTCAGCTCTTTGGGCCGGATTTAGAGTTTGGAACCACATTCTAGCTTCTTCCTTGAGCACCAAAGGAAAAGCCCTCAACTTTAATGCTTCATCATCCCTCCCAGAGACAAGGAATGCCATCTCAAGGTTGTCCAAAAAATCCAATGCATTTTCTCCATTGCGCCCAAAGAAGCTTGGAAATGCCATGTTGCCTTAGTAGAGTACAAAGATGAACACGTCTAGACTTAAGTTGTATTTTATGAGGGGAAGGATGAATGGGTTTACAGATGCATTGATTTCAGCAAGACATCTAGGCCCCAATATGCTTCTAATAATGCCTTGGAATCTAAGCTTTGTGCTAGCTACAATATGCACAGTTTGCATAGCAAGTGGACGGATAGGTCCATACAACTCGTTGCGATTCATGAGAAACTATTATAATAGGATAAAGACATGTACATTGAAGGATGCATTGTAGTCTAGCATTGGGAAGATTATAGGTTCTGGTGATACAAGAATCTCCCTTAATCTTTCAGCTCCAAAGTACATGACAAGACGTTGTTGGAAGAAAATCTTCCTACTGATGCATACATTAACTTGGATGTTTTGTACAGAGTGGAAGGTGTAGAAATTTGGGCCATTATTATTATTCATGAGTAGAAACTACTTAAGGGAGTAGAGGAAATGCACTTTCTTGAATTATGAAGGATTTTTCCCAGAATGTTTCTTTTTGGATCCCACCAACTTTGCTATACGGAGAATTTGCTCACCAGTGATTGTTCTTGCCTTAGTGTGTCCATCCTCGGTGACATATATTTCATAAGGTGTGATGGCCACCTTTTCAACCACACCCAACCTTCGAGCTAACAACAGTTGAAGGTAGTCTTCATACTTTGCGCTTCTACAAAACTCCACACCGTTCATGCATAATTGTCCTCCTTTGATGTGGATTAGGCCAGAGAGAGAGAGGGATTTGATGATTCGGAGACGAGGACCTTCCGGAAGAGCCTTTACTTTGTTTGCAAAACACTCACCACAATTATGAGAACCTAGCAATTGATGGCAACATGATTTTTTCCATTGTGAGAGAATGCAATTTCTAAGGTGAACACCTTTTACCCGCATACGTGCCGTCATCCGATAGGCATACTTCCTTTCTTGGGCTTCCTTGGGAGACCATTGTGGGAGTCGTGGACTTCGATCAGCTTCAAAAAGAGTTGGTGAAGGCGTTGGAGAAGAGCCACTTGGAGTACTTGTTGTAGAGGATGCACCACCATGTGTTGTATCGTCCCGCATGGATGAGAATGTCCTCAGTGGGGGCACCAATTTATGACGAAAGAAATTCGGTATGGCAGCCTCTATACTATGCCAAACTCCCTTCTGCCACAAAGTGAATGAGATAAGGGCACCACCTAGTCATGGAAGAGCGAACTAGGACGCTATGCAAGAGGGAGAGGAGATTGTAAGGGAGAAGAGATGAAAACTAAGAGAGAAAGAGAGAGAGAGTGAGTGAGAATAAGAGAACTACGAAAAAATAGATGAATCAATAAACTTAAGAGATGGAGAACCCTCGGGACATAACCAATATACACAATATGGACACCAATATCCTGGGCTTATTACATTGTAGAGCATACATAAGCTATAGTAAGAGAAGGAATTCCATAAGCTCATGAAGGAGAATGGGGAAGGCTCAATAGGGCTGAAGGAGGCCTCTTTGCTCTCTCTCTTCTTACAAATTACAAAGGAGAAGGCCTCTTTATATAGGCCTTGAGGGTGTTTAGGGTGGAGGTTAAGATGTAATAGGAATTAACACCACCAAAGCTGCATTAAGGCGGTTCCACCAATATGGAAGCTCCATCTAGATGTTTTGTTGACCAATTTGTACTTAATCAAGCTCCATCATAGGTGAGTTGTCTCCATTCTCCCCCCCATAGCTTGAGTCCAAGAGCTCTCCTATAAAAAAATATAGAGAATCTTCATAAAATAAGATCATATCTAGCAATAATAGAGAGAGAGTAATGAGAGTTCATACATTACTACTACAACTAAGGATGATTTGAGGGTGATTTAGGAGGGGAATTCTAATGGTTTATTAGCTTGAGAGAGAGAATAAGAGAGGGGAAAGGGTGGGGGGTCTAATGAATGATGTTTTATGGAAGTGTTAAGTGTGGGGAAGAAAGTATGGATGTGTATTAAATTGGGAGGTGGTCTCCACTGCAGTTGGAAAAAGTTGGCATCCACCATTTTGGCCATATCTCCCGACTCGTAGCTCCAAAAAATTATAAAAAAATACCAGCCGAAACTTCAGCTCACGCGCTACAACTTTCATGTTGAAAAGTTTTTTTGGATCGGAGTGAAAGTATTTTTAAAAAATCTTACAAAATCATGTGCTTGATTTTTCTTCCACTAATGCTTCCAAGAAGGGTCCCATTTGGTTGAATTGTCATAAGGCTCCAAAGTCATGACATTATGACCCTCACATGCCCTTTGGATGGCTCCAAATCCATTTCATATCTTTCCTTTTCACATTATACATTTTTCCTTCACCTTCCTCCATTGATCTTTACTCTTCACCCCCCCTTGGTAAACCGGTCCATGAAATATTTTCATCCAGTGATTTCTTGGATTTCCCAAGAGGTTGTTCCCACCCTCTTCTTTATTTCAAAGCTCCAAATGTACAAAAAATCAACAAAATGTTAGACAAATATTTTTTGTGATTTTCTCGGATCAACACGTACTTAGATTTTTTTGTTCTTCAAGATGATTACAATGTGTGACATCCAATCCATGTGCTCAATCTCATAGATGAATCCCGCCTTTAATAGCCTATTGATCTCCTCCTTTAGGGTGTGAGTATGCTTTGGATTCATTGGGTAAGGTCGTTGCTTTACTTGCATTGCATCACGAGTCATATGGATGTTATGTGTTACGACCCTCTGATCAACTCCGTTAAGTTTGTCCAAGGACCCCAAGCAAACATGTCTACGTACTCTCGTAAGAGAGCGATAATATTGATCTCCTCTTGCTCCATCAAGTTGTTAACTATAGACACAGGTCAGGACTTCTCCCCTTCCCTAGGCAAGTTGACTTCCTTGACTTTGATAGGTGCTTCTACCGGTTCACTAGTCAGTCCTTGTCTTTTTGCACCTAACAAGATCACTACCCTGTCCCCTTTCTTGAACTTAGTGCAACACGTTGGTAAGTCTTGGGGATTCTTTTGCTATTTGACTTCCATCCCTTTTGGTTGTCCTCCCCTTCCCTCCTTTAGCTGTTCTATGCCTTAGGTGGATCGAAAGGGTCCCCTTGGTGCATCTGGTTTTAGGTGGTTGGGGTATCTTTGGGTTGCTCTCAGAGCTTACCTTTGATTCTGAGTTGAAATCACAACCCTCGCTAGAGGATGGAGTTTCCCTCAGTGGTTGGAACTCTAAGGCTGACTCCTTCATCCTAAAAAGAGGCATGGCACTTGGCTGGACTAGCATTGCTTTTTCGTAGTCTATCACACCCAAGTGATCCAGCCAAGTGCGAATCACACTCAGTTCTGAAGACTCCTCTTTTGATTCTAAATGCATTAGGTCTCTGTGGCTTGGAGTCTACTTTGATTTGTTTGATCATGTAGCCATCAGTGTCATACTCTATCATCTTGGCCTCTTCTTCACTACTTCCATTTGAGGGATAGCAATCCTTTTACTCACCATCTCAATCACCGCTTCCTAACTGCTCGTTGTCATTTAGGTATCTATTCTCGACTCTCTCTTAATCTGTGATCAATGCCCAATTGTATCTAAGGTTTAGGCCGTCATATGCTTTGGTCCATTGCCATTTCGGTTCATCCATGAGATCTTTGAGTAGCTTGAGACTAGTAGCTAGGTGACCAGCTAGCTCCCTTGTTAGGTACTCAAGAATCCCTTGGAGCTCAAGTCTATTAGTCACGACATGGAAAGGGGTGGGCATTTGTTGCATGTTAGGGTTTTTAGCCACCATACAGAGGGGTACTGATGGTAGGGTCTCATCCTGCAGAGTCTGAATGCGGTGGCTTTATGGGACTCCTTAGCTTTTCTTACAGCTTGCTTATAAACTTCTTCCTCATTCGAAAATGATAGGTTGATAGTGGCTAGTACGTGCATCTATCCCCTCTCATCTTTGAGGTAGGGAATGTACTTCACCCGAATTCCTAGCTTGAGTGTCTCCTTTCAAGATAGAGGAGATGGCATCTAAGTCGACTGGTGTGGTCATCCAAGTGTCCATCTCAACTGTCACTGCCTCTGATTTGTTGCCTAGGAATATGAGGCCATTTCCCCAGTCCTCGATCACTCGTGCATTCCTCATCCACTGTGGCCAGCCTAGCAAGATGCCATAGTCTACTCCCTTCATAACAATGAAGTTCACCGAGAGTTGGACACCTGGTATCTTCAAGGGCTAGTACTTCAATACTTCGAATGGCTTGACTTTCATGCCATTAGATAGTGTGACATTAAACCTTGCAGTTTCCACCAATGGGCTATCCCAAACCTGTAGAAGTGCATGGCTAGTACATTGACTCCCACTCCCGTGTTGACGATCTCCTTTCTCGTGATATCTCCCAGTGCTGACACTAGTAGGACCACATGCATCTTCGTGCCTTCCTGAAAAAAGCATTCACATGCAAGTACTTAGGCATTTAGTTCAATGTAAGGCTGGTGGGTATCTATGTGGCTACGTCATTTTTGTGCAAGTCAACTACTTCTAGCCCATTAGATCCCTCTACCCATTTCTTTAATTCTCACAATAATGAACGGCTTTGCCTATATAGATCCCCCCATCGGCAATGTTATAGGAGTCGATAGCAATGTCATAAGCAGGCCATTATCTACTTGTCTCTCATTTTTCCCTACACTCATTTCCATTGGTCTTGAGTAGCTTGCCTACCATTGGCATCTAAGCCTTGTCTTCATGGTTATGTGTGAAGTGTGGATGCATATTTTTAGTTTATGCGTGTTGGCAATGAGACAAGCATACTCATGTTGGAGAACTTATCAATATTGTCTTCTAAGATGGGCTCGGCATCCTTTTGATGTTGTTGGGCTTCTCACACCCACTCCTTAACCTTGTTGACTATTTTCAATTGGGGCTTTGGGTCAGGGTATTTCCTAATCTTGGCACTCCCCTTCTCTACGGTTTTAGGCACTGAATTATCAACCTCCGTATGTGCCACTTGCTTTCCTCTTGCTAGTGTGGTCACGCTATCCATTTTTAGCATCACTTTGGCGTTGACCCTCTTTTTCTTCCTCGGCGGGTCTTCTTTCCTATCTAGGCCGCATCTAGGTTGATGGGTCCTAGCAATGAAATGCTGGCTTGCTTTGTTTGTGCCCTAGTCATGATATTCAATGAGATGGGAGTGGTCTCTATTGAGATATTTGCAATCACACCTACTTCAGTCCCTTTGTGAGGAGCTGTGAGGGCTCAAGTCCAGAATCCCATATGCATAGTAGGAGGAAGTACCACCACTCAAATCCTATAAAGAATTGTACTTGCACTCTTTTTCTAATGAAATTATAGTACTCTTTTCTTTCCAGTAAAGTGTCATGTCACTGTCAATACAGAAGATTATGTTTATGAGTCCAATCTTGGAACCTAATTCACTTGTGTAACAATTTGTCCTAGTCAAGGTAAATGTCTTCATGAGTTTCTTTTTTCTCTTTCAACCTCCATAGCTTCCGCATCTGCCAAGATCTAGATCCCGCGTATTTCACATGGTATTAGAGCTTAGCTAAGCATGGCCCAACTCTCCTTTCACTCCTCTCAGCTCCTTTCCATCTTTGCTCAACTCAGTTTGAGTACTGGACCCTTTCTCCAACTTCATTTGCATTCCTACCTTCAATGAAGCTTCCATGGCAACCATAGCCAGCAGCACCCTATCAGCTTGAAGCTTTCATATATCTCTCCATAGGCCAAATCTCTCTAAAATTCCTTCCGGAGAAGTATTTTTCTACTTCCATAGCTCCTCCCTGGCACCTCAATCATTGAGATTGGGCAACTATAGCTTCAGCATTGCCTCTTTTCAGAGTCATTGCCATAATTGTGTCTATGGACAACATCTATCTACCTTTGTTGGAGCAGCCATATCTCATCAATCAGGCCATATTTTTTCTTCAGGTCAAGGCGCAACTTCTTGGCACAAAAATCAAGGATATTGATGCACATCATGCCCGACATTTGCATTTTTCCAAATCTGGGCACAGTTTTGATAGCGACCAATTTGAAGGCTTAGATCTCTCAACTCGGGCAAAATGAGTACAAACCCTCTTGGGGGAAGTTTGAACTATTAGTGAGGATCCTCTATCTTAAAGGGTTTGAGCAGATTGACCTGTGGATCTTGTGGGAGCTCATTTACCAGTCGTTGGTCCCTGTTTTAACAGGACAACCATAGCCAAACTTCACCAAGCTAAAAAATCTCATCATTTTCTCTCTTTCTACCATTGGAACAACCCACTACCACTCAGACCTGAAGGTCCCAGCATCAAATCAAGAAGGGGAATATCTGGATCTGAAAGAACTTGAAGGATTTTTGCAAGTTTGAAAGACTCAGGGGAGAAACATAGTGTCTATTGACACTCATTTTTAGTGATCTAAACACTTATGACTCTTGACACATCTCAACCAACTCTTTTGTTGCTTAAATTTGATAAGTCTGAAGCTGGTTTGCTACTGGTCCCTCAAGCCGAACATGGGAAAAGATTCTCCAACTGCCTGTTTCAAAGGAGTTGGGTTTCATACCTGGCAGACCCGCATCAAACAGATCTTGATGAAGAAGGGCCTCTTGGCCATTACCACTGGAAAAGAAAAGAAGCCTCATGATGCGGATCTTGCTATCACTTGGCAAAAGAATGATGATAAGGCTGAGGCCATTATCAAATTGGAGCTAGACGACAGCTATATCCACCATGTGGATAACTGTGAGACTTCACGGGATACATGGAAGAGACTTGACACTTTATTCGGTACACAGTCTAAATCATCAAAGTATGGTCTCTTGATTGAGTTTTTTAGGCTTGAAATGAAGTCCAGCACATCACTTGCCACATATCTAAATTATATGGAAGGACTTCTAACCCAACTTATAGGAATCAACATTAAAATGGAAGAAGATGTTTGCATCGGTGTTCTACTTAAGAGTTTGCCTCCTGAATATAATAATGTATCAACAACTCTAATTAATATGCCAAACCCTGAACTTGTTGATATCCATGCATCATTGTTAGAGGAGGAAAAGAAGCTAAAAACTAAGGAAGAACCAAGTACCTCTAGAGATGAGTATGCATTATATGTTGACAACAGGTACAAAGGCAAGAAGGATTAGCTCTTTTGTGATTTCTGCAAAAGGATCGGACACACTGAGAAGTTCTGCCATGCTAGAAAGAGGTCCCAAAAGGCCTATCTAGTTGCAGTTAAAGAAGAAGAAGAAAACAGAGAAAAAGAAGAAGAAGAAAAAGACCACTAGGAGAATGGTGTGCCCACACTTTGCAAGTGCTTCTTTCACTAAAGCCTCTACACACTTTGTACTTTTGGTTGTGATTGAGGAGGGGTGTTGAGATATTTGCAATCACACCTACTTCAGTCCCTTTGTGAGGAGCAGTGAGGGTTCAAGACCAGAATCCCATATGCACAATAGGAGAAAGTACCGCCACTCAAATCCTATAAAGCATTGTACTTGCACTCTTTTTCTAATGCAATTATAGTACTCTTTTCTTTCTAGTAAAGTGTCATGTCATTGTCAATACACAAGATTGTGTTTATCAGTCCAAGTCTCAATCTTGGAACCTAATTCACTTGTGTAACAATTTGTCCTAGTCAGGGTCAATGTCTTCATGAGTTTCTTTTTCCTCTTTCAACCTCCATAGCTTTCGCATCTTCCATACTTTAGAACCCACGTATTTCATAGCCTCACCATCCATTGTTTTGACTCCAAATAGCCCAAAGGGAAAAATAAATGGTTTTCACTTGGGACATTTGGCATATAAGTGGGTGATTCCACACTTGGGGCATCTCAAGTTGACCTTTTCCTAGTTATCTTGCTGCCATTTGGGGCAAAGGCATGAGATATGCCCTGGGTAGCCACAAATCTAGCATGAGATTTAGTCCTGGCTTTGCCCTTCTAGGCGTCTACCCCTTCCCCAACCTAACGCCATCATTGATACCTAGTCTAAAACCTATTAAGATGGGATTTCCCTCATGGTCGTACGAGATGTAAGGGTTTATATATGCCTCATTCTCATTTTCCTCCTCCACATAATGTATTTGAGCATCACTCGATGGATGGGTCACGAAGGGTCCACGTGGCCTAGGTATGCCTGTAGGGTTTATGTCCATTCTGGGGATAGCTGCCTTGGCATCATTAGGTGATGGGAGAGCTAATGGATCTCCCCTTCCAAACTGCGGCAGTGTATTCCCCAAGTAGTATGGCTAGTTGTAAAGTTGTGGATCTAGGATCATGAGTGTGCATAGCATCATGACCAAACATACCGCAGTTGCACAAGGTCTAGATCTAGAATCTATGCACTCGACTGGGAGATGGTTCCCTCCACAATAGAAACATTGCACATGAGGTCGCACACGTGTTCTAATCAATTCTTGGAGCTTGGATAGCTCCACCTTTACGTCTACCAATTCTTGGCTAGGGTCAAATCTTTCCTTTCTCTTGGTTACCCTGGTTGAATCTCTAGCTAGCAGGGGTAGTTCTTTTTGAGGTTCTAGAGGCTACACTATCTTGGCTTGTAGCTTTAGAGCTCCTCTCCTTGACAAAATCATCTACACATATGGATTTCTCAAAGACCTTAGTTAGCGCATTCCTTTGCATGTTCAAGTTTCCTACCAAGCCCTTGTAGAGCTCTTTGCTCCTACTTCCGTTTATGAAGACAGTAGAGACCACTTGCTCACTAGGTCACTCTGCATGGTTGGGATTCTCTTAAAGAGACTCTACACATGGGTAACGTAATCTCTAATATCCTCTTTAACCTTTTGATTGACATTCATCAGTTGAACAATGAGGTTGTTTGAATACCCCAACTTAGAGAATCTCTTGACAAAGAGACTCTCGAGAGTACTGAAAGTGTTACGTTTGACATCATCTAGACTAGTGTACCATGTTCATCCTTTATCTCTAAGACAAAGACTGAAGGCTTGTGCAGGTTGAGCAAGGTCCATTATGCCCTTCCCCTCACACACCTTCTCGAACTAATCTATGAAGCTATATGGTGTTAGAATATCAAGCTCATACTATTCTCCTGCTAGTATGTATGACCGACAAGTGTGAGACATTAAATAAGTCGGTGGTCTTAGACCCAGTGTGAATGGTCCTATGGACCTTAGTACTATTGTATACACTTACTCTATGTGTGTGGTTATGATTTAATGAATGAATGGAAGAAGGTGAGAGCATGCTTGCTCTTCACTCTGTCTTTGCCTCTCTCAAACTCAACATGGTATCAGAGCCTCATCCATGAGGCTGTGGGAGAATGGGCATGACCACGTGCAGTGCAGAGGCAATGAAGTTAGAAATAAAGAAGGAGCTATAGACCTGCAGATGAAGCCATAGCCAAATGGAAGATATGTATCAATGTCTGTATGCATACAATTGATAGGAGGTCATCAAGGTTTGAAGGAAGGGTTGAAGAACTTGATTTGGATCATGTTATGGAGTATATTATGACCAGCATTGGAAGCAACAAATAGTGCAAACATATCTGAAATTCAGCGTGAAAAAACAACATGAACAGTTCTGAAAATCATCACCTGTTTTGGTGGTCAAAGTGATGAAGCATTCATCCATATGCTTAACATCAATGGCGGCATTTAACTTGGTGATTGAAGTACAATGAGCACTGATTAGTGCCTGGCATCTTCCATACTAGAAGGAGCTGTGAAAAATGTGATTATATTCAGCGTGCAGGTCATGTGACTCCCAGGAAAATGCGCCTGAAATCTGGACAAAGTGGTAGCACCATAGCTCCTCAAGATAACACATAAAGGGCATTTGGTTAAAGGCTATTGAGTCTATACAATAAGTTCAGTATTATGGGTAGCATTAGCAGCCCCATTTTCAGCCTGCATATAGACATGGACTGCATGTAAGTTTGAGCCAGATCTAGAATACACTGGAAAACAATTCTTGTCATTAAATGGTAGATTTGGCATACACAAACTTCATGGGATGTTTTACATTCATCATGGCTGGAATGAAATGCCTTTGAAGAGCTAAACTCTCAGATTTGTAGAGAGTTAACTAGCTGAAAACAGTTTTTAATCTTATGATAGTCTGCACTTCGAATTTGAAAGCATACAGATGCTTACTTGGTCACCGTAAATGCTAGGTGTTGAGATATCGAGCTCCACTCGTGATACGCCAGGGTGACCGTTGTGTATTTATGTCACCGACTTGTCAGTTGCAGATGCGGTTGGTACACCGCCCCTGAATAATAGCTACATGATAGCTATCCTTATCTACTCTAGTTCGTGGCTCAGTTAGTATGCCACCTTAGTTAGTTGAGTTTGGTTTGAGACCCATATCTAGGGTTCTTCTATTTCTTTGTACTGGAGTTCTTTTGGCTTACACAACTAAGAAGAGGAAAACTGTTTTCAGCCTCCACCCTTGTGTGTATTCCCCCATTGTGCAAGCAAGAAAGCTACAAGTGAGACTCCTTCCTTCTCTCCCACAATCTTGACATGGTATCAGAGCCTTGTTCGTGGTAAGGAGCTCAAGAAAGCAAGCCAAGCTCGCGGTGGTCTGGTAAGAGGAGCAGTGTTGCTTTCATTTTCTGTTTTGGGAGCAGATCTCTGCAGGTAGCACAGCCGGAAATTGCAGGAGTGCATTGTCTCAGGTTGAGACGCCCTTCGCGGTGAAAGCAAGAGGGCAGTATATGCTGCGGGGGAGGGCTTTAGCCCTTGGCGACCTTGTTTTTTTGATTTGAGGCCATTTCGGGGCCTGTTTTGCAGACGGAAGTTTTCTGCACGCACTCAGGAAAAGGTTCAGTTTTATGCTGTGCAGCCACTATTCTACAGGTCGGTGAAAAGTTACTGTAGAAATTGCATCGTATGCTTGTGCGCAAAGACATTGGGAGTTTTAGAATCATCCTTGGTTCCTGTTTATGCAAAATCGTCACTAGGAAGTGACTGTGTAGTCAAATACCACTTTCGCCAGTTTTGCAGATTTGCCCTTGTGAGGGTGAAGCTGTGTTTTTTGCAGTGACAGAATTTCTTGCAGTATTCTGTAATGGCGTCTGATTCTCTTTCACAGATTGTCACTGAAAAGCTTGACAAGAACAACTTCCAGGCATGGAAGTTTAGAATGACGAATTTCCTTATGGGAAAAGGATATTGGGAATTTGTTGCAGGAAATGAAGAAGAACCAGTTCTTCCTGATGTTCCCAATCAACAGCAAATGCAGGCATTCAAAGCATGGCATGAGAGAGCCAGGAAAGTTATGTACTGGCTGTCTATCAGCATTTCAGACTCTATGATTGTGCATATTCAGGATGCAAGTACGCCAAAGGAGGCATGGGATACTCTGCCAAAGATGTATAGCACAAATACGCAAGCCAGGAAAATGCAGCTCAAGCAAGAGTTGCACAATGTGCAAAGAGAAAATATGAGCATCAATGACTACCACATGAAGGTGAAGAAGATTGCAGATGCACTTGCTTCCATTGGGTCGCCAGTGGAAGATGATGATTTAGTTTCTGTGACCTTGAATGGTCTAGGAAAGGATTATGCACAGTTTCGGACATCCATTTCAGTTCGTGAAAGATTTCTTGATTTTGAGGAGTTGATTGCTCTTCTAATTTCTGAGGAACAGAGAAATGGTGGTGCATCTTCTTCAGGAGGAACTTCAAAAGAAGCTGTCTTCTACTCAAATGCTGGAAGAGGTAGAGGCAGAGGTAGAGGAGGCCGATTTGGAGGCCGTGGTAGAAATCAGAATATGCAGCAAACTCAAGAAAACCAGTCCTATGGAGGAGGACGTGGTAACTCTAGAGGCAGGGGGAGCCAAAGAGGTCGTGGTGGATGGCAAAGAGGTCAAAATGCAAACAGTAATGTTGAATGCTACTACTGTGGTAAAATGGGTCATATGGCTAAAGACTGCTATAAAAAGCAGAATGACATCATGAATGGAAAACTGCAACAAGGGAATTATGCATCTTCTAGCAGACAGGGTGATGACAGAAATGAGCATTTGTTCATGGTGCAGCACATGAACAATTCTGTGACAAGTGCAGAAGAAAGCAATGATGTATGGTATGTTGACTCAGGTGCATCAAACCACATGACAAGTCATGCAGAATGGATGGAGGATGCAAGGAAAATGGAAAAACCAGGATTTGTGGAGACTGGTGATGATACTGCACATCCTATTGTGCAGATTGGAAAAATTCCCTTGTCTATGCAGGATGGGAAAAAGAAATACATGTCCGATGTATTTCATGTCCCGAATATCACCAAGAATCTGGTTTCTGTTGGTCAAATGGTTGAACAGGGCTTGCAGGTCAGATTTAATCCTCATGGATGCTTTGTTGAGGATATGAAAAATAAAGGTCGCTTGATAGCAAAAGGAAAGAAGAAGGGCAGAATGTTTACGTTGGATGCAGACATGTCTGAATTGAGTGCAGCAATGTTTGCACATGGGACCGGTGTAGTTGCAGATATTGATATCTGGCATAAACGCATTGGTCATGTTAATGTACAGCGACTTAAATCAATGCAGGCCCAAAATATTGTTGCAGGATTGCCCAAATTCAAGGTTGCAGAAATGCATAAGGTATGTGAAGCCTGTCAGTTTGGAAAACAGGCAAGGAAACCATTTCCTAGACATGTTCAAGAGAGTGAGAAGCCATTGGAATTAATCCACTCTGATGTGTGGACTACTAAAGCTGCATCTCTTGGAGGCTGTCATTATTTTGTCACTTTTATTGATGACTATAGCAGAAAAGTTTGGGTGTATTTTATGAAAAAGAAAAGTGAAATTTTTGGGCATTTCAAAACTCTTAAAGCTATGGTTGAAAAAGAACAGGCCTGCAGATAAAATGCCTAAGGTCAGATGGAGGGGGAGAGTACCTCTCAAATGAGTTTGCAAGGTTCCTGCAGGAGCATGGCATAAAGCAGCAATATTCATGCAGTTATACCCCACAACAAAATGGAATTGCAGAAAGAAAAAACAGACATATTGGAGAGGTGTCTCGTGCCATGCTCAATGAAAAAGACCTGCCAGATTTTTATTGGGCTGAAGCAGTTGCTACAGCAGTCTACATAATGAACAGGACTCCCACTGCAGCAATACATGGAATGACTCCAGAGGAGAGGTATACTGGTAGGAAACCAGATATTTCTCATCTGAAAATTTTTGGTTGCATTGCCTATGTACATGTGCCAGATGAGTTGAGATCCAAGTTGGATCCAAAAGCTGAGAAGTGCATCTTTATTGGTTACTCTCTGCAGCAAAAAGGGTATAGATGCTATAACCCTTCTACTCGTAAGTTTACAGTGAGCAGAGATGTTGTTTTTGATGAGATGAGTAGCTAGTATAAACCAATAAATGTGATTGATGATGTAGATGCACAAAATGGTAATGCTACACAGAATTCACAGCAGCAGTCACAAAATATTAGTGGACCTGGAGCGTCCTCTACCAGTGGTTCACATTCTTCGCCATGGACAGGCAGATTGAGATCAGGAGAATCTTCTCAAAGTAATGCAGATAGTGGTATGCATGTATCACCAAAAGGAAAAGAGAAGGTTGATCAGCCCATGTTTGATGTGAATGCAGTCACTCTTATGTGGATGGTGAATCCAGTGGCTCAGAACAGAGCATTGATGATGAGTTGGGTATTCCTTCTATTGTTACACCTGGAGTAAGGAAGACCAGGGATGTTTTGAGAGCACCTGGGAGTGAACCCACTTTGCGCAGGTCTACCAGAGTTAGGTATCCTGTGGATAGGCTGAAATATGATGGATTTACAGCCATTCACTATGCATATATGGTCAAGGTGATACAGGAACCAGAACCCACTTCTTTTGAGCAAGCCATGGGAAAAGAAAAATGGGAGAAAGCCATGGATGAAGAAATGGATGCCTTGGAAGCAAATGCTACATGGGAATTGGTACCTTTGCCTAAAGGTAAGAATGCAATTGGCTGTAAGTGGGTTTATAAGGTGAAGCACAATGCAGATGGTTCTGTGAACAGATACAAGGCAAGATTAGTAGTCAAGGGGTATGCACAAACATATGGCATTGACTATGAAGAAACATTCAGTCCGGTTGCAAGGATGGCGACCGTAAGAGCAGTCATTGCTATGGCTGCATCAAAGGGATGGTCTTTACATCAGATGGATGTAAAGAATGCCTTCTTGCATGGTGATTTGCAAGAAGAGGTCTATATGGAGCAGCCACCAGGTTATGTGCATGTTGTTCATCCTGAGTTTGTTTGCAGGTTGAAGAAAGCTTTGTATGGCTTGAAGCAAGCACCTAGAGCATGGTCTGACAAGATAGGACAGTATCTTGTCACTATTGGCTTTCAGATTTCCAAGGCAGATTTCTCACTTTATGTGAGAAAAACAGAGAAAGGTATTATGCTACTTGTCATTTATGTTGATGATTTGATTATGACAGGTGACAGTGATGAAGATATCCTTCATGTGAAAATGCTATTGAAGCAGAAGTTTGAGATGAAGGATTTGGGAGAGCTGCGTTATTTCTTGGGCATTGAGGTGATTAGATCACCAAGTGGGATACAGCTCTTGCAGAGGCAGTATGGATTGGACATGCTGTCCAAATATGGGATGACAGGCTGTAAGCCTATTTCAGTTCCTTTGGAGCAGAATGTGAAGCTGAGCGCAGATGCAGGTGAGCTTCTGGAAGACCCTACTATGTACAGACGCATAGTAGGAAGCTTGATTTATATGACTATTACCAGGCCAGATTTGAGCTATGCTGTTGGATTGGTAAGTCAGTTTATGCAGGCTCCAAGGAAATCGCATTTGGATGCGGCTAGACGCATACTCAGGTATGTGAAGTCCACATTGCAGTATGGACTATTTTATGAGACTGGGGTTCAGATACAGTTGCATGGATACACTGATGCTGATTGGGCTGGTAGCATTTCTGATAGACGATCTACCAGTGGATATGTGTTCTCTTTTGGGAGTGCTGCAGTCACTTGGAGCAGCAAGAAACAGCCTACGGTTGCCTTGTCCAGCACAGAGGCTGAGTACAGGGGTGCAGCAATGGCTGCATGTGAGGTAGCTTGGTTGCATAAGCTACTTTATGATATGCATCAGCCTACAGATGGGCCAGTTGTCATTTATTGTGACAACATGAGTAGTATACACTTGGCAAATAACCCAGTCTATCATGCTAGAACAAAGCACATTGAGGTGCATTATCACTATGTGCGAGAGAGGGTTTTACTAGGTCTTATTGATCTAGTTTATGTCAGCACAGAGGATCAGGTAGCTAACATATTCACGAAGGCATTGGGCGCAGAGAAGCTGCGCAAGTTCAGAGACCTGCTTGGTGTGCAGGAATTGGGATTGAGCTCGAGGGGGAGTGTTGAGATATCGAGCTCCACTCGTGATACGCCAGGGTGACCGTTGTGTATTTATGTCACCGACTTGTCAGTTGCAGATGCGGTTGGTACACCGCCCCTGAATAATAGCTACATGATAGCTATCCTTATCTACTCTAGTTCGTGGCTCAGTTAGTATGCCACCTTAGTTAGTTGAGTTTGGTTTGAGACCCATATCTAGGGTTCTTCTATTTCTTTGTACTGGAGTTCTTTTGGCTTACACAACTAAGAAGAGGAAAACTGTTTTCAGCCTCCACCCTTGTGTGTATTCCCCCATTGTGCAAGCAAGAAAGCTACAAGTGAGACTCCTTCCTTCTCTCCCACAATCTTGACACTAGGTGGGTCTTCGTAAATGCAAGGTACTTGTGAAGTACCGAGAGCATTGAATGCTCAAATCTGGACTGATCTGAAGCTAAATAAAAGCTGTCATTGACTGGTTGCAACCTGTATGCAGTCCGCTTGATCACTGTCACTAATGTGTGTACTAGCAATGATGCTCTATGGTCATGTTTCGACTTCCAAATGTTGTTATACATGTCTTGAGTAATTAGAGACTATTTGGAGCAGGAAACATCCTTGGTTTGCAAGTAAAGTTCATGCTAGAAATTCCAGACTGAATTTTGTCTATTGTAGTTGAGACATATGTATGTACTTATAGTGTCATCTGAAGACAACTATATACAATGTCATTTAACCCGGATGGAATGACAAATGCTTAGACAGGTTTGGCACTATTCTGAACTAAAATTTACTACAGTTGCAAAAATTTACTGACATTAACTCTTGCAATCAGTGAATTGCTGTTATCATTGTTATTTGGAATCTGACATGCATGATGACAGAGAATTTCATGGTGAAATTTGCAGACTGAAGTCTATCAATGGATGTTAAGGCATATGTATATGCAATGAATGTAGTCAATGACATCCACATGTATTGTGAGTGTTCATAGATGTATGAACTGATGTATGGATAGCTTGACATGCTAATAAGCTGAAAATTCACTGCTGTTGTAGAGTTTTTACTCTCATGTACCTTGGACTGAACTGTCATAAATCCGATACTTTACGGGCATGATATATGAGTGGATATATGAACATACAGATTGCAGATCTGATCACTGTTAGTAGTCTGAACAGAGGTGCATAGTTTGTTGACTGCAGGTTCAACAAGAACTTTGGTCAATAAATAGAAGTTGGCTTGCAGGAAGTCAGGCAGTGTTGACATCATGGAAAATGCAGATAGAATCGATAACATAACCCAGATTGTGGGGGAAAGCCTGATATAGTAACAATTATGCCATATGGAAGTTTTGCATGGAGAACTTCCTAATAAGGAAAGGCTATTGGGAGTTGGTGACTAGAGCAGAAGCTGAACCTGAGCTCCCAAATCGAACTACGACTGATCAGAGACGATTACACCGAGCTTGGATAGAAAGAGCTTGTAGAGTCTTGCACTGGCTCTCTTTATGTATCTCAGATGCCATGGTAATGCAAATAATGAACTGCAACTCTCCTAAGAATGCATGGGACATTTTGGTCAAGTACTATGGCATAACCACGAGTGCCAGGAAGATACAGTTGAAGCAGAAGTTCAACAACATGGAGAGAAAGAGCAGATCTATACAAGATTATGTCACCGAGGTTAAGACCATTGCGGATCAGCTGGCATCTGTTGGCTCATAGGTTGAAGATGAAGACATGGTTGCTGTGACTTTGAATGGCTTGGGGCCTGAGTATAAGTCTTTTGACACTTCTGTGTTTGTGCGGGCTGAAATGCCTGATTTCAATGAGTTGATTGCATTGCTTATCCATGAAGAGGTTAAGCTTGGCTTGGCTGCAGGATCTAGAGTTCTAAAAACAAGGATACAGTTTTCTATTCCAATCAACGTGGCCGTGGAAACCGTGGTAGAGGCTATGGATCTGGCAAAGGAGGCCAGCGAAATGCATCCTATGGCAATAACAACTAGTAGGTATCGAATGCAAGAGGTGGTGGAAACTTTAGAGGCAGGGGGAGATCTAGCCCTAGAGGTAGAGGCTCCTGACAACAACAACGTCCATCTGACAATCCGAACAAGGATAAGGATTGTCATTACTACAGGAAGTATGGGCATATTGCCAAGGACTACTGGAAGAAGTAGGGTAATCAGAAAGGCAAACAACATGGACATTTTGGTACGGTTAGTCAGGCAAATGATACTTCAGGAGATAGATTGTTTTCCATGCAGTATGTAAAAGACAGAGTTGCTGAAAAATCCACTAATGATGCAGTTTGGTATATTGATTCAGGGGGATCGAACCACATGACTCCTCATGGTAATTGGTTCACTGATATGGTGGCTGAAAAACATGGCTATGTCTGTACAGGTGATGACACGCAGCATAGCATTGAACATAAAGGCAAAGTGTCTCTTGTGGTTGATGATGGCAGAAAGAAAAATTTGCATGATGTACTGCATGTTCCATCGATTACAAAGAACTTACTGTCTGTCGGGAGCAAAACTTGTAGGTTAGATTCAATAAGCATGGCTGCTTTATTGAAGAGTTTGGCAATGGATGCAAGTGGATAGCTCGTGGCCACAGGAATGGCAGAATGTTTACTCTTGATGCTACCTTGCCAGAGCTGAATTCAGCTATGTTTGCCCATGGTTCTGGCACTATCAGAGATTTGGAAATTTGGCACAAGAGAGTGGGGCATGTAAATTTGCAAAGGCTGCAAATTATGCAGAAAAAATTAGCTTGTTAAAGGTCTACCCAAGTTCCAATATTCAGATATTGGTAATGTATGCGATGCTTGCCAGTTTGATAAGCAGTCAAGGTTGCCATTTGTTAGGCATGTAAGGCAGAGTACATGTCCATTGCAGTTAGTGCACTCTGATATTTGGGGGCCAGCCCATAATGCATCCATGGGAGGCTCGAAGTATTATGTGACATTCATTGATGATTACAGTCGTTATACTTGGGTTTACATTATTCTGAAGACAAAGGATGAGGTGTTTGCTATTTTTTAGCAGTTTAAAAAGTAGGTTGAAAAGGAATTTGACTGCTATATCTCTTGCTTGAGATCAGATAGCGGTGGGGAGTATGTATCAAATGAGTTTGTTTTTGGCTCAAAATCGCATACGCAGGCAGCTTACCTGCAGCTACACTCCTCAGCAAAATGGGGTAGCTGAAAGAAAGAACAGGGTCTTGATGGAAGCTGCTCATGCCATGATGAATGAGAAGAAGATGCCACTCTATTATTGGGCTGAAGTTGTTATGACAGCCATGTATATCTTGAATCGTACTCCCACTTTAGGTATTCATGAGATGACACCATTTGACAAGCTGTATGGCTATAAACCGGATGTAAGTCACATGAAAGTCTTTGGCTGTCTTGCTTATGTGCATATTCCAGATGAAAAAAGGAAGAAGCTGGACCCAAAAGTGCATAAGTGCATTTTCATTGGATATTCGCAAGAGAAGAAGGCATACAAATGCTATGATCCCTCTACCAGGGAAACCTAGGTGAGCAGGGATGTTATTTTTTATGAGATGGGTTCTTGGTATGTATCACCGGCTACAGTGCCATCAAATATGCCTTCCACTCATGTATCTACAGTTGATATGCAACAGAGCACTACTATGACAGGCCCTAGTAGTCAGACAGTATCCCCATGGACAGGGAGATTGAGGAGCTCACCATCCACTAACACTAGTATGTCAGTGAGGGGGAGATATGATGTCGTGGATAACAAAGGAAAAGAGAAAGTTACTGAGGATGTATCTGGGATGATGACACCTGGTAGAATGACTTCTGGATATGAGTCTGCTAACACTTTAGACAGTGAACTTGGTATTCCGACTATTTATACGCCTGTCGCAAGGTAGAGCAGGTACATTCCGCCTCATGAGAGAGGGGAATCGAGCAGTGCACCATAGCTTAGATGCTCACAAAGGGTCGGATACCCTATTGACAGGTTGACATATAGTGGCTACACTGCAAAGCATTATGCTTACATGACAAAAGTGATGGAGATTAAAGAACCAGGTACATATGCTGAAGCAGTGGAAGATGAGAGCTGGTGTGCAGCCATGGATGAAGAAATGAATGCCTTGACTGAAAATAAGACATGGGATCTTGTGCCCGTGCGTGAAGGAAAACAGACCATTGGTTGCAAATGGGTGTACAAAATCAAATGCAAGTCGGATGGCAGTGTGGAAAGGTACAAACCCAGGCTGGTTGCTAAGGGGTATGCCCAACAATATGGACTTGATTATGAGGAAAAATTCAGCCCTCTTGCTAAGATGGCAACCATATGCACTGTGGTTGTTTTGGCTGCTGCTAGAGGCTGGAAATTACAGTAGATGGATGTTAAGAATGAATTTCTTAATGGTGACTTAGCAGAGGATGTCTATATGGTTCAGCCAGAAGGGTATGTTCACCCTGATTTTCAGCATTATGTATGCAAGCTGAAAAAGGCATTGTACGGGTTGAAGCAGGCTCCGAGAGCTTGGCATGCTAGGATCAGTAACTACTTGTAGAGGTTGAGATTTACTATTGGTAGGGCTGATCACAGCCTATTTACAAAGAAGAATGACAGTGGCTTGGTAGTGCTGGTCATATATGTTGATGATTTGATAATCACTGGTAATGATGACTTGGGCATACAGCATGTAATGAAGATGCTGAAATTTGAATTTGACATGAAGATCTAGGTTAATTGAAGTACTTTTTGGGTATTGAGGTAATCAAGGCTGAAAATGGTTTATGGCTAATGCAAAAACATTATGCCATGGAAATGCTAAAAAAGTATGGCATGGCTGAATGCAAACCATTGGATACACCCCCTTGATCAGAATGTCAAGTTGGACATTAGCACTGGAGCTGAAATTTAGGATGTGACTATGTACAGGCAGATGGTTGGAAGTCTGATCTATTTAACCATCACTAGGCCAGATTTGAGTTATGCAGTTGGGCTCATAAGTCAGTTTATGCAGAAGCCCAGGAAGCCACATTTGGATGCTATTAGGCGGATTATGAGATATGTTAAGTCCACTGTAGATAATGGGCTGTTCTATATGAGAGATAAGCCCTTGAAACAGGTTGGATACATAGATGCAGATTGGGCAGGATGCTCATATGATCCCAGATCTACGAGTGGTTATGCTTTTGGCTTTGGAAGTGGCATGATCAGCTGGAGCAACAAGAAGCAACCAACGGTTGCATTGTCTAGTACTGAGGTAGAGTACAGGGGTGCTGCATTGGCAGCATACGAGATTTCATGGCTGCTCAAGCTTATGGCTGATTTGGATATCTAGGTGGATGCTCCAGTGACCTTATTCTGTGACAATCTCAGTAGTGTACTCCTAGCAACGAATCTAGTATACCATGCCAGGACAAAACACATAGAGGTACACTACCAGTTTATCAGAGAGATGGTTCTTGCAGGGAGAGTAGATCTTATGCATGTGAAACTGATGAACAGGTTGCAGATATCTTTACCAAGTCTTTGGGTAAAGATAAGTTTAGTAGTTTTAGACAGCTACTTGGAGTTCATCAGATGATTTGAGCTTGAGGGGGAGTGTTAGAATATCAAGCTCATACTATTCTCCTATTAGTATATATGACCGACATTAACCTTGTCCAGCTGTATTAGCAAGTGTGGGACATTAAATAAGTCGGTGGTCTTAGACCTAGTGTGAATGGTCCTACGGACCTTAGAAGTATTGTATACACTTACTCTATGTGTGTGGTTATGAGATAATGAATGAATGGAAGAAGGTGAGAGCATGCTTGCTCTTCACTCTGTCTCTACCTCTCTCAATCTCAACATATGGGTCGTTATCAAGTTGGTACTTGTTGAGTTTCTTGGCAACTATGGGTATCTTTGGTTGGCTCCTCGAGTTTGGCATGATTTCTAGTCTTGCTAGCAACAAAGCTGCTAAGGCTGCTCTACTCTACTATGCAGCCATGTTGTCAATGAGTTGCTTACTCTTCTTTTTTGGATTACAACCCTGCTCTTCTTTAATTTACGCTCATTATTACACAAAACACTACTGTGGTTTTCTTTCTCTTCCCCTATTTTTTCCTACCTAAATACCTACAAATCCCTACAAATCAAGTTTGATGAAAATGAGTGCCAGGCATTGCAATAGTCCCAGACTAATAGGCACAAAGGTTTGGACCTCGAATTAAATGCCAAATGTGGGAGAAACTGGGTGCCAAGAGAAAGAGGTAGAAATGAAGTCTAAAGAGACTTAAAGTTGAGGGGGTGTGACCTTTAGGCTTCCCCTCCCCCCTCTCCAACCCCTACCCCCAAAAAAAGAAAATTCTCATGCAATGTAGGGGGTGTCAAGAATCGCATAGTGGGGGGACTTGAGCTGCTGCACCAAACACACACCAAACAATTAAGAGGAAGCTCACTCAATGGCATAAGAAGAGAGATGGAGGCCAAAACATTTTCTTGCTGGTTTCTTATTCTTCTTTCATACACAATACAATGTACACAAAGTATAGATAAGATATAACATAAAGGAGAGTGATCTACTAGGTCAAATAGTGCATAATTGACCATACTAATTGACTGGTGTTATAACTATGCCAGTTGTTAGTAGGCGAAACAAACTAAATATAATAAGTGATAAGTCAATGACCATGAAAGGATCATAATGACCATCGATGTGCTAAGTGTAGATGTGCTAAGTGTAGCTAGGTGGTCCATCATCAGTGTCTGCACAAGTTGAGCTCGCCATCTCAACACTCCCCCTCAAGCTCAACCATATTTTTACAAATCCAAGTAAGCTTCAAAACTTTTTAAGCTTCTCTACACCCAATGCTTGTGTGAAAATGTCAGCTATTCGATCTTGTGTGCTGACATATACTAAGTCATGGTAATGCACATCAATGTGTTTTGTCCTGGCATGGAACATTGGGTTCCTAGCTAGTTGTATGCTACTCAAGTTGTCATAATGAATAGCACTTGGACCATCTCCTTGCACATCCAAATCACCCAATAACTTTTGCAGCCATACTACCTCACATGTTGTCATAGCAGCGCCTTTATACTTAGACTCTGTTACTGCTTTTTACTGCTCCATGTAACTGATGCACTACTAAGAGAAAATATGAATCCACTGGTAGATCTGTTGATATGCTACCAGCCCAATCTTTGTATCCAAACACATGTACATCCTTACTTGCCTCATAAAAAAGTCTATAATGTAAAGTGGGACTTTGTTACTACCTTTTACTACTCCATGTAATTGATGCACTACTAAGAGAAAATATGAATCCACTGGTAGATCTTCTGTTTGACATGCTACCAGCCCAATCTTTGTATCCAAACACATGTACATCCTTACTTGCCTCATAAAAAAGTCTATAATGTAAAGTGGATTTCACATACCTCAATATGCATCTAACTGTATCCAAATGAGGCTTTCTAGGCATATGCATAAACTGACTAACAAGGCCAATAGAATAGCTCAAGTCTGGCATTGTGATAGTCATATAAATCTGACTCCATACTATCCTCCAAAATATAATAGGGTCTTCTATCTCATCCCCAACATCAACACTTAACTTCAGATTTTGCTCCAATGGTACTAAAAGAGGCTTACATGATGTCATACCATACTTGGATAGCATATCCAAGCCATGCTACCTTTGGGATAGTGAGAGTAGATTTTAGAGACAATTTTTGAAGTGGAAAAGAGCTTGGGAGGCTGTCAAAGACCAAATTTTATTCAAAATGGAACAGTTGTAGATCGATGAGCTGGATTTTTTCTAGATGGAGTTTGATGCCATGAACCCAACACAAGTCTTCGTTCGTCGATCGAAGTCCGTTTGACCTCCCATTTAATCCCTGTAAGGTT
The DNA here is from genome assembly GCF_053477565.2 of Lygodium microphyllum. Lineage (NCBI taxonomy): Eukaryota > Viridiplantae > Streptophyta > Polypodiopsida > Schizaeales > Lygodiaceae > Lygodium > Lygodium microphyllum. Next base: position 432,836 of record NC_141136.1, read on the forward strand.
TAGCATTATGAAGTAGCTATATGACTTGGAAGCCAAAAAGTGCGTGACAGTGGCTAGGTTTATAGATTTTGATGTCACGAAGGCAAGTGTCTAGACGGATCTCAAATTCGAGTGCATTTGGTCCCTCAAAAGCAAAAAAACCAATTCAGTCAGAGTGTGAACACAAAAAAGTAAACCGATTTTTTGTAAAACAAAGCTTAAAGCTTAAAACAAGCTTTTAGAATAAAAAGACACATCTCATCAAAATGTGGGGGGGAGGGGGGGACACCATTTTTTTCAACGCCTCCTTCCATGATTAAAAAATCATTTTTTGGGCCTGCAATCATTCAAGGATGCTCTTGGCAGCACGCTCCACCATTTTCTTGCCCTTCATTGCTATAGAGATCATAAAAAATGATGTGTTATAGAAGAAGATCTGATTTTATCCTCTCTCCTCTTGTGGTCTGTTCTTATGGATCGATGTAAAAGAGAGGGGGATGGGCTAAGATGGACGTTTTTGGTCAAAAGATGACGTGGGAGTGGAAAGAAACATGAATCAAGGTTGGATGGATCGTCAACGGCTGTGGAAGAGCATGAGCAACCCTCCAACATCGAAAAATGTGCATCATAATGAGTGGTTTTATGAGAAAAATGTAGATTTTATCATTTTATGATCAATTGTTGTTTGAAATGGTTAGTAATGATTCTATTTGATTACCAATCCTATGTTTGATTAGTGATGTTGAAAGAATCATAAAAAATTAGTAATATAATAATTCTATGCAAAACACACAAAATCCAAGACTAGGTAGTTTAAAGGAAAATATGCAATTTTTGGGTTTTTTGTGTGCATTTGCCATTTCTATGGAAGAAAACATACTAAGAAAATTATTTTCCATAAGAGTAATCAAACTACATTTGAAAATCAATAAGTATATGTAATTTTTTATAAATAAATTAAAAAATAAAAAATGAGAAAAATTGTAGAACAGTGGTCGCACAGCAAAAAACAAGGCCTTTTCCTGAGTGCGTGTGGAAAACTTCCGCCTCCAAAACAGGCCCCGAAATGGCCTCGAATCAAAAAAACAAGGCAACCAAGGGCTAAGGCCCTTCCACAGCATATAGTACCCTCTTGCTACACCGCGAAGGGCATCTCAATCTGAGACAATGCACTCTTGCACTTTTCGGGTGTGCTACCTATAGAGACTTGCTCCCAAACTCGAAAAATGAAAGCAACACTGGTCCTCTTACCAGAACGCCGCGAACTTGGTTTTCTTTCTTGAGCTCCTTACCATGAACCAGGCTCTGATACCATGTCAAGATTGTGGGAGAGATGAAATGAGTCTCACTTGTAGCTTTCTCACTTACAGAAATGGGGGAATACACATAAAGATGGAGGCTGAAAATAGTTTTCCTCTTCTTAGTTGTGTAAGCCAAAAGAACTCTAGTACAGAGAAATAGAAGAACCCTATATATGGGTCTCAAACCGAACTCAACTAACTAAGGTGGCATACTAACTGAGCCATGAACTAGAGTAGATAAGGATAGCTTTCATCTAGCTATTATTCATGGACGGTGTACCAACCGCATCTGCAGCTAACAAGTCGGTGACATAAATGCACAACGGTCACCTTGGCATATCACGAGTGGAGCTCAATATCTCAACATTATTAACATCAATTTTCTACAAACTCCTACCTTGGCTTCTGCCAAAGCAATCACACATCTAACAATTGTCATCCTAGCAACAACTAGTTTAAATGTCTCTTCATAATCTATGCCATATATTTGAGCATAGTCATTTGCAACCAACCTAGCCTTATACTTGCTAACCAAACCATTTGCATTATGATTTATTTTTTAAACCAACTTATTACCAATATCTTTATTGACCTTAGGCAAGGGTACCAAATCCGAAGTCTTATTGGCTTCTAATGTAACCATCTCCTCATCATCCCCCATTGATGCATCCCAATGAGTATGACCAATAGCATCCTCAAAACAATTGGGCTCAACATCCTCAACTACCTTCACCATATAAGCATAATGGTGAGCTGCATAATCTTCAAAATCAAATCTTTTAACAAGGTATATGACATTTTTAGACTTGTACCACAACTGGATCACTCAATGGAGCCATTATATTACTATGTACTCTCTGTACACCTAGTGTCCTGACTGAAGGAATACCAAGCTCATCATCCAAGTTCTCTGAACTACTAGAATCTCCATCAAATTTCAAATGAGTAGTAGATGCATCATTAGCATCCAATACTTTCTTCTTTCCTTTTTCTTGACCTGCAACACTTGTAGATCTACCTGAAGATGTGGGGCTACTCCTTAGTCTCCCAAACCAAGGGCTAATTGTAGGTGTAGTACTAGATGATGTTTCTAGTCCATTAAGGCTCTATGATTCTTTCTTTTCTTTCTACACATAGCTATCATGATCATTATCATCATCTTATACATCACCAATAGATGCATACCAACTGCGCATCTCATAAAAAATAACGTGTCCCTATTTACTCTGAACCACCTGACACAACCATATCCTTTTTTTGCTCTAAACAATGTTTAATAAAAATATATATTTTTACCGTTGGATCAACCTTCTTTTGCAACTCATCTGGCACATGAAAATATGTAATATAGCCAAACACTTTCAAGTGCAACACATCTAGCTTCTTGCCTATAAAGCATTCTTTGGGGATCATCCCATGAACTGCACGCTATGGGAGTTCTCTTCATAATATAGACATCAATATGAATGACATCAGACCAAAAATATTTTGGCATTCTTTTTAGCCATCAATTCCTGTGCAACTTTTGCAATATGCTTATTTTTTCTTACTACAATCTCATTTTGCTATGGGGTATACACTTGCAAGTAAATTATCTCTTTATTCCATGAGACCTCAAGAAGCCATAAGCTCATTAGGGAGGTACTCTCCTCCTCTATTTGATCTCAAGCACTTAATTGCCAAGCTTGTTTCTATTTCAATAGCTACCTTGAAAGATTCAAAGTGCTCAAATACATCACTCTTTTCCTTCATGAAATATACCTATAGCTTCCTTGAACAATCGCCAATAAACATGACAAAGTACTTGCTACCATCAAGAGATACAATTGTATTGGCCCCCAAACATCTGTATATACAACATCAAGTATATTTCTTCTTACATCTCTGTCATGCAAAAAGGGCTCTCTTGCATGCTTACCAAATTGGTATGCTTCACACACTTTATGAAATTCTGCAACTCTAAAAGTAGACAACCCTGTAACCAACCCTTTGGACTGTATTAATTTTAGTCTTTGAATATTTTCACGTTTAATACATTTATGCCATATTTCAATGTTTGCAACCACTCCTTTTTCTTTAGCATACATAGCAGCATTCATTGTAAGAATTCCAGCATCTAAAGTGAACATGCGACCAACTCTACTTCCTTTTTCAACCAACCTACACTTATCATTAAAGTCTTCTACAAAACAACCTTTTGCATTAAATCAAACCTAAAACCCTTGCTCTACCATTTGGTCAATAGAAACTAAATTCTTTGTGATTGATGGCATATGTAATACATTTGACAGACTCTTTGTTTGGCCATCATGAGAGTGACGAATGATTTTCAAGCCTTCTCATTATTATGGTCACCCAAAGTAGATGAAAGCAAATCATCATCATCAGGCATTGCATCAATCGCTAGTAAAGTATCTACAATGCTCCTCACCTTCAAAACATACTCATTGACATACATTTTTCCTTTCTTCAAGGTATTCAACTCTTGCTTGAGTGCCTTTGTATTTACTGAAAACATGTTCTCAAAATTTGTCTAAGCTGCACGTGAAGTTTTTGCATTCCTAATATATCCTAGCATAGCATTATCAATGTGACTATAGATAGCCAATACATCACCTTCTTGTCTTTTGCATTCCATTCTTTCCATACCTTTAATTCATTTGCAATCATAGGGATACTTAGCTCTAGCTCCTTTTTTTTGCTTGAAATGAACTCATAAATGCCCTTTTCAATGAGAAATTTTGTCACATGGAGCTTCCATGGAGGGTAGTTGTTCTTGTCCAACTTATCAATGATGGAATTTCCATGAAGGGTAGTTGTTCTTATCCAACTTCTCAATGATGGAACTTTCATGTGAAGGGTAGTTGTTCTTGTCTAGCTTCTTAATGATGAAATTTCAACTATTCTTTGCCATGATCACAAAAATGATATAGAATAAGTAAGTCTTCTGCAACCTTTCACAACAAGTGTACATCAATATACCAAGAAATCTTTTTCATTGATTTCTCAAAAGTACATGTAATCTACAACCTGTTTGTAGATAGAACTTATGTTTGCTTCCTAGCAAACACCTCAAAAATTATAGATTCGAAATTTGCAACTTGTGCACCTACTTTTGGTGGATACAACCAAAATCGTAGTATATCCCAAAACTTCTATTCTCAATCTTGCAGCTCTAAAATTGTAATGAAAGAAGCTGAGAGGAGAGAGAAGAAGAACTGAGGAGAGAGAAAGAGAGTAAGAAGAAGAAGGAAGAATACTAGAAGAAGAGAGAGAAAGAGAGAAAGGAGGAGAGAAGGAAGGAGAAAGCCATGGAAGCTGGAGATGAAGGTGAAGAGCATGATCTTGATAATAACTGGTTGCCTTGATCTGGGGCTCTTACACCTTAAATATCCCAGTCAATGTGACGGGGTGTCTAAACCCTAGTCGGTGTGTATCCCGCTTGTTACAATCCATCCCCACTCTGAAGGTTTTTGCCCTAAAAACAAAGAGAAATAGAGGGGAGTGATGGATGGGATAAGGGAGGGTTGCAGAGTACTACTCAGAGCCATTGACAATGAAAATTAGGTGTGGAGAGGCTAGGGGCAGTATGCAGTCCGGGACCAGTCTGCTAAAGTAAACAGGTCATAACTTTTGATAGATTGCTCCAAATAGGGCTTACCACATGTCGAAATAGAGCTTATGACGAGTACTTTTAGCTTATGTAGAATGCACATGCATGTGATTTGAGTAAGTACAAAACTATTCTAAAACAATGTGCAGTCTACGGGCATAAGGTAGTCCATTTGGGACATGACCGGCTAATCTTCCAACTGTTGGGCCTCACGGAGGTAGGGAAATTGATTGAGGATGGTTGCTAGGCGCCAAGAGGCTTCTTCCAAGGGTAGGACTTGCCATTTGATGAGGTATTCTTTGATGGATTGGGACCGTACATGCTTATCTTGTTGCCCAATGATTGCTTTAGGGACATATTGAGTGATGTCCTCTTCATCTATGGAGAGAAGTTCTTCCACATAGTCCATTGAGGAGCCTACAAAGGCTTTTAGCTTGCTGACATGAAACACATTGTGGATTTTGGTGGTAGGGGGAAGTTCTAAGCAGTAGGCCAAGTCACCAACTCTCTTCAAGATCCGGTATGGGCCATAGAAGTAGTGGGCCAGCTTCTTTGAGAGTTGAGTAGTGGGACTTAGGCACTTTCAAAAGGACCAATTCCCCTTTTTTGAATTCCAAATGTCTTCTTTTTTCATCAACATAGAGTTTCATGTGTGTTTGGGCCTTTTGAAGGTTCATTTTGCATTGCTAAAGTAAAGCTTGCATGCGATCCAATTCAGCTTGACTTTGAGGATTGATCTTATCATTAAATAAAAATGTGGGGAGGGGAACCTTATACCCATATAAGGCCTCAAAAGGAAAAACTCCAATGCTAGAGTGCGTGGAGTTATTATAGGGGAACTCAGCCAAGTGAAGCCACGTATTCCAACTATGCTGAACATCATGGCAAAAGTGCCTCAAATATGTTTCAAGCCATTTGTTCACTCTTTTAGTCTGGCCATCAGTTTGAGGGTGGTATGTAGTGGATGGGGCAAGCTTGGTCCCCATGGAGGTAAAAACTGTCTGCTAGAAGTTACTCATAAACTTTGCATCCTGATCATGTGCTATGACCTGTGGCAAGCCATGCAACTTGAAGACATTTTCCATAAACTGAGTGGCCACTTGGGAGGTAGTGTATTGGATCTTAGTGGGGATAAAGTGGGCAGCTTTGGTGAGGCGATCAGCGACCACATAGATGTTGTTCCACCCTTTCTTAGTCGCAGGAAGACTAGTGATAAAGTCCATCGTGATGTGAGTCCATTTCCCTTCAGGGATAGGGAGGGGCTACAAGAGGCCAACGGGCTTGAGTGTACTATCCTTGTTCTATTGGCATGGAACACATTTGGTCACAAATTCATTGGCATCCCTCCATAAGCCTTTCTAATTAAAACTTTTAGCAATCTTGACATATGTTTTGAAAACACCCAAGTGACCAGCAGTGGGGCAAGAATGCATCTCTTCCATAATCTTTTGTTGAAGGGGGAAGTGTGGGGGATGTCAATCTTGCCATGGGACCAAAGAAGGCCATGTAATTTCTGAAATGTGTGGCTGAAGTGATCATCTAACAAGTAAGCCTCTTGAAGCTTTTCAACCCAATCACTATGCAATTCTGAGATAGAGGACACCTTGCATGCCCACATTCAAGAGAGTGAATCAGCCACATTATTATCCTTGTCCCAAGTGTGTGAAATATCAAAGTCATAGTTCTGTAAGGTTGCCACGCATTGTCATTGCTTAGGAGTCAAAGTAGACTGAGTCAAGAAGTATTGGAGAACTCGGTGGTCGCTTTTTACTTGGAAGTGACTACCATACAAATAGTGGTGCCATTTCTTGATGGCAATATGGAGGATGTCCAACATCTCCTGGTCATATACATTCATTTGCATTTCCTTCTCATCGAGCTTGTGGATCTCAAATGCAATCACACCATGATCTTGCAACAACATTGCACCAATGCCCCAGCCCCACTAGCATCACAATGAATGGTAAATAGCTTAGAGAAGTCAAGGCAAACAAGGATGGGGACTGAAGTAAGTGTGTCCTTTAACTATTTGAAGTTATGATATGCAGTGGCATCCCAAAAGAAGGACTCCTTTTTCAAGTGATCAGTCAAAGGTGCTGCGATGGTAGCATAGTGCTTAATGAAGCGTCTGTAGAAGGAAGAGAGACCAAGGAAGCCACACAAAGAAGTGGTGGTGGAGGGAGTGGGCCAGTCTCTAACACATTGCACCTTCTTCGGGTCAGCTTGTATACCGTTTTTGTTCACAATGTGTTCCAAGCACTCCACAGATGTCTGCATGAATATGCATTTTCTCTCCTTAGCAAAGAGTCGAAGGTCTCTCAATATGTCAAACACCCTTCGAATGTGTGCCAAGTGCTCCATGGATGACTTGCTATAAATAAGGATGTCGGTAAAGAAAACAAGCACAAACATGAACAGAAAAGGCTGTAGGATTTTGTTCATCAGGCTCTAAAAGGTGGCGGGGGCATTAGTCAACCCAAAAGGCATCACTAGAAAATGATGGAGTCCACGATCAGTCCTGAAGGCTATTTTGACCTCATCTCCTTTCCACATATGGATATGATGGTAGCCAGAATGCAAATCAATCTTAGTGAAAAAGCATGCCCCTTTCAACTCATCCAGCAAATCATCAATCCATGGGATGGGATAGCAGTTCTTCACTATAATTTTATTCAAATCTTTGTAGTCAATGCACATGCGAAAGGAGCCATCTTTCTTTTTGACTAAGAGGACGGGGGATGCATAGGGGGAAGAACTTGGCTCAATGAAACCCATCTCTAACAACTCCTTGATTTGCTTTGCAACCTCTTCGTGCTCACACTTGGAGAGTCTATAGGGGGGTTTATTCATTGGCTTGAAATGGGGCTCTAGGTCAAGTGGGTGGTCCACTTGTCTCTTGGGAGGGAGAGATGTAGGCATTTGAAATAGGTCATTGTATTCCTCAAGTAAGGCCTGCAAGGTTGAATCATGAGATACTGCAAAGGGATTATCAGAATTGTCCTGCTTTAAATGCAAAACAAAGATCTATGAGCATTTCTTAAACTCTCACTTGAGTTGCTTTGCTATAATGAGCTGAAAATCAGCATGATCTTGAACTCCCTCTAGGTGGTAAAGCTGTCCATGCATCATAAATTCCATGTAAAGATGAGAGAAGTCCATCACAATCTTCCTCAATTATTTCAGTCAATCACAGCCCAAGACAATGTCAATGGGATCCATATCTAGGGCAATCAGGTCAACCATTGCCACATAATTTTCAGCCAAGCAGAAGGGAACTGCAGGGCTGATTTCTTCTTCTCCATTTGCTACTTGGACCTTCAAGGGGTGGTGTAATGCCATAGGGATGCATTTCAACCAATCAATGGCTGATTTATTGACAAAACTGTGAGTGCTGCCACTATCCACAAGGATAAACACATGCTTTCCATTGATACTGCCTTGAATGCAAAGGGTACTGGGGCTACAGGAACACGTCCAAGCATCCAAGGAGATTGAGCAAAGGGAAGTGGGAGGTGGGTGGGATGTCAAATCAAGTATCTGTGATGGAGCACCACCTAGGTCAAAGGGAAACCCATCCTCGGGGTCATAGAACTGCTCGTGATCAACATCCTTTGTAGGCTCAGCCTAGTCAATGGGCAAGTCATCCTCCTCAGTGTGCCAATCTTCCATGACATACATGCTATGAACATTGACCTTAGCTATCTTGTACGGACATTTGGAGGCCACACTTAAAGCATAGGCCCTTTTCCTTTCTTTCCTTCACAACATCTGGGGGAATGAACTGTTGGTTACTAGATCCTTGGTACGGTGATGTAGTGGACTGTTTATTTTTAGCATACCTATTTTTAGCATTAGAGCCTGATGCTGGCCCAAAAGTGCGCATTTTTCTTTCAGCATGGAAGGCGGGGTAAGTGGGTACTTTGGGGCTGTTATTAGGCATGAAAGTGCCTCGAAAACCACCTCCATATGGGGCTGATCATGAAGGAATGCGGGGTTGTCCAACATCTTGCTGAAAATGCTCATTCTTACGGTACTTTCTTGCATATCTCTCAGCCAATTCGATCGCATCAAATAGTATGGTAGGTTTTTGGGCCATGACATTGGCTGATAGACTCGATTCCAACCCAGAGATGTACTTGTGTAATTTAGCATCGTCGCTAATGCCCTCCACATACATGGTCAAATTCATGAACTAATTTGTGTATTCATGTACAGGGAGGTTACGTTGGTCAAGAGTGTACCATCATCTTGCCAACCGTTCTTTTTCCACAGGGGACACAAGGACTTGGACCATATGCATTTTAAAATCTTCCCAGTCAATTAACTGCTAATTCTCTCAGTTGACATAGCACCATTGTGTGTGGGCAAACCCTTCCAAGTAGAGAGAAGCAAAAAGTATTTTTTGATCATCAGTGCGAGGGTAGATATTGAAGTAGGACTCCAACTTGGACGTCCATTCCTCCAAGTCAGATGGTTAGGGGGATTGCCCATTGTACTTTGTTAGGATAACCTTGTCACATAGATCATAGGGGCCATGCTGCCCATGAAATCCTTACTGTCCATGCAACCCATGGTGGCCATACATGCCTTGTTGTCCTGTCAAGATTGTGGGAGATAAGGAAGGAGTCTCACTTGTAGCTTTCTCACTTACACAATGGGGGAATACACACAAAGATGGAGGCTGAAAATAGTTTTCCTCTTCTTAGTTGTGTAAGCCAAAAGAACTCTAGTACAGAGAAATAGAAGAACCCTATATATCGGTCTCAAACCAAACTCAACTAACTAAGGTGGTATACTAACTGAGCCACGAAATAGAGTAGATAAGGATAGCTCTCATCTAGCTATTATTCATGGGTGGTGTACCAACCGCATTTGCAGCTAACAAGTCGGTGGCATAAATGCACAACGGTCACCCTGGCATATCACGAGTGGAGCTCGATATCTCAACACTCCCCCTCGAGGTCAATCCCAATTCCTGCACACCAAGCAGGTCTCTGAACTTGCGCAGCTTCTCTACGCCTAATGCCTTCGTGAATATGTCAGCTACCTGATCCTCTGTGCTAACATAAACTAGATCAATAAGACCTAGTAAAACCCTCTCCCGCACATAGTGATAATGCACCTCAATGTGCTTTGTTCTAGCATGATAGACTGGGTTATTTGCCAAGTGTATACTGCTCATGTTGTCACAATAAATGACAACTGGCCCATCTGTAGGCTGATGCATATCATAAAGTAGCTTATGCAACCAAGCTACCTCACATGCAGCCATTGCTGCACCCCTGTACTCAGCCTCTGTGCTCGACAAGGCAACTGTAGGCTGTTTCTTGCTGCTCCAAGTGACTGCAGCACTCCCAAAAGAGAACACATATCCACTAGTAGATCGTCTATCAGAAATACTACCAACCCAATCAGCATCAGTGCATCCATGCAACTGTATCTGAATCCCAATCTCATAAAATAGTCCATACTGCAATGTGGACTTCACATACCTGAATATGCATCTAGCCGCATCCAAATGCGATTTCCTTGGAGCCTGCATAAACTGACTTACCAATCCAACAGCGTAGCTCAAATCTGGCCTGGTAATAGTCATATAAATCAAACTTCCTACTATGCATCTGTACATAGTAGGGTCTTCCAGAAGCTCACCTGCATCTGCGCTCAGCTTCACATTCTGCTCCAAAGGAACTGAAATAGGCTTACAGCCTGTCATCCCATATTTGGACATCATGTCCAATCCATACTACCTCGGCAAGAGCCGTATCCCACTTGGTGATCTAATCACCTCAATGCCCAAGAAATAACACAACTCTTCCAAATCCTTCATCTCACACTTCTGCTTCAATAGCATTTTCACATGAAGGATATCTTCATCCCTATCACCTTTCATAATCAAATCATCAACATAAATGACAAGTAGCATAATACCTTTCTCTGTTTTTCTCACATAAAGTGAGAAATCTACCTTGGAAATCTGAAAGCCAATAGTGACAAGATACTGTCCTATCTTGTCAGACCATGCTCTAGGTGCTTGCTTCAAGCCATACAAGGCTTTCTTCAACCTGCAAACAAACTCAGGATGAACAACGTGCACATAACCTGGTGGCTGCTCCATATAGACCTCTTCTTGCAAATCACCATGCAAGAAGGCATTCTTTATATCCATCTGATGTAAAGACCATCCCTTTGATGCAGCCATAGCAATGACTACTCTTACGGTTGCCATCCTTGCAATCGGACTGAATGTTTGTTCATAATCAATGCCATATGTTTGTGCATACCCCTTGACTACTAATCTTGGCTTGTATCTGTTCAAGAACCATCTGCATTGTGCTTCACCTTATAAACCCACTTACAACCAATTGCATTCTTATCTTTAGGCAAAGGTACCAATTCCCATGTAGCATTTACTTCCAAGGCATCCATTTCTTCATCCATGGCTTTCTCCCATTTTTCTTTTCCCATGGCTTGCTCAAAAGAAGTGGGTTCTGGTTCTTGTATCACTTTTACTATATAGGCATAGTGAATGGCTGTAAATCCATCATATTTCAACCTATCCACAGGATACCTAGCTCTGGTAGACCTGCGCAAAGTAGGCTCACTTCCAGGTGCTCTCAAAACATCCCTGGTCTTCCTTACTCCAGGTGTAACAATAGAAGCAATACCCAACTCATCATCAATGCTCTGTTCTGAACCATTGGATTCACCATCCACATAAGAGTGACCTGCATTCATATCAAACATGGGCTGATCTACCTTCTCTTTTCCTTTTTGTGATAAAAGTGACAAAATAATGACAGCCTCCAATAGATACAGCTTTAGTAGTCCACACATCAGAGTGGATTAATTCCAATGGCTTCTTACTCTCTTGAACATGTCTAGGAAATGGTTTCCTTGCGTGTTTTCCAAATTGACAGGCTTCACATACCTTATGCATTTCTGCAACCTCAAATTTAGGCAATCCTGCAACAATATTTTGGGCTTGCATTGATTTAAGTTATTGTACATTAACATGACCAATGCGTTTATGCCAGATATTAGTATCTACAACTACACCATCCCATGTGCAAACATTGCTGCACTCAATTCAAGCATGTCTGCATCCAACGTAAACATTGTGCCCTTCTTCTTTCCTTTTGCTATCAAGTGACCTTTATTTTTCATATCCTCAACAAAGCATCCATGAGAATTAAATCTGACCTGCAAGCCCTGCTCAACCATTTGACCAACAGAAACCATGTTCTTGGTGATATTCAGGACATGAAATACATCTGACAGGTATTTCTTTTTCCCGTCTTGCATAGACAAATGAATTTTTCCAATCTGCACAATAGGATGTCCAGTATCATCACCAGTCTCCACAAATCCTGGTTTTTCCATTTTCCTTGCATCCTGCATCCATTCTGCATGACCTGTCATGTGGTTTGATGCACCTGAGTCAACATACCACACATCGTTGCTTTCTTTTGCACTTGTCACAGAATTATTCATGTGCTGCACCATAAACAAATGCTCATTTCTGTCATCACCCTATCTACTAGAAGATGCATAATTCCCTTGTTGCAATTTTCCATTCATGATGTCATTTTGCTTTTTATAGCAGTCTTTAGGCATAATACCCATTTTACCACAGTAGTAGCATTGAACATTGTTGTTCGCATTTTGGCCTCTTTGCCATCCACCACGACCTCTTTGTCTCCCCCTGCCTCTAGAGTTACCACATCCTCCTGCATAGGACTGGTTTTCTTGAGTTTGATGCATATTCTGATTTCTACCACTGCCTCCAGATCGGCCTCCTCTACCTCTACCTCTACCTCTTCCAGCATTTGAGTAGAAGACAGCTTCTTTTGAAGTTCCTCCTGAAGAAGATGCACCACCATTTCTCTGCTCCTTAGAAATTAGAAGAGAAGCTATTCCACCTTTTCATGAGATGCAAGGAATGACAAAGGTTGGGGTAGGGGTTATCTTGGCAGTCCAATGACTCACTAGCTGCTACTTACCCAATTTACAAAGGATATTATTCATTTGTGGCTCATCCAAGATCACACGACCAAATGGGGGTTAATGTCAACCACTACAAGAAATTTCAAGAAAAGGTATGATGCATGTACACGAAGAGGATTGAACTATTAAACCTATGCAATCTTGAATCTCTCCAACAATCGATTAAGCTCAGCAAGTGGATAAATTGAGAGATTGCCCCAAACCATGGGATCTCATTCTTAGGGTCAAAATTCCAAGGGGAAAGAGAGGAGTATGCTGAGTCAGTGCCCAAGAGTGGTAGGGAGTGGCAGGACAGTAGGAGGAGAAGGGCAAGAGTGCTGGAGGAGGTAGGTAGCTCAGTGCAAAATGCGCCGCATTTCACGGGTTGCTGCATGCTGTCCCAGATGGGCTGAAGGTGGTCACCAAGGTGTTTGCCAGGCAGGGAATGACCCTAGGAATCTTGTGGGGTGGCTGAGTGTTGAGGTTGAGGGCTGGTTGTAGTAGGAAGAAGGGATTTGGGGACAGTCCACCATGGGAGCTTGAGGGAAAAGCTTGATGGCGAAGAGAGAGAAGTCTGGAATAAAAAGTGACTATGGTTTTCCCCTCCTCTAAACTGCTAAGCCTCCAACTTGCCCTGGGACTCCTAAAATTTGTATGAAAAGAAGTGACGACCTGCTATTTTAACCATTTTACCTCCAGATATGTCTGAATCTCCAACCATAGCTTCTGGTTGCTCCAAAAAGTTGAAGTTAACTGCAGTCCTTCTTGCTGTACCTGTACCTGTAAGCTGAGTAACTAGGGTTTTTGGGATTTGAAAAGGAAGAAAGGGGAAAGAAGAAAAGGACCAAAGACTGAAGCTCTGATACCATTTGTAATGAAAGAAGCTAAGAGGAGAGAGAAGAAGAGCTAAGGAGAGAGAAAGAGAGCAAGAAGAAAAAGGAAGAAGGTTAGAAGAAGAGAGAGAAAGAGAGAAAGGAGAAGAGAAGGAAGGAGGAAGCCAAGCTGGAGATGAAGGTGAAGAGTATGATCTTGATAATAACTGGTTGCCCTAATCTGGGACTCTTACACCTTAAATATCCCGGTTAGTATGACAGGGTGTCTAAACCCTAATCGGTGTGTATCCCACTTGTTACAAAAATAGGGCTCGAAATGGCCTTAGATGCCTAAGAAAGTAGTGCTCATCTCACACATCAAATCTCATAGCAATCTTAGATTTTCACTCTGTCTTGCTTTTGGTGCCTCCACAGGTACTATCTAAGAGAAAGAGTGGAAGAATGGGAGAGCTTTTTACCCATTGCTTGCTTACTCAAATCCTTGCTTCTTCTCCTTCATTTTAGTCTTCAAAACTAGCCTCTCTCAATAGGGCCACTCTAATGCCATATTAAGAATCACGTGGCAGGGGGATTGACTTGAGTTGCTCCACCAAACACACACCATACACTTAAGAGAAGCTCACTCAATGACACAAGAAGAGAGATGGAGGCCAAAACGTTTTCTTGATGGCTTCTTCTTCTTCTTCTATATACAATACAATGTACATAAAGTAAAGATAAGATATAACATAAAGAAAGTGACTTACTAAATCAAACAGTGCATAACTGACTATACTAATCGAATGGCAATATAACTATGCTAATTGTAGATAGGTGCAACAAACTAAATATAATAAGTAATAAGTTAGTGGCTATGTGAGGATCATAATGACCACCAACATGCTAAATATAGAGGCATGAACCCATCTAGCTACGTGGTCCATCATAGATGTCTGCACATGTTGAGCTTGCCATCTTAACACTGAGGGGATAAGGGGGACTAAAGAGACTCAATGTAACCCCCATAACTAATCATATTAGGCTTCTAAATTTCCTCACTCTCCATCACAACCCTAGATTTCAAAAATGGGGGCCTGGCTAATGAGATCTAGATCTACTCTTTCTGTTTGCTTCCTCTCTTTTCTCTTACGGAGTGTTCATGCTGCAATAATCAAGAGAAGATTGGGATGAAATATGGTTGTCTGACTTTCACTAGATGGAGATGGGATCATGCTGATGTTGTGAGGCAATGACCAAAATTGATTGGAGGCCAATCACACACCCATTTGATGGTTGTGCATTCAATTATTAGAACCCAAAATAAGAAAAATCTCGATAAGCTTTATTTTGAATGAAAATTTGATTTTTTAAATTTGTATTATGTTATATGATAAAAAAATTGATACAAGGGTAGAATGTGATGTATTTGGGATCTGTGGTAGAGAAAATGTAGAATCCACCTTCATAATCATGAGATATTAATTAATAAAGTCTCAAAAATATGTAAAATAGATTTATTTTATAATAACTAAGAGAAACGATAGCAATAAATGCTATAAATGGATAAAATATTGTATGAAAATTGCCATGATTCGTCTTTGTTGTTATGTGATTAGGAATTCTAAAATAATGAGTTTTTATAATATAACAAAGTAAGAAAAATAGTTAACAATTAGAAAAAAAGTAATCCAAAAAAGTAAGAAAATAGTATAACATGTTCGGATGTATGGTGGCTTGTAGAGCATAAGGTTTAGCCTCAATACCCATTTTGTGTTAAAGTGCTTGGTTAGGGGGTGTTTTCATGGAGAAATGTCATATAACATAAAGAATGCTACACATAATGAATCAGTACTGAGTAAGGTTGAAATGCCAAATTTTTTAATCATGAAAATATGAATGATTGCGCATTGAAGTGCAACATTTAGGTTTCATTGAGTATCTAAAGGAGCAAAAGCATTGGTTAGCCCGATTCTTTCTTCTCAACACCGCACTACGCTAGGGAAAAGCATGAAAAGAATGTCTTTGCATATCACGTGGCTAATTGTTTATTAAAACTATTTGAGTGTGCTAGGATATGACACAAAACATATGCACGAAGCATGGTATTAAAGAAAAACTCATAAACACATAGCACCTACTTCTCAAATTATTGATCTATGTTGCGTGAAAGAGATTCCTTTGCTGTAGACTAGAGTGGCTATTTTTGTGGAAAAGTTCTGTGAGAAAATAATAAATCTCCTAGATCAAAATAATAAATAGAGAGATTGTGTTTTATTGTACTTTATGTATTAAGACAATGCATCTTAAGGCCAATCCTTAGAGTGTAGGAGAGCCTAGATCGAAATAATAAATTTCCTAGATCGAAATAATAAATAGAGAGACTATGTTTTATTGTACTTTATGTATTAAGGCAATACATCTCAAGGCTAATCCTTGGGGTGTAGGAGAGCTGTAGAGGCCACTACATTTACCTAGGGGTGCATTGTGTGTGTGTGTGTGTGTGTGTGTGTGTGTGTGTGTGTGTGTGTGTGTGTGTGTGTGTGTGTGTGTGTGTGTGTGTGTGTGTGTGTGTGTGTGTGTGTGTGTGTGTGTGTGTGTGTGTGTGTGTGTGTGTTTGAGGTGAACTAGTCACCTATGTATGGGAAGCTCCTTATGCTTGGAGTCAAGATAGGCAAACCATTGGGCTACAGTTTGAAACTTATGTCTATAAATACATTAGTTAGATAAAGCATGTCATATTATCTAGATGCTCTTGGCCATGAGGCCATGAGGGTTGTTTAGTATGTCTAGGAGCCCATGGGTAGCTAGAGCCAATAGAACCTATGTTTAGGCCCATTTTTGGTCTCCATACATGGTAACTTATATTATTATCATTATTATAATTGCTTCAAAGAGTAAACCAATCCAAAAACTAGGTTGTGACCTTGCTCTATTCATCATGGGGCTTTTAATGCTAAACCAGTTGAGGCTTGTATAGGTTTCCTTCCTTATCAAAGGATTGGGATTAAAACTAGAACCTTTGACTATAGCCTCATTGATTCTTACCCAATAGAAGGGAGAAACTTCCAATACAGATGATTGTATTTGCCTAA
The DNA here is from genome assembly GCF_053477565.2 of Lygodium microphyllum. NCBI lineage: Eukaryota > Viridiplantae > Streptophyta > Polypodiopsida > Schizaeales > Lygodiaceae > Lygodium > Lygodium microphyllum. Next base: position 449,619 of record NC_141136.1, read on the forward strand.
CTAGTAGTGATCTACCACCTTAGGTAGTTAATTTACAACTCTAGGTGAAGAGTATCTTAGGCATCTCCTTGGGGATGGCACAGTGTCTCAATCTAGTTCGATAGTCAAAGGAAAGGATGTCAATAGAATCATTTCCAAGATATATTGCAATCAAAACCAGTCAAGAAACTTATTAAGATAGCCCTTTCTAGACAAGGATTAACCTTTCCAATGGAGTTTCAATAAATTTCATTTAAATAATAAATTGACCCTTAATTTTAATTTAGTTTATATGCATATGAATGCCTATTATTAGAATTAATCTACTAGGAAATCAAGAAAAAAGCAAGTTTAACAATCTATTGGTTGCATTTCATTAACTATGAAAAATATATGTGACATGTGTAATGTACAAAGAAATCACTTTTCAACATATGTTCTAGGCTAATGCTACAAAAATACTAATCTTTTTTGACTATTTATATTTAATTGCATCATGGACAAAAATTTTACTTCAAAGTCTAATAATTTCAATAATAACATTTTAGAAAATTTTAGAGAAAATTATAGGATTAAAATTTTATTATTATTAATCTTTTAGAGATTTCTTACTAATTTTACTAATTTTTTCAAAAAACTAAGTTTTAATTACTCATTTAATTTTATTATAACTTATCTTATTATTTAAAGTCTCTTTTCATTTTTAATTGACTAATTATAAATGTGTGATAAATATGTATGCTAAATCTAAAATTTTTACTATAATATTATTAACATTAAATTATGTTTAATACATTGTTTTTTTATGGTTTAGCAAGTTAATGAATTTAATAATTCAAAAATTTAATAGAGAGAATATAAGTTATTTTCTATTTGTGAGAATTTTTACAAGTATTGTTTTAAGAATGGGATTATCAAAGAATTTTTGAAAATAAAATAGTAAACATGCATCATATCAATGGCCATATTTTTCAACATCTTGAGTGGATGAATGTCCCACTACATTGATGCACTTATGTGGGGTCATGGTAATTGAGAAAAGACACTAGAATGATGAGGCTCATAAGTAAGGTGTTGACACATAAATGGCCACTATCTCCTCAATACCTAATTTCTCTCAAGTCATATTTTCTCTCTCTTTTACTTTCACTCTCACTCACTCTCTCTCAAGAGTATCGTCCTCTCAAAAATGAGATGAATTGTTAAGAGAGGGGAGTCCCTTTAAATAGTTTTTAAAGAATGGGGCGAGGGTAGGGAAGATTGTTTTATTTGACTAAAGAAAGGACAAAGAGTTATTTTCTATTTTTTTCCTCAAAAAAAGGAAAATTATTTTACTCAAAGGAATTTTTCAAATTTTAAAAGGAGGGAGGAGGGTTGTTTTCTTATGGTGGGGAAAGAGCCTAAGTTTTTTTTAAATTAATATTTTCTTAATAAAAAATAAAAAAAGAGGGGAGAGCAATAGGTCAAATGATCGCCACAAATAGGGGGTTTGACCTTGTGAGGAGCAGCCTATTTTTCTTTTTTGCACACACACACACACACACACACACACACGCACACACACACACACACACACACACAGATAGGTCTAGAAAGCCCTTTGCAAATCTTTCAACTTATTAGTCTAGAATTCTTTGTGAGAGAAGGAGAAATGAAATGAAATGATATAATAATGTGTGTAAAAGGACAAAATGACCTATGAGACCATGAGTTACCAATAATTTGCATGCTACCACAACAGTTTGGAAAGAATAATAAATGGAAATATAATAAATAGTGCAACAGATAAACGCTATAAGGAGAGTTCTAATTTGATACATAAAGAGCTCTAACCAACTAATATAATCTCTAGTAACAAATGAAAAACTCTAGCTGATACAATCACATGGGGGTATATAGGATTTGGTTCTAGCATGTGTGCTAATCTCCTATTGTAACGTGTCCCCCTGTCCACTTGTAGGACATGTCTTAGTAGCCCATCGGGAAGAGAGTCTAGAAAGCACCCGCCCGGCACTCACAAGGAATGTCACGGGGTTTGCGATCTAGGTCTTCTTCAGGGTTTTCCTAATAGTTAAGTTCCTAGAAGGTAGCTAGCGTCGAGCCCAGATGAACTACTTTGCATAGAAACATCAGGGTCAAAGCGGATTTATACTACACTTGGTTCAAGGAGAATGGAAAACGAGAGGAATGCGAAGCTCGACCTCTCTGCTCGTATGGCATAGTCCCATTCCATTCCCCTAAAACAGCATAAATCAGGACTCTAGCTCTATAGATCCTAGGTCATTGTTACCTCGCTGTCAATTCCTTTGAGAAAAGTTCCCGGCCAACCGGGACCACCCTTCCGTAGGACGGACCCAAAGTCACGTCCACCGCACTTTCCTCGGGTTGCTTAGTTATCTAATTACCTACCACATTTAGTTTGACAAGCAAAAATAGCTTCCTTAATTAACCAATTAGACACTGGTTCCTTCCGTAACTTAGGCACTGACACAGAAAAACAATGTCAAGCAAGTTCCTTTATCAACATTTGATCTTTATTTATCAGTCTTTGGAATACATCAAATAACCTGACCAAAGGCTATTCCAGCAATCTTCAGGGTTCGCTATTCCAAGTTCCACCCGTTGACTACTATATGGGCCTTGAGATCCCATCTCGAGTCACGTCGGCCTCTTGTGCAGGATCTGGAGGCAAGGGATCTACGGCCAGGGCCTCCCTTGGCACCCAAGCGTCATCCTGCCCCAAGTAGCACCCATGGAGAGACCTCTCGCGGTGGATTCCGTCCACGTACCCAGCGCAGCTAACAATCCCCTTGGATAGGGTCAGGCAGACAGTCGGAGGTAACTGGTACTGCCTCTCCCTCCATGCTTTTAACCTGAAGCACTAGTTGTTTTTCCTGAATTAGGTCCTTGAGCAAAGAAGTACAAACAATGCACCTAATTGTACAATCATGAGCATTCCAATAGTCGTTTGTATGGTCAACTGCTAAGGTGTGATTCCTTCTCCCCGAATGCTTCCAACATTCAATCCTGGATCAATCGCGACTTGGCAAGATCCCAAGGGTTTCGTAAGCTAAGTTGCTTGTTTACCCTTTTTCCTTGGGTTAGGGTTTATACCCTGTTGACCCAAATTGTCTCTACCTTAGGTTTTCTTAAATTATAGACAATAAATCTTGGGCAACCTCGTCGCCCTAACTTGGTTGGTCAATTGCTTTCTTGGCAATTCATTACTACCCTGGCTTCACAAATTAGTCTTCAAGGAAGAGTGTTGAAGTAGGACAACTACTCAATTTCTAGAAAATTAAACTTGTATTAGAACTCCTCAAACTTGGTCAAAGGTGCACCAATGCTATTTTGTGATTTAGACACAAGAGCATATGTCGTTACGGCTTGTTGCACGAGATAGGTGTCAGTATCTGACTTGTGGGATTTTCGTACGGTATTTCTTAATCAAGAATACCTTTGATCAAGATATGGGTTTTGGGAGTCCTATTGACCCAATCCAAAACCCTAACCCTACTAGGCTTGATAAATGTTTTGGCCCTAGGGTCCCTAAATTCCTTGCGGGAGTCTAGCATTTGGTCAACTGATCCTTAGGGTGAGAACCCTAGATCATTCTTGCATGGTGTTTAAATAATCCTAACATTTTGTGGAGGTGGGTAGGACCTTTAAGATTGGAAGTATTAAATCAGTATCCCAAGTGCGATACTAAGCATAATTTTATCATAGCTTAACCCTACCTAGCACATTGAGGTGATCGTCATACGCTAACTAATCATACCTTTATGATTTTCATGTAAGCTACTCAATTATACGCAAATTACTTAGTTGATCTAACCAACCCAAGATTAAAGATGATCTTCCCTTTTAAAGATGCAAATACTTTCTAAAAGATATAAGTAACTGCAAGATGTAAGAGATGTGTCATTCCATGCGAATATGCAATTTCAAGATAATAGACCTTTTGCCTTTATGTAACTATAGGATCTATAGTGATCTTTCTTTTCCTTGCCCTATGCGATATTGATTGACATTCAGAGCTATTCTTATAAACCCTACGTTGATGCATCGAATTCAAAGCTTTAGTATTTTTGATGAAGATGCATTCAAACTTTGATAAAAGAACTCCATGCATGGGTGTATCATTTTTTCATGATCAGATGCCATGAGTCCATCATTGATCTAATCCTTCCTTATCACTTAATCCAACCTAGAATGTAACTATCAACACATGCGATTTGCAAGGTTCATAAATCTTTTCCATACATTGCAACTATTTAGACATCATTTAATGACCGTCTACGATTATCTTACAACCAGGAAATTATTACATAAGTGCATTGTGTTATATGCCCTGTCCTTGGCGTGATGCAACAAGGACACCTTTGCACAATTTCATCTTTTAACTTATGCATCATACGTTCAAAAATGCAACTACCCTTGACCACGGAAGTGCAAGAAAATGCAAGTACTCGACATGCAACTAAACTTTGTAAATCGAACAAGTATATATAGATTTTTCAATGCATTTTAAGCTTCCCTACGAGAATTAAAACATGCTTAATGCATCCTTTCCATGCGGGGATTAATTTTCGAAACCTGGGCATTCAATATTGGGACGTTGTCCACTCTCTTACTTTGGGTGGAAGCTCCAACGTGCGCTCCTCTTGACTTTTGCTTAGGAGCCATTGAGGCAATAGATTTCGACTCAGCGAACTCCCCCTTGGCTCTCTTACGTGTTCTGAAGTCACTCTGCCCAAGACTTCCTTCTCTACGCAGGACAGAGGCCTTGCAAGACATGATTTTAAAAAAATCTGGAAGGTATGGGTGAACTAGGTCTAGGGAAGCTTCAATAGAAGCTTCCAAGCTTCTGGAACAACATAGAGATGACGTGGAGGGGATGATTGGAGAGGATGATGGAGAGGATGATGATGGAGATGAAGATGATGATGAGGGTGACGACAATGATGATGATGATGATGATGATGATGAAGGCGATGGTAGCGGCAGCCTGGCGATGCGGCAGTTTTGGCGGCAGCAGCTGGCGGGCAGCTCCTCATGACGGCGGTAGCAGCACCATTCCCTTCCTTCCTCTCCCCTCAAGCTTGGGAGGGGGGTTCATATATAGGGTGAAGGTGGGGCGGCCACATAAGTGGCAGGGTGCATGCTTCCCTCCCCCATGCCCCTCCATAACACCTACTCCTCTCTCCCTGATGGGACCTGAAATGGGCCGGCACTGGCTATAACACTAGCCGGACCTCATGCTCATGACACACAAATACCCTCATGGCCTCGCGACCAGGAGCGTCAATCTAATGCTGAAGGACAAACTGCCCTAAAGCTTAATTCCTGCGTTTATAGTTTATAGTCCAACATTTCCCTAAAACTCCTCAGAGGGAGATCCCAAAGTACTTAGGTATAACGCCTCGCCACACACACATAGGAGGCACTCCACCGACTAATAGTCGGAGCTCCACTGCAGCTCTCCTACATCGTAGGGATTGGCCCTTTGATGCGCTACTAGACATATAACACATACGAGCACCAACTCCTCTCAAGGTACCAATATTTTACGTTCCAGGATGCATCATCCTCACTACAATTTCACTTTAGGACCCAATGACTAACCTACAGCATAGGACATCCTCTCATGCTCATCGTTGGTCACAACCTAAGGAAGACAGGTGCCATGCATCCAAGAGGTTTTTCTGATACCTTTTAATTATTATGCTTAATGCAAATCGTGTATGGCTATGTGCTGAGCAAAAGAAAAATTAGCATCGTGCATGGTGCATAAAGCATTCTTTCCATGAATTTCACTAACGCGTGCTGTCTTGAAAGGAGGCACCGAGCCATATGCTCATGCTACCATCCTCTTTATTTAAACCATTTCCTATATGCCAAGTGTAATGCTGTTAACCCCAACACGAAGAAAGCAAAAAGAAGTGGAAAAGACGCAGGGAAAAGGCAGAAAAAGGTAGCTCGACTGAAGAAAGAAAAGGAGGAAATGCCAAAAGCGCAAGGGCAACCTTAAAAGTCCAAGGCAAAGGCAAAAGGGGAAAGGCGCATTTTAAAATAAAAAGGCGCACCCTGAAATCTTGCAAAAGAGCCCCGGGCTCTTACCCGTGCAATTTGTAAATGTAGACGGGCGGTGGAAAGGAAGCTAGGAAGATAGAAGGACAATGGGGAAAAGGGCCTAGGCTACGGCCGACCATGTAAAAAAGGGGAAAAGGGGATGACCGCCCAAAAGGGATTTAGGGTTTTGTATATAAAGTTGAAAAGTGAATGAGAAGCTCATTCTTGTGTGTGGCCAAAAGTAGCTCTCCTCTTCTTCTTCTTCTTCTTGTTCTTGCTTGCTTGAGAGAGGGAGTGTGAGAGTGTGAGGGAGCGAGTGTGTGAGGGTGAGGGACCGAGGAGGAGAAGCTCTCCATCGTCTCCTCTCTTCTTCTCTTCTCTTCTCTTCTCTTGTCTTGCTCGCGGCAATGGAGCTTGGAGCGTGGAGCTTGAGGATGGAGCTTGCTTGAAGCTTGCACTTGGATCGTGGAGCTACCGGAGTGCGCGGGAGAGGAGGTAACTCGAACGGCATCAAGGTAAGCTCACTACACCCGTAGATATGGATGGCGCGTCGGCTATGTGAGAGGTAGCCATTAGTGCTTGGCTTGGAACGCTTGAAACAATAAGCGGTTCGAGGGTCTTGGCGGTTGAGCGAAAGCTCCCACATTTTGGTTTCGTTGCCGGGACCAACGGATTCAAGCCTTGAGCGCTTGCGCGCTTCGAATCGAGCATCAAAGTAAGGGGTTTCCCCCGAACCGGTGCTTGAGGCAGATAGGTAGGAAGCGAGGGGGTTGAAGATGGTATTCGATCTCCTTGGCAAGTAGGTTTGTTGCTTTCTGAGATTTATATTGTGGAATGGAGTAGTGTAGGTATTTATTTTGTGATTTGGATGCATTTAGGGTAGGAAAAAACAAAGAAAAAGAAAAAGAAAAAAACAGGCAAACAGTGGGGTTTTCTGTTGCTGTATAACATGCTAAAACAGGGAAACAGGGGACCAGGTTCAAGTTTCTGGGTAAGATAGGGACAAGGAACTAGCTGTCAGGTTCTGCAGTGCTCGGAAAGGACCTTAAGAGGCATGGGAGGCCAGGACAGACCTCATTTCTTTGGTTTGCCTTATGAGAGAGAGAGAGAGAGAGAGAGAGAGAGCTTCTGGTTCACAGGACGAGGAAGCGCTGCCTTGATTCCTAGGCATCGGTGATTCGTGCTGCTCCAGATGAGTCTGATGTTTTCCAACAAGTGCCCTGATCAGATTTAAAAAGTTTGTGGTGATTGTGTGCACTAGACAGTGAGGAGGGGACAAACGCGCGGGAATCGCGTCCACCGCCGATGCACTCGGACCAACTCGCAGTGGTCCGATTCCCAGAATCGGACCACCCGAGTTCTGGAGTCGGACCATCCGATTTCCAGAATCAGACCGCGACCAGTCTGGTCCGATTCCCAGAATCGGACCAGCCAGAATTGGACCACCCCGTCCGATCCGATTCCCAGAATCGGACCAATCTGAAAATCGGACCACTTTTCGATTCGACTCCCAGAATCGGACGTGACCAAAATCGGACCACTGGGCCGATCGGACCAACCCAAAAATCGGACGTCCGATTTTGATAATCGGACTCCTGAAAATCGGACATCTGAGAATCGGACAAAAAACTGTCAAAATCGGACACGTGTCTAGAACACAAATTTTGATATATCTAAACCCCGAGATTGACCCTTAAGGCTACGTAGAGCTGAAGGCACATCACAGATCTATAACCGGGCTAAAATTTAGAGCACGTAGTTCAAAATTTGGCTATAAATGGTCCTCCAAATTGCATATGGCATCTACCGTAACGGCCCTGCAGGCCGGGGGGACTGCCCCCCCGGACCCCCGCAGAGGGGGCTCTGCCCCCTCCGCACCTCCCCCGAGTAGGTTGGAGAGAAAACGCGCACCGTGACAGGCCTCCCCAATTGGACCCTAGTGAAGTAATGGCTCTACACGAGCATGGATTCTCACGTGCAAAAGAGCAGCCAAAAGCCCATACCCGAACAGAGACAAACAGAGACCCTAGAACCTCAACGGGCCAATCTAGCCATCACGGGCAAAAAGGCCACATCACTAGAACACAAAGACATTGTGTTCATACCATGTCTAGTCAGAGCGAAATGCAACATCAGCAAGCTACAAATGCCAAGATGACTAGACATGACACTCTTGACGAGAGATGTACCTCGAGCAACACTACACAGACAACCCAAGATAGCAGTGGAGAATCCACATCTGGTCGTGCAGTCGAGAACTCAAGGGAATCGGTCAGAAGGCTTAATTTTACAAGCCAGGACCCGGAAGATGAAGACATAGTACCACCTGCTTATCTTAGGGTCAAACTCACCGCGAAAAGAGAGCATACTATCGATGCTCTGATTGATGAAGGAGCAGATTTTAACATCTTGACCTATGAATCATGGACCCTACTAGGCCAACCAGAGCTCACACCGACTAGTGCAACTCTTAGCCCTTATGGGGGACACCCACAAGCACTCATAGGGAAGTGCAAAATCCTTGCGACAATTGAAACAGAAAGCTTGCCTATCCTATTCCATGTTCCTCCAAAAAGTGCTAGCTGCAAGAAAGAAACCCTCCTAGGAAGACCCTTCAAAAGGGCTACCAAATGTGAGGCTGACTATGTAGCACATAGGATACACCTGACACTACCGGGTGTGAGGATAGTCACCACCTTTAGCAAGGGTGACCTCATCAAACATCAAGGGAAAGGCAAGGAAGGTGATGACATAACAGTCACGCCTACAAATGAGGGCAAGGACTTGTTGGAAGAGTTGATACAAGCACAGGTCGAACAACGAGAACCAGTGAGTGAGGCCATGCCGGAAACAAGAAGGTCAAGAGACAAGGCCAAGGACAGGGTTTGGACTCACAAATATCATAGAAGACCACGAAAGAAGCCCAAGCCTTATAAGCGAAGGCATCGATGGAGAGCTAGCACAACGCCGCGATGGATATCCAAAGCATTGCTTCGTGCTCAAGGGTACTATGCAGGCAACCAATGGATTTGGGTACCAAAACCCCCTGCTAAACCGCCTCTATCAACTGAAGGCCAGAGTGCATCAAAAGCATGGCACAGGAGTAAATCTAAGAGAAACTCTAGGTCTCAAGGCAAGAAACCAGACATGATTGTTCGAAGGAAAGAGCCCCAGCCTAGCATGCTAAATAGACAGATGTCATACGTAGCCATTAAGCAGACACAAAAATCATTAGTGCCCAAGGAGCCTTTGCTTTCCCAAGGGGAGAGCAAGCATCATAGGAACAACATTGCTCATGGCAAGGCTACTCGCTCAACAAAGCAAAAGGCACAATCATCTAATAGCCTTGAGAAAATCATTCAGCTAGTGCCACATCCACCTAGGAGTCCTAGATCTCCTACGCCCTCTTCTCCCAAACAGACACAGGAAGCACTACAGCAGTTGTCAAGGGCGACTGCTCAATTCCAATCTCTATCTCCATCTAAGCTTCCAACCGTCAAAGAGGTGGGACATGATGCCATCTGTAGCTCTCGACCCAAGGATATGTCTGAGCCACCTAATGCGACTAGATCAACTCGTGTTCGATCTACACAGATGAGTGCTCAAAGGCCAACAAAAGACACAACCACTTCTGATCGCCCTAGGGACTTGACACCGCAATCCACCAAGGGTAGCCAGCCCACTAAACTAGCTGCTACTACTTCCAATCAGGGATCACAGCAGTCACAGCCCTTGGCCGTGACAATACCCTATGTGGAATGTGTCCTTAGTAGTTTACCTGTGGAGGAGGTGTCGCAACCAAATCCCTTGACAACTCCAGCACTTTCAAAGTGCCTAAAGCCTAGGCTGGAGGAGTTAAACACAAGGGAGTTGGCTGAAGGGCTAGACTCTCCGAAAAGGGCGGCAGTTGTGCCCTCACAACTAGGCAAGGCTATTCAGCAAACCACGACTATGTCCCATAAGGACACACTAGAGAAGGGAAATGCTGAGGCCCGACCAAGCACATCAACGGTCGATATAGCCCAGTGTCCTGAGTCGTCGAGAGAGGCACCTTCATTGACCAAGAAAAAGAGGAGAAAGCAGAGAAAACAACAATAGTTGCAGGTGGTTGTGGACCCCAAGAACATTGAGACGAAGGGCGCGAGAGAGCTGATGAATAAAGCATCGAGTCCATCCACCAATGAGCCCACTGATGCCTCTCCTAATAGCGGTGAAACCTCAGACACATTCGTGTGTTCTGAAAAACCAAAGCAACCGTTGCCATCAACAGTTGCTTGCAACACTCAATCCACTGACAATAGAACTCACATTGATCAATCAAGAGTGGATACAACGCTGCCACAACAGGGTTACAAATCTATACTAGTCACATCCGAGAAGAACCATGATGAAATAACAGCAAAACCTCAGGAGAAATGTGAGAACCCCAAGAGCATAAGAAAACCTAGCGTGGACCAATCTTGCTCATCTAGGCCTGAGCCCCCAGCCATGCTAAAGCCTAAGGAAACTCTTAGAACTTTGCATGAGATAGCAATCGAGCAAGCCCTCGTTGAACATAGAAGTGTCGCAGAATGCTTAACTGAGCTGGAGGCTAAGCTCAAAGTGGTCGCACGTGTCTACATCCTTGCGGACGTGGGCATGACCCCCAAGGAGCAGCTTGGAGAGTACTTGACCTTTCCTCTATCATGGGAAGAACAAGAACATCTTAAGGGGCACTACGACAGGCTCCTGCATGAACAGATGCGACTCATCCCTGACGAGGAGGCTGATGAACTACGCTTAACCGTCACGTTCAATGAAGTGCTCTGCGGACCGAATCTCGTAGACCTAGAGCTAGTAAAGCGACTGTCAGCAGGCCAGAGTCAATTTGAGCGGCGTTGGTGCGTAAGCCGCGTCGTAATGGCCGAACTAGGGGCTCAGATCATGACGGTCTCAGAAGAGCGATTGGCCAAATGGCGGTCTCAAAGAGACCCAACCTACGTGGCACCAACTTCCCTTCGAGTGCTCACTGACATTTGAGGTACGGGCTTAGCTGGGACTAGGCTACAAGGCCCTTTGATTGATAAGGTTCTCACCGAGGAGGAGTTACATATTGCCAGTAGACTCGGTCAAGGTTCCATGCTACTCGACGTGGCAAAATATCTATCAGTATTAAGTCAGCTGCCACGAATACTAGATGCGTGTGCCACGCTCCGGTACAACCCCGAGTTCTACACTTGGTTCTTATCCTCGTGATGTGACATGGATTCATAGATATGTATATAAATAAACACTGATTTTTGTGTCACCGTGTATAAACAATATCAACACACACAAGCAATGATAGTCAAGCGCAGGGAGAAGAGTCGGGTTTGACAGGCTAAGCTCCTCAGGTCCTCCTCTCATCACACTTTTAAAAGTCGTGTGACCAGCCCCACCTCCAAGTGAAGGGTATGCAACCCATATTGCCGCCATAGGAGGCCTTGACCAACAACTCTGATGGTGTAGATAGGGTGTAGTCCCTTCCTATACACCTTCTTCCCTTTTTGGTCTATCCTTCTGAGAATGTACCCTGTCCCACTCCAGGACAACCAGTCCACGCGACTTAGCATAAACTAATATCCTCTAATGACTGGAGGCAATGCGAACATTAGCATGGGGACCATTCCCCTACAACAAACACCGCATGCCTCACCCCTCCCCTTCTTGTCATATGCGCTTCATAAACCACACTAAAATCTCTTCCATGCAAATAGTTGTCTCCTGTATCAAGGTCTGACCCTTGGATTGCGTCCTGCAGGTTTCCTTTTGCAGCAGATTGCATGGAGAATCATGGGGATCTAGCATGCAAGGACGCTCTTCGTAGAAGGCAGGAGCATGTGGCACGCGCCCTTCCACCGGAGCGCTATGTGCCCACCATCAAGAGGTATGCCAAGAAGCGAGGCCCTAAGCGACATTGCCCAGGGCGAAGGCCGAAGAATCCTTGAGTCAGGAAAGTCGAGACTCGAAACGCGCAACAGGTGGCAGCGCTAGTGGTGCGCACTCCCAGCTCCCGCTCGGGCCCCAGATGCTCAAAGGCAGAAAGGGCAGCTCGGGAGAGAGAAGAATTTAATGAGTTATTTAAAGATATTCTGGAGACGGTAGCGGGCCGGGATTACACCATTCATGTCCCGGCCGACATGTTCCCTGCTCACCCCCACGGGAGCCCCACACCAGTAGAGCCTCAATCACCCGGCCATCCAGACTCGCCCCGCCTCGTACAAATCGAGTAGCCCATAATGCATAAAGGGCTTATCAAATGATAACTAGCTAGGACTTTTGGTTTTTAAATGGTTAAGTGTTCCCGACTTGTTAAGTGTTGACATGTTCCTAACTTGTATGAACTTATCATATCTGCGTTTAATATATGCTACGCCTTTAGCAAAAAAAAAAGCTAATCGAGCGCAGGTGATAAATGTCTAGTCAACACCATAGAATTCAAATAAGTGATGTCTCCTTGCATTGCACTGGTTTATTATAGTTGCAGCATACACAATGCATATGCTCTCATGAAGCGACAAGTGGATGCAGGATAATACAGGTCCTTGTGCGAAAATGTTCAATGCCCAATCACCACAACACCCACAACCCCACAACGAGCCGCGGCAAAGCCACGCTGCCGAAAGCACCCTTGCCAACCGCCCACATTGCATGGCCCATAAAACATTCCTGGGCCACGCCCCTTTTTGGGTCAAGCTCTATAGTTGGCTCACGGCAGCCGTTACCTCAATTTACCCATATCGCATGTGCCGCAAGGAGGGTTGCAATAGCTCAAGTGTGTCTCCTCCTTTCGCCAATTGCTTCTCTAACAGCGAGGCTAGGGCACCATCATCATTGTACTATTCATTTTCTGAGCCTTCGAAGCTTGACATTTTCCAAACCATTGAAAGGCTGATAGCCTCAACATATTGTAATGGTTGTACTCAGGCAAAAAAAAAAAAAAAGAAGCAAAGAAAAGAAAAGAACACGAAAAGAAAAGAAAAAAAAAAGTGAATGGAAAAATAAGAAGCACCCACGATCACAGCACAGCACCTAGGGGTCCTCAAATTAGGTACGTCTGGTGACCTTGGTCGACCGGCTTCGTCCCTAGTCCCCTAGCCCCTTACAATCACCCACAATTGTTCAGGGCACATCAAGGGCAGGACATACCTGAGGAGCTTGTCTCGCCTAGGGTTAGACCTGTCACCCTGACCCACTTGCACAATTTTCTTTTGCACTCTGCCTTAGTACCATTGCAATCAGTGGTGATAAACACTGCACGATTGGCCATGAAAAGTACACCATACTCATCAAGCAAGTCCAATAGTTTCCAGCTACTGAAAGTGCGGTGCCCTTGTATTCCATTATGCTACATCGTGCAGTCACAATGTAAAGGATGTCTCATATGCTTTCACGCGTACTCCTTCTCCACATGGACAACTTTGCTTCATCCACGAATTGTTATGAGAAACTAGCCCACGGTCTTCTAACTATGTAATATCTAAGTATGCACGAGCACTCACATAATATTTGCACCGAAGTATATCCACAGTTTGGGTCCTCAAGTGCAGAACAATACTCTAGGCTTGCTTAGCGTTCGACATGTCTCCCAAACTAATCAAAATATGTCTTGTGCACGATAAGAAGACTAGCACTACCCCTTAGGGAGAGACCACAGGAGAGGTTTTCAATTGCAGTGTTGCAGACTCTAACGAAAGTGTCGCTCGCCCTTCATCAACACCCAACTCTGAATGCTTATTCCGTACCATCCGACAAGCCCGCAAAGAATCTTCATGAGCAGAATCCCCAACAACCCAACACTTGTGCTGGCCATCAATGCAATCCCCAACACAGAATAGCCCTATCACCAACTCCAACAACCTTCCCCCAACCACCTTGGCCACCAACAGGCCCCCAGGACCTTCTTCCACACCGCCACCAACACTCCTCCACGGAAACCACAGACATCCTTGTCACCCACGTCTTCGGTGCATGCTACAGCCTGCTACCTACGACGGTGAGTGCCATGGGACTGGCACTCGTCTAGGAGGGGGGTAATGTTAACCCCAACACGAAGAAAGCAAAAAGAAGTGGAAAAGACGCAGGGCAAAGGCGGAAAAAGGTAGCTCGACTGAAGAAAGAAAAGGAGGAAATGCCAAAAGCGCAAGGGAAACCTTAAAAGTCCAAGGCAAAGGCAAAAGGGGAAAGGCGCATTTTAAAATAAAAAGGCGCACCCTGAAATCTTGTAAAAGAGCGTCGGGCTCTTACCCGTGCAATTTGTAAATGTAGACGGGCGGTGGAAAGGAAGCTAGGAAGATAGAAGGACAATGGGGAAAATGGCCTAGGCTACGGCCGGCCATGTAAAAAAGGGGAAAAGGGGATGACAGCCCAAAAGGGATTTAGGGTTTTGTATATAAAGTTGAAAAGTGAATGAGAAGCTCATTCTTGTGTGTGGCCAAAAGTAGCTCTCCTCTTCTTCTTCTTCTTCTTCTTCTTCTTGCTTGCTTGAGCTTGTGCTTGAGAGAGGGAGTGTGAGAGTGTGAGGGAGTGAGTGTGTGAGGGTGAGGGACCGAGGAGGAGAAGCTATCCATCGTCTCCTCTCTTCTTCTCTTCTCTTGTCTTGCTCGCGGCAATGGAGCTTGGAGCGTGGAGCTTGAGGATGGAGCTTGCTTGAAGCTTGCACTTGGATCATGGAGCTACCGGAGTGCGCGGGAGAGGAGGTAACTCGAACGGCATCAAGGTAAGCTCACTACACCCGTAGATATGGATGGCGCGTCGGCTATGTGAGAGGTAGCTATTAGTGCTCGGCTTGGAACGCTTGAAACAATAAGCGGTCTGAGGGTCTTGGCGGTTGAGCGAAAGCTCCCACAAATGCATAAATAAAATATTTTCTTATCTTTCAATGTTTCAGCCCCTTTTCATCCAACTCTTAGCATTTTGCATCATTGATCAGTTAGATAGGGTTTCTATGCATTTTTCCCTTTTAAAAGAACGATAAATACGCACAAAACATAGAAACGCGGACAAACCGAGGCCAACCTCGTGCTTTGCCATCGTTATACATTGCATAAACATAGATATAATTTTTTCTAATTTTCCTCAGTCCATTTCCTATCCCTAATTTTAAACCCATTTTTTCTCCTTTTTGGTCATTTTTCTCTATTTTCTTTAATAAATAATGACTGAAAATGAAAATTGGTTGTGGGCTATGGCCCTTAGGTTCATTGACAGTAAAAACTCAGATTTAGTTGGTGTGACATATCATATTTCTCATTTATATAGCAAAAAAATCCAATTTTACCCTTAAAACGCGTGTTTTCATGTATTTTAATACTAATTCCGGTCATGTAGCCTTATATTTTCTGATTTTCAGAGCATAAACTGACTAAACTCATGGCAAACAATGTCATAAAGAACTTTTATCCCATATGAATAAGATTTCATAAAGCAAATAGCATAAAAAGATCATTTTTCTTCATAAAAATAGCATTACCACTTATTTTCAGGTCTCGGTTTCTTGGTCTTGATTACGGGACTGATTTCCAGCATGCATTTAATGCTCAACATCTTCAAGAATAGCACTCTTCATGTCTCCATCCATCCGGAAGCAATCCGGTCTTATCCGGACAAGCTTTCCTCCACCATTCTTCATTGTCTTCTTCCACACAAATCATGATACCCTTCACGGCATCCCAATGCTTCTTGCCAGGGGTAGGCATATTGCTGCCACAACACCAACTGCAAAGGCAATATCTGGACGAGTGGCTATCATGGCATACATAAGAATGCCCACTGTGGATGCATAGGGAATCTTGGCCATCTCGGCCCTCTGCTCATCTGTCTGTAGACAATCAGGCTATGATACCTTCACATAAGAAGGCAATGGATAGCCAATAGGCTTTACATCCTACATGCGGAAGCGCTCAAGGACTTTATGAATGTACTCCCTCTGTGACAAGTAGAGGAGTCCCTGATGCCTATCGTGTCTAATGCGCATACCAAGTATGTGAGTAGCCTGTCCCAGATCTTTCATCTTAAAGCTCTTCTTGAGCTAAGCCTTAAGAGCTTCTAGCTCATCATGAACTTTCCTTGCTATCAGCATATCATCCACATAGAGTATCAAAATCAATAAAGAACCATCACGGGCTTTCTTCGTGTAAAGACACGGATCCATAGCACTCCCGCTGTAGCCCTCTGACTGCATAAAGGTATCAAACTTATGATACCACTCCCTAGGTGCCTGTTTCAAGCCATAAAGACTTTTCTTCAATTTGCACACTAGGTGCTGCCTGTCAGGTTCTGCAAAGCCCTTAGGCTGCTCCATATAAATCTCATCATGCAAGTCCCCATGTAAGAAAGCCGTCTTAACATCCATCTGGTATAAATCCAAGTCAAGCTGAGCAACCAAAGCCAAGACTAAGCGTAGGGTGGTCATCTTAACCACAGGAGAAAAGACCTCATCAAAGTCCACACCATGCTCTTGCTTAAAACCCTTTGCTACCAATCTAGCCTTGTATGCCGGCTTGGGGTGTCCAGGGGTACTTTTTAGCTTGTATACCCACTTGCATGGCGAAGCCTTCTTGCCCGTAGGAAAGGAAACCAAATCCCAAGTGTCATTCTGTTCTGAGAGACAATACAATAGTGGACTTGCATAACTCATCAAGCTCAAGCCATTCCTCATCTGGCATAGTTGCAGGTGGATGCCCGCTTAACCTCAAAGATTTGATCTGTGATTTTTGCACCAACACCTGCCAAATCTGGCTCTTCCAATAAGAGTAATTCGTACCATCAAGCTTTGTGATGTTGAAAATAGAATGATCAGTGGATGAACTTGCCATAATGCAGGCTGGAAGATTGTAGACAATTCAAAACTGCTTGCTGTTTACTGCAGAAAATGACAAAAAAATCACCAAAATCGAGGAAAAATGGCAAAGAAAGTGGAACCAAAGCTTCTTCCCACCAAGTACTAGTGAAAGTACATCATTTTAGAGTGTTTTAGCATGAAAAATCCATGTAAGTCCATACGAGAGCTAATAGTTCCAAAATCAAATTCCAAGGCAATCGGATATTGCCAAGACCAAAGCCGGCATCATGCGGGCATAGCATAAGCATATGACAGTCGATAAGCATGAATCCAATACCCAAGTATGTCGTACATACATCTGCCAATGAGTAGGCACACCCCCTAGGCAACAAGGCAAAGTGTTCCTACTACTACCAAAACTTGACACAAGTAGGTGTCAGTTCACAAAGATACGGATCCAAAACTGAGACTTAGCTC
The DNA here is from genome assembly GCF_053477565.2 of Lygodium microphyllum. Lineage (NCBI taxonomy): Eukaryota > Viridiplantae > Streptophyta > Polypodiopsida > Schizaeales > Lygodiaceae > Lygodium > Lygodium microphyllum. The sequence goes on from NC_141136.1 coordinate 466,948, forward strand.
ATAAGCATACAATGAACCAAGACATATGATGTATCATCCCAAAAGGTAAGAAGTCCCAAAGTCTCAAGTGTCTGTAACTGCTCAATAGCATGTAACGGCTCAATGCATAAAAGTACCACCTGCTCAATGTCTGATAAGCATTCAAGAATGCTCCCACTGGCACAAAAGCCATATGTACGAGCTCAGGAGCTCAAGCCAAGGCAAGAAATAGTGCCGATGACATAAGTCCAAGACAATACATCAATAGTACATCCCGAACATGTAGGCGGTAGAGCATCCGTAAGTAGCATCCATAAGCATGTAAGACATCAAGTACATCCCAAGATACAACTATGGCAAGCCAATAAATAGCTCAAGTAAGCTCTGATAATCCAAGGTCAAGCCAAGACCGAGCTCCAGTAGCAATAGGCTCCAAACAATGTAACTAGCATGTAGTAATGGCATAGGCTAAGCATTCAAGACCGGTCAGACATAAGCAACATACATGCCATAAGTACATCCAAGATGGAGCATCCAAATGCTTTGCAAAGCGAGCTCAAGCTCAACCAACGATCTCGAATCAAAGCCAAGCTCTATGTCGAGCCCCAAGTGTCAATACATCACCATATATGCCCGAAACATAGCCCGAAAAGCATAGGCATAAGTATACATGAATAAAATGCAGTGATTTATGTTCAAAACCGAGAATTTCAGCACCAAAATCAGCTCCAAATGGTTTCCAAACAATAGGCATGCATTCCCCTAACATCCGGGCATCAAACGGACCAACCGGGCATCAAATGACAATGCCAAACAAGCTGTAGCATCAAATGTCAGTGTAACACTGCCATAAAATGCTTGTGGACTGTTATGACAGTCCCAAAACAGTGTTAGATCAGTCCAAATGCTATGCCAACACATCAACCATCAAAATCAAGCATCAAAGCATGTTCATATGCTCGAAATGGAACCTTTCCAAGTGCCAATGGAGGGGGAATGGGAGGGCTACATGATTCCGCCAACTATAAATGTTGAAGACATCTTGGGGCTGCAAAAAATGGTGGCCAAGCTTCGGAGGAGTCCGGTTAAAGCCAAGGAAGGCCTCAAACAAGCTCTAGCAAGTATTTTTCAAAGGCAAGTGAGATATGAAGCAAGGGAGTTTCAATGGTGGCTGCCCCAATCTTGTTTACAACCTGTGAGACCTAAGAACTGAAGTAAACCTTGAAGAAAATGATCAAATACCTCTGATGTAATGCCCTGAAGGTGCCCAACAATGTCGAGAAGGTGCTCGGGAAGCCGGGGAGTGATGGGAGATCAAAGGAGTCAGATATCGCTGTCGGGAAGGAGACCCAATGCAAGTAGGGAGTCAATGGGATGCTAAGAATGCCACAAACCAAGCTCAAGAGTCAGAAAGAAAAGCTATGATACCAGTTGAAAGGGAGCGACGGATCGAAGATTGGACTCGAGAGCTATGGCCGGAGAGCAAGAGCAAGAAAGGGAGAGACTAGAAATGGGAACTCCAACAGTCACAATGTGTGACCGGGCCTTCCTTTATTCAAACTATCACTAAAAGAATAAAGAATAAAGTGACGGTAGCGGGTGCCCGCCACCTGCAGTGTGCAGTGGCGGTGACTGTCGGTGTAGTAATACACGGGCCGCTAGGTAGATGCGCCTTTACCCCCAACATGATCTTCCCTTTTAAAGATGCAAATACTTTCTAAAAGATGTAAGTAACTGCAAGATGTAAGAGATGTCATTCCAAGCGAATATGCAATTTCAAGACCATAGACTTTTTGCCTTTATGTAACTATAGGATCTATAGTGATCTTTCTTTTCCTTGCCCTATGCGATATTGATTGACATTCAGAGCTATTCTTATAAACTCTACGTTGATGCATCGAATTCAAAGCTTTAGTATTTTTAATGAAGATACATTCAAACCTTGATAAAAGAACTCCATGCATGGGTGTATCATTCTTTCATGATCAGATGCCATGAATCCATCATTGATTTAATCCTTCCTTTATCGCTTAATCTAACCTAGAATGTAACTATCAACGCATGTGATTTGCAAGGTTCATAAATCTTTTCCATACATTGCAACTATTCAGACATCATTTAATGACCGTCTACGATTATCTTACAACCAGAAAATTATTACATAAGTGCATAATATGTTATATGACCTGTCCTTGGCATGATGCAACAAGGACGCCTTCGCACAATTTCATCTTTTAACTTATGCATCATACATTCAAAAATGCAACTACCCTTGACCACGGAAGTGCAAGCAAATGCAAGTACTCAACATGCAACTAAACTTTGTAAATCGAACAAGTATATATAGATTTTCCAATGCATTTTAAGCTTCCCTACGAGAATTAAAACATGTTTAATGCATCCTTTCCATGCGGGGATTAATTTTCGGAACCTGGGCATTCAATATCAAGGCATTGTCCACTCTCGTACTTTGGGTGGAAGCTCCCGCGTGCGCTCCTCTTGACTTTTGCTTAGGAGCCATTGACACAGTAGATTTCGACTCAGCGAACTCCCCCTTGGCTCTCTTACGCGTTCCGAAGTCACTCTGCCCGAGACTTCCTTCTCTGCGTAGGACACAAGCCTTGCAAGACACGGTTTTAAAAAAACCAGGAAGGTATGCGTGAACTAGGTCTAGGGAAGCTTCAATAGAAGCTTCCAAGCTTCTCGAAACAACAGGGAGATGACATGGAGAGGATGATGATGGAGATGAAGATGACGATGAGGACGACAATGACGACGACGACGACGATGGCGACGACAACGACGACGACAACGACGACGATGATGATGATGATGATGATGATGATGATGATGATGATGATGATGATGAAGGCGATGGCAGCGGCAGCCTGGCGACACGGCAGTTCTGGCGGCGGCAGCTCCTCACGACGGTGGCAGCACCATTCCCTTCCTTCCTCTCCCCTCAAGCTTGGGAGGGGGGGTTCATATATAGGGTGAAGGTGGGGCGGCCACATAAGTGGCAGGGTGCATGCTTCCCTCCCCCATGCCCCTCCATAACACCTACTCCTCTCTCCCTCCCCGCCATGCAACGGGTGAAGGAGAGGGAGTTATTTAAAAAAAATTGGAAATAATTCAATATCTTTTTTTCCTGTGAAGGGGTGTTCCCACGGTGGGCTACGTTTTTTAACCACGGTCTCCTATTCACCACACGGGCATGGTATTGATAATGCACGAGGATGAAGCACTTAGGCCAAGGTTCTTTTTTTGTTGCGGGAGAATTTTCCAAACTGCTTTTGCGCGGGATCTAGAGTCGTTAATATTTTGTTGGGAAAATATTACACCTATATTTGCCTAAGGAAGTGCCATCGATGCTTGTGCCAAGGTTTAGGACATCTAGATAAGCCAAGATGAATTGTCCCACATGTATGTGTAGATGATCACAAAGTATTTGTAAACTACCTTTGGAGAGGGCCTCAATGTCTTGGACCTACTATACTCTTGAGAAGTGTGTCCCTTGTTAGATATGATCAATGCCCCACCCTCATTAGGTGCTACCAATGATCCATGGTGCTCAAAGTTGTAAGGCCCCCATTATGAGGAGAAGCCAAATGTGAGCCCGGACATTGGTTGAGTCCTGACTTGTACATCAGATGAGGTCTATGTGACCGGATGGCAAAAAGGTGACTGTTGTGGGTCTAATCTTTGGGATAGATGGAGTGGTTAAGCTGGTGGCCCGATGGTAAAGGGAATATTCCCTGGCGGACTAGTGGAGGCTTATATGGTAGGTCGGTCAGGCCAACCTCATGGCCTTCGCAGGCTATAAAAGCTAAACCCCTTCACAACCATCGATCACTCATCTTTCACCCAGTCAGAGTTGTTGTTCTAGCTAGCCTTAAGCTCTTCACCTATCTTCTGTCTAGATCGCCATCTAAGCTTCACAGAGTAGAAGCGCACGGGTGGACAGAGCCATCTTTGTATCAGTTGTTTGGAGTTAAAGAATTTACTGATTCTCCTCTTATCTGTTGTGTACTCTCTATCTCTTTCTCAGATTCTGTTCGCTGCGCCGTATAATATTTTACATCCCTATCCCATTGTATCTCAAGGAAGTAGAGGCCAAGGCACCATTGATCAATGACCTTAGGTAGTGGTTCAAATCCATTTTTAAATAGAGAGTGGAAATGCCCTCTTATCTCATAGTATGCTAGGTAGTGGCAAATATAGTGCTCCTCTTTCTCTAACTCTAGTTAACATATCTAGTATATGTTCTCGTATAGAGGGATGGATTTGTATTTGCCAATCTCAATTTGTATATGGTGTGAAAAGGTACATAGTTGACCAATAGCACATCTGATCCCATGTGACAAGTGAGTGCCCATGTATCTTAGGCATTTAATAAATCCATAATCTATACTATGGAGATGAAGCTCTCTATAGAAAGGCATCTTTGTCCCTAGCTCATGTAATGGTGCCATCCATGTCCTACTCGTGTCAAGCTAGGTGAGACCCATCTTCATAACCCTTCGCAATCTTTGAGCTCCTCAAGGTAAGAGATGGTGCAATAAGAGAGTACTTAAAGAGGGGTAGCCTACCCATGCTAAAGCCATTTAACTCAAACTAGGCTAACATCTATGTATACCAACATGAAGTATCACCCTCTTTGGCAAGCTATCGGGTGAACTCAAGGCCAGCAATGCATATCTATGTATAGGTAGATCTCCACAAGCTATGTACATATGAGGCAGAAGTGGTGAGGGACTCTACTACAATCAATTTGGATGCTCGCTCAATTCTGATGATATCATGTGGAACCAAGGCTTTACATCTGAGCATCTTAGAAATCATGGATGCAAGTGGTCTCTCCATCGACCTGATTGGCTGCAGTGATCCACTGGCTTGGGCCCCCATACATGTACTACACAGAGTATTATGGATGTGTCCAATGTATTAAAGATCCACATCTTAGTGTGGGTTCCTAAAATTGTACCTATGAGCACATCCTCTCTAGACCACCTAGTATTGTGTATCCTTAGGTCACTACTGCCTCTCTCATAAAGAAGGTGGGACCTACAAATAATAGTCCCAAATATGTATAGGAATCAAATCAGTTAGGAAATGCCCCAAAATTTCCTTGTGCAAGAAAAAAAATGCAAAAAAGTGTGAAGAAGGAACCAAAGCGAGTTTCCTATCCAAAACGTTCCCCTTTGGGGAAACATTTGCCATGTGGCATTTCCCCTTGGGAAAATGGTTCAGTTCACCCTGTTTTCCCACAAGCATGAAACATTTTTATTAAAATGTAGTATATTCTTTATGCTCTAAATGTAGCATTATTAATCACCATTTTCTTTACATTTTAATATTTAATGATTTATTACTAAAACATTATATTAGGAAATTTGGGAAGTTCCATGCACTTTGGGAACTCCCAATAACTTTATTATTTAACCACATGATCACATCTTGTTGTCTTACATAAAGGTGGAGTTTATCCTAAATGCTATATATAAGCTACCTTCCCAAATCCCACTTTCAAATATGGATCAAGATTTAGCCACATGGTCAAATATTTATCACTTATTTGAAATTGGGACTTAGGAAAATTTCCAAATTCTCTAATATGGTATTCTAAATGTTTAATGTTTTGACATAAAGTTTTCTTTCAAAATCGTAATGTTAAGTACTCATTTGATATTTAATGTTTAAATATTAAATGATTGATTGATTATGCTTAAATCATTAAAAAATTAATATTGATTCATTTAAAATATTCTAAAGATTAGAGTTGTTTCTATCTATTCAACTTTATCTTGGTCGAGATGGACATGTTATGCACCAAGCCCATAAGCACACCTTAGTTCCTAGATTGCACATGATGAATGGATCATTTATGGCTAGCACAAATGAGAGCCATAGCATGAACTAGTCATTTGTTGGCCAAGAGGGATAGCTCATTTGTGGAGACATATGTCCCTTGCTTCTTCCCACTAGTCCCCTTATCAACAGTCCCTTGCTTCTTCCCACCAGTCCCCTTATCAACAAACTTTAGTTATGAGCATAAGAGACCTCTCACTTCCACTAACAACACACACATACTCTTTCTGTCTCTCTCTACTAGTGCACTTACCAATAAGCTTTAGTTATGAGCATAATAGTGTAATAAAGCTGACATCTCATACAAGAAAATACACAAGATCTAACATCTAATGCAAACAATAACAAGAAATGCTATTGCCATAGCCAAGATCCATGTTCCATATGAGATGTACAAATGGGGAAATAGATGGTATGCTGAGAATCAAGTGATGATAAGCTGATGTAGAATACTCACCTTCTACAATGGTGGACAAGGATACTCACCTTCAAGTAGGGTGGACATGGATATGCACCTCCATGAATGGTGGGAGGATGTGACCTCAAGAGCTCCACAAGGAGTTGTATTTCAAAATGATCAAAAGGTCCCCACATTTGGCCATAATCCACTATTTATAGCTAACCCTAATTAATGTGTCTAGCTCCTAAGCCTAGGTTAAATTTGCTTTATTACAAGCCATCCTGGCCTAAAGAAGCTTTGTCCTAAAAGGTTGAGAAAATGGGAAAGAATACAATGGATGAAATAGTAGATCAAAGCATATGTGGCTGAAAAGATCCCATGATCGATGAAGCTCCACAAGAAATCTATAGTGAATTTCCTACATGTTGGCATAATCGGGCTGCCATAGTAAAATAGGCATAACTTTCGATAGACACATCCAAATTGGACAAATGATATGTCATATCGAAGTATATGATGTAGGCTACCCTATCCAAGCAAAAATCCATGATTTTGACAAAGATAAATCATTTAATTCAATGAGAGGAATTTAATACAACAAGCTGTATTCTGCAGGAAAATCCATCTTCTTCAGCCTTTCTCCCATATAAACCATGAAGAAACCATGAGAACAAAGTATCATTAAGTTTTGTATGCAGGATGCCTTGCTGCAAATGACTTTCTCTTAGTATAAGACCACCCGGGTCATATGGAATACCGAGATAATAACCATCAAGAGAAGTAGGATTGTCATGAACCATAAATGCCAAACCACCCGGGTCAAAAGGAAAGAGATAATCATCTCCATCATGACTACCCGGATCATAGGGAAAAGATATCTCATCATCATCATAAGGCATGTCTTCATTGATACTCTCATCAAAAGTATATGCATCCCAAACATTTTTCTCATGTACATCTCCATATGCATTCCAATCAACATCTTCTTCTATTGGCTGTAGCATACCAAAGTTGTCAATGGGCTGATAGAACCCATCATGTGTTTCCTCAATATCTTCATGTGATGCCTCAATATCTTCATGACATATATGATCAACATAATCCTCTTCACCATCATCATGAAATATATGTAAACCTTGAGTTTGCTCTTCTTGTTGTACACTAATGTACTCTTGATCAACTTTGTCATGTGTATCCTCTTGCTCTTCATCTTCATCTTCATCTTCATCTTCATTTTCATTTTCATCTTCATCTTTATCTTCAGCTTTATTTTCAACTTTGTCTTCAACTTCAACTCCATAAAACTCTTGTTGTTGAACTTGGTAATCCCCTTCTTTATATTCACTTGAATCCTCCAAAACAATGGCTGTAGCAAAATGTTTGTTTCTACAGTAGTTGTCATGACTAGGAGTCCATCGTTCTTTACATTTATAGCATATGAATTGCCGACACATTTCCTTCAACGCTTGGTGAGGTATAAGTCTTCGTTGAATGCCATAGGGAGTAGGAAATTCTAGGACAGCCGATACTTTAACATGCTTTGCCCTGCATACCTTTATGTGACCACAAATATCCTTCTCACCGCATTTATAACAAAACCCTTTTGAAGTGATATCCTCAAACATGCGACTTGACACATAGGTACCATGTACATTGTTGAATGAGAAAGGATGGATGGGTTCTTCTTCTTCAAAATGATTATCCATAACGTATGCTGGTTGACCTTGGTACTCTGCATAGTGTATTCCATAGGCATCATTTGCTCTCATATTTTTCTCATTTGCATAAGGTTGATGCCATCAGTCTCATGAAAATAACCATGATTATGATCATATGAATGCTGCCCCATATGGTAATTCCCTACATACTCTTGCTGACCATAAGGAGAATACCTATGAGATCTATCATCATAAGAACAATGCCCTTCATGCACTTGATGTCTATAGGAATGCTGATGATTAGGTTGTTCCCTTTGATTGAGCATAGGTCTCACACTTACATGTCTATACCCCCTGTTATACATGCTCTCCATAGTGACAATGAAACCAATGTAAATGATACTTTCAAATGGTGAGTCAAATACAACTCGCTAAGCACTTAGTTGCATTTGAAGTTGTTGATGGATAGTTGATGCCTTTGCAGACATCTCCACTACCTTCCTATACAAAACATTATTAGGTTACACATCAAAAACTTGTTGAAAACATTCTTCTGCCCTTGTGAAGTGCTCTTTGGCCTTTCGTGTCTTTGTTAATAGAAATCCCTGTGAGGTATAGGCATTCCATAGAAACCAAAGTGTTGTTGAAGGTTCTTGGATTCACTCTCTAGGCCTCCTCAAGAATCTTAAAGGAAGAAATTCAAAGAAGGATTGAGTTGGAGGTTGAGAATGTTGTCTCGCAACAATCCTTGGAAAAGTTGCCACTCTTGTAGTAGAATCATAGAGATCTGGTGGATTTGAAGGAGACAATACAGAAAGGCAAGCTCTCCTTAGGTAATGCAAGGGAAGTGGGCAGGTATAATGGCGTTGAGTTCAGTGATGATGGGGATACAGATGATGACGCTTCCATTATGCCTTCTGATGTTACAAATGAGAGCTATGAGCATCCAAGGACTAGGTTGCCATCTCCCAAGCCTTTGTCAAGAGGCTTTAGCTTATGGACTGTTCTTTAAAGAAAATTGGATGCACAATAGATAGTAGGTGCTATCATCTTCATATGCGAGTGTGTTCCAAAAAGTTCTCCACAGTCAAAACTAGATGCACCAAGTCTTGGAGTAGATGACAGGATTCTGCACATTCTTATTCCTGACTAGATCCTTAATTCAGTCACAGTTCTTATTGCAGACATGGCTATTGCCTGTCAACTTGCACTGGCTTCCTCTACTGCTCTTTCATGAGCCTCTATGTGCGGATTTTTCCCTGGATTTTGCTTCTCTTTTGCAAGCCTTTGTTGTAGCTCTTTCAATAGCAGCTCTATCTCGTGCCTCTGCAGCTACCCATTCTTGTGCTTTGGCTATGATTCTCTCAACAGCAGCCAGCGGATCTTTCCCTGGCTTATGCTGCTCTTTCACAAGCTCTACTATAGCTTCCGCCTTGATAACTTCGTCCGGTGCCAGTAACAACTGGGCCAAGGGTCATTACACGGAAGGAGCGGAGCTCATTGACTCCGTTCTTGATGTTGTGCACAAGGAGGCTGAGAACTATGACTGCCTTCAAGGTTTCGAGGTTTGCCATTCTCGAGACTGAGAACTGTGACTGCCTTCAAGGTTTTGAGGTTTTCCATTCTCTGGGAGGGGACACTGGCTCAGGTATGGGTACTCTCCTTATCTCTAAGATCAAGGAGGAGTATCCACACGGGATGATGATCACCTTCTTGGTCTTCCCCTCTCCGAAGGTTTCAAACACAATCGTTGAGCCATACAACCCCACATTATCTATGCATCAGCTCGTAGAGAATGTCGACGAGTGTATGGTTCTTGACAACAAAGCTCTATATGACATATGCTTCAGAACTTTGAAACTAGTGACACCTACCTTCGGTGACCTGAATCATCTCATATCAGCTACTATGAGTGGCGTGACTTGTTGTTTGCGCTTCCCTGGTCAGCTTATTTCATATCTGCAAAAGCTTGCTATGAATCTGATTTCATTTCTGTGCTTGCACTTCTTCATGGTCGGATTTTCTCCCTTGACCTCTCCTACTTTACCAAACATGGTCCATTTGAACAATAGAGCTCATCTATGAACAAGGATATGGCACATCTCAGAACAGACACATTTCATGCTGCTGTCCTAAATGTGATGAAGAGAGTAATAGGAAGGCTAATAGAGCCAAATCTCTATTCTATAGGTTGTCAAGATGTCAAGAACCAAGTTATGGAGTCCATTGTCATTGGAAGAGCCATGGTTGGAAGCAAGATATTGGCTATGGAGTATGAAGGGAGCTTGAAATGGGAGAGAGAAAGACTGTGTCTGAAAAGCAAACCCTTCCCTCTCAAAAGTAACCCCCACCAAACTCAACCTCAACTCAAGTTACCTGCATTTTGTCCATCTCTCTTCATTTTTGAGCTAAAATTGAGCCACGACCTATTAAAATTGGATGGAGCCCACCATTGCCCACTGGATATTACCAAGATCCACCATCTTCAACATGGTTTGAAGTAGTACAGCAACCTGACTAGTCACTGTCAAGTAGAAACCAAACCATGTAACTGTGACTTCAACTCCAGTTACACAAAAATGATGTTTGTAACCAAATCTTCCATGAAAATGACCTCCCCAGCCAAATCATTATCATGAAAATGATGGAATTAAAGCCTGCCTTGGATCAAAGCAAAGCTATGATACCAATGTAATAAAGCTGACATCTCATACAAGAAAATACACAAGATCTAACATCTAATGCAAACAATAATAAGAAATGCTACTTCCATAGCCAAGATCCATGTTCCATATGAGATGTAAAAATGGGGAAATAGATGGTATGCTGAGAATCAAGTGATGATAAGCTGTTGTAGAATACTCACCTTCTACAATGGTGGATAAGGATACTCACCTCCAAGTAGGGTGGACATGGATATGCACCTCCATGAATGGTGGGAGGATTTGACCTCAAGAGCTCCACAAGGAGTTGTATTTCAAAATGATCAAAAGGTCCCCACATTTGGCCATAATCCACTATTTATAGCTAACCCTAATTAATGTGTCTAGCTCCTAAGCCTAGGTTAAATTTGCTTTATTACAAATAGAATTGCGACTACCACTAACAACTATATCTCTCTCTCTTTCTCTCTCTACCACTTTCCAGTTGCCCCAAGAAACTTCACAATTGACTATACAATAGATTGGGGATTACCACTAATAGCCTATCATATTCTACTTGCCAACAAACCTCAATTATGGACTTAGAAACAACTTAGGATTAACACATATAGCTCTATCTCTCTCTTTCTTTGACAAATTTTAGAATATAACAAACAAATAGTAATTAATACACCACACATGTAATAAAAAAGTAATAAAGATTAAGAAAAGAATACACAAAGGATACCAAGAATTCTATATATATGCAATTGTGCTTTACCCAAAGCATCCTCCAAGTATCCCACCAATCACAATGTATCTAAGAATCCTAGACTTTAAGCAGACCTCTCTCGCTTTCTCCCCTCCCCAAATTTTCTTTTCCTTTTAAAATAAAAATTGAAATCTAATAAAACTTTTATCAATGAGACTAGCATGGAGAAGGAGAGAACCCAAGCTAAATATTGGTGGGATCAAGTTAAGACCCTATACAAATACAATAATAAGAAAGATGATTCTAGGTGGTGGATCCCTTGGCAATAAGTACATCTCATAGTAATCCTTATATGGCCATCATGGTCATTATTCCCCTAAACTCTAGCCATTTATCCTACACTCGAAGCTCCCATCCACAACAAGTAGGATTCCTAGTTCCTCAAGAGCACAACTTAAAATCATCTAGGAAAAGTAACCTAGGATATATGTCTTCTGTATAAGAGTGGGGATAGATTGATAGAACATGGGGTTAGAATGAGAATACTCAAATATATTGATGGGGTATTTAAGGCATTGAGAGACCAAGTTAGGGCATCAGCTACTATCAATAATGAAGTCTCTATTTATCCTTCCTTCCGGCTTTCATGGCTTTCTCTAGTGCACAGATCGGATGCTGTAGGCGCGCGTAGTGAGCGTCAGAAGGTCCCCAAGAACAAAAGAACTCTACTTTTTGCACAAAACTCAATGTAGAAAGCATGCACGACATGAACAAGAGACCAATTGGGTGCAATCTCCCCCCATGCCCTGTGTGAGCGCTCCACAAAGCATGTATTTTATGTATTACTCATCTTCAAGCTCAAATAATAGCCCAAATTATAAAATAGCACGCTTTTGGCTTTTGAGTTTTCTTTAGTGCCAAGTAGAAATAAAGCTAATGGGTGGGCGCCCAAGAAGTCAGGCATACCCAATACAATGTCCAAATACAAATATCTAAATCGTACGCCCATGCGCATACAAAAATAATAAATAAATATCCAACACCTTAATAAATAGGCACGATAAAATATAGATGCCATGCCTAAGGTATGCGCCCATCAAAATATAGATAATAACTCGAATACACGCTATCCTCCAATGCTTTCCACTGCCACTACTGCTATCTCTACACATCAACTGAAGGATTCACAATCGTTAGTAAAATAATACAATTAAATCAACAAAAGTGAATACCTAGCAGTCTTTAGCTACATAAATAAATCAATTGGTTAGAAATCAATCCTAACCTTAATTTATCACGAGTGCGCACTCTAAACTCATAAACGTTTATTAATTTAATATGTATTTTGCGGAATCACCCGCTATGGAATCACCCACGTACACACTAAATTAATGAAATGCTCGAAAAGGATAGGCGTCCCCATCAACTTCTCGCACAAAGAATCCACTTTGTGTATGAGCCCCGATAATAAAAGTTTACGGAATCCACCGTAAAACCTCACGGAATCCACCGTGGCATGGAATCCACCGTGTAATATGCCTCCTGGCATCATACCCCCGGGGTGGGATAGCAATTTTCCTCAATTGCTATTAGCTCAATGTGGAGCTAACAGAGTGGGGAAAGCATTTAGGTCTCTAGCGTGCATCCATTGGGCATCTTCAACAGGATGGTTTTTAAACTTGACCAAATATCTAGAATATCTATGGCCAGTTCTAGTGGTCATAAAGTCGGTATCTATAATAGCTTCAAGGTCAAGGATTTCAGTCTCTTCATCTAACAAAGGTGGGTTTTCATAGACAGGGAGTATAGGTAATTGGCCTCTAAAGGGTCCTAATAAACTAATATGAAAGGTGTTGTGAATTTTCCAATGTGGTGGTAGTTCTAACTTAAATGCATTGTCATTGATTTTGCGTATGATCTTGAATGGTCCATAGAATCTAGGTGCTAATTTCACAACTGGGTGTTTATCTACACTTTGTAATCTACGTTTTTCTATTCTTAACCAAACATAGTCATCAACTTTGAAATTCATGGCCTGTCTTTTCTTATTTGCTTGCTTTGTATATGATTGCTGGGCTTTGGCAATCATATCTTTAACTTCATCAAAAATAGTAGCGTGCATATTAGCAATATCATAAGCACTCTGAATTTTGTTTGATAATGATGCAACAGGTGTAGACAATCTATAACCATAAATGACTTCAAACGGTGCTTTCTTTGTAGCTGTGTGTGGTATATTGTTATATGCAAACTGAAGTAAATGTAGATATGTATCCCATGTATGTGGTTTTGAAATAGTGTAAGCACGTAAAAGATCTAAAATAGTACTGTTAGTAGCTTCTATTTGTCCATTTGTTTCAGGATGAAATGCAGGTGAAAAATCAATCTTTGTTCCTAAGTTAGCAAACAAAGTAATCCAAAAATTATTACAAAATCTAGAATCATGATCAGAAATAATAACTTTTGGTAAACCATGATTAGTAAAAACAATTTTCAAAAAGAATTGAGCTGCTTGAGATGCTGTTAAAGTTTTCTTGCATGGAATGAAATATGCTTGTTTGCTAATCCTGTCTACAACAGTCCAAGTCATATATTGATTAGCTTTAGTGTTAGGTAAACCAGTAATAAAATCCATAGAAATCTATTCCCATGGTCGTGATGGAATAGATAAAGGCATCAATAAACCATATTGTTTACCATGATGTCTTTTAACTCTTTGACAAACTAAACATTCAGAAACAAAGTTAGATACATCAGTGTCCATATGTGGCCAATAAAAATCTTTAGTCAATGTACGCAAAGTAGAGATAATACCTCTATGACCTTGATATGGAGGATAATGAATCTCTTTCAAAACAAAAGATCTAAATGGAACTGTAACACATAATCTCTTTTCATAAAACATGAATCCATCATTGTAAGACAATGAATCAATAGGAATCCAGTTATTTGCAACTAATTTATTCCAATCAGCATGAAAAGTAATATCCCGATGATAAGTATCTTTCATAGGGATAAGGGAATCAAATGATATCACAGAGATATTATGAATTGTCAGTCTTCTACTTAAAGCATCGGCTACTACATTCTCTTTACCTGGTTGATATTGTATAAGGGGATGAAAACTCTGAATGAAAGCTGCCCATTTGATATGTCTATCAGATATTTGGGGTTGACTAAGGAGATGTCTAATGCTTTGTTGGTCAGTCTTAATCATAAACTCAGAACCCATTAAGTAATGTTTCCATTGACGTAAGGCTTGTACTACAGCTAATAATTCCTTATCATATGTAGAATATTTAAGTTCATATGGTTTCAGTTTACAGCTAGAGTAGGCTATGGGATGATCATCTTGCATAAGTAGAGCTCCTATTCTAGATCCACTAGCATTAGTAACTACTAAAAAGAATGGTCTATTGAAATTAGGTAGTTGTAATACAGGAGCATGGGTTAATGCATGTTTCAATAAATCAAAAGATTTTTGTTGATTATCAGTCTAGTTATAAATAATACCCTTCTTTAAAATTTTAGTCAAAGGTAAGGCAATTAATGAAAAATTTCAAACAAATTTTCTGTAAAAACTAGCAAGACCTAGAAAAGAACGTAACTCATGCACATTTTTGGGTATGGGCCAATTTAAGATTGCTTCTATCTTTTTAGGGTCAACCTTAATACCTTCTGATGAAACAATATGACCTAGATATTCAATTTTTGTTTGAAATAATTCACTCTTTTCTGGATTAGCATACAATTGATTATCTTTCAACAACTTGAAAACTAAAGACAGATGTTCATAATGCTCATTCTCATTTTTACTAAATACCAATATATCATCAAAGAATACTATAACACAATGCTGATATTTCAAGAATATGCGATTCATCATTCGACTAAATGTAGCACGTGCATTAGTCAATCCAAAAGGCATCACTAGAAATTCATAATGTCCAAATTGTGTTCTAAATGCAGTTTTGAATATATCAGATTTATCCAATCTCACTTGATGATAACCAGATTTAAGATCTATCTTACTGAATATGGCAGAACCTTGTGGTTTATCCATAAGATCATCTACCCTAGGAATTGGATATCTATTCTTAATAGTAATCTTATTCATGGCACGATAATCAATGCACATGCGATAAGTATTATTCTTCTTCTTTACCAATAAAACAGGTGCGCCAAATGGAGAACTACTAGGTCTAATTAATCCTCTGGTTAGCAATCCCTCTACTTGATTTTGAATTTCTTTCTGTTCAATTTGGTTATGCCTATATGGTGCTTTACATGGTGGTTGTGTACCAAGAATTAAATCTATTTTGTGATCTTCAGGACGTGAAGGTGGTAGTCCAGGTGGTAAATCATCAGCAAAATAATCTTTAAATTGAGCAAGGAATTGCTTATGCCTAGGATGCATAAGTTTTTCTTTAGCTTGAAGTTCATTCACCCAAATTAAATAAGATTTGCTACTTTTACGTAATGCACGTTTAGCTTGAGTATGAGTAAGCAGTGGAAAATTATTAGATGCGTGCATACCATGTAATGTAATTTGTTTTCCTTGAAAATAAATTTTAATTGAATGCGTGGAATAATCTATGTCAGGATTATACTGATGACGCCAAGGCATACCTAGGATAATATCACTAGACTGCAAAGGTACAACTAGGAAATTCCTTCGTTCAGTGTATTCACCAATTTTAATTTCTAAGTTATGCACCTCTTGTGTTCCATTATATCTTGTGCCTAAGAATGCTTCTTTAATGCGATAATGTGTAGAAACAATTTGTAATTTCAATTCTTTCACTAACTTTGTAGAAATAAAATCATGTGTGCTACCATCATCATGCAAAATAATCTTTTATTTACCATGCACTAAACATTTCATTGTCAACAAGGAATGTGGAGTTGGCATACCTGGTAAAATATCTGAAGGAGTAGCAATGTCATCATCATCTTCTGTAAAATCAGGCATTTTCTCATGTTCTTCTTCTTCCATTGCTCCAAGATAATTGATATGGACAGGTGGTTTCTTCGATTGGCAATTGGCTGCTAGATGTCCAGGTTGATGGCATTTGTAACAAACTATTGGTTTGGCTTTAGATACATTGTTGGCAATGGCAGGAAGTCTAGGAATATTAGGATTTGGCTGTGAGGATGGCTTAGGGTTTTGATTGGTATTTGATGGCAAAGCAGGTGGTTGTGTCCAAGACTTATGGAATGATGATGGAAGAAAACGACTTTGATTGAATCTTCTAAAATTTGAATTGAATTGCTTGGAACCATAGTTATCATTTGTTTGAAATTTTTGTGGACGCTTGTCTCTTCCTCGAATCTTGTCTTCAATGTCACGAGCCAAAGAAGTTGCATCTTCAAGGGTTGTAGGCTTGAACATATTCACTTTAGGATTTGAAGGTTGAAAAGATTGCTTATCCCTACTTTCCTTGTTTGCCATTTTTGTTGTTACAAGCATATAGATATTTGAGCACTCAGCTTATCTATAGATTCTTTAGTGGAAAAAAATAAATTCTCCAAGGATTCCCTAATAGAGTGGGCCATTTGCTCCATTATTTCCCTAGTTTGAGTATTTTATTGAACCATCTACTCAACCACCTGACCTAACTTGGAAAAACGAGATCCATGTGTTTAATGGAATGTTTGGTTTCATGATTACAAAGTGTGGTATTTAAAGTATTGTATATACATATTCATGTGATTCCCCTTTCTCATGATGTTGCTTAGACATAACATCATGTTCTTCCTTATTTTTCTATTGAATATCCTCATTAGCTTTATTATTCCCCATATTTTGTGCAATTTTTCTTCACTGTCAAAGTGTAGTCCAAATAGACTTTAGGTCACAAAAATGGCTATAACTTTTCACCATGATATCCAAATGAGGAACTTTCTGATTCAAATAGAAGCTAGAAAATAGCTCTTTAAGATTAACTATCACGCACCACTTTATAATTAGATAAAAATATTTTAAAAATATTCTTTTCTTTTCATATAAAATAATTCGACACCCTATAAACTTAGTGTTTTGGTATTTGTCTTGAAATCTTCAATAGCTCCTCTCACAATACTTATGCGAGGGATAAAATGGTAGGGCAAGATCCTTACACGGGCTTTGAATCACCGAAAGGTGGGTAAAATTTCCCTTGGATTGGTTGGTTGCACCCTTTTAGGATCTTTGATAGTGAAAGAGGGTCACCTCTCTTTTCCACTATCTCCCTTGATATCCATGTTTTTTCTTCGTGGGTATATCTATGGCAAGAGGATACTACTATATGAAAGTAGAGATGAAATGAATTTTTGAATTTTATCTTTTAGCCTTTAATGAGATGCATGGATTAATCAACAAAAGAAGATTTAAAATGGAGAAAGGGTAAGGGTCTTACCATTGCAAATCAGTGACTCAGTGATTACAATGCTTATCCTTTACCATTTATTTCTTGGGGCATAAGAAGATTAAAAACACAAATTAGGGTTATGAGTAAAGCATGAAATATTAGAGCTATGGCTAGAATTCAAATGAAGTCAATAATGAAAATTTCTCTAAAACTTTTGATCCATCTAAGGAGGTATTAATCTTTGATCTATGGTTCATTAGAAGTCTAAACCATTATATCTTATTTCTTGGGCACAAGAAGATTAAAAACACAAATTAAGGTTATGAATAAAGCATGAAATATTATAGCTATGGCTAGAATTCAAATGAAGTCAATGTTGAAGCTTCGATCAATCTAAAGAGGTATTAATCTTTGATCTATGGTTAATTAGAAGACTAAACCATTATCTCTTATTAACAATTGTATGAGCTTGAGTAATTGGATTAAGATAGATTTTAGAGATTAAAAGGAGATTAATTACCTTTTTAAAGATCAAAGAAGATTGATGACTCAAAGGGAATCAAGCTTCAGCCACATTGATTAGAAAAGAATTCCCCCCATTTAATCCATAGTGCTGCATAATCCATAGGCTCCATCAATCAGCCCATCTAATTATTGCGAGTAATTAAAGCTTGAAGTAGAAGTTCCCTAAACCTCCTTAAATGTTTAAAGATAAGAAATTTAATCTCCTTAATATACAAAATCCCAAATTGTAGCTCCATAATGTTTGAAGTGTTGAAATCCCCTTCAATATTTACAACCTTGAAGGTACTCCCCCCCAATGCCTTCTTGAATAATGTCCTTTGCCTTTGTTTACAAGCTTTCTTGATGAATATTCAAGGATTTAGAAGAAATTCAGTAATATCTTGCTATCCATGATGAATATTTGGAGAAGAAAGCTTGTGAAAGATTGAAAATGTCTCAATCTTGGCACAAATGGAAGCCCATGGCTACTAAGTAAGATTAGGATCAAGAAAATAACAAATCCCTTCACAATCTTCAAGATTTGTCACCATAGAAGCTACTTCCATATTTCTACCATAGGTAGGATTATGGATAGAGAGCGCTAGAGCTTAAGATAGGTAAAAAATCTTGAGAATAATTAATCCTTACTGGAGATGGATATTTGAACTCATCTATTTAGCACAATTTGCACCAAGAAAAGTGTTGATGATGCTAGTCACAAAGATTGATTAACCCTAGCTCAAGTGTGATTTACTGATTGAGCAAGATGCAATGATCATTTTCCCTAGGGTTTGATGAAGAGGAGTGATCGATCGTTGATCATGAAGAAGGATTCTTTGTTGTACACCTTGAAAGCTTCAAAAGAGCTTGAAGGCAAAAGAGAGAGAAATCCCCTTTTACAAAAATTAGCTGATGTCTAACCCCCTGCCTAACTCCTATGACCCTTTTTTTAACCAAAGTACCTCTTTGCACTTATCATCAAGCATCTTATGGCATTACGGTCATATGTGACCTTACTTCCCATTGTAATGACATATCAAAGAGGACTTATGACCATGAGACTTAGTGCAAGACTACCTGCAAGACTGAGACATCGGTGGCTCTATACCATAGTGTTCATTACCACTCTTACCATCATGTCTACCCCTAATATTCTATGCATGAGAAGTTCAGGCTGCATCCACATTCTTTCTGTTTATCTTCCATGTAAGTAAAGAACCCTCAACTTCCTAGAGTTTTAAGCTATCCTTAGATATATTACTACACATGGTTATACAAAAAGTGTCCCATGGCTTGAGAAGTGTCACAAGCAAGAAGAGGGGACGTGCATTATCCTTGAACATAATGTCTTACCAAGTCAAGTGGTTGAAAATGAAATGAAATTCATTCAAATGGGTGAACACACTATTCCCTTCCTTCATGGGAAGCTCCATAAGTGTTTCAACCAATAAATTTGTGTTACAAGAATTTACTTTGTCATAAAGTTTGCATGTATTTTTCCATAACTACTAGGCATTATCCTTAATTGTAACAACATTGAAATAATTCTATTTAGACAATGATAGTATAAGGATGGATTTGCATAGCTCATCCAACTCATCACAATCATCCCAATCCATGCATTTAGGCTTTATACTCTTGGTTTTCAATGGCCTAATCTAATTCTTTTGGACCAAGACTTGCCATATCTATGTCTTTCAATAGGTGGAATTCATTCTACCAAGCTTTTTAATATTGTAAATAGAACTATCATTCAAAGCACTATCCATAATGACAATATATCACTATAAAGCCCAAGAGAATGGGCTGCTATAAATGGTTGCAAATCAGCCCCAAAAAATCAACCAAAAGTGAGGTAAAATAGGAGGAAAGACCAAAGTAAAGTGTCTGCTCTCCAAAACAATGCTGAAATCTATAATTGCAACAATGCTAAAATAAGAATAGTAGTTATGGTTAAATAGTCAATAAAGAAAGCTCCTACACCAAGGATATCCGAGTAGCAATCTGAGATACATAGAATGAAACTAGTAGTGTAGCAACCAAGTAAAAATAGGTGTCAAAGCATATATAATTAAATCAATCCATAAGTGGAAGTAACTATGCCCAATAACATACAAGAGAGCATATACATGAACCAAGAGTTTCACTGTCTCAAAGAATTAATATTTACCAAGTACAAGAATCTCCCACTAGAAGCAAATCTAAAATGCAAAGTGAGCAAGCAAATATCAAGACATATACACTAAAGCATCTAGAAAGCCCAAGTGCATCACAAATACATCCAAGACTATAAGTATCCAATGAAGCTTAAATACATGTAAGTAAGTAAGCATGGAATCTTAAAGCAATTGACTAAAGCCTAAGTATATCAAGACCAAAATCATAAACTGATGAAATTCTTGCTCTCTAAACTAGAAAATGTTCTATTTTGTATAGAACAAAGAGTTGAAAACTATACAAAATCAACTCTATAAGAGTGCTTAGATCTATAGCTCTTGTTGTGTTCCTCATTTCTAGCTATAGAAAACTTGAATCTGATGTCATATACAAAAGCTATAGCTAAAATAGGAAAGTGCTATTAAGATGCCATAATCATAGATGATTTTAAGAGCCAATGTATACTTTCATGTTATAGAATATGCAGTGAAACTTGTATTTTAGACTTTCAAAAGTGTGGCGATTTATTCTCTAAACCAAAGATATCCTATAATCGGTTGGAGAATATTTTTTATGAAAATAATAAAGTAATAAAAGGTTTAAAGTGTTATTTTTGAACTCAAGATGGTAAAGTTTTCTTAATAATAACATAGAAAAACAATAGTTAAATCAACCAATGACCGTGTCATTGCAATGAAAACAGTACAACTAGAGCAAGGTAAATCAAGTCAATACACATTGATTAAAGCTAAACTTTCTTGTGAGCAAATACCTATAAATAATGTACTGATGAGTCATGGTGCAACATTCACTTGGATTGTCTATACAAAAGCTTCACCATTCAGGTTGATTACACAAAGAGCAACTTGATTATCTTAGGCTTGCCATCGATCAGTACTAGAAACTTCATCATTTTCATGTATTTTTGTTGATGATGATGATAATACTGATGTTGACCTTGATATCCAATTGATTTTTCCGAGTATTGACTGATATCCAATATGCCAAAGCTCGGTCACAGTGAAAGTTCTCTACTGAGTACTGATGGGAAACATACAATCTCATGTAAGTGTCCAAGTTTGTACTTAACTTGTTGAGCACCTTGTTTTTTAGAAACTCCATAATACTAAACATTATTTCATCCTCCACAGATCCTAAAATCATTGTTTGAGCCAAGTCAACGAGTCAAAAATATTTAGGCATATGATCTTGGAGAACTTAACTCATGCTCAACTTGTTCCATAATCGAGTAATTGCACCTGATTTTGTAGGCTCTACAAGTTCTGTAAATTGATGCCGCATGTTCTCTCCAAAGCATTGTGATTGTTCCAAAAGTGCATCTCCATCTATTACCGAGAAGGTTGCATCAGACCCTTGCAATTGTAACATTTTTCCAAAGTGATCTTTAAGAACATGAACTCTTTTCTTGAAATCTGCTTGAAGAGCACGCATGTCTTGCTGATGGTTCCAAAATTGTGGTTAAGCTATTGACATTGCCTTCAATAGTTCAGAAACCATTCTCTTATTTCTTGGGACACAGATTGTGCAACTTGTGCTAATGTGATTTTAACACTCTCCACTACATTATTAAAAGTTTCCATCTTTACAGGCTGTCTTCTAACAAGCCATCCTCAAACTTGCTTCCTAGAGACATAAAGATGTACCAACCTTGAATGTACTTTGATGCATACTGTACCATTTCCATTTATCTTTAAAAAGCTCTTGCTAGGTTGAAATTTCATGGTCTCATGCCATCTTTTGAATCTCTCCTCGTGCAAAGGATGATTTATATTTGCATAAAAAGAATCTCGAGCATCACTAGTTTCTTTTGTTTCTTTTTGTAATGTGTACAAAATATTATAACCATCCCAAGTGAACAAAAGTCTACAAGAAGGCCTCTTCCTTTTAGATAGGAATGGCTTCTTCTTTTGTCCTATCCATCTTTTCTTATGTAAGTGACCTCTTTATTTTGTAAGATTGAAGTCTAGTGAGGAGTGTCAAGTAAGTCACAAGCCAAATGAACAATAGAGCTTGGCTGCACTGGGACCCTCCTCATGATACGTCATCAAGCATAGTTTCCAAAAGTTTCAAAAAAGGGAAAATGGAAACACGTTTTGGAGTCAAATTGGAGTTTTAGCCTTGGTCCGAAACAAGGGAATGGGAATCATTTTTCTATGATTATATATTGTTACTAATGGACTTGCACATGTCGGTGCCAAGATAAATCACATACGAGTGACAAAATGCATTATCATTTATCAACATGCTAGAGACTCAACTTTCATGATAATTTATTGAGATCAATCTAAGACATCACATGTGGGTCCATTATATGCACACTCCACAAATCAACCCTCAAGAAAGTGCCATAATGTATCGGGTTTTGGATTAGAGGTTTGGGAGAAGTGGCAAACAACATACATAGCCTCCTAAGGAAGCCAAAGGGGCTACAAGTGGTTTCATCTTATCAAAGGGGCTAGAATGATACCCACCACCAAGACCACAACTTGTAAGAAGTATAAGTGAAGAAAAGGTGCCCATAAACTTTGAAGAGCCTTCAACCCAGAAACCACAACCCAACATGGTCAAAATCTAAGTAAGACATCATAAAATCAATCATTCACTCTTTGACTTATTTTAATTTCTCTTAGATTTGATATCAAATCCAAACCACAATCCAACTTGAATATAGATCCTATAAGGCATTCAAGATCCCACCCAAACCACAATCCAACTATGGACAACTTATCCATTGCTTCCCACCCATTGATCACTACCGTTGCTAAGGTTAAGCCATTTAGGTGATCAATCAAGTAATCAACCATAACTCGTCCAATGAACCCTTCATACTAATCAATGCTTTTCTATATTCCATCTAAGTGATAAGTCTCTTGTCCAAAAAGAAATCCATCCATAACCCATTGATAAAATTATTAGGAAACCTATGGTAGTTTGGTATATGTCATGGCTTCTAGGCAATTTAGTTAGCCTTTAATTGAGCACCTTTTAGAGAAATGGGCAGCTCTTTAGGGGTTAGGCCAATGCAAATAGGGAGACTAGAGGCACTCTTGTTGTCATCATTATGCTAGTACCCAGTGATATTGTATTGTACATCATATGCTTCATCTTACGAATTATGTTGCCCATTCATTCTAGTGACTCATGCTTTATCTTCCTCATTTCCAATCATCGATACATTCTCACATGCTATCAAACAACCACTGTTGCTGATTTTCTAGTCTTGTGTGTTGTCACTAACTGATTTCAAGCTTGAAACCTTTGTGTTTTCTACTGTTAGAGCTCTATAACCTTGCATTTTTGCTCAATCACCCTTCCTCTCTACATGGCGACTTGCACAACAACTGGGCAACCTCTTTCTTGTAGCTGGAAACTTGTTTTCCTGCTATACAAAAGGCTATACTTTGTACTTTCTACTACTAGACTTTCATAGAGAGTTGGGGTTGCTTCGCTGAGGTTGCCATCACTATCACCTACTGTTTTCTACCTCAGTAGTCCTTGAGATCGATCGCACATAATGTGCATACCAAGTATATGAGAGGCTTGTCCCAGATCTTTCATCTCAAAGCTCTTCTTGAGTTGAGCCCTAAGAGCATCTAGCTCATCATGAGCTGTCCCTGCTAAAAGCATTTCATCCACATAGAGTACCAAAATCAGTAAAGAACTGTCACGGGCTATCTTCGTGTACAAGCATGGATCCATGGCACTGCGGTTGTAGCCCTGTGACTGCATGAATGCATCAAACTTATGGTACCATTTCCTAGGTGCCTGCTTTAAGCCATATAGACTCTTTTTTAGCTTGCACACTAGGTATTCCCTACCAAGGTCTGCAAAGCCCTTAGGCTACTCCATGTAAATCTCATCATGCAAGTCCCCATGTAGAAAAGCCATCTTGACATCCATCTAGTACAAGTCCAGGTCAAGCTGTGCAACCAAGGCCAAGACTAAGCATAGGGTGGTCATATTGACCACAAGAGAAAAGTCTTCATCAAATTCAACACCATGCTCCTACTTAAAACCCTTAGCAACCAATCGAGCCTTGTGTGCCGGCTTGGGGTGTCCAGGGGTACCTTTTTAGCTTGTACACCCACTTGCATGGCAAAGCCTTCTTACTTTGAGGCAAGGAAACCAAATCCCAAGTCTTATTCTTATGCAATGAGTCAAGCTCAGATTGCATAGCCCTCTCCCAAGAGTGACAATCACCCCTATGCATAGCCTCACCATAAGTAAGAGACTCTATTGTATCTGTAACCAGTACATAATCCATAGAGGGCGCAAAACGGTCAGGAGGTCATCTATCTCTAGTAGAATGCTTCAACCTAGGCTCTCCTGCCTGACTGACATCCTGTCTAACATCAACATGTCTAACATCTGGGCCATGAGCATCAGGTGATGCTGCACGCTGTCTAGCTTGTTGGGCTAAACAGGAGCCAGTGGGTCCTCTTGAAAGATAACTCTGCGTATCTCAACCACTTTTTCATGCTGCATATGCATTTTATCCTCTTGAAAGATGGCATCGTGGCTGTAGATCACTTTGTGCACCTGCGGATCCCATAGACGGTAACCCATATCTCATGCATCTCCATAGCCAATGAAAATGCATTTGACACTTTTAGGATCCAGCTTATTGTGTTTGTCCTTGGATATATGGCAGAATGTCTCATATCCAAAGACACGCAAATGATCATAAGAGGGGGGCTTGCCTGCCCATACCTTCTCTGCAACCTGAAAGTCTATGCCACTGCTAGGTGACCTGTTAATGAGATGCATTGCAATAGTAACTACCTCAGTCCAAAAGTGCTGCGGTAAGCCAGCCTGGCTAAGCATGCTATGGACCCTTTCCTGAATAGCCCTATTCATGCGTTCAGCCATACCATTTGGGGTGGGGTGTAAGGGGTGGTCAACTGATGCTTAATACCCTGCTCAGCACAAAACTGCTCAAAAGCACATGATACATATTCACCCCCATTATGTGATCTTAGGCATTTTAGCCTTTTCCTAGACTGGTTTTCCGCCAATGCAAGCCAACGCTGAAATGTGTCTAAGACATCAGATTTTCTCTTTATGGGATAAGCCCAAACCTTACGTGAGTAATCATCTAAGAAAGTAAAAAAGTAATTTGCCCCACCAAGTGACTGACAGGGCATGGACCCACATACATCTGAGTGCACAAGAGCCAAGGGCTCACCCATGCACTTCTTACCAGACTTTTTATGTGTATTTCTAGTCTGCATGCCATAAAACAATGATCACAAGAATCAAAATGCGAAGAGTCAAAAGGCGGAAGATACTGCAAAGCACGGAGCATTTTCATTCCTTTAAGAGACATATGTCCCAAACAAGCATGCCAAAGGAATACATGGGGAATAGAACCCATAGACAAAACATGATCCAATGTAGCTCTTGATACAAGTAAGGGATAGAGGCTGCCAGACTTGGCACCTCTTGCAAGTACAAGCTTTCCACGAGTAATCTTCCATGCAAAGTCTCCAAAAGACACAAAATACCCTGCATCATCAAGCTATCTAGTTGACATAAGGCTGGGAGTCAATGCAAGTACATGGCGTACATCATGCAAAACAAAAGACTACCAGAAGGAAACTGCAGCCTAACATCTCCAATGCCCACAATGTCAAGAGACCTGTCCTCACCAAGGCGCATAGAACCAGACATAGTACGATAGGTATGAAACCAATCTCTACAAGGTGTCACATGAAATGACACACTCGAATCCAAGAGCCAGCATTGCGCATACATAGAGTGTATCTCAGATGTCTATAAGGCATCACATGAAGAAGATGCAAGTATGTGATCGTCATCTGAATCAGTGGCTTGCATGACATTAACCTCTTCTATCTTCGCACTGGACTTTGTAGGCACAATACTGCGCTCAGAAGACTTTTCCTGCACTTTTTCTTTTCCCTTTTCCTTGTGCTTATCATCATGCATTTTATGGCACTCCGTTCTAATATGTCCTGCTTTCCCACAATAATGGCAGGTAAGATCAGACTTCCGTCCACGGGACTTATTGCAACCACATGACTTGGACCTAGACTTCTGAGAGTCCTTGCTCTTATGATCATTATCATGCCTACCATGTCTGCCACCTCTAACGGTCAATGTACGTGAAGCATCATTGTTTGCCCTATTGATTTCCTCAATCAATAAAGCACTCTCAACATCTTTGATTTTCAGTCCATCAAGCTTGTTCGTGTATATGGCAGCATGGAAGACATCCCATGATTCAAGCAAGGTGCCAAGTAGAAACAACGAGTGCAAGTTGTCTTTGAACTCAATTCCCTGTGACAATAAGTCTTCATGATAGCATGAAACTGACTGAATTTGAGATGAAAGGGAGGTCCACTCCTTCATGTGAAGGTCCATTAATTGCTTCAGCCGATACATTTGTGACACAGGACTCTACTGCACATAGAGCTCCTGAATCTTCTCCCATAAATCCCATCCACTCTGATTCTCATCTTCAACAACACTATGATGGACCTCTTCTGAGAGTGACAAATTAATGGTAGACTTGCATAGCTCATCAACTTCCATCCAAATATCATCATCCATATCCTCAGGTTTGACACCTTTGAAACGCAAGGGTTTAATCTATAATTTCTGTACCCAAACGTGCCATATTTGGGACTTCCAATACCCGTAGTTGGTACCATCCAACTTGGCAATGTTAAAGAGAGCTGTGTCTTTCAAATGACCAACCATACTGTCCCAAATCAATGCAAAAAGGAAAAATTGCAGGTGGTTGTAATTAGCAGAAAATGCACTAAAACCACTGCTAAAACTAGCTGAAAGAGTGGATTTTACCAAGAGAAGCACCTATCCACCAAATATGACCAAGATAACATCAAATAGTAAGCATTACCCTAAGAGAAGCTCAAAATCTGTAGATTTCAGCTTGATGTAATAAATGACAGATTTCAGTAAATGAGAGCTAACTATACCAAAAGCGGATCCCAAGTCAATCATATACTACCAAGACCATTACCAGCATCATGCACACATAACATAGGCATATGATAGTCGATAAGCATGAATCCAACACCCAAACATGTCATGAAATATCTGCTAGTGAGTAGGCACACCCCCCAGTCAACGGAGCAAAGTGTGTCTGCCACGACCAAGACTTGACACAAGTAGGTGTCAGCTCACAAGGAAAGGGACCCAAGTCAAAGAGTCAGCTCATAAGCATCAGAAGGAACCAAGACATATGAACCATGCATCATCCCAAAGGGTAAGAAATCCCAAATAGTCTCAAAAGCTCAAATATCATAGACCACCTGCTTAATATCTGTCAAGCATCCAAAGATGCTCCCAATGGCACAAAATCCATAAATATCAAGCAACAAAGCTCGAACAAAGCATGTACAAGAACTAGTGACAAGTGTCCAAGATCAAGCATCAATGATACATCCTGAACATGTAGGTAGTAGATCATCCATAGATATCAAGTACATCCCAAAATAAACTCTAACAAGCCAATAAATAGCCCAAGTAAGCTGCGAGAGTCCAAAGTTAAGCCAAGACAAAGCTCCACTAGCAAGCGGCTCCAAACAATGTAACTAGCATGCATAGGTGACATAACCCATAATGTCGGTCAAGGCGGTCAAGCATAGACCAAAGCATGCCATAAGTGCATCAAAGACGGAGCATACAAATGCTTTTCAAAGCTGAGCTCAAGCTCAATCAATGATCTGGAGTGTAGGCCAAGCTCAAATTCGGTCCCCAAATGTCAATACATCACTATGTATGCCCGAAACATAGCCCGAATAGCATAGGCATAACCAAGCATGAGTTAAATAGCTTCAGCCCACTGTATTACAGCAATGATTCACTATGCAAAACTGAATATTTCAGCATCAAAATCAGCTCCAAAATGGTGGCAAATCAATAGGCATGCATCCCCGAATCAATAGGCATCAATCGGGACCAACCGGGCATCAAATAGCAATGCCGAGCAAGCATAAACATCAAATGTCACTGCAACACTATTATGAAATGCTTGTGGACTGTTATGAAAATCCCAAAACAGTTCCAAATCAGACCCAAGTCAATGTCAGTGCTCAAGGCTTCAATACCAAGCTCCAAGCATGTGTATAGGCATCAAATGAGACCCTTTTGAAGTGCCCAATGGCTTGGGGAAGAAGCTGGAGATGAAAAGTGCGGGGCCATTGTCAAGAACATGCTAAAAATTGGCGCATTTTCTCTTGTAGATGTTGCTGAACCACGTGGGCTTAATGGGGTGGAAGGGGGGCTCAAATGGGTGCCAAGGATGGCCTACAATAGGCCTTAACAAGCCTTAGCAAACCAAGTGGAGAGAGAGAGCTTCAAACCTCCATGGGGAAGCTCAACAATGGATGTCCTATTTTCTACAACATATGAACTGAAGTAAACCCTCAAAAGAATGCTTGAATACCTCTGAATGAAGGGCTTGAGGGTGCCTCAATAGGCTGGGAGGAAGCTCGGGAAGCCGGGGAGTGACGGGAGCTCAAGGGAGTCGACTATGGCTGCCGAGATGGAGACCCAATGCGAGTAGGGAGTCGATGGGAAGATGAGAACGCCACGAGCCAAGCTCAAGAGTCAGGAAGCTGAGCTCTAATACCAGTTGAAAGGTGAGAAGGATCGAAGCTTGCACGCGAGAGCTATGGCGGGAGAGCAAGAGCAAGAGAGAGAGAGAGACAAGAAATGGGAACTCCAACAACCACAATGTGTGGCCGGGCCTTTCTTTATTCAAACTGTCACTAAAAGAATAAAGAATAAGTGATGTGACGGGCGCTCACCATCTGCAGTGTGCAATGGCGGATACTGTCAGTGTAGTCAGGCGGCTAGGCGGAGGCACCTTTACCCCCAACAATTCCGCTCCACAAGTGGGATGAGATCACTTTTCACTTGCATTAAGTTCTGAATCGTGTTGAAACTAACTTTCAAAAACTTTCCTTGAATGCCAGACATGTGATTCTTCTGTAATGCATTAAATTACAATAATCAAGCATTAATATCTCACATGATTCTGCAAAATTGTGTAGTCTATAAACTTGCCACATACAAAAAATGTGAGAGATCAACGCTAACTAACTGGCTACAATCTAACATATGCAAATTACAATGGTATTTGGTTAGGTTCATTGGTCATTATGTTTGTAGTTCAACTTTCAAATATGCCAAAAAAGTAACATCTCTCACCAGGTATAGATCTTCTTTTTCTATGACTTCAATATTGGCATGAAGGACTTCATAGCGGCACAGCAGGTAAGCATCAACATCAAGCTCTAGGCCACACTATCAATATCAGAGTGAGAACATATAACACAAACTTCACAACATATCACCTGTGACAGTGTTTTACATAATTTGCCACATGACAGCATAAGATGGTATAACATTGACAAGTGAAAAATGAGCCATCAAGCCCTTCATTTAAAACGTAGTACACATGAGATTGAGAACTAACTTTTGTGGCCAAATAGAAGTATGACAAAAATTTGAAACGAGACTTGAAGGTGGAGCCATCCTACAAAGAGACTGCAAATGTTAATGAAAACAATCTTTATGAATGAGACGCTATTACTAGCTAAATTTCTGCAACACCAACCTAACACATGAAATAGAGATCAACACAATTGTATATAGGACTCCTGTCTAGATCATCAAATGAAGACTGGCCAACAATAGTCATCAAATTTCAGCAAAGATTTTCAGGAAAATAACTTCATGAATTTTTGCGATAGCATCGAGGAAACAATTGTCTTATTCTATTCTGAAAAAATGAATTGCAACTGCCACTCATGCAGATACAAGAGAGACAGACTTACAGGTGAGAGGGTGACAAGCCATCCTAAGCACAACTCCCCATATGAGAAAACATCAAAGCCAAATCTGGATTCCAAGGCATCCCCCACTTTCGTTGACTGGACCTTGGAGATCCCCACTCTGCACACACTATCCTCGCCTGTGGGCAGGTAGTCAATATCGATCCCCACTGCTTTGCTTCAAGCCCCTTCCTCGTCCTCTACCCAAATTCATCGTATTCAAACTTCCCATCCATGCCACTTCTACCCCTCCCGTCTCTACCACTGCGACCTCGGTCACTCATTTTTTCAGTGGAGAAATGGTGGAATTGAGCTTGAATTTGGCAAAATCAAGCTTTCTTTTGCCTTCAGGCGGGCCTTGATAGGGGCGGGATTCAGGGCTCAATGGAAGCCAGTCTCTGCATTGAATTTAGCAGCAAATGTAATGTCTGGAGTCACGAAGCATGCCAGAATGAGAGTTCCATTGTTACGAGGAGTCCAACTAGGGTTTGATGCTAGGAATTTTTGGTGGAAGGCATCAGAATGAATGTGGATGGGGTATAAATTCAAGCAGCTATGTGGAAGGAAATAGGGGTAAGGATGGATGATGTTATGGACTGCCTGTGCCATGAGAAGCAAGTAATCTTGGTTCCTTGTGATCCTTTGAGAGAGAGAGAGAGAGAGAGAGAGAGAGAGAGAGAGAGAGGGAGAGGCACTCAAAAGCATATTTCTTTCAATATTTGTTTCGCATGAATGGCGAAAGAGCCTTCAAAATCTCAATATACCTTAGAAATGTTGGCAAATAAAAAATTTTGGAGTTATAACTCAACCTACTCGAGTTTCAAAAAAAAAATCCAAAAAAATAAAAGTACAGCCATTTGGCGACATATAGCCACTAAAATCATCTATGGCCATAATTATCCATGACTTCCACAACATACTCTATATCTAGTCAAAATACATAGATTGGCTAATAAGCACTAACAAGGCTCAACTAAGCCCTAGGAAGCTTTTCGTAAAGCCAAAAACAAGTTGGAACAAGCTAAGAGAAGGGAAGACTCAATACATCTTGAGAGAGAAAGAAACATTGGCTACCATGAATCCTTGAGTTAAAGCTTTGAATTCATGTTGAGCAAAGAATGAAGAAGCTCCTCAAATGCCCACTTTGATACCAGTTGAAAGGAAGAGCCCAAGTGGAAGCAGAAGCAAAGTAAGAGCTATGGTGGACATGTTCCACCTTATGGTATCCCAATCCATACTTAGATGGTTGTGAGGTGCACATGTTCCATTTCCAAATTTTTCCAGCTCATCAACCAAGGACCTTGTTGCCTTCCTTAGGTAATTCAAGGTGTCATATATGGTCAATTTTCCTGCCTAAGTGGATCTTGGCCATAAGATGGTCATATTCAAGTCATTGATGTGGGATAAAGGTGGCAACTTGACTCATTAGTGGAAAGCAACTGGGCAATGCTTGATTATGCCAAGTCAGAATTCCACTCATAGTTCTAGCCAGACCACAAATCGATTCCCAAAAGTTAAAGAGACTCCATACTCTCAAATAAGGTGATGCTACATTCTAGGGCTATCTAGCTTAGTCTAAAGTCTTAAGAGGACGAATTTTTATTTGGTAATAACCTAGAATATTTATATTTGTGTGCTATTCATGTTAAGATATTTTTAGCTAATGAGAAGTTAGAAAAAGAGAAAAGTTTGGTTAAATTCATTGATAAAACACATTGTATAGAATGAAGTGACTCTAATATGATTCAAACCTAGAGTAGGAGAGTAGTAGTGAGGAGGATTACCAAAAGCCCACAAAGTCTTGGAGGAAGAACAAGGGTTGTAAACCCATAGAGGGTGCTTGAAAACCTACAATCAAATCTTCTACTATACCAACTGCAATAATCTAGGTCATCTAGTGACCGACTCTGGACTTAATCAATGATAGTGTAGCATATGCGAGCATGTGGCTATCCACAATACAAAGGTTTTCCTGTACAATGACAAGACTCAAATGGGACACCCTAGGGCATGGCAAGGCACACAAGAAGTACAACCTACCAATTGGCAAGGTGCTAAAGGAGTGCAATATGCCCATTGAAATAACCTTGGTCCATCAACAATGGTAGCATCAGCAGTTGCTTACATGCAACAGGATTACTAGTCTCTTGACATGGGCCATGGAGGATGCGGAGGAATTGAGGCAGAGAAGAATACTACCACCCCCCAAATAAACAATCTTTCTTTTTTATGTAAGAAGGAAATTGGAGATTGGAGTGTCCAGAAGCCCAACAATAAGATGCTCAAAAGGGGAAAAACTAGGACCAGAATCCCTTACCATCTATCAATATGATAAAGACCAAAGAGCTCCTTGAGCTAGAAGTCAACATGAATACTTAATTAGGTAAAAATCTAAAAGAGATAGTAGAGAGGCCCATAGGAATATCATGGGCCAAATAGGAGATAGTCCAACATCAAGTAGTTGAATGGACAACAAAGAAATCGGTGATAGGGAATCTACACAACCAATTCATATATTGAAGTTAAAACCCACAAGAGCAAAAGGGGCTCAAGAAACATTGATCGCAAACATTCCCCATTGCATCCTACCCACAAGCCAATCAACACATGATAAGACTTACCACGTACATAGAAATGTTGAATCTAGACTCCAAAGTAGAAGTAGCTCAAGCTACAATTACATCCAAATCAGATGTAGCAAAAACGCTTAGACAAGAAAGAGAGTTCAAAGCAAAAATGTAGAAGGTGACTAGGGTCACAAAGGATGCTCTCTCTACCATGTATCTTGATTGTGAAGAGACTAAGCATCTAACAGTTAGTGCTCACTTGTAGCTTGAATTCTAGGAGTAGCTCATTTTTCTCCCAATAGAAGTCAAATATTTATTCACTTGGGATTATGGTGACATGAAAGGATTAGACCCTTGATTCTATTTTAGAATCTAACCCCACTCAAACCAAATGTTGTGCTAGTCTACATGCACTATATGGCATTGAATGAATTTTTACATGGCTAAGTTAGTGAAGGAAGAGTTGGATCAACTCCTTCAAGTTGGATTTATTGCTCTAGTGGATCGAGAAGAATTGATTTCTCCAATAGTAATTGTGCCAAAGAAAAACAAGAAGTTAAGGAGTATGTAGATTATAGAAAATTGAATACTACCACCATTCCAAATCGCTTTGCTATTTGCTACCTTGATAGCAATCTAGATGAGATCACTGGCCAAGAGATGTATTCCTTTTTGGATGGCTTCACCGAAAACAATCAAGTATGGATCAAGCCAAAATTGCCTTCACTATAGCATGGGGTATCTTTGTATAGTCATGTGGTTCGATTTGAAGAATGCCCCAAATTTGGAGTAGGATATGTAAGAAATATTTGGGCACTACTTGACATAGTTCATGCATGTATTTTTGGATGACTTTATTGTCTTCAACACACTACTCCTCCACTTGCATCATCTTTAGCTTTGGTTCACCAAATGTTTCAAAAGTAAGTATTAGTCCTAACCCCATAAAGTACAACTTTTCTCTAAAGGTGGTGCTTTATTGGGCCATGAGATTTTAGGGGATAGCATTATTATCAATCCCCATAAGGTGGCTACCATTATGAAAGCTTCCATTTTAGAGTCCCCATCTATTGTTTTATGGTTTTTAGGGCAAGTTTCCTAGCATGGATGACACCTAGGCCTCCTAGCCTATGTATCTGTCCCCTGCCAATAAGCTTCCTAAATTGGCATTCACCTAGAATGAGGTAGTGGATTTAGCCTTCCAATGTCTCGAGATTTGTCTTTTCAAGGCCATAATCTTGGTTCCTTTGAATTGGAAAAAACAATTTCATGCCTTGGTGGATGCATTAGATAAACAGGTGGTAGTGTCATCATGCAATAAGTTACTAATGAATTGTTTCAACCTATTTTCTATACCACTAGATGGCTTTCCAGAAAAAATACTATGCTATTGGAAGAGAATTCTTGGGAATGATCTACTCATTTAAGAAATTTCATTACTATTTACTTATTCATTCCTTTATTATTCATATGGACCATTCCACTCTAGTCTATTTGGTCAAGTAGTAGAATGTTACTAAAAGATTGGCTAGATGGAGCCTCTTGCTCCAGAAATTTAAATTCAAAGTGGTGCGTAGACCCAAGAGCACAGTATGTCATTAGTGACTTCCTTTCCTGGCTAGATTTTGGAGAAGTTCTCTTAGGAGTGGATGATAATTTTTGAGATGCCCAATTGTTTTTTATAGCAACTGATAGTCCAGAGCATGGTGACACAACCAATCTTCCTTAGATGTGGTATGAAAAAAATGATAGTCTTTCAGGGACTTAGGAAAAATCCCAAACCACATTTTGATAGTTCAACGCAAATGACTAGCTCTTCAAGGAGAGTATTTTAAGTCCATTCTAGGCCAACTCTATCGTAGTACTCTGTTCATAGGGTTGCAATGCATTGTTCTTTCTATGATTAGAGGTACAATAATGGAAGAAGCTCTTCATGATATTGCTAGAGACCACTTTGATTGATATTACCATCTAAAAATTTTAGCGAGAAAGACTATAGTTGGCCTACCACAAATGGAGATGTACACTAGTTTGTCAAAAAAAGTGCTTGCTACTAGTGGCTTGGGTAGCCCCTTTCTTGAGTTCAATTACCCCTCCACAGAATCTCGCGGTTAAAACCCTCTCAAAAATGGAGACTATCCCTATCAAACCTATGGTAGCTTACACCAATATCTTCACTACAATAGATTATTATACCAAATGGATAGAATCTTGGGTACTTACCAACAATTCAATAGCAATAGTGACTAAGTGTATCTTCAAAGATCTCTTAACCAACTATGGTTGTCCAATAGAGTTAGTGAGCAATCAATAAATCACTTTGTAAATAAGGTCATCAAGTATATGACTTTCTTCTTCATGGGTGATTCATAAGGAATCCTCCCCCTAATACTCGTAAGTAAATGGCCTCCTCGAGTCGACAAACAAGCCCCTTTACAAAATTCTTACAAAGTAGTAGAGCATCATTGGAAAGATTTGTTCCAATGCAAGAGAAGAAAGTGTAGAATCGACATGGATCAACAGAGAGTAGTGTGCTCTCATCTTTCTTCATTAATCTTTAACTGAGAAAAACACACAATATTTACATCAAACTAGGTCTGATTAACCATAATAAATAACCATGACTAACTATAGTTAAGTCAAGTGTACTCAACTTATTTAAGACACACACATACTGGTGATAACTAAGCAACATAGTTGTCATGTTAGGGATAAGATTGTAGTAGATGAGCTTGACTCTCTCAACACTCCCCCCTAAAGCTCAAGAAAGATATTGTACTCGAAGTAGGTATTTGAAGTGATTGTATCTTTACCTAGTGACTTCTTAGAGATATCAGCTACTTGATTATCTCTCTTGACATGCAAGAGACCCACCTTTCTAGCAAGTATCATCTTATGTATGGAGTGATAGTGTACCTCTATATGCTTTGTTTTGGTATGGTAAATAGGGTTTGTAGCCAAAAGTACACTACTAAGATTATCATAGTACAATGTCATTAGAGCCTCACCTGCATATCCAAATCAGCCATCAACTTCAGTAACCAAGCAATGCCACAAGCTACAAATGTGGCACCTTTGTACTCTGCCTTGGTGCTAGATAATGTAGCTATTAGTTGCTTCTTGCTACCCAAGTTGATCATCTCACTGCCAAGGTTGGATGCATAGCCACTAGTAGACTATCTATCATAGGGACATCCTACCAAATTCGCATCAGTGTATCCCATGAGGCTTCAGGTCCTTATCTCTCTTATAAAAGAGTGCATAGTCTATCGTTGCCTTGACATAACACATGATCCTTTTCACTGCATCCAAATGGGGTTTCTTGGGCTTTTTTATAAATTAATTGGTAAGTCCAATTGCATAGCTAAGATCGAACCTAGTGATGGTCAAGTATATCAAACTTCCCACCATCTGCATGTACATGGTAACATCTACAATTTAAGCTCTAGTGCCTACATTCAATTTTGTATTCTGATCCAATGGAGTTCCAAGTGGTTTATAATATATCATGCCATACTTCTTCCACAGTTCCAATGCATATTGTCTCTACATAAGCCAAAATCCATCGGTTGAATTTACCACTTCAATGCCTAAAAAAGAATTTCAACTCACCCAAATCTTTCATGTGAAACTCAGTTTTGAGCATAGTTATCACATCTTGTATTCCAATGTCATCATCACTTGTAATAATGAGATCATCTACATAGATGACTAGCACAACCAAACTTATATCTATCTTTTTGGTAAATAAACTATGATCAACCCTTCCAATTGTAAAGCCAAGACTTTGCAAGTAACTGCTAATGCATGCATGGTAGAGGCTCTTGGAGAGCTTGTTTCAACCCATTGAGAGCTTTTTTTAGTTGCAGATATGGTTTGGATACTACAAGTGTGCATACCCTTTAAGTTGATCCATCAATACTTCTTCTTCTAGATCACCATTCAAAAATGCATTCTTCACATCCATTGCTATAATTTCCAATTAGTCCAAGGAGATACACTGGGAGATACATCACCTATAGGCCTAGACAAAGCAATACTCTACTACTATAGAACAACAATAGAACCATGTTCTAAAGTCATGTCAGTAGTAGGGATAACATTAGATGATGCATATCAAGAAGCCATTTCATCAAAGATGACATCTCTATTGAATAGTGTTTCCTATCTAGATGAATCAAAACATTTGTAGGCCTTCCACTCCTAAGCATAACTAATGAACACATTCTTGTGTGCCTTAGGATCCAACTTCCTCCTCTTTTCATTTGGGAAATGGACATATGCAATGCAGCCAAAAACTTTCAAGTGGCTAATGTTTGGCTTATGCCCATACAATTTTTGGTACGAAGTCATGTCATTAATGCTTGTAGTAAGAGTTTTATTTAGCACACACATTGATGTCATAATGGCCTCAACCTAGTAGTACAATGGCATGTTCTTCTCGTTAAGCATTACACGGATAGTCTCCATAAGTACCCTATTCTTTATTTCAGTCACTCATTCTATTGTGGAGTATAATTGCATGAGAGCTAACTCCGAAGGCCATTCTTGACTAAGTATCTATCAAATTCATTAGATACATATTCCCCACCATTGTCAAATCTCAAACATGAGATAGAGAAATCAAACTCCTTTTCAACCTACCTCTTGAAATCCTTAAAAATAGCAAAGACCTCATCTTTGTGTTTCAGGATATACACCTAGGTATACCTGTTGAAGTCATCTATAATGTTAGATAATACTTGGATTATCCAAGAGATGCATTATGGGATGGTCCCCATAAATCAAAATGTATCAACTGTAATGGCCTCAAGCTATTCTAGACATGTTTTACAAACAGAAAGTGATATTGTTTGCCAATTTAACTGACATGCATCACAATCTTGATCTATCTTAGTGTATGGAAACTTTGGCAAACCTATGACTAGTTGCTTTCTTTGCATAGTTTGTAGCTCTTGAACATTTGCATGACTAATCCTTTTGTTCCCTTTTCAAGATCTCTAATAGTGTCCTGACCATGTGCAAACATGGATGATTTTAGCTGAGGCAATGTAGCATTCAGTGTGAACATGTGACCATGTCTGTTGCCTTAAGCAATGAGCTTGCAGCCATTGCCAAACTAATATAAAACAACCATGCTTATTAAAGCAAACTTGCAAGTTCTACTTTGTCATCTATCCCATTGATAAGAATTTTTTTGTAATAAAGGGCACATGTAATAGATCATGCAAAGTTTTCTTCTACCCATCATAAATGACCAAGGAAACTACACCCTTACATTCTATGTTGAGCATCATCTCCTATGCAAACATATCCATGCTTTTCTAGAACCATGTCAGTAATCCATTAATCATACGGTACCATATGATTAGATGCTCTAGAGTCAATATATCAAGTATCATCTATCTTAGCTTCCTTAGTTGCACGATTTCAAACATACGACATAGCAAACAACCTATCAGTAGAAGAATCTTCAGCATGACTCGATGATGCATAAACTCCCTATTGTTTGCCTTTCTAATTAGCTTGTTATTTTCATCATTCTTTGAAAATGTGGCCATACTTGCCATAGTAATGATTGTCCTTATCTTTGTTTGTATTCTCATGTGTTTTTTGTGCCTACCATGATTCTCTTCCTCTAGAGTTGGAAATCCCCCTTTTTCGAAAGTATCCACCACCTCTAGCATTTTGGCCCTATAGGGTATTGGAATTTTGACATGCATTCTATTGAGCTCCTCTACCATGAGCAAACCCTCTTCCATGGCTACCATGGCCTCTTTGATTTAAATATAATATTGTATCTCTACCTTTCAAGTTACTCGAACCATTAGCTAATCCCAATTTGACCTCTTTATCTTTGAGCAATGAAACAAGCTCATTAAAATCTGGCATCTTAGATTGCACTGAGATAGAGGTGTCAAAAGATTCATACTCATGTCCCAAACCATTCAAGGTCACAGATACCAAATCCTCATCATCTACATCAACTCCTAGTAGAGCTAACTGATCTACAATGGTCTTTATCTCGGTCATGTATTCCTATATGGACTATCCTTTATTCTATTTCAACTAGATTTTTCGTGCACTAGTGGTCATGCCATAATATCTCATTAAAATATTCCAAGCATCTTTGATAACTTGCAATTCATTATCTACATGACCATTGCATTAGAGATACATAAAGAAAGACAATGCAACACTCTTTGGGCTCTTTCCATCCATGCATGGTGTGCCCTAAGCTGATCAACTCTATTGCATTCTATTTCGAAAGCTTAGGCTTAGCTTCCACAATTGTGACTAAGTCCAAATAACCTTTTCCAATTAGAAAATTCTCCAATTTGAATTTTCAGATAGCATAATTATTGTTGTCTAATGTCTCACCGACTATTTGTGTGATGTTGTCAGACCTCTTAGCATTTTCCATCTTTGGAGTTGAAGTTATTCAATGTAGTCTTTGACCAGACAATGCATGATTCCCTGCAAACCAAGTCAACCTTTCACTGATCAAGTTGTCAAGATTGTGGGAGAGAAGGAAGGAGTCTCACTTGTAGCTTTCTTGCTTGCACAATGGGGGAATAC
Organism: Lygodium microphyllum; assembly: GCF_053477565.2. Taxonomy (NCBI): domain Eukaryota; kingdom Viridiplantae; phylum Streptophyta; class Polypodiopsida; order Schizaeales; family Lygodiaceae; genus Lygodium; species Lygodium microphyllum. The sequence continues at coordinate 506,209 of NC_141136.1, forward strand.
ACACACAGGTGGAGGCTGAAAACGGTTTTCCTCTTCTTAGTTGTGTAAGCCAAAAAGAACTCTTATATATAGAAATATAAGAACCCTATATATGGGTCTCAAACCAAACTCAACTAACTAAGGTGGCATACTAACTGAGCCACGAACTAGAGTAGATAAGGATAGCTGTCATCTAGCTATTATTCATGGGTGGTGTACCAACCGCATCTGCAACTAACAAGTCGGTGACATAAATGCACAACGGTCACCCTGGCATATCACGAGTGGAGCTCGATATCTCAACACTCCCCCTCGAGCTCAATTCCAATTCCTGCACACCAAGTAGGTCTCTGAACTTGCGCAGCTTCTCTGCGCCCAATGCCTTCATGAATATGTCAGCTACCTGATCCTCTGTGCTGACATAAACTAGATCAATAAGACCTAGTAAAACTCTCTCTCGCACATAGTGATAATGCACCTCAATGTGCTTTGTTCTAGCATGATAGATTAGGTTATTTGCCAAGTGTATACTACTCATGTTGTCACAATAAATGACAACTGGCCCATCTGTAGAGACTGATGCATATCATAAAGTAGCTTATGCAACCAAGCTACCTCACATGCAGCCATTGCTGCACCCCTGTACTCAGCCTCTATGCTCGATAAGGCAACTGTAGGTTGTTTCTTGCTGCTCCAAGTGACTGGAGCACTCCAAAAGAGAACACATATCCATTGGTAGATCGTCTATCAGAAATACTACCAGCCTAATCAGCATCTGTGTATCCATGCAACTGTATTTGAACCCCAGTCTCATAAAACAGTCCATACTGCAATGTGGACTTCACATACCTCAGTATGTGTCTACCCGCATCCAAATGTGGTTTCCTTGGAGCCTGCATAAACTGACTTACCAATCCAACAGCATAGCTCAAATCTGGCCTGGTAATAGACATATAAATCAAACTTCCTACTATGCGTCTATACTCAATGCCCAAGAAATAACACAGCTCTCCCAAATCCTTCATCTCAAACTTCTGCTTCAATAGCATTTTCACATGAAGGATATCTTCATCACTGTCACCTGTCATAATCAAATCATCAACATAAATGACAAGTAGCATAATACCTTTCTCTGTTTTTCTCACATAAAGTGAGAAATCTGCCTTGGAAATCTGAAAGCCAATAGTGACAAGATACTGTCCTATCTTGTCAAACCATGCTCTAGGTGCTTGCTTCAAGCCATACAAGGCTTTCTTCAACCTGTAAACAAACTCAGGATGAACAGCATGCACATAACCTGGTGGCTACTCCATATATACCTCTTCTTGCAAATCACCATGTAAGAAGGCATTCTTTACATCCATTTGATGTAAAGACCATTCCTTTGATGCAGCCATAGCAATGACTACTCTTACGGTTGCCATCCTTGCAACCGGACTGAATGTTTCTTCATAATCAATGCCATATGTTTGTGCATACCCCTTGACTACTAATCTTGCTTTGTATCTGTTCATAGAAGCATCTGCATTGTGCTTCACCTTATAAACCCACTTACAACCAATTGCATTCTTACCTTTAGGCAAAGGTACAAATTCCCATGTAGCATTTGCTTCCAAGGCATCCATTTTTTCATCCATGGCTTTCTCCCATTTTTCTTTTCCCACGGCTTGCTCAAAAGAAGTGGGTTCTGGTTCCTGTATCACTTTGACCATATAGGCATAGTGAATGGCTGTAAATCCATCATATTTCAGCCTATCCACAGGATACCTAGCTCTGGTAGACCTGCGCAAAGTAGGTTCACTGTGCATCTACATCATCAATTACATTTACTGGTTTATACCAACTACTCATCTCATTAAAAAAAACATCTCTGCTCACTGTAAACTTACGAGTAGAAGGGTTATAGCATCTATACCCTTTCTGCTCTACAGAGAGTAACCAATAAAGATGCACTTCTCTGCTTTTGGATCCAACTTGGATCTCAACTCATCTGGCATATGAACATAGGCAATGCAACCAAAAATCTTCAAATGAGAAATATCTAGTTTCCTACCAGTATACCACTCCTCTGGAGTCATCCCATGTATTGCTGTAGTGGGAGTCATGTTCATTATGTAGACTGTTGTAGCAACTGCTTCATCCTAGTAAAAATCTGGCAAGTCTTTTTCGTTGAGCATGGCACGAGATACCTCTCCAATATGCCTGTTTTTCCTTTCTGCAATTCCATTTTGTTGTGGGGTACTGCATGAATATTGCTGCTTTATGCCATGCTCCTGCAGGAACCTTGCAAACTCATTTGAGAGGTACTCTCCCCCTCCATCCGACCTTAGGCATTTTATTTGCAGGCCTGTTTTTTTTTCAACCATAGCTTTAAGAGTTTTGAAATGCCCAAAAACTTCACTTTTCTTTTTCATAAAATACACCCAAACTTTTCTGCTATAGTCATCAATAAAAGTGACAAAATAATGACAGCCTCCAAGAGATGCAGCTTTAGTAGTCCACACATTAGAGTGGATTAATTCCAATGGCTTCTTACTCTCTTGAACATGTCTAGGAAATGGTTTCCTTGCCTGTTTTCCAAATTGACAGGCTTCACATACCTTATGCATTTTTGCAACCTTGAATTTAGGCAATCCTGCAACAATATTTTGGGCTTGCATTGATTTAAGTCGCTGTACATTAACATGACCGATGCGTTTATGCCAGATATCAATATCTGCAACTACACTGGTCCCATGTGCAAACATTGCTGCACTCAATTCAGGCATGTCTGCATCCAACGTAAACATTCTGCCCTTCTTCTTTCCTTTTGCTATCAAGCGACCTTTATTTTTCATATCCTCAACAAAGCATCCATGAGAATTAAATCTGACCTGCAAGCCCTGCTCAACCATTTGACCAACAGAAACCAGGTTCTTGGTGATATTCGGGACATGAAATACATCTGACATGTATTTCTTTTTCCCATCCTGCATAGACAAAGGAATTTTTCCAATCTGCGCAATACGATGTGCAGTAACATCACCAGTCTCCACAAATCCTGGTTTTTCCATTTTCCTTGTATCCTGCATCCATTCTACATGACCTGTCATGTGGTTTGATGCACTTGAGTCAACATACCACACATCATTTCTTTCTTGTGCACTTGTCACAGAATTGGTCATGTGCTGCACCATAAATAAATGCTCACTTCTGTCATCACCCTGTCTACTAGAAGATGCATAATTCCCTTGTTGCAATTTTCCATTCATGATGTCATTCTACTTTTTATAGCAGTCTTTAGCCATATGACCCATTTTACCACAGTAGTAGCATTCAACATTGCTGTTTGTATTTTGGCCTCTTTGCCATCCACCACGACCTCTTTGGCTCCCCCTGCCTCTAGAGTTACCACGTCCTCCTCCATAGGACTGGTTTTCTTGAGTTTGCTGCATATTCTGATTTCTACCACGGCCTCCAGATCGGCCTCCTCTACCTCTGCCTCTACCTCTTCCAGCATTTGAGTAGAAGACAGCTTCTTTTGAAGTTCCTCCTGAAGAAGATGCACCACCATTTCTCTGCTCCTCAGAAATTAGAAGAGCAATCAACTCCTCAAAATCAGGAAATCTTTCACGGACAGAAATCGATGTTCGGAACTATGCATAATCCTTTCCTAGACCATTCAAGGTCACAGAAACTAAATCATCATCTTCCACTGGCGACCCAATGGAAGCAAGTGCATCTGCAATCTTCTTCACCTTCATGTGGTAGTCATTGATGCTTATACTTTCTCTTTGCACATTGTGCAACTCTTGCTTGAGCTGCATTTTCCTGGCTTGCGTATTTGTGCTATACATTTTTGACAAAGTATCCCATGTCTCCTTTGGCGTACTTGCATCTTGAATATGCACAATCATAAAGTCTGAAATGCTGATAGACAGCCAGTACATAACTTTCCTGGCTCTCTCATGCCATGCTTTAAATGCTTGCATTTGCTATTGATTGGGAACATCAGGAAGAACTGGTTCTTCTTCATTTCCTGCAACGAATTCCCAATATCCTTTTCCCATAAGGAAATTCGTCATTCTGAACTTCCATGCTTGGAAGTTGTTCTTGTCAAGCTTTTCAGTGACAATCTGTGAAAGAGAATCAGACGCCATTACAGAATACTGCAAAAAATTCTGTCATATAAAAAACACAGCTTCAGCCTCACAAGGGCAAATCTGCAAAACTGACGAAAGTGGTGTTTGACCACACAGTCACTTCCTAGTGACGATTTTGCATCAGCAGGCAACAAGGATGATTCTGTAACTCCCAATGTCTCTGCGCACAAGCATACGATGCAATTTCTATAGTAACTTTTCACCAACCTGTAGAACAGTGGTCGCACAGCATAAAATAGGGCATTTTCCTAAGTGCGTGCACAAAACTTCCGCCTCCAAAACAGGCCCCGAAATGGCCTCAAATAAAAAAAACAGGGCCTTTTCCTAAGTGAGTGCATGGGAGAGAAGGAAGGAGTCTCACTTGTAGCTTTCTTGCTTGCATAATGGGGGAATACACACACATGTGGAGGCTGAAAACAGTTTTCCTCTTCTTAGTTGTGTAAGCCAAAAAGAACTCTTATACATAGATATAGAAGAACCCTATATATGGGTCTCAAACCAAACTCAACTAACTAAGGTGGCATACTAACTGAGCCACGAACTAGAGTAGATAAGGATAGCTGTCATCTAGCTATTATTCATGGGTGGTGTACCAACCGCATCTGCAACTAACAAGTCGGTGACATAAATGCACAACGGTCACCCTGGCATATCACGAGTGGAGCTCGATATCTCAACACAAGTGACTCTACTAGTCACTATTTATGCAACACAATTTCAATCCTAGAGAAAATGGCTATAAAAAACTCTACAACAACTAGAAAATTTTAGTTTAAAAATATGTCATAAATTTTCAAACATGTGGCAAAACATCGTAGATGTAATAGCATTCCAAGTAGGTATCATTATCTACATAGTAGACATATAGGTATACACAACATCCAATGATAGACAACACTTGTAACCAGTAGTCTATGAGTAACTAGTAGCATATTCTCTATTGGAACAAGGATATTCTCAACTCAAACCAGTCAAAAATCACAACAACCATGTGTCACTACCTCTGGAAACAAATACATAATCATATAGGCATCAGTGCTTGTATACTCCTCAAGCAACAATGCCAAATATGTTTGCCATAGATTGCTAATAGTCATCCCACTACATTAATAGTAGTAAACTAGTTCAAATCTGAGCATTTAATGCTCACATCATTCCATAAACCATACCATAACCATATGACATCATCCATGCATGGTTAGGCATCAATACATGCTCCAATGAGCTTCAAAACTTCAAAATTTAGGTTGTTCCAGGATGATGACAATAGTATGTCTACTGTGAATAGCCTATACATGAAGCTCAATAGCTTCCACAAATGCTCAACCATACAAATCTATTGCCATGATCACTATCAGACATTTGTACCCTATGCAGGTATGGTATTAATCAATAATAGGCTGTCACTAATCACTATCACAACATCAAGTACACTTCCAGCCAGGTCAAGTGATCATCATGGCTACTTTGATACATTTATTGCTACTGTAAATATAAAAACAATAGCAAGCTTCAAGTGGTAATCACTGATGCTAAAAATATCCCTCAGGTTGAACATTATCTCTCTCATTCATTTGTTGCATTGACCATGTTTTACCACTCACAAAACACATACCATGCTGAGTGAAAACATGCTAAATTTCATCTTCTTTTGCTACTCTAGATGAAGGCTTCAATTCTCATGTTCAAGTGCTCCAAAAAAATTTCATGATCTCTACCAAATGTAGGCTTCATTGAAGTCCACTCAATCAATGGATGCTTGATGTAGTTGATGTCACACTATCCAAATAGGAGGGAAAAACAAGTGCAATCTTCTCCAAATCCACATAATTTATATGACTAGACTTGTTTTTGTCAAAGATCATTCAAAATGAGCTCTAATACTTGTCACTAACCAACTTCATAGGCCTCAATAGGCTCTTGGCAAACTTTTCCAAGTTCAAGCTATGGCCTCCAATGTCCTAATGTAGGGATTCGGTCTTCTTCACTTTCCAACTCCTTTGATCTAGCACCCGCTCATTATCACACTAGGCCTTCAACCTTTGATACCATGTTCAAATGCAAGAGAGAATAATGAAGAAAGATGAGAGCATATTTCTCTTTGTTGACTCCATGTCTATTCTACACTTTCTCTCCTACATTTGAATAACATTGGGATATCAAGCTCCCAACAACATTATGGGCATACCACATATCCTTTAAGGTGGAAATAGGCATAACTCCTTCCAAGCTAGTGTTTAGTATCAAGGCAATTACACCTTTGGAATTTATTGTTTTTAGTCTTCTAGATTCCTAACAAAAGATTGCCTTCTTCCTCAAATATCTCTTCCCTTTTGGCTAGAGAATCTTAATAGTTGGACAAGGACTAGATTCAAAGTTTCTATCTCTTGAAAGCACTAAGCAGATTGCCTCTCCAAGAAGCGAGCTCATTCATCCTCTTTGATAGTGTTATTGTTGCTCCCCTTGAGATCCCTAAATTTATAATTTACTTATTTTTCTCATGTTTGAGCTTCTCTAATTGCATCTTTAATGGTTGTAACTCTATTTCTGCCTAAGCTCACCTACTTGCTTGTTTTTAAATATATATTTGCTTCCCAATCATAATGGTTTTGATAAAGCATTTATCTCACATTATGACTCTTGGTTATATATTGGGAGTACAAACAATTACAACATCCTAGTAATCCACTACTTCCAAATCCAATATACTTAATTTTATCATAAACTATATACGACTCTTCTTTTTTACGGAGCTTAATCCATATCTCTTAGAAGGAAAATAAAGGCCTATAACATTCAATGGTTTTAAGATATGTTATAAACAAAAACAAGAATAATTCAAGTGCTCAGTGATAATCCCCTTATAGTTTAGAGAGAGAGAGAGAGAGAGAGAGAGAGAGAGAGAGAGAGAGAGAGAGAGAGAGACCTATAACAATTAAAAATATGTTTATTTAGGATCTCTAAAACTAATGCACATGAAAATATAAAGAAAAATCTTGATCTTCATATTCCAAATAATAGATTGAGCAATTTCTTGCTTCTTATACTCCAAATAGTATCTCACGTTTTTTAATGGTATATACAAATGCACCAAAAAGAAAAGAATTGCTAAGAGAAGAAACAATATAAAGAGGAAGGTATGTAATAATTATCAAATGGTCATTTATTAGATCTTCTAAAGCTATTGCAAATATACAAATATTGGGACATCTAAATCTTTTACAAATGCAAATACTTAAAAAATATATTGCTATTATTATAAATAATACTTTACTAAGTTGATTACTTATTGCAATCCAAATGATATATTAAGCTTCTTTCCATATATCATACAAATACAAGAAAAGAGAGATAATGAGAACCAAAAAAGAATTAAGAAAGGAAAGTGATACATATGAGATAACATAAAAAGAAATGTTCACTCAAGCTTCTTCCATGGTACAAACAAATAGGGGAGAGAGAAAAACAGTGAGAAGAGAAAGAAGGCAAAGTAAAAATTAACAAACAAAAAACAACAAAAGAATGTATGAAAATACAAAACTACGACAATTAAAATGGTCAAAGCCTTTTTTTAAAAAATAATTTTTAAAAATAATCATATTCAAACCTTTTGAGAAATAAAGTTGTTTTTCAAGGTCCTAGAAAAATCTTTTGGTTGATCCTATATGAAGGGAGAAACCCAAGTGGAAGCAAGAGATGTGTGAGCTATGATAGATGGAGAGAGAGAGAGAGAGAGAGAGAGACAGAGACTCAAGATGTGAGAACTCCCAACATTCACAATGTGTGACCAAATGTCACTAAAAGAATAAAGAATAAAGGGATAGTGATGGGTGCCTGCCACCTGTAGTGTTGTGCATGAATTAGTGTAGTAATACACAGGCGGCTTGGCACATGCACCTTTATCTCCAACAACCTCCCACTCAAAGGTGAATGTGCCTTGAGTGAAGAGGGAAGAAGAAAAAAAATACTTAAGTACAATGTGTACATAGACTACAACAAAATGAGGAATAGAGATTAGCTCATCCAACGCCCATCAACTTCCTAAGGAAGGCAAACCACTCTACTAAGAGACTTTTCATCAACATATCTAAAGGATTTTTGTTAGTTGAGATCTTGACAAGGTTAACATACTTGTCCTCAACCTGATCTCTCTGATAAAGTGGTACCGCGCCTCAATATGCTTCGTCTTCACATGGAAGATTGGATTCTTGGCTTGGATTCTTGGCTAACTGGATAACACTCGTAGAATCTGAATGCAGTGTACGAACCACATCATTCATACCAAGGTTTGCCACCACATAGCCTAACTAGAGAGCCTCCTTGGAAGCCTTAATAGTAGCTGCAACATACTCGGCCTTTGTATGTAGTAGAGAGGTCCGTGCATTTCTGCACCCTAGACATCCAAGAAACAGAACTCCCAACAAACTTGGTAAACACATAGCTAGAGGTAGATTTTCTATTGTCTGCATGTCTTGCATAATTTCCAATTTTGGGTCTTCCAGTAGCCATAATTGTTACCATCCAACTTTTCAATGTTGAAGATGGCACTGTCATTTGAATGACTAGCCATATTGCAAGAAAAAAAAGAAGCACGATACAGACCAAATAGGCTACTATAATGCCTACAAATAGGCCCAAAACTACTGCTAAAACAAGCTGAATACAAGAGGTACGAACCAAATAATGAGCTATCCACAAACTATGACCAAAATAGCATCAAATGGAGGAGACTGCTCTCATAAATAATACATAGTCCGCAATTATAGCAGTATGCTGAAAATGAGGTACAACATACTCAAACTCAGTACAAATAAAATCCAAAGCTCAATGTGACATCCAACTTCAAGTAAATGGCTCCCACTAGAACAAAAGTTAGATGTCAGACGAGCAAACAAAGCTTAAATCCTCATGTGAGTGGCATCCAAGCATGCAAGATACATCAAGTACATAGTCGGTAGCATAAGACCCAATAAAAGCTTCAAGCCCATAAGATCATAGACCTTTGAAGCATCCAATGAAGTAACTGACAATTGATGTCAAATTTACTAAGCTAAATCAAAGCTTAAATGAATTCGATAGCATAACCAACTATAGAGCTTCAATGTCATGCACCCATACATCCAATAGAATGCCCGAATAGCACAAAAGAGCATTAGGCATAGACTATCCATGTCAAATGTACTAAGCTAATCAAAGCTTAAATGAATTCAATAGCATAAGCAAGTATAGAGCTTCAATGTCATGCACCAATACATCCGATAGAATGCCCGAATAGCACAAAATAGCATTAGGCATAGACTATCCCTGTTAAAAGCTTGATATCCATTGTATGTACAATAGTAAAATGATAGTCAAGTTTGAGCAAAAGTGAGCTCAATCAAAGCCCAAAAGTATTCTAGGAGCATGGCCAAGCATGCGGTATCAACCATAGACATGAGTGTATCATCCCAAGTAGTCGAGAAGCATCAACAAACAATATGCATATACTTTCACTGATAAAATAATCTTCTACCCTGCTTATTATATCAATAAAAATGATAGTAAAAATGAGGTAAATATGGGCTCAAATCAGTCCAAAAGCATTCCAATACATTGGCTAGACATTTCCCAACTGTCCACCATCAAATGAGCATCCCGAGAGCATCACATAAGCCAAGAGCATGGCATTTCCCAGATAAATAGGATTCAACCCTCTTATGACATCATTTATATCTATGAGGAAACTAAGCTAAAAGAGTGCTCAAACTAGTCCAATATCATCACAAACCAATGACATATAATCCCCCAAGTATCCGGCAACAAAACATAGGTGTACGGGCATCCCAAGAAGCATATACAAGCTCCAAACATTAAAGATATGGCCGTCCCTATTTTATGACAGTATGCTGAAAGGTGAGAAGGATCGAAGCTTGAACACGAGCTATGGCAGGAGAGCAAGAGCAAGAAAGAGAGAGACAAGAAATGGGAACTCCAACAGTCACAATGTGTGACTGGGCCTTCCTTTATTCAAACTATCACTAAAAGAATAAAGAATAAAGTGACGTGACGGGCACCCGCCACCTGCAGTGTGCAGTGGCGGGTACTGTCAGTGTAGTAATACACGGGGTGGCATGGCGGAGGTGCCTTTACCCCCAACAACCTCCCACTTAAAGGTGAATCTGCCCTAGTGAGAGAGAAAAGAAAAAAGAAAAGACAGTACAAATGTGCATAGGTACAAGGGATGAGGAAAGGCGACATCTCATCCAACGCCCATCAACCTCTTGAGGAAGGCAAAGCGCTCAGTAGTGAGGCTCTTCGTGAGCAGATCTGCAGGATTCTCGTCAGTGGAGATCTTGACAAGGTCAACAGACCTGTCCTCCACGACGCCGCGTATGAAGTGATACCTCACCTCAATGTGTTTCGTCTTCGCATGGAATACCGGATTCTTAGCCAACTGAATGGCACTCATAGAATCCGAATGCAGTGTAGGTGTAGCATCAATCCCAAGGTCAACAACTAGACGGCCTAACCATATGGCCTCCTTGCAAGCCTCAGTGGCTGCAACATACTCGGCCTCAGTGGTAGACAAAGCCGTACACTTCTGAACCCTAGACATCCAAGAGACAGCCCCTCCAGCATAGGTGAATACATAGCCAGAAGTGGACTTCCTACTATCTGCATGTCCTGCATAATCGGAGTCAGTGTACCCCACGACCCCTGTATCCTGGCTGCCATAGCAAATACACATATCTAATGTGCCCTTCAGGTACCTCATGATACCCTTCACGGCATCCCAATGTCTGCTGCCAGGTGTAGCCATATAGCGTGCCACAACACCAACTGCATGCGCAATATCTGGACGAGTGGCTATCATGGCATACATCAAACTGCCCACGGCTGAAGCATAAGGGATCTTGTCCATCTCGGCCCTCTGCTCATCTGTCTGTGGACAATCGGCCTGTGATACCTTCACATAAGAAGGTAATGGACAGCCAATAGGCTTTATGTCCTGCATGCGGAAGCGCTCAAGGACTTAATGAATGTACTCCCGCTGTGAGAGATACAAAAGCCCCTGATGCCTATCGCGCTTAATGCGCATCCCAAGTATATGTGAGGCCTGTCCCAAATCCTTCATCTCAAAGCTCTTCTTCAGCTGAGATTTAAGAGCATCTAGCTCATCATGAGCTTTCCCTGCTATCAGCATATCATCAACATAGAGTACCAAGATAAGCAAACTGCCATCACGGGCTTTCTTCGTGTAAAGACACGGATCCATAGCACTCTTGTTGTAGCCCTGTGACTGTATAAAGGCATCAAACTTATGATACCATTCCCTAGGTGCCTGGTTCAAGCCATACAAGCTCTTCTTCAACTTGCACACTAGGTGCTCCCTGCCAGGTTCTGCAAAGCCCTTAGGCTGATCCATATAGATCTCATCATGCAAGTCCCCATGTAGAAAAGCCGTCTTGACATCCATCTGATATAGATCTAAGTCAAGCTGTGCAACCAAAGCCAAGACTAAGCGCAGGGTGGTCATCTTAACCACAGGAGAGAAGACCTCATCAAAGTCCATACCATGTTCCTGCTTAAAACCCTTTGCTACCAATCTAGCCTTGTATGCCAGCTTGGGGTGTCCAGGGGTACTTTTCAGCTTGTACACCCACTTGCATGGCAAAGCCTTCTTGCCCTTAGGTAAGGCAACCAAATCCCAAGTCTCATTCTTATGCAGGGAGTCTATCTCAAACTGCATAGCCCTCTCCCAGGAGTGACTGTCACCCCTGCGCATAGCCTCATCATAAGTGAAAGGCTCTCCTGCATCTGTAACCAAAACATAATGCATAGAGGGCTGAAATCTGTCAGGTGGACGTCTGTCTCTAGCAGACCGTCTCACCGCAGGCTCTGCTGCATGTCTAACTGCCTGTCCAACACCCTGGCCCTGTGGAGGAACTGCTGCAGGCTGTACTACTGGTTGTGCTGGAGCTCTAGGCTCCTCCTGAAAGATCACTCTGCGGATCTCAACCACCTTCTCAGGCTACCTGTGCATCTTGTCTTCATGGAAGACGACATCATGGCTGCGTACTATTTTCTGCGCCTGCGGATCCCATAGGCGATAGCCCATCTCTCCTGACTCACCATAGCCAAGGAATATGCATTTAATGCTCTTTGGATCCAATTTACTCCTCTTGTCCTTGGGCACATGGCAGAATGCCTCACATCCAAAGACACGGAGATGCGCATAAGAGGGTGGCTTACCAGCCCAAACTTCCTCTGCAACCTGGAAATCCAATCCACTAGAAGACGATCGGTTTACGACATGCACTGCCGTACTAACTACCTCAGCCCAAAAACTCTGGGGTAGGCCTGCATGGCTAAGCATAGAGCGCACACGCTCCTGAATAGTCCTGTTCATGTGCTCAGCCAAACCATTCTGGGGTGGGGTGTAAGGGGCGGTCAACTGACGCTTAATACCCCTGTCATCACAAAACTGCTCAAAAGCACGTGAGACATATTCTCCCCCATTGTCAGTCCTAAGGCATTTCAGCCTATACCCAGTCTGGTTCTCAACAAGAGCAAGCCAACGCTGAAAGACTGCCAAGACATTGGACTTTTGCTTTATGGGATAAGCCCACACTTTCCTAGAAAAATCATCAATGAAGGTAACAAAGTACTTCGCGCCACCCATAGACATACATGGCATAGGCCCACAAACATCGGAATGCACCAATGCCAAGGGCTCACTCATGCGTGGCCTATCTGATTTCTTATGCATAGACCTATTCTGCTTACCATAAAGACAATGATCACACGAGTCAAAACGTGCATAGTCCAAAGGCGGAAGATACTGCAAACCAGATAACATTTTCATTCCCTTCAAAGACATATGCCCCAAACGGGCATGCCAAAGTGATACATGTGGGATAGAGCTTACTGTCAAAACATGGTCTACAGAAGACCCAGATACAACAAGAGGATCGAGGCTGCCAGCCTTGGCACCTCTAGCAAGCACAAGTCTGCCTTTGGAAATTTTCCTGGCAGAATCCCCAAAACAGATATGAAACCCTGCATCATCCAACTATCCTGCAGACATAAGACTGCGCGTAAGCGCAGGTACATGACGTACATCCCTGAGAAAAAAGGAACTGCCAGTGGAAAACTGCAACTGAATATCTCCACAGCCCACAATATCAAGAGACCTGTCATCTCCAAGTCTGACTGATCCAGATACAGTACGGTAAGAGTGAAACCACTCACGGTAAGGTGTCACATGGAAGGACGCACCTGAATCCAATAACCAGCACTATGCATACATACTAGATGTCTCAGTCAAGTGTGAAGCATCAGAAGAACTAGCTGCAAGTATAAACTCATCACCACCATCGGACTCCTCAGTCTGCGTGACATTAATTTCCTCAATCTTGACGCTGGACTTCGCAGGTACTATGCTGCGATCAGAGGACTTCTCCTGCACTTTATCTTTCCCCTTATCCTTGCGCTTCTCATTGCGCAACTCATGACACTGTGGTCTAATATGGCCCTTTTTCCCACAATGATGACAAGTGACATTTGCATTGCGCCCACGCGACTTACTACGCGACTTGCCACGAGATTTAGACCGACCCTTCTGCGAGTCACGGCCTCGGCCATTACCACGGTCATACATGTCATTCCTGCCTCTAACTGTCAAAGCATGACTACCACGAGAGGCATCCAGGTTTTTGCGATTCACCTCTTCCTGAAGAAGAGCACTCTCAACATCTGCCAATTTTAGAGTAGCACTAGAGGCACAAAGAGCAGTGCGGAATACATCCCATGACTCATTCAGAGTCCCAAGCAAGAAAAGAGGAGTTACTTCCTCTCCAAAGGTGATATCCTGCGAAGTCAGGTTCTTCAGTATAGCATGGAATTGGCTCAAGTGAGCAGACATAGTCGCATTATCCTTCATGCGCAGATCCATAAGCTGCTTCAACCAGTACATCTGACTCGCCGAACTTTTCTTATCATAAAGATTCTTGATCTTATTCCATAGATCCCATGCACTCTGTGCTTCCTCAAATACATTATAATGTACATGTTCAGTGAGAGACAATACAATCGTGGACTTGCATAGCTCATCAAGTTCAAGCCAGTCGTCATTGTCCATAGTTTCAGGCTGCTCCCCACTCAACCGAAGTGGCTTAATCTAAGATTTCTGCACCAAAACCTGCCATATTTGACTCTTCCAGTAAGAGTAGTTGGTACCATCCAACTTTCTAATGTTAAAGATGGCACTATCATGCGAAGATGATGCCATTATGCATGCTGGAAATGCCCAAACAGTCCAAAACTGCTTGCTGTTTTACTGCAAAAACTGCCCAAAAATGACCAAAACGGGGTCCAAAGGGCGAGCAAAGTGTGCCAAAAGTTGCTGCCCACTTAGTACTAGGTGCGGTACACCAAATCAGGATATTTCAGCAAGAAAAGTACACCTCAGTCCACCAATAACTGCTTGCTGTAATAAATTGCAGGTATGCAGTCTAGAGAGCAAATTGTCCCAAAATAGGATCCAATGTCAAGCAAACAATGCTAGGTCCAAAGCCGGCATGAAACGGACATAAGCAAGGCCAATGACAGTGAAAAGAACATGAGCTCAACACCGAAGCATGTCAAAATAGCATCTGCCAGTGAAAGGCACACCCCCAGACACTCTAGGCAAAGTGTTCCTGTAACTGCCAAAACCTGACACAAATAGGTGTCTGCTCAAAGAGAAAGATCCAAATATGAGACTCAGCTCATAAGCATCCTATGAACCAAGAGTACATCAATGCATATCCATAAAGATCGGAGTATGATCCCAAAGTCTCAATGCGTATGTAGCTGCTCAAGACATAAACTGCTCCAAATACATGTAAGTGCTCCAATAGCATGCAACTGTCAAAGGTCAAGCAAGCAAGTAAAATGCTCCCACTGGCACAAAAGGCGTACAAAGTGAGCTCAGAAGCTCAAACAACCCAAGAGAAAGCACCAGTGATAAGTGACCCTGTCAATGCATCTAGCGCATCCAAGAGAGCATGACATACATGAAGCACCGGTCGTATTAACCATGAAGCAACACATAAGCCCAAATAAGCTCTCGGTCAACTCAATGACATCCAAATAGCAACCAAGATCAGTGATCAAGTAAGCCAGGAATGCTCAAATACATCCAAATCCAAGCTCCAAATGTCGGTATGGCATACACGAACCAAATAGCATATGTCACGAACCAAAGCATGTAATGCAAAAGCCTAACTGTAAAGCAGAGACATGAGGCATAGGCGGTCCACGAGCATGCCAAGTCGGTCCAAATGTCAGTGAAGACGGAGCTAATGCGAAGCTCAAAAGCATCCCATAATCTCATACATATGCTCCAAGTCGTCCCCAAATGTCAGAGACATCATGCCAAAGCTCAAAGCATACATCCGGTATCGGTAGGTAAGTGCCAAAGCATGTAAAGTACCTTCAGCCCACTGTTATTCCAGCATGTATTTACTATTCTAAACAGTAGATTTCAGCCCCGAATTCAAGCCAAAATCATGGTCAAACCAAATGCATACATCCCCAATACATCCGGGTAGGAAGTAGACTGCATACGGGCATCAAATAGCTCCAATGGAATGAGGCATAAGCAACAAATGTCAGTGTCAGGGGTGCTGCCCTGTTTCCAGCACTGTTATGCAGTAAATGACAGTTTCAAAACTGAGAATGATCAACTCCCAACCTCAATGTCAAGCCAAAGCATCAAAATGACATCCAAAAATGGCTCAAATGCCCTCCAAATAGGCCAATGATGAGTGCTCCATGAGCCACAAAGCATTCAGCTGTAAAACGTGGAGGTCAAATTCTGAAAATGGGCGCCATATTCAGTGTGTTGACACCTGGAGTGCTGCTTTAATCACGTGGCTGAATGTTGAGTATGGGGGGGCTCAATGATGGCCCAAGGTAGGCACATACCAAGCCATGAAGGCCCAATGCAAAGGGGAGGGAAGATATGAGCTATGGAGCTCAAGAAGAGTGGCTGCCCTTTGTTCCTGCCCTGTTTCAAACTGAGAATACACTCAAATGCCTGCAAATGCTGAAGCAATACCTCAAGGGCAAGGCCCTGATGAAGCTCAAGAAGGCCGGGATGGAGCTCGGGAAGCCCGGGAGAGTCGGGAGCTCAAGAGGTCGGCTATGGCTGCCGGGATGGAGACCCAATGCGTGAAGCGAGTCGATGCGAAGGTCGGGAAGCACGGAGTCTAGCTCGAGCAAGAGAATGCCAAGCTCTGATACCAGTTGAAAGGTGAGAAGGATCGAAGCTTGCACGCGAGCTATGGCGGGAGAGCAAGAGCAAGAAAGAGAGAGACAAGAAATGGGAACTCCAACAATCACAATGTGTGACCGGGCCTTCCTTTATTCAAACTGTCACTAAAAGAATAAAGAATAAAGTGACATGACGGGCGCCCGCCACCTGCAGTATGCAGTGGCAGGTACTGTCAGTGTAGTAATACACGGGGCAGCACGGCGGATGCGCCTTTACCCCCAACATATGCTACCCTAATTGCACATTTAATAGCTGAAGCTCAACGACTCAAAAACCATGTTCAAAGTTAATGGTCAATGTTGGGAGGAGTGGTAAACAATGCCAAAGCCTTTGTCCAATGTCGGGGAGTGGTTGAGCAAGCACAAGTGCTTGAAAGTGGCCACCACTGAAAAAACGTGTTTATATTTCTAGCCCTGAACATTGAGATGAATACTCCCTGAAATAAAATCAATGTAGGCTCAAGATTTCCCTGAGATAGTCCAAATAGGTCCTGAGAAGTCCTAAAGCAATGAAAGCTCAATATGAACCTCAAGAGATGGAGCTATGGCTGCCAATGGTGAAACCTTGTTGTAGGTAACTCGAATGAGAGCTAAAGCAATGCCGGATTGAGCTCAAGCTCACAGAGAACGTGGCCATGATACCAGTTGAAGGTAAAAGCCCAAGTGGAAGCATGAGCAAGCGGAAGTAAGAGAGGTGTGAGCTATGGTGGATGGAGCAAGAGAGCAAGAGAGAGAGACTCAAGATGTGGGAACTCCCAACAGTCACAATGTGTGACTGGCCTTCCCTTTATTCAAATGTCACTGAAAGAATAAAGAATGAAGTGACAAGGGTGGGCACCCATCACATGCAGTGTGTAGGTGTGGGTATTATCAGTTTAGTGACTAGGCACATGCGACTTTACCCCCAATACTATACAAATCTTTTGGGATGAGACTATTGATTACGAATGGAAAGGAAAGAGAGAGATTTTGATATTATTTAGTGTTGATTCAACCCTAAATTTGAAGAAAAAATAGCAATAAATAAGATGCCATTCTTTCGCTATTTTTATTATGATGTGACTAAGAATGACTAAGAATAAATCCAAATCCTCACAAGGTCCATTTGTCCTCAAAATTGGCCCTAATATGATACATACATATATATATATACATATATATATATATATATACATATATATATATATATATATAAAGGAGATGACTCATAAATATATATGTATATCATCAAAAGAATGGAATTTTAAAATATTTTTTTAATATATTTTTTATATACAAGAGGGTGCTATATAAAGGGCTTATTCACAAATTGAATGGGAAATGGAGTTCTTTAGAAAAATCCACAAATAAGGGTATTTTTAAATATGCTTTGAAGGCGGGTGGGGGTTTACATGTAGTGAACCTTTAGATAAAGAGACTACCTACAAATTGAGCTATTGTTGTGCAGTTGTGGAGACAATAGCCATGTCTTTCCTTTCAAGGAAAAAGGCTTACATTTGGATAGTAATGTTATCATGCTTTCACCTAGGAAATATTAAAAGGCTTCCTATATTTCACAAACTTCTCTATTTGGGAAATGATTATCATGACCACCTTATCAAAATTATAATTTCTTTATAGTTGTAGATGAATACTAATTGTGCATATGCAAAATCTATATCTATAATCTAATTTCTATAGTCTATCTATACTTATATATTAACATAAGGTTTTGAAGAGTGCTACATGATAAGCACAAGTGATAGAAAACCTCAATATTTTTTTTCTTTAGGTTGAAATTCAAGGATTAACAATCCAGATAATAGGCAAGGGGAGGGGAGCCCTCCCTCCCTCCCTCCCTCCCTCCCTCCCTCCCTCCCTCTCTCTCTCACTCTCTCTCCACAGAGCCTATCCCACATATAGGACCCTTTCCTCCTATTTCTCTTCGTTTTGGGACCCTGCCCTCCTTCTCCTCAACATGCCCTAGCCTACTTTGCATTATAAATGTTTAAGCATTTTTTTGTGAAAATAATTTTCTAGACTGGTGCAACTTTTTAGAAGAAATTTTTTAATGATTTATGCTCGTAGATCATACCTTCCAACTAATCTGAAGGCTTTGTTTTGTCATACCATCTATGGGTGGCATGGCCTACTGTGTATGATGAATCCCACCCTCATCAACGGCCTTGTCATCCATGTACAACCCCATCACGCAAGCCGACCCCATTACCATCAAGGGTGAGCTCCTGTTGCGCCATGTGCTCCATGCTAGCATGAAAGCCTTCCACGACTTCCTCTACCTATCTAACGCACACTTCTTGGTTTATGTTCGTAACTAGCTGAGTTGACATCCATGTATCCTCGGTTGAGATGACAACTATTATAGATCATTACTACTACATTCTTTAATTTACGTAGGTTTCTTTTGTTTGTTAATATAGTTCTTAATTAGTTTCATATTTTCATTATGGTTTAACTTTTTTTCTACATTTCATCCACTTGTAAACTTCATTGACTTCTTGCATTGTTTAACGTAACTATAATTCTTCATAGATCATTACTCTTTCATTGTTCCACTCACTTGTATATCGCTATTATGTTATTATCTGTCTTACCCTTTACTTTTTTCTAGGCTCCTTCCATTGTATCATGTACCTAGAAATCTTTATAGATCACGATTACTCTTTTATTGTTCCATTCACTTGTATATCGCTATTCTGTTATTATCTTGTAAAAATAGTTTCATTGTCTTACCCTTTACTTTTTTTCTATTTCTCTATATTTCAATCAACTCCGACCTTTGGTGCAAAGCACATAGCCTCATGCCATACTTTGTGCGGCCTAATCATCACAAGCCTAAGCACGGAGTGCCTAGCATTAGTTATCTCTAACTTGTATGGAAATATCGACATTAGCTATTTAGTTGTCCCTCTTCCCTCCCCCAAAAACGAAAGCAGAAAAAAAGAAAGAGACAAGAAAAACACTTCTTTTGTGTCAAATGCTAGAGAGAAGTTGGAATATAGGAAGACAACATTATGATGAGAGTTCGAAACTCGTGGTTGTAAAGGAGGGTGTGGATATGGAGAAGCTCGATGATTCGTCGACTGTTTTCCCTGGCAGGAGATGATGGAAACTACTGGCTAATAAGTGAACTTCTTGGTCTTCGGTTGGATATTCATTTCTGTCGAAGCTTTTTGAATGATATGATCCATCTACTTGCAGAAAGTTGCATACTTCACCCATGTTTGGACGCATGTTAGGATCCGTCATCGTACATGACAAACCCAGCACAATCAAGCTTTGAGCTTCATTTTCCGAGTATCCTTCATCGCTTCTTATCACTGGATCAACGACTTCCTCGACCCTATTTTCACGGTGGAGTCGCCTTGCCTACAATCCCAAGTCAACGTGTACTGTTACTATCACAGCTCGTAATCACCTCATTAATTTCAATGCCTTGGAAGTACATGATAAATGCTAAACTTCGTGAACACATGGTTAATTGCTTGAGGTCTACGTATAGGAGGCAGAAGTCGTGTACTTATGCTCACAGCTATCACATGTACATTAATTTCCTTCGTAGTTCTCGATCAGATAGGAAGAATTATAGTACTCTCACCCGATCGAGGAGATATTGTTCCTCTATACGTAGTTCATGCATTAGATTCTTTCTCCCGCTGAACAGCTCCAGTACCACAATGCCAAAGCTAAAGACATCTGCTTTTTGAGTCAGCTGACCTCTTAAGGCATATTCTGGAGCCAAATACCCCCTGACACACAGAAAGCACACGACGGTTTATAATTAGCTGTTTCTCTGGATCAGTAGAGATAAAAGCATCTAAGAGAATTCAGAAGCACTAACTAGCTAGCTGGCTTGTGAATCTTCCAGCCTGGCCTATAATGATCATTCCAACGAAAGCATGCAGCTACAGAAACACCACAACTTAGAGAACACAGCTTGTAACGAGCTGTACGTTAGAATTAAGCATGGTAGAATGCAGGCAGAGAGAGAGAGAGAGAGAGATGCCAATAATAATTACAATGTCCCAGCGACGCGCGTGCTGAGATGCGTTCGGTCGTCAGGAAAGAGTTTTGCCAGGCCAAAATCACAAATCTTGGCTTCGAAGTCCTTGTTGAGGAGTATGTTACTGGCTTTTATATCCCGATGGATGATGCGTGGCTGAGAGGCTTCGTGTAGATACGCCAAACCTCGCGCCATCCCCCGAACGATCTTCAATCTCGTTTGCCAGTTCAAATGGAGGGAGGTTGATGCAGGTCCTGTATGATTGATTGATCAAAGCAATGTATAAGAAGAAGCTGTCTCACGCCACTCCTGTACTTTAATACTACATCTATTTCTTCATGTCTTTGTGACAGTGAGTGTGGCTACTGCCTAGGATAGCTCTTTGCACCTAATTGTAAAGTTGACGTAACAGTGCCGGTTGTTTTTAACCTATTAGTTTTACTGAAATAATAATTAATTACCCCATAGCGCCTGGTGAAGGCTTGTATTCTCAACATACTCATAAACCAAGAATCTCTCTGCTCCTCTTGTGCAACAACCCTTGAGAGTAACCAAATTTCTATGCTGCACACTACTTATACAAATAACCTCGTTTAAAAACTCCTCTCTCCCTTGCTGTGTTGAAGAAAACAGTTGCTTTATTGCCACTTCAGTTCCATCTCTTAAGTCACCCTGCCATCATATTATGAAAAAAAATATGAGACAAACATGACTTCAAGTCCATTGAACTTCGAATGCAAAACCATCTTTCACCTATCTCTAACATGATAAGATAACTTTACTTTGAAGTAAATAATAAAAGCAATGAAAAATCTAGCTAATTACAACCTCAAATCTTATTATTGAGTGATGACGTTATAATATTTCGTAGTGATAACATCAACACATTGGGTGCCAAAGAGCATTTACAACATCTTATTTATGGTAATCAAAAGAGATTTGTCTCACCTTAAAAACAACACCAAATGTTCCTTGCCCTAACTTACGCTCAAGTTTGAAATTTTGTGTGGCACTCTTAAGAACTCGAAAAGGATATATCTCAATCCGCCCTCCTAATTTTGATAGCACTGTAAGCATAACAACATGACTCAAATTTATGATTATTGAAAAATAAGGAGAGACACCGAATTCTTATGAAGATTGCGAGGGTTCACCTCAACAACTACTAGGGTTTCAATTCTCAATCACAAGCAATCAAGTTGTGTTATGCTTAAGCTTGTTTTGTTTACTTAGGCACAAGCTGATGCTAGTTTCATTTATTGCATCACATTTTATTGATATGGCATGAATACCTTCTTCATCTAAGTTATCTTTTGGATGAAGCTTTCTCCAAGCTAGTAAACTTAAGCATAGCAAGCACATCAAGCTTGCCAAAGGAAGAATTGTGGCTAGAATGAGAGTGGTGTGTGTTTTTGTTTCTGCAAGACGATCACACAATTATTGCTCAATTTGTGAAAAGATTATGAATGAATAGGCTATAGGAGACATGGTGTAACCAAATCATCTGCTTACCTCGAGGTGGCAAATCATCTGGACATGTTACGTCCCTTTCTGCATGATGTACAACATAATAAAAACATCATGTAAAAACTTGCTAAACTTGATTCATAATTAATAACTTCTCTAGATGGGATCCAAAATGTTGTCCATAGCAACTCTTAAGCACAAAACTAACTTTTTAGGGCCACTAAATAGTAAGCATCTAGATTCTTTCATACTTTGAGTTAAGCTTCAATAAATGTACAGTTAACTTGAATGCATTATCAAAGTTTTAATATGAACACAAGTTCATGATATATATTTTGCCAAGTATTTAGTTTTAATGTAGGCCTTTGTCTCTATCACTCATAATGACATATATATAACAAATCTTGCAATTTTGATATTTAGTCTCTTGACATAATATATGACCATTGTCTCTATACTCTTGGACAAATCAAAAAGACATGAATAGGTAGAGTCCAATCTTTTTCAAAGAAGGTATATTTTACATGTTGGGTTTTCGTTTTCATCCTACAATTATCTTATTTATACCCTAAAGGATTGAAGATCTTATTGCATAGTATTGTGACACTAAAAAGAAAAAGCTATAGAGCACCACCCAAGACACAAGCACCCAACAAGAACTCCAAACCTACTAGAAAACGCCACATACCTCAAAGCAAGATAATAATGAAATAAGGGTGATTTTTCGATATTGGTATTCGTTGCTACCATCAGTTTCATCATCACCAACCCCCGCTTTCTTGCGACAGAAGGAGCTTCTTTTGATCAATAAGTCATCATGACATGGTCATGTGATGTTGGCCATGCCACATCAATATACATACTAAGTCAACAAGTCGATGAGCCCACGAGACCCGTCTCTCACATCCTTGTGCTCTTCTACATAGGGTATATCTCAAAATGATAGTCCTGGGATCACATCCATGTGCTTTTCTACATAGGGTACATCCAAAAGTCATAGATCTCGGTCTCATAAACCTACTAAGTTGTTGATGAAAAATAGCTTACGCTAAGTCATCCAACTTCTTGTAGTACAAATTGAGCACATTGTCATGATTTTGGCCCTTCATGCTATCCCACATAACTCTATTATGATACACATGCTCCCGTGGACATGATATTAAGTCTCGTCGTCTAGACCCCATCAAAATCTTAATAACAAGTCCAAACTTGGAGTTCTTTCCATAAATGTGTGTAGCTTTGGGAAAAGCCTTGCTAGGCATGGGAGACAACCCCCCCAAAACTCTTTCCTACAAAAGCATAAGAAACTTAGCTTCAAAACCTATCTATGTCATCATACCAAAAAGCACAATATGAATCCTATTCGCTCCTCACCATAGCCAATCCATGTGACACCATTCCATCCTTAATCAAAATTAGGCTCTCAAGAAAAAATCTCATAGTGTAAAGATGGTCTATAGTATGAATCACAAAGTATTCTCCAATCGCTCCAACTAATATGTTTAGAAAATGTCATTTTACCATATATTCAAGAATACTTTCTTATCAATATGAAATGTGAAGTCCTAATAATATTTAAAATTATTATTTGTTAGCCTTTTATTTACTTGGAGTAGTTCACAAGACAATTAAGGTGAGGCCTTTAAATTTACAGGTTGCGATTTTTCCCAATTTTATAGGTTGGCTTTTATGAAGGCCCTTATTTGTCTTTTTTTTCTTAGAAGAGGGTCTTGAAAGGGTCTTATGGGATTATTTGGCAATCCAAACTTATGTATACACTAGATTGCTACATGGAGCCATCAAATCAATACTCAATTGATCCTTTCATTGTCTCGTTTGACATGTGAGGCATACTTCTTTGCCACAAAAGTTGACCAAGTGATCAATAAGGGGGTATTCTAGTGATGTGTAAGACACAAATGCATAATATATGAAACCTTGTTTCCAACAGTCTTTACAAAATCATGAGCTTCACGAGCCACCACTACAGTAGGCAAAGTATAGCATAGTTCCATAGTTGGAGGATCTCGTGATGTTTTGACACTATTGTAGGGTAAATTCTTTAGGGTAAATATGACATCAACTTTCTAATAATGAGTATGACCGAAACATATGCAAGCAGTTTTGCATGGCAATAATTAACACTAGTGGATGGGAAATATAATATTGAGCTTCACCAACAAGGAACACGGACTACTTGCTCACAAAAACTTTTTTCCAAACCAATGGGAAAAAGGAAGAGGTTGAAATACCACTTTTTTTGTTTTTTTTTTGGGGGGGGGGGGGGGGGAGGGGGGCGTGTAAGGGATTTGTAGCTATACCATGCCAACACCTGTAGAGGGAGTAGTAGTGACTCAAATCCCTGCCTTGTTTCCACTCTACGTGTGATTTGCTATACCCAGTGGTGAACCCTCTTATGTGTGGCGTCACGAGGGTGTAGTCGTGGGATGTGTCTATATTGTCCCGCTTCTTTGATTGAATAATACAAGAGTATACCTTGAGCTCACATATCGTGATACCTTTTTGTGCCGTGTTGAGTGCGTAACGAGTGCAGGTGCATCACACTTGGTATCAGAACAACTCTTACTCAGAGTGAAAGAGTGCTCACAGAAGCAGGAGAGAAGATTCAGTGCCCCAAAGAGAACGAAGTCGTACCGACCCACGTCGTGACGTCCTGTGTCGCGACACCCCACGTCACGTCAACCCCCGTTGCGGTGGCCCCAGCGTGACATCCCGACCCCGACACCACCCACTGTCTGAAGACATGAAGCGGCTTCCCTGCAGCACAACCACTACTACCACAAGCGAGATGTGGCTTTCCCGCACCGACAACACCACCAACCACAATGCAGCTTCCCCGTGCCGACACCACTACCAACCACGTGGAGGACGAAAAGGAGAATATCACCCTCCCAACAATGGAGGAGAGGAAGAAGAGTAGAGGACAAGAATGGAGAGTAGCCCAAGAGGAGAAGGTAGTCGGATTGGAAAGGCAGTTGGAGGGCATGTTAGGCATGCTGGAGCCAATTTGGAGGAACATGCAGATGAAGGAAGAGGAAGAGGAAAGAAAGAGAAACTAGAGGTAGAGTAGGGATATAGAGAATGGGTGTTACAACAACAAGAAGAGGAAAAAAGACACAAAATGCAAGAGGAGACGGATAGAATGGGTAGAGAAGAGACGTCTAGGAGGGCGCAAGATATAAGGAAAGAGAAGGAGAAGGTAGTAAAAACGGGAAACAAGTAGAAGGATAAGGAGCACAATCGAAGGGAAGAGGAAGATAGTGATAGCTGAGAAGATGACTATGGAAAATTCAAGATGCACCCGCCAAGTACAAAGGAGAGAGACGGGCTAGTCATAAAGAAGTGGTTCGCAGAGGTGGACAAATATTTGAAGTATGCCTGAATAGCTAAAGACAGGAAGGTGGAAGTGGCAGCCATTTACTTGGAGGAGGACGCTGCCAGTTGTGGTACCTGTTGGAGCAAGAGCAGGGCCACACCATCTTTTCATGGGAAGAACTCCAGGAAGAACTCAAAGACTACTTCATTCCAAATATAAAGAAATTCAAAGTGAGAGACGAATGGAGGAACCTCAAACAAACACAAGGGAAGATGAAGAAATACGTAAGCAAATATAGGTAGATTATGCTGGAACTACCAAACATGGATACGGATACCAAATTGCATGGATTTTTGTTTGGGATGCAAGAATGGGCTAGAAGAGATGTGGAGAGGCAGGAGCCAACAAGATTAGCATAAGCCACGAGAATGGCCGAAAGACTAGTGGACCTGGAAGGCAAGAGAATAGCCCAGGGGAACCAAAACAGGTTTAACACAAACCTCAACAACAACTCGTGGAACTCGAGGCCCAATGCCCCTAGAGGACCATTCATGGATATGCTGAGCCAAACCCCCAACACCCGTGCCGCAATCCGCATTGGTACCAAGAGGAGCAACAGAAAGATGGGGAAACAACCATTACAGGCCAACTCCCAATGTATGATATGGACCCACAAGATCAAATACAACATGGTGGAGACCCCCAAGCCCTTCCATCGGGATCAAATGCTTCAAATGCGGGGGTCCACACTACCAAAACAGATGTCCCGTAGAAGACACAGCCACATCAAGCGGGTCGAGGGTAAATGCCACTAGCACATATGGAGGAGAAGAACCACAACCACCGCGCATCCAAGAAATCCCAAGCAGAAGTGATGAAAGCATGACCACCCAAGGGTGGAGAGAGTCAATACCCGACCCCACTGCATGGCGGCCCGGGTATCAACAGTCCACCACCTATACATCAAAGGTAGACTGAGCGAAGAAAATCAAGCCATCATGCTGGACACAGGATCGGAGCCACGCACAACTTCATTACCCCAGAGTGCGCAGCGGAACATGGATTGAAACTATCTAAGGCCCCAGAAGGATTAACAGTAACATTCACACAAGGAGAGGCCAAGGAAGTGAAACAAGTCTTTGCAGTCCAAGTAGAAGCTGGAAAATGGAAAGAAAAACTCAACTTCTTAGTAATCCCCATGGATTATTTTGAAGTAATCCTAGGCTTGGAATTCTATGACAAATATGTCATTGCAATGTTTGGGAAAGGAGTAAATGAGATGATGCTAGATATGCAGGGATAAGGCGTTAGAGTACCCTGCAAAAGAATGCAATTACCTAGTAGGACCCCTATCACGAAGGAGAATAAGCCAGGAGTTTCATGCCAAACAGTGAAGCCATGTGCAAATCAACCAAGAGGCCCAACCCAAGCAACACTGGTCCAAGGGACCATTATCAGGCTACGCATCATGACGTGCAGTGCCAAGCACGTAGAAAAATCAATCAAGCAAGGAGATATGGTCTACTTATGTATGATCCGATCCATTGCGCAAGAAGATGGCAAAAAGCCCAATCATCAAAGCAACAACACAGAAGTGGCAAAGATACTTGAAGAAGTCAAAGATGTAATGCCAACGGAGCTACCCAAGGCCCTACCAGTACACAGACGAGATGTCGATCATAAGATTGAATTGATTCCAGGATCCGCCCCACCGGCCCGAACACCCTATCACATGAACCACACGGAACTCATGGAACTGAAGAAGTAGCTGCATGAATTAGAGGAACAAGGTTTCATCCGCCCCAGTAAATCCCCCTTTGGTGCCCCAATGTTATTTGTCAAGAAGAAGGATGGGGGACTTAGACTATGTGTAGATTATAGGGCTCTTAACAAAATCACCATTTAAAAAAAATACCCGATGCCCCTAGTAGAGGACCTCTTAGATAGATTACACGGAGCCAAGTACTTTAGCCGCATAGACCTTAGACCAGGTTACCATTAGATCCACATAGCAGAAGAGAATATCCCTAAAACAACCTTTCGCACCCGCTATGGTAGTTTTGAGTGGTTAGTATTAGGATTCGACCTAAGTAATGGGCCAGGCACATTTTGCGGCCTCATGGATGGAGTCTTCAAACCCGAGATAGATGTCTTTGTCATTATCTATATTGATGATCTCGTAGTCTATAGCAAAACTTTAGAGGAACACAAGCAACACTTACGCCTAGTTTTTGAGAAACTGCGGCAACATCAGTTATATGCCAAACCTGAAAAATGTGAGTTTGTAGTGAAAGAGTTGGAATTCTTAGGCTTTATTGTAGGAGCAGCTTATATCAAAGTGGATCCTAAGAAAGTAGAAGTTTTCCAAAGATGGCATGTACTGAAAATTGTAAGAGAAGTGTGGGAGTTCCTTGGCTCCACAGTATTTTGCCAAAGGTTCATCAAGAATTACAACCTCATCACAGCCCCCCTCTCCCACCTCCCCAAAGAAGATCACTCTTTTACATGGGGGAGCGTGCAACAGGAAGCTTTTGAGCTGATGAAGAAATGCATGAGTCAAACTCCCATCTTAAAGGTGCCAAATTTTACCGAACCCTTTGAGATATCTACAGACACATCTACTGGTGCAAGAAGACCACCCCATAGCTTATGAGTCCAAGAAATTTACAGATGGTAAAACAAGGTAAAGTACACATGAGAAAGAAATGCTGGCAGTCACCCACTGCCTCAGGAAATGGAAGCACTATGTTCAAGACAAGCACACAATAGTCTTCACCGATAATATCTCTCTCAAATACTTCCAATCACAACCCAAGTTATCGGCAAAGCAAGCTCGTTGGCTAGACTTCCTAGCAGAATTTGACCTGGAGATTAAACACAAGCCTAGCTCCACCAACAAAATAGCAGATGCCTTGAGCCGGAAAGCTGGCTTGAAAGCCGTCAGTGTGGTCAGCAGCAATTTTATGTAGTTAGTCAAGGAGGCCTTAGAACAGGACCATGAGATACACAAAATAATCCAAGATGTGGAAGCAGACGAGACCCCGCATGGAATGTAAACCCTTGAGGAGGATATCCTATTTGTAGACAAGAGATTGTATATCCCCAACAATTTGGAGTTGAAGAAACTCATCCTCCATGAGATACATGCTGGCAAACTTGGAGGATATAAAGGGCAAAGCAAAACTTTGGAGGCCCTTAGGAAGTAGTTTTTTTGGCCCAATATGAAGGAGGAAGTCATCAACTACATCAAAACCTGCCCCACTTGCCAACTGGTAAAAGCACCACGCTCAAAGACAGCAGGATTACTATAGCCATTGGCCGTACCAAACCGCCCATGGGATGTCATCAGCATGGACTTCATTGTGGAACTTCCTGAGTCCCATGGGTACATAATCATCTTTGTAGTGGTGGACTATTTCTCCAAGCAAGCCCACTTCATCCTAGCCAAACTACCACTGAACGCTAAGGAGGTAGGCCACCTCTTCTTCACACATGTATTCAAACTCCATGGCTTACCCTTAGTGATAGTATCAAATAGAGATGGAAGATTCATGAGCGATATGTGGAAGGAACTCTTCAAGACCCTGGAAACACAGTTGAGATTCTCCTCATCCTTCCACCCTGAAATAGATGGACAAACAAAATGAGTCAACCAAGGCATTGAAGATTATCTCGAAAGCTATGCCCAAGTGGACCAGAAAGATTGGGCCTTGTATCTTGATGTCTTGGAATTCCACTACAACAGCTCCATCCACTCGGCAACGGGTTATACCTCCTTTGAATTGGCCACAGGAAAAGGAGTCATTACCCCATTGGCCTTAGCATCCGGAGCAGCCAAAGCGAAAGATCAAGATGCAGAGAAGTTCGTGAAGAAATGGAGAGATCGAAATGTGGCGGCCAAGCAGAGCCTAGAACAAAGCAAAATCACTATGACCGAGCAAGCCAACAAAAAGAGGAAGGCCGTACTATTCACCAAAAGAGACATGGTCCTAGTCAACTCTAAGAATATGTTACTCCCCAAGAACATGACTCCCAAATTCAACCACCGCTACTATGGACCCTACCGAATCACTCAAGTGCTGAACGAAGTCACCTACAAACTCGACCTCCCAGACAATGTATGCGTTCATAATGCTTTTCATGCTCGTCTTCTGCGTAGGTTCTATCCCGATAACCAATGGGGATGGCACGTACCAATGCTCCATTCCAAAGATCCCTTCGAAGTAGAAGCATTCCTCCGACACCGGGAACAAAGAGAATACCCCGAGTACCTCACCAAGTGGCACAAGCGTCCACTCAAGGAGGCCACTTGGATCTCAGAAGTGGAGGCTCGTGAGTGCGGTGTCGGAGGGGTTTTTGTCGAAAGGTCGAATCCACCGAGGATCAGAAGTAGAAGGAAGTAGAGATAGGAAATGGAAGAGAAGATAGAGAATACCCAAGTAGTAAACACTACAAAGACAAATCACAATGAGTTGAATCAATATGTATTGAAAGAACCTGGAATCTTCGTACTACTCAGAAGCAATCTCCAGGCATTAGTTCTCCTGGAGCTCCTTCGTAGGACAAAACGTGCATCAAAATTACAGCTTATTCTCTGCTGCTCGGAACCCAAATCTGATGGCTCCATTGGCTCTGAAAGGGGGGTGAAACCTTTGGATACCTACTCACGGATCTCCTAGATCACTCCTTCTTCTTCTTTTTGTTCAATCTACAATTTTTAGCCTACATACAGTGATCGCGATACGCGCGATTTCGTCAATCTGTCTTTTTTATGAAAAATCTCCTAACTACCTAAAAAAGCAACTAGCTTTTTGCATGCCATCCTAGTCTAGAAGCTTTTCTAACTTTTTCAGATTTTTACAATAAATAATATCAAATATAGGCTAAAATTATCCAAAAATCTAGTATTTTTGGATAATCCATGCAACTCACACTAATACTAATGGCTCAGATCACATTGACTCTCTAGATCAATAAAGAAGTCGGATGATGATGCATTCCATACTTTTTCACACTGTGTCCTCATAACATCACGACATCCACCGCCTCTGAACCTGCACATCCTCCCATATGTGCCAAAATCCTAGTTGTCACCGAATTCTGAGTCCTCCTCATCCTCTGCAACCATATCCTTTACTTCTTCATCTTCCATATCTTCCTAGCTAGCCCCTATATCAGGACCACTATTTTCTTCCAATTCTGGCAACTCATAGGTAGTAGATTCTCACCTTTTGAATAATTTGATTCTCTTTCCTACTATCGAAAGTTTAATGGCTGTCCCATCCGGCTCATTTAATGCATAAGTAGCATTATCAAACACATGTCCTACCACATAGGGTCCAAACCATCTTTTGGAAACTTTACACATGGCACTATGCTGGTTATCTAAACCCTCAAGGGGTTCACTATATATATATTCTCTATATAACATGCATTCATAACCTATTTATAAATATCCTAATCTGTGAATTTTTATTGAATAAAATACAACCATTTTCTATTCAATCTATAAGTAACCCCTTTACATGACACCCTTTTGTATGTAAAAAATGTATAAAAATGGTGTTTTAAAAACCCCTTATTTTGAACTCATGTTATATATACATATACTCATGAGTGACCCCCCTCCCCGAGTCTAAACTGCTATCATAAACCAATACCCAATCCCCATCTTGTATGGTTCTTGGTCTCAATCTATGCCTTTTGTCGAACCGTTTCTTGTTTTGTATCCTTGCTTCCCTTAACTTTGCAGTTGCTGCCTCTATGTCTTCTAACTTTCTTTCCAACTGTCTAATGCGTAAGGCCAACAACTCCTCTCGATTCAACTCCTCCTCCCAAGGTAACACACTTTATGTGACTGTCATCTCTTCTATGGGCATGATAGGTTTTTGACCATACATCAACTCTGTAGGCATATATCCTGTAACAGCACTATGAGTTGTTCTGTCAGCCCACAAAGCATAAGGGAGCAATCGTGGCTACTCTTTTACATTCTCTCCACATGCTTTTGCCAATGCCTTCACAATAGGTGGATGACCTCTTTCACATTTGCCATTTTCTTCAGGATTATAGGCTGAAGTTAAAGCAAGCTTTATCCCCAACCGTGTAGAGAAATCATGAGCCTCATCTGCATCTAACTCACCCCTATCTGCTGTAATTTTTCCCACATAGCCATACCGACAAAAGATCCCTTCTAAGAGAAAAGTACATATGCCATTTATCGTCTTAGTACGTAGAGCTCTCCCTTCCACTTAATTAGTCAAGTCTTCACGAGAAAGCACAAGATACCTCATTTTCCAAAGACCTATAGGCATTGTGACCAAATCCACCACCCACTTAAAATGCAGAGACAATGGATATGTGGGTTGCAATCCATCCCGATGTCTCACAGTTGAATACATTTGACATGTCGTGCATGTTTCCACAAAGTGAGCAACATCCTTATACATACCCTGCCACCAATATCTTTCTTTGATCTTTGTAAAAGTACCCCAAATACCTCTATGACCAGTCCACAAGCTTTCATGAAATTCTTGCATTACTTTTACTTGTGAAGCTCTATCACCCAAAACTTGCAATGGCATACCCTGTTTCTATTTAACATGTTTTCATAAGTATCTATCTTTTAAGAAAAATCAATAGGCTTTCCTCTTGATCTTCTTAAACTCCTCATCTGACCATTCATCTCTCTTTGTTAATGTACTAAGATATTGACCAATTCTCAGCCACTCTCCTGCATATTTGTCTTCCAGAAACACTTCTACACAAAGTTGCAAAACATCTAAAGTATCTTCTCTTTGTTGTCCAAGCTTCTGTTAATGTTGTAGCAACACCTTGCATTGCTAAATTCACACTTTCAACATCATTTTCAGCCATAAGAAAGTCATCTTCTTCCTCCTCATCCATCATCCTATCTTCATTCTCATAGCGTGCTCAAGATAACATGTCTGCTGGGTTATCTCTTCTTGCAATATGCTGAAATTCAAGGTTCAAAGATTTGATATATGCAATCCACCGGAGCATAGCAATGTCCGGAGTAGCACAACTAGTAATCATACCCAATACTGGCAAATAATCGGTCTCAATGACTATATGAGCACCCATAAAATACTCCTTATCACATTTAAGGGCTGTCACAATTCCCCATAATTCTCTTTTTACCTGTGGATATCTTCTCTGTCATTCAGTCAATACTTTTGCACCAAAGCGTATTGCATATCTTTGCCCTTCCTCATCATCTTATCCAATTGCCCATCCAATCCCGATTGGGCTTGTATCAACAGTAATAATGATAGACTTTCCATGTGAATAGTGAGCCTTTCTCAACGTAGGAGCAGATTTTAAGAGTTTCTTCAATTTCTTCATTTCTTTCTGATGCTTCCTTTCCCAATAAAAATTTTGACATTTCCTTAAAAGTTGATAAAGAGCATCGGCTACATGTGCAAAGTGAGGAATCCATATCAAATAGAACACACATGCACCCAAGAATCTACGCACCTCTGATATATTCGTGCATACATCTCGCATTCTATCAATCCCATCTATTTTTGCTGGTGATGGCCTTCGCCCATAAGGCCCACACATATGCCCAACCATCAAAACCTCTTCAACTCCAAAGACAGACTTTTGTCCAGAAAGAGTTAAATGCACCTCTTCTAGACACGTCAAAATCCTCTCACAATCCACAATATGGTTTGCAACAAACTGTCTGCACACATGAGCATCCATCTCTTCATTATTTTCATCCACTACACACCCTTTGATTGGAATATCATCCAAGAAAGGCATAGTCAGTTGTGGTATAAAATCCATGAGTACCCTATTCATAGCATTTGTCATGTGTGCCACTGAGTTTGTTACACCCTGTGGGAGAGTACACATCCGTACAAACCCCAAAGGAGTCTTCATGGTTGTGATATCCCTACTTTCAATTGCAAGCTGAAACTAATCATAACCCGAGTAAAGATCACCCAAAGAATAGATCGCTCTACCTACAAAAGCCTCTGCAAATTCATCAACCACAGGACCGGCACCCACATTTCTTATGGTCACTTTATTGACCGGTTGTATGTCTTAAATAAATCTCAAAGCCCCATTCTTTTTGGGCACAGTAAACTAACGATTTGAGTACGAGGCTAAAGAAGGCTCCAAGATCTTCATGCGAATCTTTTCATTTAACAAATCCATCAGCTTTGGCAAGTAAGCTTTAGGCACTGGAATAGGCCTCAAGTTCCACGGTACATGTGGCACAGTAAATATGACCATAGGAGAGACAACATTTGGATCCACACAACCTATTTCACTTGACTGAAACGCAAATGCTTTCCCATGTCTAGCCAACATCCGCATAAAATAGTCTCTCTCAGTAGGCAAAAGAAACCCTTTTGCACCAACTTTCAATTCCTGTAATGTTTCAGATGTAAACTGATGACCTATATCTCTAGGATCCCATAAGCTTGGCTGCCTTGACACTTTTTCATACTTACCCTCAGTCTCTGGTGGAAGTGGCAAAGCAATCGGTTTTACCTTTTTGTCAACTGTCTTGTACTTTGCCTCCATAAGTGCTTCAGCCCATTGTAATCATTCCTGCTGAGCAAACAATGCTATAACATCATACATATCCAAAGAACATACTGACAACACTCTGTTTTCAGCCTCATTTTCTATATGTATAGTTGTTGAAATTTCAGCCATAGTGTTATTAATATTCAACCCATAAAAGATGCCTGAAATGCCATCATTTTCAGCTAACAATCCCAATGCTCTCAATTTCTTAATAGCCCATTTCATAGATATGCATTCAGCCCTACACATAGCTTCCATAGGCTTAAACCAACATGAATTGTTTGTTGTAAACTGAGAATTACCAATAGTAAATACATGCTTCATTTCATCAAGAGGCGAGTACATCCTCTGAACAACACTACTGTAGCCCCGCATTACAGCGGTGCTTAATGAAAATCCAGGCCTTTGAATTCCCTTGTATTTGGAACCAAAGGAGACTCTCGAAGCGTATCATGATTTCTAGGATGATTAACACAAACAATAAGAAATTGGACTGCTTTTCTCCCATCCTTGCTTCTGACTCTTACATAAGCAGAACCATCATCAAGCACCTTTGTTTCCATACACACACATATAATATAGGGCTGTCCCAAAATCACTGCATATGAGGAATTATCTTGCACAAAGAAGTGTTGCTCTTCCTCTACATCACCAATCATCACTTTTACATTAGGACATGCAGCATAGAGCTCCCCTGAAGAATTATTTGCAGCCCTCATATGCCAACCATGATCAATGTCCACATGCCATGCACCATTTTTATACAATCCACGCTCAATGACATTTATCTCAGACCCATGGTCAACTAAAGAAACACAAGGAGTTTCACGTTCCCCTATTTTCACTACCATTTCAGTGGTAGCTCTAGCCCAATGATTTCTTGTGTAGTGACTTCGAGGAATAAATCCTAGAGTCTCTTCTCTATAATGTTGCATTTGCCTTACTCCACTATGCATATTGCTACAAGACAATGCATTTTCAGCCACTTTCTTCTCTTTTTCACATGCTGTCCAATAATTAGTAGCATCTTGCATAGATAATCCAGTACTTACTTCATGCTCATATTCAGCCCGAATACCCAACAAACCCATTTCCTCTTCAAATTGCAGCAATGCACTAGTGGTATCACCAAGAAACTGATGCTTCCTTTTAATTATATCAATGTTCTCATCATGAAATTCTCGCTTGGCAATGCCAAGCACCTCTCCCAAGGTAAATTCCACCCGACTGTTTAAGATCCGTTCTTCAAGAACCTTCTTAAGATTTGTGGTTGTCTCAATGTCAGATTGCAACTTATATCCTAGCAGCTTGCCTTTCTTTTTTCCCTCTTGTTTGTTATCATGTTTTTGCTCCTGACTAACCTCTTCCATAACATGCTCGGGAGGTGGTTGATTTGCAGCTTTGGGCTGATCCACACTTCTTCTTGTCATTCTTTTAGATGTCCCTGCAATATCTTCATCTCTTTTTCATTTTTCTTCCACAAGTACATCCGTGTTTTGTACCTTTGCTAAATATGCATACACTGAATATGCATCTATCGGCGATTCCCAACCAATTATGCCACGAATGCCTTGCCCTGCATGAGACATTTCACTATCAGTGACCTTTCTCTTTTCAACTGCATGTAAAGCATGTGTCCATATTTCAGCCTTTGGACCAACCATCACTTGGCCATGCATTCTATCTAACTGTAGACCAAAAATAGAAGCATGTACTACCGCATAAGCATTTCGAACAGCCAAGTCTTTCAACAACTTCTGCATACCTCCCTTTCCAAAATTCAAAGCAAGAGGCAATCCCATTTTTTGTGCATGGATCT
Source organism: Lygodium microphyllum (assembly GCF_053477565.2). Taxonomy (NCBI): domain Eukaryota; kingdom Viridiplantae; phylum Streptophyta; class Polypodiopsida; order Schizaeales; family Lygodiaceae; genus Lygodium; species Lygodium microphyllum. The sequence goes on from NC_141136.1 coordinate 541,818, forward strand.
TGCCATCTTTCCAAAATATAAGTTGTCGTGCCAATGTTGAGAATAGCAAATGATGCTTGGTATGTATGCCCATAGAGGCTAAATGTGTGCCCAAAAGAGGCTTGCCCATAAGTGGCTTTGTATGAGAGATATGTATGCTCTAGAAGCTCTAAGAAGAGATGTCCAAAATCCCATATGCGCAGTGAGGAGAGTGAAGAAGCTGGAAAGCTATAAAGATATGTACTTGGTTCACTTTTCAATGGAATACAATTGTACTTTGTCCTTCCAGTTATAGTTAGTGTCATACTCAAGATTGTGTTTATGAGTCCAAGCTAATCTATCTTGGAACCTAATTCACTTGAGTAACAGTTGGTCTATCTAATCTATGTCATCATGAACATTGTCTTTGTGTTTCATCCACCATAGCCATGCTCTAGATCTATGTAATTTTCAACATGGTATTAGAGCCAGTCGAGCATGGCTAGGCTCAACTCAGTTACTCTCTCTCTCTCTCATTGATTTGATGCATCCTAGGTTTTGGCCTTCTCTACCGCCAGCCATGGCTATGATAGCTCGTAGCTCCAAGCGTCTCATTTTGATTGGTGGCTACACTGGACGTTTGCACAGGAGCTTCCTACTCTCAAATTAAGAGTTGACCTTTGCAAGTAGTAAAACCCTAGCACATTGCGTACAGTAGAAAGTCAACCTCCGGATAGTTCTTGAAAGATAGCTGCGTGCTGTGGAGCAATGAAAAAATCTGATGGCTGGCCAGACAGCCAGGGGCTAGACAGGCTAGAAGCCGTAGGAACATTAATGAAAGGTTCAAAAACAGGATGGACATTGGAGTGGAAATATGCCATTGCTTCTCAATTGGTTCTGGGCCAACAGATTCTCTTCAAACTCTGATTTTCAATGGCTTCTTTGATGGAATTATCTTTCAAATGGACTGGGTTTCTCAATGCAATGATTTCTAATATTGCATTTACCTACAAAAGTGTGTACTCCAAGAAAACAATGACAGGGATGAACAACACAAACCTCTATGCATATATTTCAATCATAGCATTGCTTTTATGTATACCCCCAACAACATTGATTGAGAGCCCTGCCTTAATGCGCCATGGATTTGCTGATGCCATTGCTAAAGTTGGTATGACAAAAATTTGTGACAGACCTTTTCTGGATTGGAATGTTCTATCATCTTTACAATCAGCCAACAACAAAATGTTTTACAAAAATTTCCCATAGAGGATCTCGAATTCCCTGAATGGATCTGCTTCCCATAGTGGATGTAAAAACCCTACCAAGATGTAAAGTTTCAAGCCTTAACTTGACTAGGCTGCCAAAGAGCTAGTCTCCTGGTCCATGTTCACATGAACGGGGGGCAAAAGCCAGCAAGGGTAGAGACTCATCATTTAAGGGGGGTGTTGAGAATAGCAAATGATACTTGGTATGTATGCCCATAGAGACTAAATGTGTGCCCAAAAGAGGCTTGCCCATAAGTGGCTTTGCATGAGAGATATGTATGCTCTAGAAGCTCTAAGAAGAGATGTCCAAAATCTCATATGCAACCTTTATCTTCTTCTATGCTTCTTCACAAGTGCAGTAACAGCTTCCTTAACATGTCTCCACTCTATTTTCAAACATGTCTTTGTAGTCTGATCCTCCAACAAATCATCAAGATTCTCTTGAAGCTCAAGATCAGCTGCTTATAGAAACAATTCAATTTTCTGACTTACAAGAGCTTGCTACTCTGCAAGATCCAACAACTCAAATCAACTTTCAAATTCTCTTAACAATTCTATAGCCACAAGATCCTTATTGGGTTGTAAAACCCACTCTTGAAAAGTATTGTGCGTAATCAAACTGGTATCCTCAATATAAAATTCTTCCCTGAGTGTCTTCTTGAAGGCTACCCAATCAGCATCCTGCAAGTATAATTCAGTAATTTGTGCTTTCAGTTCATGAACAATAACACATACAAAATACCGGCTCCATGCAGATTGAGTCACTCCAAAGAATTACATCTTCTGAGCATAGGTATATACATATGCAAATATATTCCTGCCATTGAATATCTTCACCTCACGCTCAACTACTTGCAAAGCATTCATCACAACACTTTCTGTTTGAGCTAAAGCTTGCATCACCTGTTGTTGTTGTTGTACTTGCATAAGCAAATTCATATTTTGCACCAACTGTTGCAAAATATCACTAGAGAATGTATTCGAAGATTCTCCCATCTTGTCTTTCCTTCTTCTGACGACCTTTCACATCGGGTTCACCAATGTCGGAGGGGTTTTTGTCGAAAGGTTAAATCCACTGGGGATCAAAAGTAGAAGGAAGTAGCGATAGGAGATGGAAAAGAAGATAGAGAATACACAAGTGGTAAATACAACAAAGACAAATCACAATGAGTTGAATCAATATGTATTGAAAGAATCTGAAATCTTCGTACTACTCAAAAGCAATCTCCAGGCATTAGTTCTCTTGGAGCTCCTTTGTAGGACAAAACATGCATCAAAATTACAACTTCTTCTTTGCTGCTCGGAACCCACATTTGATGGCTCCATTGGCTCTGAAAGGGGGGTAAAACATTAGGACACCTGCTCACGAATCTTCCAGATCACTCATTATTCTTCTTTTTGTTCAATATGCAGTTTTCAACTTGTATACAGCGATCGCGACGCATGCGATTTTGTCAATCTGTCTTTTTTATGAAAAATCTCCTAACTGGCTGAAAAAGCAACTAGCTTTTTGTATGCCATCCTAATCTAGAAGCTTTTCTAACTTTTTTAGATTTTTATAATAAATAATATCAAATATAGGTTAAAATTATCCAAAACTCTAGTATTTTTGGATAATCCATGCAACTCACACTAATACTAATGGATCAGATCACATTGACTATCTAGATCAATAAAGAAGTCGAATGATGATGCATTCCATAGTTTTTCACACTGTATCCTCATAACATCACGACAGCGGTAAAGATGCCTTTGTCCTTTGGCTCAAGGAGAACCCCACTACTCCTTCCAACGACCCTTGAGTCTCTCCAACAAATAAGCAGTTCTCAATCTGCATAGATCCAAAAACGCCTCCACTCCTCAAATGTAATTGAGTCAAGGGTGGATTCGCATGGTAATCCCAACACTAATAAATCCAACGAAGCCCTCAACAAGTCTAGATGGGCATACACTGACCAGCTTGCTAGAAAAGGTTGTGTTAAGACCCCCAAGTCTTAGTGCGGCAGACACTGACCAGTCTGATAGTATAGACTGTGTTAAGACCCCGCGATCACATAGACCGACAGACACTGACCAACTTAATAGAAAAAGCTGTGTTAAGACCCCGGATGAGTAAAATAAAAGCACTACCCTTAGATTACTAAGGACAACAATCCAATAAGCAGAGGTGAGTGTAAGGGCTTTGTAGCTATACCATGTCGTTATCACCGAAAACACTTATATAGGGAGTAGTAATGACTCAAAGTCCTACCTTGTTTCCACTCTATGTGTGATTCCCTATACCCAATGGTGAACCCTCTTATGTGCGGTGCCATGAGGATGTAATCCTGAGATGTGTCTATGTTGTCCCGCTTCTTTGATTAAATAATACAAAAATATACCTTGAGCTCACATATTGTGTTACCTTTTTGTGCCATGTTGAGTGCATAACGAGTGCAGGTTTCATCCATATACTCGGATTGTAGTGGATGTTTTGAAAATTTAACCATGCAAAATAGGAAGTTGAAATGTCACCGTTTTGGGGAAAATATATGATATTAGACAGGTACAAAACTAAAATAACGTCCAGAAAATAACCGGGTTTATCACGACACTCGTGGATGTTTTCGAAATCCAGCCGAGCACTGATAGGGAACTAGAACTTAATATGCAAACAATTCGCGATGGCAGTAATAATAATAATAGGCACTCACCGGAGTCGATGTAGAGGTGGCCTTGGTAAACGCGAACGTTGTCGATGAGGGGGCCATACCATCCACGGATGTTACTGGAGATGGACAAAGTGAGGTTGCGATATGGAGCGAGAACATCAGGGGCGAAGGAGAAGAAGAGGGAGGTGGTGTGCCATCCGATGTTAGAGACGGAGTAGCCGGTACCATCAACAGAGACAACGGTCGAGTTGACGAGGCCGGTGTTATTATCATAAAAGAGGGAGATGGAGAACGAACCCTTGACGGGGGAAGGATCGTCAGGGTTGGGGGCAAAGTCCAAGAGGAGGGTGTAAGAACCAGAAGAATTAGAAGAAGAAGAAGAAGAAGAAGAGGATGATGGTGATGACGACGAAGGCCCGGCGGCCAGGACTAGAGAGAAGTTTGTGGCGATGGCTCCCGCGTCTCCGCCGTTCAGATCGATGCATCGACGGCTGCAATCGCTGGCCCTTTTCCACCTGCCCTCCGTATAGTCAATGTTGCCATTGGTGACCATCCATCCCCTGATGTCAGTATTGGGCACGCCCAGGATCTCATCATTCCCCCCTGCATCTGCTCCCGAGAAGACGCCATCCTCGAAGCTCCCGTTCTCCAGCCAATTATAACTCGTGGTGAGTGAAGAAGAAGAAGCAGAAGAAGGCGGCTCGAGCACAGTGCTCGTGCAGCAGCGGCTAACCGATGCTAGCCACGACGTCGTGAAGATGAAAACATTGATGAGGCAGAGTATAAGCTGCGCCCCCTGATCAGAAGCCCCGTATGAGTACTGATCAGCCCTTGCCGCCGCCATTCATGTTCAGTTGTAGCTGCTGCTATTTAATATTGCATCAGAGAGGAGAATATTAAATCTCAAGGATATAATTGGCCTCCTCTTAACTGATCTTCCTCTCGCTCTTCCGATTCCTTCAACTGCACTTCATGTTTGATTGGGTCAAGGATCCCAGCTGCCCACGGAAGCGGAAACTGCCTTAAAATTCCAGCCATAAGTTTTGTCAAATATGAACATTTAATGGCGGAAGATGAAGATTCATGGAAGCAGCGGCAGCAGCTTCATTTTTTGATTGAGTCAAGGATCCCAGCTGCACACGGAAGCGGAACCTGCCTTAAAATTCAAGCCATGAGTTTTGTCAAAGATGAGGATTTAATGGCGGAAGATGAAGTTTCGTGAGACCCGTAACTTCACGTACGGTACCCCAGAAGAGTGACTTTTTTTTTTGGGTGGAAACGTTAAAGTGTATTAAGGTAAAAGGAAATGTAGTTACAGCGATGACTTTTTTAGCTGGAAGTCTATCCAAATACGAGAGATGACCATTAGCATGTTAGGCAAAACGAACGGAGGTTGCCTCTATCCATTACAAAAATGCCGAAGAACATACGATTGGTCCAAAACAGAGAAACATCTTTAATTTCACCACTAACTTCATTCTATCTTAATGAAGCTGCATTTCATGCTACAGTGCTGAGCTCTCTTATGTAGATCTTCCAAAACATCTTCTGTAGAGGATGTGGGGGATACTTTCATCAGCTCCTCTTGTCTTGCTATGACCAGCCTTCTTGCTTCTAGTCTCTTTTTTCTTGGGCTTCGAGAACATAAGCTCTATGTTTAGCTTTGGCCTCCACCCACTTTTCATGCTCATGCTCCTTCTCCATCTTGGACTTGATCTGAGGAACCTGCAAACATACCTCATGTAAGAACATATGCATTGGGTCTATATTCTTTTCCTCAAAAATCTTTTTGTTTCTAGCCATCCATATAGCCAAGAGAAATATCCCTCTAAGCCAATTCCAAACAATAGGGGGGATAATTCCATGTATTTCTCCCAGAAGTAATTCTTTCCAAGTCACTGTTGTGGGGGGTGATAAGGAGCCATCAATACCTGCAAGACATTTAGCACATTAGTAGTATCTTTGCAGTTAAGGAACAAATGGGGAATGAATTCCACACATTTATAGCAACGTGGACAAGTCCCATTACCTATTCCAAGTTTGAAAGCCCGGTCATTTGTCCATACTGTGTGATGTAATATGAGCCACAACATACAAGAACCTTTGGGTTGAATAACACTATTCCATATCATTCCAAATCTGTATTTCCATTGAATGGGGTGCCAATTTAGTTTCCCTCTCTTATTAAGCCTTATGTATAAGAAGTTCTTTTTTGTTTTAATATATGGGATGAGTAGAAGAGGCTTATTGTCCGGCCAACAGATTCCTCTGATGTTAAATCTCATTTTTAGTTGAATAGTCTTGCACATCCTCAGGTTCCAGCAGTTAAATCTTTGTTGTATTAATGTGATATCTGAGGGTGATAAAGCATACCTTTCTCTGAGGGAGTCAGAAGTAGCCCTGTCCCCCGTGTCATAGTCCTATATGTCCTTCCAGCTTATTACTCCTTTTTTGTTTAATTTAAATGCCTGACTTACCTGATCCTCTTCTATGCAACCATGGAACACATTAAATCAGATGGAGTCCAGAGCAGCCCATGGGAGAGTAAAGTTTTTAATATCAGACAAAGTAGTCAACTCTCGGTCAAATCTAAACTCCCTTGGATCTTCAGCTTTAACTTACTGAAGGCAACTGTTACATTGATGGCATTCAAATTCTTCCATCTTTTTCACTTACGGGGGTAGAAGTTTTTACAGCTATTGTGCAACAGAATGGCCCAATCTTCATTCTCATGAAAAAAGGATCGAACTACCCATTTAGCTACAAGTTTCTCTACTAAGCTTAATATGTCTGGGAGACCTAGACCTCCTTCTTCCTTGGTTAGGGTACATGTTCCCCAAGACACTTTAGGTATTCTGAGTTTTTCACTATCACTAGCCCAAAGGAAGTTCCTCGCTAGACTTTCTAGATTTTTAAGACCAGATTTGGAGGGTTTTCAACATAATAAAAAATAGATGGTTGTTGGGATAACGACATGCTTTAGTACTAGTCATTGCAAGACATGGGAATGGGCAGAAAATTCATTAGAGTGACATTTTTTTGATAACCTGAAAGGACCAGTAATGCGCCATTTGGAACCAATAATCTGCGCTTGGTGAAATGGATATATAGACTGACGTGCATGCATGCATGCTTTCCTGATGCGGTGGATCTACCTGCTGATTTTTTGATAATGCGGTAGATAATATTATAGTATCAAAAAATGTAGGTATTTTCAAAACTGGCCTAAAGCCTCTTGGCTAGAAAATTCAAGGCCAAGTGACAAAAAAGGGTTACAAAGAGCTAAAAATATTTTTGTACTGACCCAAAAACAAAGCCAAGTGACAAAAAAGGGTTAGAAAAATCCAAAAGAGTTATAAAAAGCTAAAATATAGGGACCTTGTTAAGTTATTCTTGTAAGAATTATCTTAATAATAATAGAATTGCCCATGCTAGGAGTGTGACGTTTTCTATTTTACCTAAAATGCTCTTAACTATAGTGCCAAAGTTGTGTTGGGCTTTATAATAGATGAATGTTGTTGGTTTGGTTCAGCTTTGCTATTGTCTAATACTAAGATGGAACTTTGTTATAATAACACTTGGTAATGTGTGAGATTTTGGTTGTGAGCTGAGTCTCTTTCTAATACATGTTATGCCTTCATTGTCTCTATTTTCCATTAGGGGAGTTTTGAGGTCTCGAAAATGCCTTTTAGGATGTGGAGAGAGTGCTCTAGACCAATAGGAGCAAAGCCTCCGTAACGGAACTTCTATTTAAAAAAATTTAAAAAATCATTTTAAAAAATATATAAATATAATAATATTATGAATTTATATTTTTATTATCTATTTTTAGTCTCTTATATTCATGATTATGACATCTTTTGTATTAATGGCATAGAGTCTCGACTACTTTTATTTAATGATATATCTAGATTAATGATAATGACTGATGTAATCTAAATTCAAATTAGTGAAAAGCATGGCACTCAGTTTTTTCCCTCCTTTCTTTAATTCCTCTATTGTTTTTCCCTCCGTTGTGGTAGCCTAGTCCTCTCTCTCTCTCTCTCTCTCTCTCTCTCTCTCTCTCTCTCTCTTCTACCATGGATACAGAAATTCGACCTTCAACAAGGCGTCCAGGCTCCCAAATCACATCCATATCAGTGTTTAACTCATTCCAAACTAATGGAAGATGGATTCCTACTATCATTAGCAAAGGTAGTTGGATCACCATACAACAAGCAAAACATGGAAAAAGGAAAAGACATGAGAGCTCGTTTATCTCTGCTTGGAAGGGCAGAATCCGAGATTTTAAGCTTGGAGCAAATAAGAATAGCATCAAAGAGGTACTAGTGCAACATGTGTTCATGCATAGAGAGCTATGTTTGGAACCTGGATCTTCAAAGCTTCCAATGCATAGACCAAATTATAAGAATTTGATTCTTAAAGTTTTTCCTTTCTTAAATATGGTTTAGGTTTTTCCATTATAATATTTGTTTTGCTTGTAGATGTCTATCCCTCTAATCTTGAGGAATGGCAATCAGTGGAATCTATTGTTGATGTTATTGATGTTATACATGGTTCAATTGGCGAAGAAATGTATAGAGACAAAAAGAAGACAGAGCTTGCAGAGAATGGAATATTCTTTTATGACCATTCTTATGTTATTCCTATGCGGCGTTGCCAATGGGGATCAATAAACCTTCTTCCTTTGCCAGATTTTTCAAGCTTTGAGTGGCTGCCAAGTCCAGCTACTAGTGAAGGCTATAGATGTAAGATATTTTCTGAGATCCAGAAAGCATTAAAATCTAATATCTCAAGTAGGCTAAGCAAAGTTACTTTGTTTATGCCTATTAATATATTTATTGATTTCTTATCTAATATGGAGATAAGAAGAACAAAAACCATGCTTTCAGTGAAGAGACTAACATATGATCATGTCATAGAATTTATTGATGAAGGATGGGATACAAGGACAGAAGGAAAAATTATATGTAAGAGATATCAAGACTCTATAGCTTGTAAATATATGATTGCTACTCAAAATTTTATCCTTAGCTTTTACTATAGTCGATGGCATTTTGTTGGTAGTAGTCTAGTTGCTTTAGACCAAAATCTTGATGATTTCAGCAAAGATCCTATAGTGAATCTTGATATTTGGTTCAATGAGGATATTATTGCAATCTTAAAGATCAGAAAATCATGTACGCTATATCAAGTGAGGATGGATTTACAAAATGGAGACATTGAACTACCATGCTCCTTTGTATTTCAACTTGACAAGAAACGAGTAAGTTTTCACATCATATTATATCTACTTAGATGTATATCAAGATCTCACTTCCTAACTAACAAACATTTGTAATTTATTTTTTGTAGATATCAAAAAGGAGAGAAAAGAATATACACTGCAAGGACATTCAAGAAAAGATATCTTTACTATCAATATAAAATACATGTACAATTTTTATAGCGGATGTCTATCTACCATCTCTATAAGATATACAAGGGCTGAAGGGTAAATTTCTATATATGAAGGCTTACAAGGCGATATGGCAAAGCTATTTTTTTTTCGAGAACTATCCTTTCTTGGAGTCCTTTTGCCTTTCTTTGATGCCTTGGGTATAGAAGGTGTGGGTAAAGGTGTTGAAGCTATGGCTTCACCTTTCGTGGTTATAGGCACCGCATCTCCTTCATTGTGTAAATCCCCACCAATCTCTATTGTTGGTTGTATACAATTGACCATTATATACTTCAAGAGCTTTGCTCTGACGTACCAAACATGCTCAAATGTATAGCAATCCTTCGAAAACTGTCACACATTTATAGGAAAAAGAGTTTTAGTTCATTATTGTTCTTACAATAGACTATATTTTTATTATCAATGGACTATTTGCAATAAATATCTATCTTAAAGTTTAGCATCTTTCATATTACCTTTACATGTTTATCATCATTAAGATAAACAAAGTTAACCATTCTTCTAGCATTTGCAATCACCCTCCAACCACAAGAATCGCTATCATCCTGATGAGGACACTGCAACCACCAACACAAAGTAAAACTATGAAATTTACGGATGGTAGTTCATAGAATAAACTTATGTTTCAATTATTTTAATCAATAACTTACCGCAACTTGTCTATATTGCATTGTTGCAAGCAAATCAGACGGCATAGGGGGCCTTTTCTCTAGCTCTTCAATTAATCTTTTTGCACCTCTATATATAAAATATATTGAAATGACAAGGAGACCTTGGATAATATAACTTACAATTTAGCATTTCCATGGCTTCCTTTCATAGAGTTGATTAAAAAACATTGCTTATCCACACAGTCTATTGCAATCAAGCTCCAATGAGAACTGAAAGCAATCATATCTCAACAAATTAGTAGGATAAAATCTCAAAAACTCTAATAGAATATTGAATCACTTACTTTTCATTATATGGAATTATAAGGAGCTCCAAAGTATCGAAGTCAATCAGATTGAACCACTGCTCAACAAAACTTGTATCAAGCTCGTTCCTCATAAAGTATGTGATAGATGGATCAAGAACCTTAATTTTTTGTTGCATATTCAAAGGAAACTCATGCATTACACACCTAGAAAAGGCATAGAAATAGTGAGTATAAACAAGAAAAATCTTATTGTTAAAAAAAAATCAAAAAGTAGAAGTAATTATGGGTGGATATGCCTTAGGCTAGCAAGAATAATATTGTCATTTATTTCTCTTCTTTTATCCTTAAGAATCTGAACACAAGCAACATTAAAGGAGATAATCTCAGCTCTTTTGCCTAAGTCACCAGGTAAGAAACAAAACACATTGAATCCTTTTGGATTAGCTGCTTCAAGAAGGGTGGCCAGCTCATTTTCAAAGGGCTCTAGTTGCTCTGCTTCCCTTTCTTCGGCCCTTTGCCTCCTATACTATCTCCATTTATCTGCCTGTTCCTCTTTAGCTTTCTCCTCTTTTTCATGTTGTCTTGTATCCCTCTCATGGGTGACATCCTCAACCTTGGGACCAGAATCATCTTTCTTTCTCCTAGCTAGGGGCACATTAAGGATATTAAATGTCTTCTCATCAGTGAGGGGAACTGGCTCAAGGACCTTTGAAAATCTATATCTTAGCCTCCTAAGAATTACCATGTCCTTTTCCATAAGTGTGAGCCTATGAGCATGAGCAACTCAAATATAGGAATCTTGAAAAAACTCAACTAAAAATCCTCTGTAGCTTCCTGTATACAATTAAGGGTTGTTCTTGTCTATCTGAAACTATCCGAACTATATTTGTCATAAATCTCCCTGACAAACCTTTGAAAAGACAACTTTGGAATTGCATTGTTTAGAGCCTTTATTGCCTTCCTAATCTCCCTTAGGCACCTAACATTTTGAGAAAACTTTCTCTTTGGCTTTGACTTTCTAGAGAGCTTCTCAGGCTTTGAAGATTGATGAATCTTTGATGCTAAACCCCTAGGATCAATCTTCTCCTTCCTTGCTGTTGCTTTAGTCCTAGCCATCTGCCAAAAAAGACATATTACTTCTTGTCCAGTGAAATGCGAGTTTCAGAAGAGAGACCTCCTTGCAGCATGTTATTTTCGCGTTTCACCAGACAACACATAAATAGCAAAACAATCAACAAAACTAGGGAAAACAAAACATTAACCTAAGGAATACCATAAAAATTGCCTACAATCTCTACACCATTAAAGCCATAGAAGCAATGTTATAAAACATTAAGGGAAAGATAATTCTTTATACTACCACAGATTATATCATAGATATGAACTTTTCAAACGCGAGTCAAAGGAAAAGTGCAGAAAACCATACCTTGTCTCGCGCTTTGCTAGAAAAAGTCCATTTAAAACCAATTTTGTGAATAACCCTAGTGAAACGCGAATACGTTCTTCACAACCACAGCTCGAAGACCCTGCTGCATGACCACGAAAATGTGAAACAAATTTGGCAGTTGTTTCCCTTTATTGGGGGACTTTTCTAAAAATTGATGGTACATGCATTAATTGGCAGTGTGTTAAGTGGAACACGTGCACACATATTTTGAGATATTGTTATTCCCGAAAAAAGGGACTGCGCACATATTCTAAGATATTTCATGCGGTGTGTTAACACGTGCGCACGTATTCTGAGAAATTTCATGCGTGCAGAAATATTGAAAATTTCCTCGAAATTTACGGTCGCCTTTATTTTGTCATCATTACGTTAACTTTTTTGTTGAAACTATCAACACACATTTAACAATTAATATAAAAGCTTTTCGAAATCATCTTCTCCGATATTGTCTTTCTTTCTCTCAAAATTTTACTTCAATTTGTCTTCAAGGTCCTTGCTTCCTATTTGAATAGCACTCCAACAATTTCAGATAGGTAACAAAATTTTGTTATTACAAGTATTCGAACAAAATTTTATTAATTAGTATAGAAAGAATTTTTAACAACACTTGAAAAATCACAGATGTCATGTGTTTTATGTCTTTCAAAAGGAGCATGGCACTTCCAGAAAGGATTTTATCACAAATTTGTGTGTTTTAATAGAATTAATTCATAGTTCATGTTTCTCTTCTTGTTCTACATCTATTGACCGATGAAACGCGAAATAATGTCTCTGGTTAGTGATGTCTTCTTAACTATCACGTTTCACCAATCAAATGTTGAAATAACGCTTGTTTTCAAGTAGTGTCCGGTGAAACGCGAGTTCTTCACCGGCTTTGGCCTCTGGAGACCTGTTTTCGCATTTCATCAGTCACATAAAAAAATTTCTCATTTTTCAATCTTTTGTCTTGTGAAACGCTATTTTGAGGCCTCTTTCCATGGTTCTATCGCGTTTGATTGGACATTGTTGCCATTCTGATTTGTTTGCAGGGATAAACCTTTTGTTGGTCAAGATGACAAAGAGAAAGCTATCTTTGGAAGGAATAAATGAGGAGGAGCTAATGAAGACTTCTGATGATAGGCTCTTTGATTTCTTACACACAACTGGAAATTCTTCCAAGTTTAGCTATATTAGGGAAATTTTCAATGTTCCTTTTGATTTGAAAGAGTTATTGGAGGATCTTGAAGATAAACTTAAGGAGTACATATATTTTTATGATAGACATGTGCAAGGTTTAGAAGTTAATGGATTTGTTCATTATAGTGATGTCATGGGAGCCACAAGTACAGCCAGATCAACTTTGCTAGGCAGGTTCAACCTCATTGATGAGGAATTCAGGAAGAGAGAAACATGTTGCCCTTTCCACAGGTATCAACACCAATGCCTTCTGATCCACAAGGATGTTGGATTTATTGTGTATCTTCAGTACATGGAAAATTCTTATCCAAATATAGCTCAACAGAGAAAGCTATAGGATATTGCAAGTATGGATAAGGAGGCCGAAGAGAAGGAGGAGATGTTCCAAGAAGATATTGAGAATCAGCTTGTCCAAGGTTTTGATGTAGGTTTTTTTAAGAGTGACAATATCACAATGGTGGAAGAAAAGGAGATCGAGCCAAGTGCACAGCTTGATGAAGAAGGTCCTCTTGTATGTGTTCCAACATTTCCCACTTATCTTATCAACAAGAAGAGATATGTGTTGCTAAATGATATTCAACATCTTTTTTATCTTAGAGAAGATTATTGCTTAGCAGTCCTTGCAGGTTGGGGCCAAAATGACATGAATTTTATAGGTTATGAACAAGAACCACTAGCAAGTCTTGATGTTGAGGGAGAGAATTTCCAAGACAACTCTATAGCCTTACATACATGTATTAATCAGATCGTAGAATACGAAAAGGAGGGGCTACCTATAGAAGAAGAGTTCTTGCAGGTCCAAAAGAGACTTCGTATTGATGATATAGGGTATGAAGAGAGATTGAAGTCTCCATCAGATGAGAAACCCAAGAGTTCAATAATTATGATGATAGTCTTCTCAAAGAAGACAAACACCCTAAGGTATGAAATATAATTCGAAGTTACCCATTGAGTTTATGTTAGACTTTATTATGCATTATAGATAAATATCTTATATCTTATACTGTTGTGGTTTGTTGTGTAGATTGAGATTGAAGATCTGGACAAATTTCTTGGAAGGGCCAAGGGGTCTAGGCCAATGAAGCTTGGGAAAAATCAAAGCCTTGGCCATTATATTGGAAACTTAAACAATCAAAAAATTGTAATATATCATAGTAGATTGTCAAGCTCTCCAAGTCTACCAATGATGGCTTTGAGAGCTATCTCAAAGGTAATTGGATCTCAAGTTTTCAGCAAAGGTTTGGACAAGATCATTTTAGTGGAGAAGGAAGAAGTCATAAGAGTTTTTGGCTTCATGCCTGGATACAGTGGATCTAGAGCTGGATATTTTGGAGTTCTTGGCTCCTATTTGCTCTCTTATGTAGGAGATAATAAGAATTTGAAGCTTCTTCCAAGCTATCGGAAACAGGAGTTTTTGAAATACAGAGGTCTTATTGAGTGGGATGAAACAAAAGATTCCTCTAGAGGCCCTGTCGAGCTACCTGAAACCAAGGACTCCTCTGAAGGCCCTGTTGAGGTGCCTGAAACTAAGGACTCCTCTGGAGGCCCTGTCGAGGTGCCTGAAACTAAGGACTCTTCTGCAACACAATCAGACTAGAAGATGCCAAAGATCAAGGGTTTCTTGAAACCCATCTTTTCCCAACTCTTTGTTTGGTTTGTAACCATTCTGTAAATCTTTGCTTTGCGCAAGAATTTAAATATCTATCTTTTCTTCTTTGGGTAACAATTTGTATAGTCCTTGCTAAAGATGATGTATTGCTTGATGTGGTTGTATCTTTAAGCTTGAATTTATGCCAGATTTGTCGATAGAACCATTGAAAGACCTCTAATAAATTGTTGGCTTTGTGTCTTCCACCTCCATGTCTTGTGTGTCTGAAATATTTTGTTCTTGTTTGATAATGTGATTTTTCCATACCTTGGGTTGACCAGATAGAAAGAGATCCATATTGTTTAATAAAGTATGGAGCATGGTTGTATAAAATATGCTGCATAGTCAACAAATAAAGAAAGTTATTAAAAAACGTTATATGAGTTCGACAATGAAGAAACACACATATACAAACTTCTTACCATATAGTGAGTAAAGTGTTGATCACCGCAAGCTTCTTTCATCGCCTTTTTGAAAAGGTTCAATTGGTTTTTAAAGTATTTGAGATCATCATCATTCCATCCAGTCTTATCACAATAAAAAAACACTTTGTCTAGTGTTTCCCAAACTTTAGCTTTTCTATTCCGAGCTTGTCCATTATCAGTGTGATCCTTAACTGCATTATGTAGGGATTTCCACTGATTAAATTTAATAGTTGAGCCACCATTTCTCGAGTTTATCTTGCCAAGTCTCCCATGAAAGCCTAGAAACCTTCTAGCCTTTACTCCACCAATAGATGGTTTTTTTGGGACACAATTACCATCCTTAGACCTGAAGATATGGTTCAATAACAACATTGCCATCATGCAAACCAATTGCAAAGAGAACTTTTTCAACCTTTGTTATAGCATCTGTTCTAGTTGATAATGGCTTCAGCTTCCATGCAAATCCTATATAGAGATGAACAAGCTTTTCAATTATCCTGCAAAGTGCATAAAGTGTACAAATATGGGCATTCGCTAAAGGAATGTCCAAGACTAGTTTAAACTGTGGATCCTTATTGTGCCTAGAGGGAGCTCTATTCCAATTACTTGAGTTTAACTCTGTAGTAGCTGGTGACATGCAGTATAAGCAAGGAGATCTCGAGTTGGCTCCCTTTGATACATTATACATGCATTTGAGTGTCTTTAGGTCACCAGCTATGTGCCACTCAATCTTGTAGCTCCCAAATCCTTCAACAAATAGCTCTTCTCCTGCTTGTTGCCTTTGAATAACATTAGGTATTGATGTTTGATGAAAAACCCAATATAATATAATATACCAATACTATCTAGTGTCTTCAGTACTAACTCAGAATCCAAAGAATGATCCTTTACAAATGACTCCAAACATTATTTCTTTGCCTTTTTAAATTTTTCCTTGTTCAAAATATCCTTTGAAACTACTGAAGGAAGAAGATGATAATAAAACTGAGCTGCTTTTAAAGGATCTCTTTCACTTACATTTGGTTGTAGAAGAGATCTAAGCAAAATTAACATCACAAATCAATACAAGTAATTTAAATAAAGCCATATTTAATATTTTCAAAGTGAAAAAAAATATACCTTGCTGCTTGGATTCTTTTACCACAGCCTCCTCCTCCTCGTTTGAGATTCTCAATATTTTTAAGAGCTCTTTGTCGATTTTGAAGGCCTAATAAAGTTTGCTTTCGTTGATAAGCTTTGATATGCTTTTCCAATGAATGAATTTTTTGTTGACAATCCTCTAGCTTCTGCAACAACTCTATATTGTGTTTCATCAAAAGATGATTCTCTAGTCCAAGGATATCCTTTTCTGCAACAAGGTTAAGTGTATAACCTAAAAATCCATTGTAGCCATCACCAATAAACCTCATTAATGATGAGCTATTATAGAAAGGAGGAGTGCTATTTCTGCTAGGATCTTTGGGATATAGCTTTCCATCTAACCAAAGATCAATATTCTTCTTTCCTTCAAACCTCAGTATATGTTTCATAGACTCTGTAACCGTGATAGATTGTGTTCTCTTTCTTATTGGTTCATACTCACTATCCAACTCAATATGAAGATGATAGAGAGGTCTTTTATGAGAGCTACAGAGATCATTGGATGATTGATCCATAGCTGAGTGACAGAGATCATTGGGTGATTGATCCATAGCTAAGGATATGATTAGAAGCAAGAACGAAAACAAAGAAGAGACTACTAAGGAGGAGAAAAAGGCTTGCCTTTGTGCGTTGGCGCATACATCAGCAGCTTCTGCCTTGGACTCCGCAAGCACTCTCTCGCACTCAACCACTGCCAAGCATTCTGTTAAATGCTTAACTCTTTCAAAATTATTCTTTTCCCACTCACTGGCTCTCTCGTCCATCTTTTTTCTTCCCTCCTCTAGCTCACTTGCCAAGGTTGTCACGACCTGTTGTTGCTCATTCGTTAAGAACCAGAGTTGGTTCCTTTCCCTAGATTTTCGAGCTAGTTGTTCTTCAACAATTTCTTTTTCCTAATTTGCAATGCGGAATCTTTTTTCTGCCTCAGCAAATAGCTCTGACTTTTCTTGCACAAGCTGCTCGTGACTTTGGATCTCTGTAAGGTGCAATCTTCTTTGGGTGAAGGCCATGGCCATGAGGGTCTCTATGTCTCCCTTGCTAATCTCCAATGCATCTTGTAATCGTTGTGCCTCATTCTGCAGCCTTTGTGCTTCTGCTATGGGAACTCGCGGCCTTTCTTGCTCTAGGAACTTTATTTCCCTCTCCAATCTATCTTGTTCTTCAAGTTCATACCATAGCCAGAAAGCTATGGCATCTTCTTGTCGCTCACTTGGCTCGCCCTCCTGAGCTTCTATATGTCCGTACCTTTCCAATTCAGCAGTTCTCTGTTCCAAGTCAGCATACTGCTGCACTAGTAACTTCAAGCTTCGCTGCTTTGCCACCAGGTTCTGCTCTTCATCTTCCAACCTTTGTCTTAGGCGGATCTCATTGTCATGGGCTTCCTTGGTCTTTGCTTCCAGCTGATCTTGTAGCGCTTTCACTTCCCTTCTTCGATCGACTCCTTGCATTGAAACTTCTAGCCTTAAGGCTATCAAAGTTTCCTTTTCTTTCTCTAACTCCACTAGGGCTATCTTCTTTTCTTTTTTTTCCTTGTCCAATTGTGCTAGAATCTCAGCCACATAAGCGTCGTAGTCGGCACCAAGTGGCATGCGAGTAGGGGCTGTAGTGGTTGATGCCTCTAGCTTCTATCGTTTTGGATCTTGCCTAGACTCGCCATTTGCAGTAGCAGGCCTTTTTGCTCCGGCTTCTGGTACAATTTCAGCCACTTTACTGACAAGCAGCTACATCATGCTCATCAGTTGGGCCGTCCCCCATCCCCCCCAGACTGCCTTCAGAGGCTTGTATACATGATGTATTTGTGACTTTGCATCAGCTCCAGCTAGTCTGTTGAGCATGAGCACTCCGTTGTAATCAATTTTTTTGAGTAATATAATTAGCCACATTTTATTTGTTAAAAAAAAAAAGTAGTTGTACAATCATCCCTTGCTATAATTTTATCATTTTCAGAAAGAAACTCCTCTTCACTGGTGAAGGCTTTCGACCATAGGGGTCACATATGGCTAATTCCATCAATCTTAACTGGTGAAGGCTTTCGACCATAGGGGTCACATATGGCCTACAATTAGCACCTCCTCAACACCAAAGACAGATTTTGCATCCCACTCTAGAGAGGGCATGGGTTGCGGGGTGGTTGTGGTTGTGGTCTCGATTGGTACTGGCACAAAGGAGGAAGGCAGGGGGTGCAACAGGGACTTGCCCTTGCCCACAACTACTGGGGCCGTTTCCACACTGCCACTTGCTTCAGCTTCATGGCGGGGAGCTGAAGGATCGATCTCTCCTCCCCCATGGGTTTCTTCAACAAATCTACGAGTGGCCTCTGCCAACTCAGCCAGTTCTTTCATTCTTAGTTCTTCAAGTTCCTCCTCTGCCCTTCTTTGCCTCTCTTTTTCTGCCCTCTTTGATTCTTCTCTAATTCATTCGAGTTCTTCTTCTTCTTTTTTCCTTCGCTCCTCCTTCACCCTTCTTGACTGTCTTTGAGCCCTCTTCATCTGGGATCGCTCTTCTTTGCTCAGTCTTTCTTTCTTCTTCTTCTGGCTCTTGTCACTCTTCTTTTGCTCCCATGGTTCAGCCGCTTGAGTGGGTGGTACCTCCAGCTCTCCTTTGTCGCTTATTGTCTTTTCACTTGAGCCTTCTTCCCCGCGGTGAGGTGAGCTTTGGTGCACAGCTTGCTCTTCATCTACACGAGCATCCTTGATAGCCTCATCGATGATTTCTGTCTGGACACCACCATATCTGATTATGGAGGCTTTCGAGGCAGGCTTTTTCCTTACGGATCGTGAGGTAGAAGCAAGAGACTCCCCACCAGCTAGTGATGCGATTGGAGCCAAGAGCGCGACTGAACTCTTGATAGTTTTCTGCACAAAACCATTCCAATCCACGTCCTCTGGAACTCCCACAGCGATGCTTTCTAGTAGTAATGGCACCCCGATTCTGTTCATTAAAGCATTGTATCTCTATCTTGAGAAAAGGGTGTGGACCATTTTAGCTTGCATCCTTGTTGCGGGGTTTGGAATATCAGCCAAACTGATTCCATCCACTGTGTGCACGTCCTCTTTTTTGACTCCCATCATGGTATATACATCTCTTCTTGGGTGCCTCTCCTTCTTGGACACAAGCCCTAGGGCTTTCTCGACGATAGCTGCATTAAGGGGCACTTGCACCCTTCTTTCCTGGTCACCAATCCTTACTGTGACCGTGCCACAGCTCCTACCTTCATCAAAGCTCCTTAAAAAGTCAGTGCACATGCTATAATCTACAGCATGTCCAACCTTTTCCACATACTTTCGGAGGTTGCATTTATCCACCAACTCCTTCACTGCCGGCTCCTCCAGGATGGCCTCGTCCAAATTCAAGGTATG
This sequence comes from Lygodium microphyllum, assembly GCF_053477565.2. Lineage (NCBI taxonomy): Eukaryota > Viridiplantae > Streptophyta > Polypodiopsida > Schizaeales > Lygodiaceae > Lygodium > Lygodium microphyllum. Next base: position 561,267 of record NC_141136.1, read on the forward strand.
TTTGAACATGAACTAGCTAAATCCACGCGTTTCAACACTGATCCCATACTTTGTCAGCTCCTCTTCAGTAAATGGAAGCTTACCCCCCTTTTCTTGTCCTGCCATGGTAGGTGCATGTCATTACACCATGCCAATATTAGCGTTATGAATTAACTCATCACTAACAAAAACCCAAGTAAGAATGCGTGTGACAATTTGCCGTGCTGCTTCAGAGGTCTAAAACTTGGAAATAATTCAAAAGCAACATCTATTTCCTCCTTGCATTCTTTCCTATTTAAATTCAGTTGATCATTTTCATCCATCACTACACCTTGCTACATCACTTGGCTCTCACTTTGCTCCCCCCCTTCCTTAAGTTTTAAAGGAATCCTTCCTAGGATTATCAAGGGAAGAAGGAGGACTCACATGGACTGTGTGGGGTGAGTTACTTGGCCAACAGCCAAGTATAGAGGTTAGGGTTATATTCCAGCTGGGCATGACGATCAAGGTCACATGGTCATATGGAAGCTTGGGTGATATAGGTCAAGACATCATGAAAGATGTCCCCGGAGTTGAGGCGGCTAGCAACGTGCAGTTCCTCTTCCGTAAGGAATTGGTCAATGTAAGGGTGGGCTAACACATGGTCATCTAAGTGTATGTTGCATGTAATGGCCAAAACCCTAAATGAAAGAGGTGTTGTTTTGATTGCCCTTCTTTGCTCAGCATTGGTCATGATGTGGTAGCCTTTTTTCTCCCATTGGAGTCGCAAGGCATACCACAGTTGTAAGAATGAAGAATCAGAGCTGGCAAGCTGCGTGAGCTCCTCCAGTTCTTGTTGAGGTGTAGAGCGAGCACGCTTGTGGTACGAGGTAATTAATCTTCTTAGAATGGCTTGCTCCTTTGAGATTTCTCCATTATTCGACGGTCATAAATTCGTAGTCTTCCCAAGTGCATAGCAACGCACGAACATCAGAAGCAAGGGGCTCATCAAGAAGTCCTAGGTCAAGCCTCTCATAGCTCCTAGCGAATGTAGTGAAGGTGTTATCTAACTCCTTGATGCATGTCACTACGTCATCTCCCAAGGTCTCAGCAAGATCCTTGGCCACTGAAAGGAAAGATCGTCTTTCATACGAAGACCTAAGACCTGCTAGTGGTGATGGTGCAATTGGGATGGACAGTGGTGACTCCATTGATGGCGTCACATGTGGGACTTTGCGCTCAAAAGCACTTTGAGGTGCTGCATGGGGCTCCAGTGGCATTGAAGGTGTGCTACATTCCATCTGAGTCGACATGGGGGTGCTCAACTCCTCTGACTTGGATAATTTTGGGGCATCTAGCTTTGGACAATAAATGAGTTGGGATTCATTAATCACAACTGGTGCTGGTCCAGCTTGCTTTGTAGCCTGGGCTCCATATGTGCAAGCCTCTCTAGCTGGAGTGAGGTTCCTTAGAGTTGAGCCTCTTGAATGTCCACTCTTAGGCACCCATATCCAGGGGTTGCCCTCATAGTATCCTTGTGCCCTCATAGTATCCTTGTGCTCGCAAGAGATCTTTGGGGATCCATCAAGGCAGGATTGTGCGCCTAACCGATAGCATCTGAGCTGCTTCTTAGACTATGACTAATAGTTTTTGCGTTTAGAAGCACGTTTTTGTGGTTTACAAGGAGGTGACCCTTATCGTTTTGGCACCCATATGAGCGCGGACTCCTTGGCCTTGTGAATGGCCTTAGTGGGCTTGGTTCTAATAGTTTGAGTGTGGGGTGAAATATCATAGCCCTTCTCCCTAGGCTTGGTCATAGGCGTGGTCGTAGGGGTCTCTATCGGTGGCTTTACAATTGTAGAATGATCAAGATAACCCTTGCTAAAAGTGGTCACTATGCACACATTGCCCATAGCAAGATAGATGCGTTCTAGGTTGTAGTCCACATTGCAGTTCATCTGCTTTTTAAAAGCGCAACCTAGTAGTGACTTATTACCAGTCCCCTTAGTGTTTGGCAACACATAAAAGAAGACTGGTATACTTTCAGACTCAATAGAGACAGCCACTTTGCATTTTCCTAAGAGTGAGTAAGTGTTGCCCCCAAATGGGATGAGTTTAGCATTTGTGGGCTGTAATTTAGATTGACCAATGCATCTCCAATGGTCATGCGTCTTGATACTACAGTCGGCACCTTCATCGATCAAGGCATCAAAAGAATACGTCAGTTCTACAGTGACCGTGATTCATAGGTAGGCGGGTGCCACTGCTTCTTCATCTTGATCTGTCAGTTCGGTAATAGTGGCCACGCAGACATTGATAAGGGCTTCAAGCATAGGTGGCTCATGCAATGGATGGGGGATAGTACTTTTTCATGCAACTGCCATTGAAGAAGCCTATTCCTTCACCTTCGAGTGTCTCCAATTCAACATTGCCTGTTCTACTAATTGTACATGCTCGGAAAGGTCCTAGTCCTCGAAATTTCATTTTCTGTTTGTGACCCTTCACAGAGTATAGTAGAACGAGGTCCCCCTAATCAAAGTTGCGCTGTTTGACATGTTTGTCAAACCACATCTTTCTTCGTGCCTTCTCACAAATCAGAGCGTGGGTGGCTAAGAGTCGAGTCTCCGTGAGACGCTCTAACTCTACTAAGCGGTTGGTCCAAGCCTCTCTTCCCTCCCAACGCTCCTGGGCTGCTATCCTTAAGCTAGGAACAAAGAACTCTAAGGGTAGAATGGCCTCCGTTCCATAAGTCAACCTAAAGGGCATATGTCCTACAGCCGTCTTATAAGCTGTACGATAGGCCCACAAGGCCGCCATTAATTTGTTATCCCAGTCACTTTGTGATGTGGATACCACCTTCGTAAGCGCGTTGACTAGGATTTTATTCGTGGATTCTACTTGGCCATTTGCTTGAGGGTAGTAGGGCGAGGACCTTCTATGAATGATTAGGAAGGTTGAGAGCAGGTGGGATATCACTTCATTAATGAAGTGCGTGCCATGATCACTTACTAGTTCAATTGGACAACCAAAACGTGAAATGACCTGCTCCCACAAGAACTTTGCAATGGTTCTAGCGTCGTTCTTCCTAGTGGCTCTTGCCTCTGTCCACTTCATCAGGTAATCAATTGCCACAATGATGTAGCGTGCCTGGGAGTACTGTGCCACAGGACTGATAAGTCCAATGAAGTCAATGCCCCATTTTTCGAAGGGCTATCATGCTATTATGGGGGTCAACTCCATCTTATCCTTGCACACAGGCACCTTAGTCCTCTGGCACTCATTGCAGTGTTTTTTAAATTTAGCAGCATCACAGAATAGGGTGGGCCAGCATAGTTGGGATTGTAGCACCTTACAGGTTTTTGTATCCCCACTAAAGTGTCCTCCAGCTATTCCACCATGCGCTTCTCTCAATACATCGTGCATCTTGTGCTCATACACACATCTACACAACAAACTGTCTTGTCCTAGCCTATAGAGTTGGCCAGCGATTAGTTGGTATGGTTGGATCTTTAAGATAAGTCTCCTTAGCTTAGCTCTCTCAATAGGTCTCTCAGGTAGACCATTCTCTAGCACTTGAACTACATCATCGGCCCAATATGGCATCAGATTGGCTCTAAACAAGTCTCTTTTGCTAGACAGGTCAAAGAGATGAGCGTCCGGAAGGTCGTCAAGTATACCTTGTCCAACAGCTTCTCCTATGGGTATGCGGGACATGTGATCAACCATGTAGTGTTGCTTTCCCTTACGTACAACCACAGAGAAATTGAATTCCAATAAGAGAAGTAACCATCTAGCTATGCAACCTGTAGTTCACGGCTTGTTCATGAGATAAAGCAAGGCTTGATGATCAACGAAAAAGATGAAGGGGATGACCAACAGATAATGCCTAAATTTCTTTACAGCAAACACCATGGCTAACCCTTCCCTTTTTGTAGTGGAATAGTTCATCTTCATTTTAGTGAGTTGCCTATTGGCAAAACTTACGGGGTAATCTAGGTTATGCTCACCAGGCTGGCATAGAACAACTCCAATAGCAAACTTAGAGGTATCTATGTGTACATGAAACGTTATGCTCCAGTCTGGGGCTCGTAAGATTGGTACAATGGTGAGAGCCTTCTTCAACTCTTTATATGCACGCTGGCATTCCTCAGTCCACTCGAATACGATCAGTAGCTTGTACAATGGTCTAGCAATCAGTGTGTAATTCAGTACAAAGCATCGATAGTATCCCGCATGGCCTAAGAAACATTGAATGCCCTTGTAATTAATGGGTGGTGGTAGGTCGACAATGACCCTGACTTTTGAGAAGTCAGTGCCAATGCCGTTCCTTGACACTACGTGCCCTAGGATACATCCGTGCTTCACCCAGAACTGACACTTTAAGGGGTTCAATGAGAGGTTGTATAACCGACACCGTTCAAAGATAGCTTGCAACTTTTCTAAGTGTTCGGCCCAACTAGAGTGTACACATAAGTCGTCTACGAACACCTCTAGCTCGCGTCTAAGCATATCCTTGAAGATGGTGCACATTAATTGTTGAAGGTCTCAGGCGCATTCATTAGCCAAGGGCATAACGATGTAGGCAAATACACCCCACTCCGTGGTGAAGGCAATCTTGTGCCTGTCGTCAAGGTGCACTTGCACTTGATTATAGCCAGAGAAGCCATCCAAGAAGCTGTAGGCTTCTTTGCATGCTACCCTCTCCAGCATGTGCTCCGTATACGGTAAGGGGTAGTTGTCACTCTTCGTAGCGACATTAACTTTCTTGTAATTCACGCACACTCAAATTTTACCATTCTTTTTCATAATGATCACTATAGGTGATACCCAATCCGTGTGCTCAATCTCATATATAAATCCCGCCTTCATGAGCTTATCGATTTCCTCCTTCACTGCACAGGCATGTTTGGGATTCATAGAGTAAGGTCGTTGCTTTGTTGGCACCGCATCTAGAACCATTGGGATATTATGGGTCACAATCCTAGGATTGACTCCTTTAAGTTCCTCCAAGGACCAAGCCAACGCGTCGACATACTCTCGTAGGAGAGCAACAAGTTTAGCCTCTTCATCCTTGGTCAAGTTGTCAACAATGAACACAGGTCGAGGCTTCTCGCCTTCCCCTACCAAGTTGACCTCTTTGACCTTGGTGGGTCCCTCCATTGGCTCACTGGTTTGCCCTTGTCTCTTTGCTCCTAGCAGAATCACCACTCTATCACCCTTCTTAAACTTTGTGAAGCGTCTAGGGAGATCCTGCGGCTTCTTTTGCCTCTCTACTTCTAAGTCCTTAGTTCACTTCCTAGCCTCCTCCTTTAGCCGTCTCCGCCTTAGGTGGACTGGCAAGTCCCCTATGGTGCGTCTCACCTTAGAGGGTCGGGGTATTTTGGGATCACTCTCTGTACTGACTTCTGACTCCGAGTTAAACTCACATCCCTTGCTTGAGGAAGGAGTTTCGCCAAGGGTCGTAATTCAGTAGGTGCATCCGTCTTAAGCACTGGAATTACCAATGGTTGAGCCACTCTTGCCAGCTTGTAATCCATGGCTCCTATGTGCTCCAACCAGGATCTATCGCACTCCATCCGCATGACTCCTCTTTCATTCCAGCATGCCCTTTCCCTTCTAGGCCTAGAGTCTTCCTTGATCTGTTCGATCGTTCTCCCTTCAGTGTCATATTCTATCATGTCTAACTCTTCTTCACTCTCGTCTCCAATAGAGTGGCAGTCCTCGTACTCCTCATCATCAGAGTCTTGCCCCTCTGACTGCTCGTCATCCCCTAGGCTTTCCTCTCTAGTCTCCTTTTCGTTAGTGACTAAAGCCCAATTGTATAATAGGTTCAGATCATGAATTTTGGTCCATTTCCACTCAGGCTTAGCCAAAAGATCACTTAGGGGTTTTAGATTGGCAGTCATGTTGCCCTTCAGTTTATCGGTCAGGTACTCTATAATTTCTTGAAGCTCGAGCTTGTTGGTGGGGATATGGAACGAGACCAGTTTCCCTGGGTTACGTGAGCTTCCTGCCATCATGCAGAGTGGCACAATGGGCTCCCTTGTTGGCATGCTTGGGGATTTAGCAGCTTGCCTATATAGCTCTTCCTCATCTGAGAACGGTAGGTCAATGGTTGCCAAGATGTGCATCCAATCCCGCTCGTCCTCAGGGCAAGGAATGTACTTGGTCAATGACCCATAGGGTTTGCTTGCCTGTGCATCACCTTTTAGCATGGTTGAGATAGCCTTAAGGTCGGCTGGGATAGTCTTCCAGGTATCCATCTCAACCCTTACCGCTTCTGTTCTATTCCCCAAGAAGATGAGATTGTTACCCCAATCTTCAATAACTCAAGTGTTCCTCATCCAGGGTCGACCTAGCAGTATGTCGTAGTCCACTCCCTTCATGACAATGAAGTTCACGGAAAATTGCACCCCTACGACCTTCACTGGCTAGTTCTTTAGGACCCTGAATGGTCTGACCTTCATTCTGTTGGCCAATGTGACATTGAACCTAGCCGTTTCCACAGGTGGGTTTTCCCAGGCTTGTAGAACTGCGTGGCTCAAGACGCTGACACCAGCGCCTATGTCTACGATTCCTTTTTGTGTTACATCCCCCAAGGCTAAGATAGGTAAGACTGCATGCATCTCAGTGCCTTCCCAGAAAGCATTGACACGCAGTGACCTTGGAACTGAGTGTAGCGTTAGGCTTGGAATCTCCGTAACTGTGTCCTGCTCTTGCAAGTCATCGGCAGTGTGCTCCTCTTTTCCCTCCACCTAGTGCTTTAATTCTTGCCATAAGGAAAGGTGATGCCGAAGCAGATCTCCTAGGCTCAAGGTTACTGGCATGGTTACTAAAGTGGTGAGGAGGTTGCTGGGAGGTTTCCTTCCTCCTTGGTCAGCACTCTTTGGCCATATGTCTTGGTTAGCTTGCTGACATGCTTCTTCCTGGTCTTGCCTTTGTGGCATCTCATGTGGTGTGGATGTGTTCCCCAATTGAGGTCGCGACGGTGAAACGGGTGTACTCACACTAGAGAGATCTTCAATTTGGTCTTCCAGTATGGGCTCTACGTCCTTAAGGTGTTCTTGGGCATCCTTGACCCACTCCTTGACTTTGGCTATAGCCTCGAGTTGCCGTTTGGGGTGGGGGTATTTCCCTACCTTAGCACTCCCTAGTTCTGCTGTCTTAGGAGCTGAGGTCTTTGCCTCTGCATCAATGACCCTCTTTTCTGTCACTAGCATTGTAGCTTCCTTAGTCTTAAGGGTAATCTTTGTGTCTGTTCTCTTTCTCCTTATCCTCCGACTTTTCTTTTCCAACGAGGCTGCATCTAGGTTACTTGGCCCATGCAATGAGATGCCTGCCTATTTTGTCTGTGCTCGCGTCATGACATGTAGTGGGATGGGCATATCCTCACTGTCAAAGGTCTCCACACCGAACAGCCCCAAGAGTACTGAGGGCACGTTGGCAGAACTAGTTGATGGCTTCCGTCTAGGACAGTCAGGAAATAGGTGTGTGATTCCACATTCGGTGCATCGAAGGTCAGCTTTGTCCTTGTTTGCATGTTCCCTTTCTAGGCAGCGTGATGAAATATGGCCTGGATGACCGCAAGTCCAGCATGAGATTGGATCTTGGCTTGGTCCTCCAAAGCCTCTGCCTCTTCCTCTACCTAGCGCCATCACTGGTACTGGTCGATAGTCCATCAGGACTAGATTTCCTTCCTCATCATAGGATATGTATGGGTTCACGTAGGTCTCCTCTTCACTAGGATCTTCCACATAGTGAACAGGAGCATCACTCGGTGGATGGGTTACATAGGGCCCTGGTGGTCTAGGTATGCCTGTTGGGTTCATCTCTAGCCTAGGAATTGCCGGTCTTGTGTCATTTGGTGCTGGAAGTGCAAACTGGGCTCCCCTGCCAAAGAGGTTAGGTGGCCTGTTGCCTAAGTATGGAGGGTTGTATTGTTGCACATATGGGAACCTCCTTGGCAGTCTGCAATGTAATGCGCCATGATCGAACCTACCATAGTTTGAGCACGGCCTAGATCTAGGATCTTGGCACTTGGCTGGGAGGTGGTTACCGCCACAGTGTATACACTACACATGCGACCGCACAGGTTTTCTCATTTGGTCTTGCAATCGTGCAAGCTCCATTCTCATCTCAGCCAGCTCCTGGCCTTGGTCAACACTCTGTATGCTAGAGTTCTCTCTCTCTCCTGAAATTGTTGACCGCTCTGAAGCTTTCTGATTTGTATTGTCCCGATTGGTGTTCCTCATGCTTCACTCCCTAAGCTGATCGTCCACCCTTATTGCCTCTTCAAAGACTCTAGATAACACGTCTCGGTGTAGAGTGGAGTTACTAGACAAAGCCTTGTAGAGCTCCTCACTTCGAATTCCATTTATAAATACGATAGACACGGCCTTCTCGTTAGGTCGCTCATTTGCAGGGATCCTCTTGAAGAGGCTACGCACATGAGTGACATAGTCCCTTACGTCTTCCTTTTCCCTCTGACTGACATTCATCAACCGGACGATGAGATTGTCAGAGTACCCTGCCTCAGAGAATCTCTTGATAAAGAGATCCTTAAGATGGGCAAAGTTCGTGCACTCAACTGCATCTAGACTAGTGTACCAAATTCTCCCCTTATCACCTAAGCACAGACCGAAAGCTTGAGAGCGTTGTGGAAGGTCCGTGAGACCGTTTGCTTCGCAAACTTATTCAAATTGCTCCACAAAGCTATATGGGTCATTGCTAGGTTCATACTTGTCTAGCTGCTTTGTTACAATAGGGATTCTAGATTGCCCCTTGCGTGACCCCTAATCCCAAAAGTAATGCGGTGGCTAAGGCTATTGCGCTCTGCTCAGCGGACGTATTGTCCGTGAGCCGCTTGGCTACGAGTTCACTCAACGATAAGTCAGCCTCTACTGCTCATTCTCTCTTTGCATTTGGCCCTGCTTTGGCTGCACCAGCCAAGGCTAGCACACGTCGGGCCTCGTACATATCTACATCTTGTTTGAGTTTCTTAGCCTTCTGCTCGTGGTTATAGGCAACTATACTCTCTAGCGCCTTTCTAATTGCCTTTCTTTCCTCTTCTAGGCTTGCTACCACTTCCTCTACTGGTCTGCCCTAAACTACTGTCCTAGTCAACAAGTCATACTCATTGACTAACTCCTGCACTAAGATTGGGAATTCTCCCAAGTCCAATTGGTCCTCTCTCCGCCTTATGATCCTGACATTGCTCCCACCTCCATCTCCACAAGATCATCGATCAATTTGAGTAGCTCCGGCAACGTCCAATCCTCTATGTTGTCGCCTTCTAGATCTTCGTGTTCTCTTAAGGTCCTACTGGTGGGGCTCTCAAGCACCCAACTATGTTTTGGGATCTTCTCCTAATAGTGGGTTCCTTGACGTTATTATATCTCCTGATGAGTTTCTTGTTATTGAAAGCAATTGTCAATCTTATTCACAAGTTGTGCTTAGTGCTTTCTCGTGCTCAGTGCAAAAACACACTTTTTCTTTTCTTGTAGTGCACCTTTGGTGATAAAATCAGAAGTGAGGTGCGGATGCAGGAAATGCCTAATGCAAATTCCACTCTTCCCCTCACGTTCGTAGCCTGATATAGCTCTAAGCGCATGTTTTGGCTGATCTAAGGTCTTACTAAAAGCTCATGCTGCGTTCTCTATTCTGCTTCAAGGTTGGTTGGTTGGTTACCGAAAGTCAAGTCAAGTTCTAAAGTCGGTCCATTAGTGTCTAGCTGTTTGGGGTGAATCCTTGGTTATCTTGTCTAGTCTGTGGCTTCTAAGGGCTAAATTGGGTTTCCAGGGGGTCAGAGATGTGAACAGGGTGGCTAGGACTGTCGGGCAGGTTCAAAAACCCTCTATTTTAAGTTATGGTGAAGTGGTCCGATTTTGATACTCGGACAGGGTGGTTCGATTATGGCAATTGGACAGGCTGTGTCCGATTCTGGGAATCGAACGGGCTAGTCCGATTGTGAAAATCGGACAGTGCGATTTCTACTTTGGTGCGATTTTCCTAGTCGGACAGGGTGGTCCGACTCCTGCGATAGGACACGTGGTCCAATTTTGGTGCTAGGATCAATGGTCTGATTCTCACACTGGGAAAAGTGGTCCGATCCTTGCAATTGGTCCAATTCTGAGACTAGGACACATGGTCCAATTTTGACACTGGGTCCGATTTTGACAATCGGATGGGGTGATCTGATTCTAGCAGTCGGACAGTTCGACTCTAGAAATTGGGTGGTCCGATTCTGGAACTCGGACGAGCTGGTCCGACTGTGCCGACGTCGGCCCGCGGGTTAGGCACGATGATTCAAGCTCAGTGCCTACTCCACAGAATCATCCAACGCCTTTCTGATAGGTACAAAACACTGCAAGAAAATACCAGGCATACCTGGAATCACTGTGGTGCTCGAATTGAACGGCACTCCAAGGATCTCCCTGCAGCTCTCTCTCTCTCCCTAGCTCTCAAGCTCACTCTCTCTCACAAAGCAGAATGTCAAATGTGGTCTTTCCTGGTTCCCTGGGCCTCTTATTGCCCCATCCTAGCCTACCATCACCTCAAAAGCTAATACCTCACACTCTTCCAACTAGAAATTTGAATTTGTGTCCCTATTTCCCTGTTTCTAGTAGCAGTAGAACCCTCTCTATTTCCCTTCTTTTTCCTATCCTAATCTTAATCTAATGCAACAAAATTCAAAAACAGAGATGGAGATGGATGGTCCTACTCTGATATTCAACAAAAAATCAAAATACTTATTTGCTCCAAGGATTAAAACCTCCTAAATCTCCTAACTATCTCGAGCACCGGTTCGGGCTGCAAACCCTACTTCTATGCTCAATTTGATGCGAGCGGCGCTCGAGGCTCGATTCCGTTGGTCCCGGCAATGGAACCAAAATGAAGGGGAGCTATGGAGCTCTATCAAGCATTTCAAGCTAAGTGGCCATGGCTACCTCTCACATAGCCGATGCGCAATGCCTACCTTATGGGTGTAATGAGCTTACCTTGATGCTCAATCGAGTTCCCTCCTCTCTCTTGCACTTCGGTAGCTCCACGATCCTTGCGGCAAGCTCAAGCAACCTCAAGCCCTCTCCGTCAAGCTCCATCCTCCATAGCCGCGCGAGAAAAGAGAAGAGAAGAGAAGATGAAGAGAGAAGATGGGGAGCTTCTTCTACACAATCCCTCACTCTCACACACTCACTCCCTCACTCCCTCATACTCCCTCAATCCCTCATTCAAGCACAAGCAAGAAGGCAAGAAACAAGAGAAGAAGAAGAAGAAGCTTTGGCCACACACAAGAATAAGCTTCTCATTCACTTTTCAACTTTATATACAAAACCCTAAATCCCTTTTGGGCGGTCATCCCCTTATCCCCTTTTTTACATGGCCAGCCATGGCCTAGGCCCTTTTTTCCATTGTCCTCCTATCTTCCTAGCTTCCTTCCCACCGCCCGTCTACATTTACAAATTGCACGGGTGAGAGCCCGACGCTCCTTAAATTAAATCATTATGCGCTTGCACGTTTTTACAAAAGTATTGACTTGCGCTTTTTCTTGCGAGCCTTTTTTCTTTATTTAGAACTTGTCTGCACTTCTTGTGTTTCTAGATTTTTCTTGGTGCGCCTTTGTCCTCCGTTTCACTTTGCCTTGGTCTTTGTCTTCTGCTTTAGCTTTTCTAGATTTTCCACCTTATTCATCTGACGGTTAACACTTATTGTCGAAGACCAAAGCTAATGCAAATCCTTAAAAAGTGCTTTTTCCACTATTTCTATAAAGCACAGAAGTTGAAAGGCATAACTTCATGCACTATTCTAGTCTCATCTTGTTTACAAGTACAGTGTCATGATGAGTGCTTTAATTTGCAATTTGTTTACATGCATATTCAGTTAGGAGAACTATGAGGAGTGACTATCTTCTATTCATAACATCCCACATGTGCTAGATGAGATTGTGGTGATAAGCCTATATTTTTAAAGCTATTGAGGACTATTTGGGTGAAGTACCTAGGATATAGAGCTACCACAACAATTATCATAGTTGATTGTAGATATAAGTCTCTCAAAAAACACTATGAGAATTTTTTGGTTGTTAGGTCATATGAATCTTCATATTATGATCCAGGACACCCCTTGTACTTGTAAGACCTAATTAAACATTGGCTTATTGGTTGGATTGAGGACTCTTATCCAAGGACATATGGTCACAAGCACCCATTTTTTGATCTAGAATATGACATCTCCCCCCTCATTGTTGATTATTTCATTCAGTGGGAGGGATACTCCTATCAATTTGATCTCCCTAACATTGAGTGATATATTGTACTATGGACCATACTTTGTATATGCACACATATTGTGATGGAAATCCACTTCTTGTATTTATTATCTTGTCCAATGCACCACTATCCTTGATGTATTTCTTACATTGTCTTTGATATTTATAGTCTTATTTCATGATAGAAGATAGAAGTGGGTTTCTAGTATACCTCATGCCCTTTTTCTAGAATTGTATTACTCTAGCTTGATGCAAAAGTGGCACTTCACATTACCAACTTTGACACAATACCAAATTTGGTACTATTTGTAGTGCTAAATTGATAGTATCGTATTGAATATTGTGGTGTGACATGGACAATCTATAGATTCAAAGTGATAGAATTGATATTTTAAAGTTTCTTATGTTGTGCTTCTCTAAATTTTTCATAAGGAGGTCTTTTAACAATTTGACATTACACAATACCAAATTTGGTACTATCATGTATCAGTTTCTACTCTAACTAGCACCATATTGTTAAAATGTCAGATCTAGAGCATGGCTATGGAGGTAGAAAGAGGAAGGGTGAGCTCATGAGGTAACAGACATCAAGACCAAATGTCACACAAGTGAATTAGGTTCCAAGATGGAAGGTTGGACTCATAAACACAATCTTATGTGTTGACAATGACACATACACTGCTAGAAGTACAAAAGTACTATGGCATTGTATTCAAACAAAAGTACTATGACATTGTATTCAAAATGAGAGCAAGTACAATGCTTTATAGGAATAGACTAGGCTACACTTTCTACCACTGTGCATATGGGATTCTATATCCTGAGCCCACACTACTCCATCATACAAAGAGGCTAAGCTAGATGTGATTGTCAATATCTCAACACCCCTTGGCAATCACAACCAGATAAGTACAAAGTGTGTAGAGGCTTTAGTGAGCAACCACCTGCAAATTTTGGGCACACCACAAACATGGTAAACACCAGAGGCTATCGTAGAAAAGGCTAAGTGTGGGTATCAAAGATGCGGTGGACATCCAGAGGCTATAACAAGGGCCTCACAAAGTGTACAGAGGCTGTAGTATAAGGTTACATGAGGAGTTTACAAGCTTATGTTAGAAGCATTTGGGCTAGGCAATACAAGGCTAAAAAAGTCTATCAGAATAGAAGGACTGATGAGGTTTTTCCTTCTCCTGGTGGTCTTCTTCTTCTTTTTCTCCATGGTCTTCTTCTTCTTTAACAGCAACTAGATAGGCCTTTTGGGACCTCCTCCTGGCATGACAAAATTTCTATGTGTGCCTAATCTTTTTGCAAAAGTCACATATCAGCCGATCTTTCTTGCCCTTGTACCTAGTACCTACATATAGCATTTGTTCATCTTTAGAGGTGCTTGGTTCTTCTTTGGATTTTACCTTCTTTTCTTCTTCTAGCAGGGAGGCCTTAATGTCAACCAATTTAGGAGGCATGTTGATCAATGCAGTTGACACATTATTATAGTTAGGAGATAGGATTTTTATTAACACACCAATACAAATATCTTCATCCATCTTGAGATCAATTCCTGCAGGGTGAGTTAAGAGACTTTCCATGTAGTTTAAGTGAGTTGCAAGAGATGTGTTTGATTTCATATCTAGCCTCAAAAATTCAATCAGTAATCCATACTTAGATGACTTTGATTGTTCACTAAACAAAGTATCTAATCTCTTCCATGTATCATTAGAGGTTTCATAGGTATCCACATGGTGGATGTAGCTGTCATCCAATTCCAACTTAATGATGGCCTATGCTTTGTCATCATTATTTTTGCCAAGTAAATGTAAGATCTGCATCCTAAGGCTTCTTCTCCTTGCCATTGGTAATGACCCAAAGACCCTTCTTCATCAGAATGAGCTTGATGCAGGTTTGCTAGGTGTGAAACCTGACCCCTTTGAACCGAACAAGTGGAGAGTCTTTGCCCATGCTAGAGCAACAAATCAGCACCAAAACTCTCAAATTTGAGTAGTAAAAGATTTAATTTTTTCAAGAGACACAAGGAATGTAGTGTCAAATAACACTTGATAAGTATCAATAGATACTATGCTTTCATGCACTTTAGTTTGATACTTTGATGCTTGGATTTCTCCCTTCCTTGCTGATTTGATGGGAAATGTTTGCTAGAAACTTCAATCTTCAGTGGATCAGAGTGGCAAAGGTTTTGTTTGAGTGCCAAGAGGGAGAAAATGAAGGAAAGATGAAGTTTCAAGTAAGTTAGATATGGAGTTTTAGGGTTTGCAAGATAGGGGGCTGGTTTTTTGTCTCTATGTGGCTCACACAATGAACCATTTTGGACAAGATTTGAGATGGGGGTGCCTTAGGTGATGGGATTTCATTTCCCTATGAAAATCCTCATCATTGTTGCACGTGCAGGTGGAATCATCAGTACGAACAAGAAGGGTGCAATCTAGACAGCGATCACGTTTTTCAGCAATGCTAGGTATATACTTCACCAATGTCAGCAAACTGAAGTGCCATAGAGAAGCTTTGGAGCAAAGAAAAAATTATCCAGAAAAGGAAGCTCAGTGAGATATGTCATGTAGAGTGAGATATGAAAGCTCCAAGCAAGGTAGGTACATGTTGGCTATGGCTACCACAAGGTGAAGGTTGAAGATGAAGTTGAAGATGAAGTTTTGAGCTATCACAAACTGAAGTTGAGAGAGTAAATAGAGGAGTTGAGTTGAGCTTAGGCCATTCCTGATTGGGCTCTGATGCCATGTTAAAATGACGGATCTAGAGCATGGCTATGGAGGTTGAAAGAGGAAGAGTGAGCTCATGAGGTAACAGACATCAAGACCAAATGTCACAGAAGTGATGAATTAGGTTCCAAGATGGAACTTGGACTCATAAACACAATCTTGTGTGTTGAAAATGACATAGGCACTTTGCTGGAAGTACAAAAGTACTATGACATTGTATTCAAAATGAGAGCAAGTACAATGCTTTATAGAAATAGACTAGGCTGCTGCACTTTCCACCACTGTGCATATGGGATTCTATATCCTGAGCCCACAGTGCTCCATACAAAGAGGCTAAGCTGGGTGTGATTGCCAATATCTCAACACATATTTGGTGCATGAGGATTTGATCGAAAACACACATAACCATACTATATTATGTTTTTCTAAATTTCTCACTTCTCTAGTTTTGGATAATCTTATAATGTACAATATCAAAATCGGTACTACAAGTACCAAAATGTGTGCCATAGATGCCAAACGGGTGCTGTAGACACTAAAATGGATACTGTAGGTCTCAAAATATGGAGCTAAAAGGTTTCAAAATTTAGTACTATACGTACCAAAATTAAACTTTTATGTGCCAAATTTTGTACCATAGATATAAATTTTGAAATTGCAAGTGTGTTGAGTGTTGAAATGACTTGTTTTTTGGCTGATTTTTGTTGTTTTTGAGAGCTGAATGGTTGATTTTATGAGATGATTGATTGATTTGGAAGTGGTTTGAGAGTGTTTTGGATGATAATGATGGTGTTTTGGAAGTTCATGATGTTTGTTGGTGGTTCTATGATGTTCTGATAGGTTCTGATTGGTTCTGTATACCTTCTGTTTTGTTCTGTTTTGGTCTGTTTTGTTCTGATTGTCTTCTGTAAGGAGGGATAGAGTATTGATTGATGAAGATTGAGATATTGTGAAAGTTTATTGAATGGTTTGTGAGAGTTTGGAATGGTTTGAGAATGAGTTATGTGGTTTTGATGACCTTTTGTAACCTTCTGTAGGTCTTCTGTAGAGCCTCTGTCTCTGTTCTGCTCTGTTCTGTTCTGTACTGTAGCTGTTCTGGTACTATTCTGTGACTGTTCTGTATGCTTCTGTATGTGTTCTGATGGATGAGAGTGTAGCTTGGGAAAAGTTTTCTAGCCTTGGAAAGAGGTGAATACAAGTGCAAAAGAGCTGAAAGAAGTGGAAGAAGTAGTTGCCAAAGACTCAAGTGAAGACTAGAGTGAAGTGACAGTAGTGAGCTATGAAAGGACACTGTAGTGGCTCTGGTGACCCTTCATATCAGACATACCTCTTGGGAGGGGTATCCACGACCTAAGAAGGATTATTGAGAGTGATTTTGAGAGATTTTAGTGAGGATATGATGTATTATTGATGGAGAGAGAGAGGGAGAGAGTCAGAGATAGCCAATTCTACTGAAACAGAGTGATTGTATATGAGAGATTGAGAGAGAAGACTATGAATATATTGAAGATGAATACTATGTGATGTATTTCCATTCAAAGATGGTGTATTCTTTGCTTTCTTTGTTCTATAGATGGATTTTGTGAAGATATTGAAGAATATGGTTGATTCTATTAAAATCCGTGGGAGATCTACATGGTGCTGCATGAAGATTTGTTGTGCCTGGTGTTCTTTTCTTCATTGTGATCATATGAAACATGATAAACAAGCTTGTTGATGTTACAAGATAGATTTTCTTGCAAGAGAATTCCCTTTTCCTTGGTGTTCCTCTTGGGGCTCCATGTTTTTGGTGCGCAGCCAGGGAAACTTGCCATCAACAAGCACCAGAAGAGGCTAAAATGAAGGAAATTGCATTGCCAAGAAGAGAAGAATTCAATGGATGTTTGTAAAGTTCCTTCTTCCACTGAAGAGTTGGAATTCCTCATAATCAAAGCCACTTTCCACAAGAAGTTCATCCCACAATGGCGGAAACACATCACCATCATGATGCATGCTCTATGTGGTGGACAGTTTCCTCTTCCTATTGAAGCAGCAGAAACTTGCATCTTGGTGGCAAACTGTTTGGGAACAAACTGAAGAGCAGAAACAGAGAGAATGACCATCCATGGAAGATTTGGCATTCATTGAAAAGTTTCCAGACAACATCAAGTGGGAGATTGTGAAGAAGCTTCAGGAGTCTTGGTCTGTAGAGGTTCACAAAGACAAGAAGGAAAAAAGTTGGAATTTATTCGTGGATGCTCAACAGCAAGATACATGGGATGCTTGGTGTACTGATAATCTTATGTTTGTTCAATTAGCAACCCACTGGAAGTTGGTAGACAAAGTGTTTTTCACAACATACACTGTTGAAACCATCAGAAGCTAGCATTACTATGATGATGGCACCACCACAATGCTCAGACGTATGCATTTTGACACCTTCAGAACCGAATACCTTCCCCTGTGCAGTGGCATGAAAGCAGAATTCAGGGACGTTGAAAAGAAAGAAGTAGAAGAAATGTTGGCAAGAGAGTCCTCCAGATACTGAAGTCTTCTGTTAACCCTCTGTGGAGCACTAACAACATAGTCGAGCCAACCCCCTGATGAATGACACAATAAAGAGGCAAGCGTTAGAACGAGTCCAGAGGTACGTGAGAAGAGAGAAAGCAAAAATCAGAGCCGAGAGCGAGCTCGCAGCAGAAGCTGCCTTTGATGCCCTTGCGGAACTCTTTACAGAAGTCCCAATGGCACATCAAGCCCTTCCTCCTGCTGGAGGTCCACTTCCAAGCCAGATCCGTCCTGGAAATATTGATGACAGACCAGCAAATGTACTCCCATTGCCAGTTTTTAAGGGAGAGTACAATGAAGACCCCGATCTTCATGTAGCAGAGTTTATGGTAGCATGTGTGGCTAACAATGCCAGAACCCCTGAGCATTGGTTAGCGATATTCCCCGCCACTTTCAAGGGCGCGGCGTTTCAGTGGTATGAGAGACAAGCAGCAGGAACTTTTAGCACATGGGACGACCTGAAGTTGGCCTTCCTCACTAAATTCAGGCGTGAAGGTTTTGAAGAGCGGATGAGAGAGGAATTTATGAACCTAAGTCAATCCTCTGGAGAAAGAGTAGAAGCTTATGTCTCACGAATGGAATCCATCCTGAAGAGATGGACTAACCATAATCTAGATGATGGCATTCAGAAGGGGGTGTTTCTCAGAGGATTACAACCAGAAGTCCGTAAGTTTGTGGAGCTGCAAAGACCAGCCACACTGCAAGCTGCAACAGAAGGTGCAAGACTGTACGATGAAGTGGAAGCTAGATTAGCGATGAATACAAGAAGAGGAGTCCTACCCTATCACTACCAATAGATGCCCCCGATATCACAGTACAGTGCACCAAATCCACAGTGGCCACAATCCATGCCTCAAATGATGGTTCAACCACAACAACAATGGTCCCAACCAATTTCCTCAATGCCAAATCAGCAGCAACAGTGGAATCCTACCAACTGGAGCCAATAGCCAACAGTTCAAACAGGAGCTCTGAATCAGAACCAGAACAGAGATCCCTCTATATCAGCCCAACCCGTTTATGCAGTGATTACAGAGACTCCTCAAAACCCTCCTGCCAGTGCCTCAGGAGGAGAAAGCTTGAAGGACTACTTATCCAACTCAGTTGCAAACATCAAAAAGGAGTTGATGGATGTGATTACAGAGCAACTACAGACGTTGAAAGTGAATACCGCTAGCATATCCAACGTTGCAGGAGCAGGAAGAGATGTGATGCGGTCAAATACTTGGTGTGGTAAGTGTCATCAAGCAGGCCATTTAGCCACTGAATGTACACGAAAACCAACTATTCCTGGGGCCTTCTGTTCCTATTGTTTGCGGAAGAACCATACAGAGGACATTTGCTCTCTGAAGGAGATGCATGATAGGAGAAGGAAGGAAGAAGACGCAAGATTCAACTTGCTGGAATCCAAAATGACAACACAGGATATTGGACCCAAGCCTAGAGAGTTTGGTCCTAATTTCGGACCCAGAAGATTTCCCTCTCAAAGTT
Organism: Lygodium microphyllum; assembly: GCF_053477565.2. Lineage (NCBI taxonomy): Eukaryota > Viridiplantae > Streptophyta > Polypodiopsida > Schizaeales > Lygodiaceae > Lygodium > Lygodium microphyllum. The sequence goes on from NC_141136.1 coordinate 580,257, forward strand.
ACAAAGGAAGACAGTCTGGCGGTGGTCAGAGATCAGAAGTGGAGTGTTACAGATGCGGAGAAAAGGGACATATCTCACCAAATTGTCCAAATCCTCGAAGGTCAGTGGATTACAAGCCCTTATGCAGTCGATGCAAAGGAGAAGGCCACACTGCAAAGGACTGTCCAAGCCCAGCCCCAGTGAAAAACAGTGCTACTGATAGTCCGTCCAAGGCCCAAGAGCCTACCTCCAATTTAGTGGAATTGGAAGTTGCTGCCATCACGCGTGCAAAGCAGAATGAACCACCTATCCAGAAAGAAAATAACCCTCCTGCCAGAACAGTGAAATTCAATCTTCCACCAGAAGAACAGAACAGAACAAAGCCTAACAGTGCCGTACAGAGCACTACAGTGCCACAGAGAGTTACAGAGACAGTTACAGAGACAGGACCAGAGGTCCAGGAAACAGAAGAGGAGGAAGTGCCACAAGTGGCAGAAGAAGTTCCTGTAATTCCTCTGTTGGAAGAAAGAGGGAAAATGAAAATGGGTGTTGCCCCATTCCCTAACCGGTTAGAGAAGCCAGTGGATCCTATTAAGGAATATGATTTGGTTAGAGATTTAGATACCTTTAAACCAAACCTCACATTCCGACAATTATTGATGTTGTCTCCCAGTTGCCGGAAAAGATTCAAAAGTATACTGACAAAAAGACGTGGTTTGAGGATTGCTCCCTCAACAGTGACAAAGTCCAGCCAGGCTCTAGATCCTGTAAAAGAAGTGGATGTGGCTAATGCTTTCCTAGATCCGGGTACTCCAGAGACTGGCGTGTGGATAGAAGGTTGCTTCATTGCAAATGCACTGATTGATGGTGGTTCATCAGTGAACATTATGACGGATGTTACAATGAAGGATCTAGGCTTACAAGGAGTGCAACCAACCTAATGGCTCATCAGACTGGCGGATCAGAGTAGAATCAAGCCTTTGGGCATTCTTCCATATGTGAAGACTACAGTGGCTGGAAAAGATTATTGGCTAATCTATCTGGTGGTGAAGCCAAACTCTTATGGTACGTCCTATCCTCTGTTACTGGGCAGACCATGGCTTTTTGAAGCCCGAGCAAGGACGGATTGGTTCAAAGGAACTTTGACCTTGGGTAGAGGGCCCAACAAAGTGGTGCTGAAGCTATATGGTTCTCAAAAAGGACATGAATCCACTTCCTTGGAATTATCTTCTGACTCCCCTAATGAGGCTACGGATGGAACGTCAGCAGACGAAGATGCTGTCAAACAGATCCTTCCCAAGAAAACAGTGGCACATTCCTTAACAGTGGATACTGTAAGCCGACTTCCAAAAGATGCAAAGCCATTATCAATGGGTGAATACTTCGTGCCTGAACTGGGAATGACTTCTGAAATCACTTCTGATAGTGAGATAGAAGCATAGATGTACTGCTCTCCCTGTTACATGGCCATAGCAGAAACAGAGACAGAGACAGGAGAGGAACCAGAGAATCTGTTCTTCTGTTATAGAGCTCCTACAGAAGCAGAAGCAGAAGCAGAAGCAGAAGCAGAGATAGAGACAGAGACAGAAGAGGATGAATATGATATGGACGAAGAAGGTGATGAAAGTGAGCCAGAAGAATCTATCCCACCTGAAGAGGATACATTTGAGGAAGAAGTTCCAGAAGCATCAGAAGCAGATGAGCTCATGCTATGGGACAGAATGGTGATGGTACCATTTGGTCTGGTAAATGGATCTTCTCGTATGCAAAATCGTTATAATGAATGGATTAAGAAGAACAAGCCGTCTTTCAGCAGTGGCTCATGCCGTCCTAACCCATTTTTGCCAAAGAAAGATGATGATGATGCACCGTGCCAACAAGCACCAATCCCACCAACCCAACAGGCATCAGAGAGTCCCTGTTATGTGACGTTCCTGGATGTGTCATCTTCAGAAGAGGAGTCTTCAAGTCAAGAGGTAATTAATCTTGAAACCAAACCCGAGACGGCTCTAATTCCATTTGACCATCTTAAGGAGCAACCTAAGTCTCCACCAAAAGAAGAAGTTGGTTCTAGTGGGACATCAGAAGAGGACACCACTCCCTTGAAGGAGTCGAACATGTATCCAGAAGCAGTCCGTGGGACCTTCATCCGTGAAGTAGAAGGTGAAAGGCAGTTAACCTTTGTGGATTCAGAATGCACCAAGCGCCACTTGAAGGTGGGTAGCAGTCTCCCAGAAGAGGAATTGTCAACCTTGTACAACTTGTTGAAAGAGAATTTGGACGTGTTTGCATGGTCCTACAAAGACCTAAAGGGGATTGATCCCACAATATGTCAACATCATATTGACTTGGAGCCTGATGCCAAGCCAGTACGGCAACGACAGAGGCGAATGAACCCGAATTATTCCACATTGGTGAAAGCGGAGCTGCTGAAGCTTTTGGAAGCCGAGTTCATCTATCCAGTGGCAAATAGTGAATGGGTTTCACCCATCGTGGTTGTACCCAAGAAGAATGGCAAATTGCGAATATGTGTGGATTTCCGAAAGCTTAATTCCAAGATGAAGAAGGATCACTTTCCTATCCCTTTCACAGACCAACTGTTGGACACAGTGGCAGGACATGAGCTTTATTCCCTTCTGGATGGATTCAGCGGATACAACCAAGTCCAAATAGCAGAAGAAGACCAATCCAAAACAACCTTCACCACAGAATGGGGGACCTACGCTTACCGAGTGATGCCATTCGGACTCTGCAATGTCCCTGCTACTTTCCAGCGAGTCATGATGGCTGCATTTCAAAATCATCTGCACGACTTTATTGAGGTGTATTTGGATGACTTCTGTGTCTATAGTTTGATCCATGAACACTGGGAACACCTGGAACAATGCTTTGACCGATGCCGGGAGTATGGGATTTCCCTCAACCCCGACAAATGCATCTTTGGGGTCTCTTCTGGAGTCCTGTTGGGCCACATTGTCTCTGCACAAGGGATATCAACGGACCCTGCAAAGATCGAAAAGATTGCAGCTCTGACAGCACCTACCAACCTCAAATAGTTGAGGGGATTCCTAGGCCATGTGGGTTACTACAGAAGGTTTATAGCCCATTTTGCGACAAAGGCAACTTCCTTGCACAAGCTCCTGAGGAAAGATGCAGAGTTTACTTGGACGGAAGAATGTGACAGAGCCTTCCACACTCTGAAGCAGTGTCTGATAGAGGCACCCATTCTGCAACCTCCTGATTGGACGAAAGAGTTCCATGTACACACTGATGCATCAATTGAAGGTTTAGGTGCTGTCCTTTGCCAAAATGGCTCCTCGAAGTTGGATCAACCGATCTATTACGCAAGCCGAAAAGTCACTGATAGGGAACGGAACTATACAGTGACAGAGCTGGAGTGCTTGGCAATGGTGTTTGCCTTGGAAAAGTTTCGCCATTACCTCCTATCCATCCATTTTAAATTTTATGTGGATCATGAGGCCCTGTCCTTCTTGATGAACAAAGCAGATGTGAAAGGACGAATGATGAGATGGCTCCTTCTATTTCAGGAGTTCGACTTTGAGGTGATTACTAAGCCTGGTCGTTCCCATGTTCTGGCTGATCATCTGTCGCGTATCCCACAAACTGCAGACGAGGAGCAAGATGATCCAGACCTCCCTGATGCTTCCCTATTCTTGGTAGAAACTGTAACTCCCTGGTATGCAGACATTGCCAATCTGCTGGCAACCCAACAGTGCCCTCCTGGTATTTCTAGTCGGGAAAGGAAGAAGCTCATGTTAGAATCAGCCCCCTACACCCTGCTAGGCGGTGCACTGTACAAGAAAGGCAAAGATGAAGTGCTCAGAAGATGTGTTGCAGGAGATGAGATTGGGATTGTTCTGAAGGCTTGCCATGACGAGCCATGTGGAGGTCACTTTGCAGGAGAAGCTACAGCCAGGAAGGCTCTGCTAGCAGGATATTGGTGGCCTACAATTCACAAAGATGCTTATGATTACTGTAAAAGATGTGATGCTTGTCAAAGAATGGGGAAACCCACCAAGACAAGTGCCATGCCATTGCAACCTATCCTTCCCCTGAAGCCGTTTGAGAAGTGGGGCATTGACTTCGTAGGTCCGATCGATCCTCCCACCAAAAGGAAACAGAACCGATACATCCTCGTATGTACGGATTATGTTACAAAGTGATGTGAAGCTAAAGCCCTAAAGCGAGACGATGGTAACAGCGTGGCCCTGTTCATGTACGAGAATATCATCACCCGTTTTGGCAGTCCCTTAGAGCTGGTAAGTGATAGAGGCACTCATTTCCTTAATAAAGTCATGGAAGAGTTGACAGAGTTGTATAAGATCCGCCATCGCAAGTCCACTCCTTATTACCCCAGAGCCAACGGCCAAGTCGAAGTCACGAATCGCATCCTCTGCTCGATTCTGACAAGAACAATTGCCGCACATCGTCGTGATTGGGATGATCAACTTACAGAGGCCCTCTGGGCGTACAGAACCTCCCATAAAGCAGCAATAGGACAGACACCTTTCCAGTTGGTGTATGGTACAGAAGCAGTTTTTCCTGTTGAATTGGAACTACCCTCTTTGAGAGTGGCCATCAAAGAGCGTTTGGGGGACGATGATTCACTGCAACGCCGTCTCCTACACTTGGAATGTTTGGACGAAATTCGTAGGATGGCTCTACAGTGCATGGAAGCCACGCAAGCTCGACGTAAGGCTTACCATGATAGCTTTATCAAGCACAAGGAGTTCAAAGAAGGTGATTTGGTCCTAGCCTATGATTCATGATTTGGCAAGTTTCCTGGCAAGCTCCAGCAGCGGTGGATGGGCCCCTATAAGGTACTTGCCGTCAACCCTAATGGTTCTGTCCAAGTGCAGACCGTTGATGCCTTTGATGATCCCTTTCTAATCAATGGATATCGCCTGAAGAAGTACTTCCCTCCTTGGGGATCTTGACAATTACGGTCACTTGATCTTTTCCCTCATTGGCGCGGCACTGTACTTCTTATGATGCTACTTCTGATAGTCATTCTTCAGTCAGTCCTGATGAAGTGGATGCAACCCTCTGTCCCCTCAAACCCCCCTTCCAGCCTTGATCTCTTATCCTCTATTTTCCATCAGGGACAATGGCGAGGTTGGTCTTAACACATGGTCTTTCCACTATTCCCTTGCTCAAATTGAAGAAAAAAAAAGAAAAAAAAAAACAAAACATATCGGTCATGGGAGAAAAGGACTTAGGTCCCTGTCATGCCGACCTATTCTTCAAGAAAAGGTGGAAACACCCTCGGGAATAGGGAAAAGAAGAAAAAAAACAAAAAAAAAACAAAAGAAAAACAAATCTGTTATGAGAGAAAAGGAAGCAATTCCCTGTCATAGCAGGCCTCGTTCCAGGAAAAGGTGATCAACACCCTTGGGTCAGAAGCTGGCTGTGGAAAAGGTGGTAACACCCAGCAGTCCAGAAAGTGGATTCATTAATTGATATTTCCAGGATCCAATTCCGAAGTTGCCTCCCTTGGTACGCTGTGTCCTGGGTCTCTTTGCAAAGTGACTACCTGTCCTCTAGCAGATGACATGTCCTATTCAACACAACGTTCGATTTGATGGCTACCTCCCTGGGTACGCCTCTTCAACAACTGACGAAGCGGTCTTCATCGACAACCCCTTGAGTGATGTGAGCTTTCATCCTAACCGGATGGGGAAGTGAGTATGGTTGCCCTCTATAATTATCAACAGAGCGTGAGACAGAGGGTGGGGCGAGAGACCAGTCTTTTCCCTTCAAATCAAATGAGAGGAGAGAAGTGTGAATGAAGTGTTGCACGCACAAGATGGGCCTCTCAATGCACAAAGCACAATTTGTTTCTGTGCACTGCACCATAAGGCTCCCTGGCCTTCCTTCTCGCACCGTATGCCGGCACAAGGCGGGATGCACTGTTGCACCATCAAATGCGCACAAGGCATACAACCTTTACACAAGTGACCGTGAGGATGACATCAATGGGTTTCAGGAAAAGACTGCCCTCCTGTATCTATCAACAGCGAGTGAGACAGAGGGTGGGATGAGTGTGACTGGAGTTTCTTCAATCAATTACCGAGAGGTGAGATTGAGGGACGTTACGACACTTGGAGTCAGGCATGTTCCCGTTTTCCTATGCACCCACGGGATGGGTCTTTGCCGTCATCACAAGACACGCCACCCTGTTCTGTACACTGCACTGTAAGGCTCCCTTGCCTTCCTCCTTGCACTTATGCCAGACGGGTTGGACGCACTAATGCACCATCAACTGTGCACCCTGGCATACTCTTTCTGCACCATTTCCCCCTTGTCGATTCCTCAATCGGGTATGAGATATGGGTTTCAATCCTTATTCCTCGAGTGATATTAGTCATGGGGCGAGTGACTGTTCTTTCATTTCATTTGAGTGACTGCGAGTTGAGTGTAGTATCCCTCATCATCAACAGATTTCCTGCGATTCCTTCAACCAGCTACCTCCCTGGGTGCTGCCGCGTGGTCCCTGCCATGAAGGACGTGTGCCGAGAAGATGCCTTGGTACCTCCTGCAGTCGACAACAACACTGGACGTGCCATCGACACTCAACCTTGCTTCTTGACGAAATGGGCCAAGTTTTTCTAACCCTACAACCTCTGTTTCTCTGTGACGTTCATGCTTTAAGTGTGGGGACGTTAGTGGATGGTCTGTGGCGTGGTCCTAGGTCCCTGTTGCTCGGTTAAGGTCTTAAGTGTGGGGACGCGTCCCTGCGCGTCTACATTGCCTACCCCTTTGCATATGCCTTACCCTGCTCATGCATGTATGCCATGACTTGCTTTTACCCTGCTGGGGTCCCTTCCCACCCACCCTTGGGGCTGTTCCCTTGCAGTTTTCCTTCATTCCCTGATTTTGAGGTCCTTCCATGTGAATGCACCCTACGTTCACCAAAGTCCAAATCCAACCTTATAGCCCTATTCCTCCCTTTGAACGGACCATTTTTCCTTTTTACCTACCCTTGTTCCGGTGCACAGTTTTTGAGTTATTAATTTTTGAAGCATTTTGCGCAAATTAGCTGGTTTTCCATGTGAACGCACTTTTCTTGCTTGGGAACCATGTTCTGACGTCATAGCCCTGCCAACCACTTTTCCCCTGACATTTTTCCTTTTTTACTCCGCATCATTCCGATACATGGTTTGTCCATTATTAATTTTCCGGTTTTTGTACCTTTTTCGTGCGTATTTTTGACATTTTTCCATGTGAACCTACCCTGTTTGCATCGGAATTCCAATTTGATCTGACAGCCGTGTCCCCTGTTCCTTCCCCCACCTTTTTCCTTTTTCCTCCACCCTCTTTCGACTTTCGGATTTTTACTTATTAATTTTTAAATATGTTTTCGAGAGTATTTTTGGTGTTTTTCACATGTGAACCCTTCCTACTTCCACCGGCACTGCGCTTTAACGTGATATAGGATTGTCGGGCACATCTTTCGGCACAGTTTTCCTTTTTTCTGCACCTCATTCCGATGCACGGATTTTTCGATATTAATTTTTACTTGCGTTTTTTGGTTCGTTTTTTGGGTTTTTTGCATGTGACCGCCCTTTCCCCCTCCCGAAACCTCCGTCATATATTTTTCTTGTTTTCCCCCTGTCGTCTTGCCCACTTTTTGTTTTTACGCTATTTCGTTTTGACGTACAGATTGGGAGTTATTAATTTTTCTTTATTTTTACGTGTATTCGCGCGCCCGTTTTGCGCGTGCACGTGCCCTTTTTCGATTTTACGCATCCCCACGCGCCCTGGTCATGTCCGCATGACCCATACCGTCATCCCGGTGCCATTTCAATCCCGTCACGGTAAATTTTTTTTACCCCGCCCCGCGCACGTGCGCGAGACGGGGGTACGCGCCCATTTTCCCCCACCCCCTACCCCCTTGGGCCCTGCCCACCCCTTCCCCCCAACCACCTCCTCTGTTCCCCGACCCCTTCCCCCCAACCACCTCCCTCTCCCTCTTCTTCCTGCGTCCCCTCCTCCTCCTGCATTCCCCCCCTCCTCCTACTCCTCCTTCCCCTTCTTCTTCTCCTTCTTTGCCCCTCTCCTTTCCTCCACCTCCCACCCTCCCCTTCTTCCTCCCTCCCGTCTCCTTTCCTCCACCTCCCACCCTCCCCTTCTTCCTCCCTCCCGCCTGCTTCCACCCTCCCTCTCTCCTTCTTCCTTCCTCCTCCCCCCTTCCTCATTCCTCCCCCGCCGCCGCCCTCTGGGACTGCCGTCGCCGCCTGCGGACTGCCGCCGCCGCCCTCGTCTCCCCCTGGTTAGTTAGGACTTGCCTAACTAACTAAATTGACTAACTGACCCTAGACTACCTTAATTGACCTAGCTTACTTAGACTAACTCACACTAACCTAATCCACCATGACTAACCTGACTAGACCAGATTTAACTTACATGACTTACCCAGACTAACCAGACTTAACTGACTTACTTCTAACTGATTTATCTGATTACCATGATTTATATGATTTAATTAATTTCTAAATTAATTTTCCCATCAAAATAATTCAAAAAAATTTCTAAAATTTCCCTTTGTTTTTTGCCAATTTTTGGGAGTTTGTCCGCTGGAAATTACCCACCCTAAAATTTCTGAAAATTACACATTTCCCAATTTAACCCCCAAATTGCCAATAAATGTAGAAAATTCATTTAAAAATAGTAAAAATTTTCTTTAAAAAATTCTTAAAAATTCCCCTCACCTCCCTTGACCATTTTTCATTTATTTTTCACTTTTAAAAATTATCATATATGGTAACCCTATTGTTTTAAAAAAAAAAAGAGAACAACACACTAACAACCCAACAAACGGGAATTTCCCTTCACACTCTCTATTTTATTTGCTTAGACCCCCTTGTGGATATTTCCTCCATATTCTTGTGTTGTTTATATTAATTTTCCTATTATTATTTTTATTCTTATTTTAAAAAAAACACAAAAACCAACACCAACAACCAAACCTACACAAATAAAAACAACAACAAAACACATCCACAACCCATAATAACCACCCAAACAACATACCCAACCATAAATAATCACAACTTACAAAAATTTAAAAAAATTAATTAACAAAAAAAAAACCAACAAAAACCAAATCAACACATCTGCTAAGGTGTTGTGTTTGTTGTTTCATCAGTGATCTTTACTTTTCCTTTACTGGATTCACTTCTTTTGGGAGACTCTTCCGTGCGCATTTCTGCATTACATACACACCCCTTCCAGGTATTTATTTTATGTGATTTATTTATTTTCATTTCCCCCTTAATCACAAATTAATTGTTAAAATGAACTCTTTAATTCACCCACAGTTTCCACGCGCATTCGCGCTCAACACACACATACTTTTTAATTAAAATAAACCAGCCGTTCACTTAGCACGCTCTACGTGCGCTACAGAGGCACTTTAATTTTTATTTAAAATGAACCAGCCGTCACATGAGCACGCGCTGGCAAAAAAGCGCTCCACATCACTTTAATTTGTCATCAATGAATTTGCATTTAGAGACCCAGTCGGGTATCGAAGTCGGGATTCGAATAAAAGCACCGTTTTAACCTAATAATTGGTCTTTTAATTTATAATAAGGAACCGCCGTTTTCTTGCTAAGGTTTATCACCTAATAAAAATTCACCCATTCTTAATAATTTATTAAAATGAACCCTTCATTAAATTAATTCCCCCTCACTGCACTTAATTCCCCTTTTTAATGAATCGTTTCGACACAGTGGCCAACCAAGCCTCCCAAATTCAGCAGTTGCAAGATCAACTTGCAAAGTCCCGCTCTGTTCCTCCAAGCCCTAATGTTCCCTTGATTCCTTCTCTTTCACAGCGGGACTTGGCTGCTCTTCAGAGACAAGCTATTTTGTGCCCTCTATTCCAAGATAAAGTGGAACGATTGCAGTCCAGAATGGACTTGTTATGGTCTACCTTTGAGCAGTTTCAGGAATATGTTCTACCAGACCATTCTTTCTTTGTCCACTACCACTTACAGAAGTTGGTCTTCTACATGAGGCTTTCCACGATGGATTTACCTTTTCCAGAGGATGGATGGAGTGGGGCTTGGTCTGCTGAGTTGTTGACAGAGGTAGTCAGAATGGTGTTTGAAGATTCTGTCACGCCAGATACCATGTTGATGTCGTAGATGTATCTACAAGGAGACTTGTTAATTCCAGATGAGGTGGATATGGCATGGTATGTGGGGGATGTGGTCTTACAGGCTGTTTTGTATGTCAATCATTTGGAGTTGCGCATAGCTGACATGTTCCAGAGTTATTCCTCCAAAGTGGCTGATTGTCATGATAATTCGTGGCATCCCATGATTGATTCTGTGGTCCTAAATCAAAGACAAAACACAGCTCCTACCTCTGCCCAGAGTACTAATCAACTAAGAATGGATCTCTTAGCCTATCTTTCAACACATAATCCATTTGATGCTATCTTCTTTGATGCCTATCATAGACGATCTCTCTTAGGACCTTCTGTTCCTACCCTCCTCTATTACCAACAAATGGCTCACCGCTATGCTATATATCTTTCCCTTTGTCAATGTAATTCCACCATTATTTTACCCCTTCTTTTCCAACCTTCATCTTTCCCTCAAATTCCCATTTTTACATACTGCTCCTTTATTGAGGATAGGGTATTTTCCCCTTCTCCGCCCTGTCCTTCTCCCTCCATTAATGTACCCTCCACATTTCCTATTTATCAGTTAACACCGTTTCTTAGTGATTCCCTCCAAATTTCTACCACTCCTTCTTTAAACTTTTCTTCCTTTTATGATTTTTCCTATCATTCCCTTCATCCACTTTTCCTTATTCCATTACCCTCTCCTAACACTTCTATATCTCAACCACCTCAGTTGGTTAGTGACTATGACGGGTTTGATAATCAGATTTCCAGAAGAAGGGGATGGAGTTCGGATGATTGCCTTACAGGACCTCAGATCAATTGGCCAGTCATTCCAGGAGAATGGACAGCTTCCAGTCAAGCTTATCAGAACTATGTTCATTTTGCTCAGCAGTATTCACAGTCTGCAGATCCCTCAGTGAGATTAACTGCTCACTTTGCTTGGTACCTGGCGTATATGCATAGGCACTCTCATAATGATTCCAAGCCTATTCCAAAGTTGTGCATGAATGTCAATGTGAGCATTGATTCCCACCAGCTGGATATATTGTATTTTCATGCCCTTTGTTTGCCTAGCAGATACTTGGTCCTGTTGGAAAGGATGTGCTGTCTCCAATTTTTTCAACATCCTCCCAAAACCTTTGTAGATGAATCCTTGTCTATGGATCGTTTCCGACAACATCAATCTTTTAAGAGGGATCATCTTCATTGATACCTTTCCAATGTATGGTGGATGCTTTTTAATGAAAAACTCTCTTTTTGAAGGAGTCATTCAGATGGTTGTGTTGTATTAGTGTTTGTGTTGTGAGTTTATTTATGTCACACGAACGTGGTGGTTTCCTATTGGATTTTGTGTGTGAGCTACATTTTGGAGAATTGTGGTGATGGGTTCGTGGATGCAGAATTGAAGTTGATGCTGATGATGAAGAAGCAAGCTCTTATATCCTTTACAAATTTGTTGTGATTTTTAGTTTGATAAGAGGTGTTAATGTATAAAGGGTTTTCCTTTCTTTGTATTTTTATATCAGAACCAGGTTATAAGTCGGGGTCGTGGTGGATGGATTCTTTTTGAGGAGATATTGACGATCAAAGTTGAGCTTTTCCCTGAACTTGTATTCCCTTTTTCCTGGGTCGCGAGGACGCTTCTTTTCTAAGTGTGGGGATATGTTGAGTGTTGAAATGACTTGTTTTTTGGCTGATTTTTGTTGTTTTTGAGAGCTGAATGGTTGATTTTATGAGATGATTGATTGATTTGGAAGTGGTTTGAGAGTGTTTTGGATGATAATGATGGTGTTTTGGAAGTTCATGATGGTTGTTGGTGGTTCTATGATGTTCTGATAGGTTCTGATTGGTTCTGTATACCTTCTGTTTTGTTCTGTTTTGGTCTGTTTTGTTTTGATTGTCTTCTGTAAGGAGGGATAGAGTATTGATTGATGAAGATTGAGATATTGTGAAAGTTTATTGAATGGTTTGTGAGAGTTTGGAATGGTTTGAGAATGAGTTATGTGGTTTTGATGACCTTTTGTAACCTTCTGTAGGTCTTCTGTAGAGCCTCTGTCTCTGTTCTGCTCTGTTCTGTTCTGTACTGTAGCTGTTCTGGTACTATTCTGTGACTGTTCTGTATGCTTCTGTATGTGTTCTGATGGATGAGAGTGTAGCTTGGGAAAAGTTTTCTAGCCTTGGAAAGAGGTGAATACAAGTGCAAAAGAGCTGAAAGAAGTGGAAGAAGTAGCTGCCAAAGACTCAAGTGAAGACTAGAGTGAAGTGACAGTAGTGAGCTATGAAAGGACACTGTAGTGGCTCTGGTGACCCTTCATATCAGACATACCTCTTGGGAGGGGTATCCACGACAGAAGAAGGATTATTGAGAGTGATTTTGAGAGATTGTAGTGAGGATATGATGTATTATTGATGGAGAGAGAGAGGGAGAGAGTCAGAGATAGCCAATTCTACTGAAACAGAGTGATTGTATATGAGAGATTGAGAGAGAAGACTATGAATATATTGAAGATGAATACTATGTGATGTATTTCCATTCAAAGATGGTGTATTCTTTGCTTTCTTTGTTCTATAGATGGATTTTGTGAAGATATTGAAGAATATGGTTGATTCTATTAAAATCCGTGGGAGATCTACATGGTGCTGCATGAAGATTTGTTGTGCCTGGTGTTCTTTTCTTCATTGTGATCATATGAAACATGATAAACAAGCTTGTTGATGTTACAAGATAGATTTTCTTGCAAGAGAATTCCCTTTTCCTTGGTGTTCCTCTTGGGGCTCCAAAGTGTCAATTTTGGTACTATAAATCCATTTTGGAACTTTAAGTACCAATTTTGGTATTGTAAGTTTCAAGATTTTTATTGAAATCCAAAATTAATAGTACTATATTTGGTATTGTAGTGTGATATGGACATTACATAGGTTCAAAGTGATAAAATTGGTGATTTGAAGTAGCTTATATTGTACCTCTCTAAAGTTTTCATAAATAGGTCTTTTAACAATCCAACATTAAACAATAGAAAATTTGATACTATTAAGTATCAACTCACAACTTTACATAGGGTAGAGTTAGGTTTTTTGGGTGTAGTTATGGAATGCTCAACAGAGAGCTAGTTCCAGCATCACTTTATAAAATTGTACATGAAATTTCCATCTCATACGGCTCATGATTCAAAGAAAATTTGAAATAGGATTACAAAATGGTCAATCAAGGACAAAAAGTTTGCCTTAGTGATGTGATGGTGCCAAGTGGCGAAAGGAATGCTACTCAATAGATAAAAGCTACTCTAGGGATAACATGTTGATCTTCCTTAAGTGTTCACACATCAGTGGGAAGGTTTTGCATCTCAATGTTGGCTCTTTGCCAATTAAGGCAGTAGTATGTCCAAAGGGTTGGGTTGTTCAGCTTTTACAGTTGTACATACCAAGTTCTACTCTATAGCACCATATTTGATGCAGTAGTGTCCAATTGGAGACACACATGACCAAAGAGGTGGTACAAAATGTTATGAATCATCCTATTTTGTGTTTCTATAAAATTATCATTTCTTTGTTTAAAAGACGATCTTACAAAACTATAATTGGCATTTTAGGCACCAAAATTGATATTGTAGGTCTCAAGATATGGAATTGAAAGGTTTCAAAATTTGGTACATTAGGTACCAAAATTGGTACTATAGGTTCCAAAATTGGTACTATGGATACCAAAACATGGACCCAAAAGGTTTAGAAATTTAGTACTGTAAGTATCAAATTTCAAACTCTAAGTATCAAGTTGATACTAGCAGTATCAACTTATTGATTTTGAAATTGCAAGTACCAGTTTGAATACTATAAGTATCAACTTTTGTATTATAAGTATTGATTTTGGTACTGTGAGTTCCAATTTTGGTATTGTAATTGTCAATTTTGGGTTTGTAATATTCAAAGTTGAGATTGTAGGTATTGAAGTGGGTACCATATATAGAGTGGAGGAAGACAGATATAGACATGGTGACATAGAAACCCATACAAAACAAATATTGTTCCATGATTATTAGGAGAAGTATAGATTTACTCACTTGTCTCATTGGCACACGTGGAAAGGGATAGCATGGTTTCATCCTCTTCAGCTCCATCATCATATGATATGCTATTGTATATGTTCTCATATACCTCATAATTTAACCTATATTGGTTTTGGAGTCTAGACATATGTCCATTGGGAACTGTATGGCTCTTATGAGGTGGGAATAGATCATGACGGGAGGTGTATGGTGAAGAAGAGTATAAGTACCACATCTTCCCTCCACTTGGCTATAGTAGAAGCCTTAAACCACAAGTCCATCTCTAACAATTCTATTATGCCACTTATCCTTCTAAGATCTCTCTATCTTGTACATGGCTTTAATGCATTTTAGAAGGTAGAAGTCATCGGTGGCCTTGGCTACCTTCACTATAAAGTTATCCCCAATGAACAACATTTCACACAATGTTTGAGTATCTTCCTTATACATTGGAAAGTTAACGTTCTGCCTCATTACCATAGTATTCATATTGTTGTCATTTATCTTCCTCACTATCTATATTGTCCACCTCTTACAATGGTAAAATGGATGCATATCTTCATTCTTCTTGTCAAGATTGTGGGAGAGAAGGAAGGAGTCTCGCTTGAAGCTTTCTTGCTTGCACAATGGGGGAAGACACACAAGGGTGGAGGCTGAAAACAGTTTTTCTCTTCTTAGTTGTGTAAGCCAAAAGAACTAAAGTACAAAGAAATAGAAGAACCCTATATATGGGTCTCAAACCAAACTCAACTAACTAAGGTGGCATACTAACTGAGCCACGAACTAGAGTAGATAAGGATAGCTATCATGTAGCTATTATTCATGGGCGGTGTACCAACCGCGTCTGCAACTGACAAGTCGGTGACATAAATATACAACGGTCACCCTGGCGTATCACGAGTGGAGCTCGATATCTCAACACTCCCCCTCGAGCTCAATCCCAATTCCTGCACACCAAGCAGGTCTCTGAACTTGCGCAGCTTCTCTGCGCCCAATGCCTTCGTGAATATGTCAGCTACCTGATCCTCTGTGCTGACATAAACTAGATCTATAAGACCTAGTAAAACCCTCTCTCGCACATAGTGATAATGCACCTCAATGTGCTTTGTTCTAGCATGATAGACTGGGTTATTTGCCAAGTGTATACTACTCATGTTGTCACAATAAATGACAACTGGCCCATCTGTAGACTGATGCATATCATAAAGTAGCTTATGCAACCAAGCTACCTCACATGCAGCCATTGCTGCACCCCTGTACTCAGCCTCTGTGCTCGACAAGGCAACTGTAGGCTGTTTCTTGCTGCTCCAAGTGACTGCAGCACTCCCAAAAGAGAATACATATCCACTGGTAGATCGTCTATCAGAAATACTACCAGCCCAATCAGCATCAGTGTATCCATGCAACTGTATCTGAACCCCAGTCTCATAAAATAGTCCATACTGCAATGTGGACTTCACATACCTAAGTATGCGTCTAGCCGCATCCAAATGTGGTCTCCTTGGAGCCTGCATAAACTGACTTACCAATCCAACAGCATAGCTCAAATCTGGCCTGGTAATAGTCATATAAATCAAACTTCCTACTATGCGTCTGTACATAGTAGGGTCTTCTAGAAGTTCACCTGCATCTGTGCTTAGCTTCACATTTTGCTCCAAAGGAACTGAAATAGGCTTACAGCCTGTCATCCCATATTTGGACAGCATGTCCAATCCATACTGCCTCTGCAAGAGCTGTATCCCACTTGGTGATCTAATCACCTCAATGCCCAAGAAATAACGCAGCTCTCCCAAATCCTTCATCTCAAACTTCTGCTTCAATAGCATTTTCACATGAAGGATATCTTCATCACTGTCACCTGTCATAATCAAATCATCAACATAAATGACAAGCAGCATAATACCTTTCTCTGTTTTTCTCACATAAAGTGAGAAATCTGCCTTGGAAATCTGAAAGCCAATAGTGACAAGATACTGTCCTATCTTGTCAGACCATGCTCTAGGTGCTTGCTTCAAGCCATACAAGGCTTTCTTCAACCTGCAAACAAACTCAGGATGAAAAGCATGCACATAACCTGGTGGCTGCTCCATATAGACCTCTTCTTGCAAATCACCATGCAAGAAGGCATTCTTTACATCCATCTGATGTAAAGACCATCCCTTTGATGCAGCCATAGCAATGACTGCTCTTACAGTTGCCATCCTTGCAACCGGACTAAATGTTTCTTCATAGTCAATGCCATATGTTTGTGCATACCCCTTGACTACTAATCTTGCCTTGTATCTGTTCACAGAACCATCAGCATTGTGCTTCACCTTATAAACCCACTTACAGCCAATTGCATTCTTACCTTTAGGCAAAGGTACTAACTCCCATGTAGCATTTGCTTCCAAGGCATCCATTTCTTCATCCATGGCTTTCTCCCATTTTTCTTTTCCCATGGCTTGCTCAAAAGATGTGGGTTCTGGTTCCTGTATCACTTTGACCATATATGCATAGTGAATGGCTGTAAATCCATCATATTTCAGCCTATCCACAGGATACCTAGCTCTTGTAGACCTGCGCAAAGTAGGTTCACTCCCAGGTGCTCTCAAAACATCCCTGGTCTTCCTTACTCCAGGTGTAACAATAGAAGGAATACCCAACTCATCATCAATGCTCTGTTCTGAGCCACTGGATTCACCATCCACATAAGAGTGACCTGCATTCACATCAAACATGGGCTGATCAACCTTCTCTTTTCCTTTTCGTGATACCTGCATACCACTATCTGCATTGCTTTGAGAAGATTCTCCTGATCTCAATCTGCCTGTCCATGGCGAAGAATGTGAACCACTGCTAGAGGACGCTCCAGGTCCACTAATATTTTGTGACTGCTGCTGTGAATTCTGTGTAGCATTACCATTTTGTGCATCTTCATCATCAATCACATTTACTGGTTTATACCAGCTACTCATCTCATCAAAAACAACATCTCTGCTCACTGTAAACTTACGAGTAGAAGGGTTATAGCATCTATACCCTTTTTGCTGCAGAGAGTAACCAATAAAGATGCACTTCTCAGCTTTTGGATCCAACTTGGATCTCAGCTCATCTGGCACATGTACATAGGCAATGCAACCAAAAATTTTCAAATGAGAAATATCTGGTTTCCTACCAGTATACCTCTCCTCTGGAGTCATTCCATGTATTGCTGCAGTGGGAGTCCTGTTCATTATGTAGACTGCTGTAGCAACTGCTTCAGCCCAATAAAAATCTGGCAAGTCTTTTTCATTGAGCATGGCACGAGATACCTCTCCAATATGCCTGTTTTTCCTTTCTGCAATTCCATTTTGTTGTGGGGTATAACTGCATGAATATTGCTGCTTTATGCCATGCTCCTGCAAGAACTTTGCAAACTCATTTGAGAGGTACTCTCCCCCTCCATCTGACCTTAGGCATTTTATCTGCAAGCCTGTTTCTTTTTCAACCATAGCTTTAAGAGTTTTGAAATGCCCAAAAACTTCACTTTTCTTTTTCATAAAATACACCCAAATTTTTCTGCTATAGTCATCAATAAAACTGACAAAATAATGACAGCCTCCAAGAGATGCAGCTTTAGTTGTCCACACATCAGAGTGAATCAATTCCAATGGCTTCTCACTCTCTTGAACATGTCTAGGAAATGGTTTCCTTGCCTGTTTTCCAAACTGACAGGCTTCACATACCTTATGCATTTCTGCAACCTTGAATTTGGGCAATCCTGCAACAATATTTTGGGCCTGCATTGATTTAAGTCGCTGTACATTAACATGACCAATGCGTTTATGCCAGATATCAATATCTGCAACTACACCGGTCCCATGTGCAAACATTGCTGCACTCAATTCAGACATGTCTGCATCCAATGTAAACATTCTGCCCTTCTTCTTTCCTTTTGCTATCAAGCGACCTTTATTTTTCATATCCTCAACAAAGCATCCATGAGGATTAAATCTGACCTGCAAGCCCTGTTCAACCATTTGACCAACTGAAACCAGATTCTTGGTAATATTCGGGACATGAAATACATCGGACAGGTATTTCTTTTTCCCACCCTGCATAGACAAGGGAATTTTTCCAATCTGCACAATAGGATGTGCAGTATCATCACCAGTCTCCACAAATCCTGGTTTTTCCATTTTCCTTGCATCCTCCATCCATTCTGCATGACCTGTCATGTGGTTTGATGCACCTGAGTCAACATACCATACATCATTGCTTTCTTCTACACTTGTCATAGAATTGTTCATGTGCTGCACCATGAACAAATGCTCATTTCTGTCATCACCCTGTCTACTAGAAGATGCATAATTCCCTTGTTGCAGTTTTCCATTCATGATGTCATTCTGCTTTTTATAGCAGTCTTTAGCCATATGACCCATTTTACCACAATAGTAGCATTCAACATTACTGTTTGCATTTTGGCCTCTTTGCCATCCACCACGACCTCTTTGGCTCCCCCTGCCTCTAGAGTTACCACGTCCTCCTCCATAGGACTGGTTTTCTTGAGTTTGCTGCATATTCTGATTTCTGCCACGGCCTCCAAATCGGCCTCCTCTACCTCTGCCTCTACCTCTTCCAGCATTTGAGTAGAAGACAGCTTCTTTTGAAGTTCCTCCTGAAGAAGATGCACCACCATTTCTCTGTTCCTCAGAAATTAGAAGAGCAATCAACTCCTCAAAATCAGGAAATCTTTCACGAACTGAAATGGATGTCCGAAACTGTGCATAATCCTTTCCTAGACCATTCAAGGTCACGGAAACTAAATCATCATCTTCCACTGGCGACCCAATGGAAGCAAGTGCATCTGCAATCTTCTTCACCTTCATGTGGTAGTCGTTGATGCTCATACTTTCTCTTTGCACATTATGCAACTCTTGCTTGAGCTGCATTTTCCTGGCTTGCGTATTTGTGCTATACATTTTTGACAAAGTATCCCATGCCTCCTTTGGCGTACTTGCATCCTGAATATGCACAATCATAGAGTCTGAAATACTGATAGACAGCCAATACATAACTTTCCTGGCTCTCTCATGCCATGTTTTAAATGCCTGCATTTGTTGTTGATTGGGAACATCAGGAAGAACTGGTTCTTCTTCATTTCCTGCAACAAATTCCCAATATCCTTTTCCCATAAGGAAATTCGTCATTCTAAACTTCCATGCCTGGAAGTTGTTCTTGTCAAGCTTTTCAGTGACAATCTGTGAAAGAGAATCAGACGCCATTACAGAATACTGCAAGAAATTCTGTCACTGCAAAAAACACAGCTTCACCCTCACAAGGGCAAATCTGCAAAACTGGCGAAAGTGGTATTTGACCACACAGTCACTTCCTAGTGACGATTTTGCATCAACAGGCAACAGGGATGATTCTGTAACTCCCAATGTCTCTGCGCGCAAGCATACAATGCAATTTTTACAGTAACTATTCACCGACCTGTAGAACAGTGACTGCACAGCACAAAACTGAGCCTTTTCCTGAGTGTGTGCAGAAAACTTCCGTCTGCAAAACAGGCCCCGAAATGGCCTCAAATCAAAAAAACAAGGTCGCCAAGGGCTAAAGCCCTCTCCCGCAGCATATACTGCCCTCTTGCTTCACCGCGAAGGGCGTCTCAACCTGAGACAATGCACTCCTGCAATTTCCGGCTGTGCTACCTGCAGAGATCTGCTCCCAAAACAGGAAATGAAAGCAACACTGCTCCTCTTACCAGACCACCGCGAGCTTGGCTTGCTTTCTTGAGCTCCTTACCACGAACAAGGCTCTGATACCATGTCAAGATTGTGGGAGAGAAGGAAGGAGTCTCGCTTGAAGCTTTCTTGCTTGCACAATGGGGGAAGACACACAAGGGTGGAGGCTGAAAACAGTTTTTCTCTTCTTAGTTGTGTAAGCCAAAAGAACTAAAGTACAAAGAAATAGAAGAACCCTATATATGGGTCTCAAACCAAACTCAACTAACTAAGGTGGCATACTAACTGAGCCACGAATTAGAGTAGATAAGGATAGCTATCATGTAGCTATTATTCATGGGCGGTGTACCAACCGCGTCTGCAACTGACAAGTCGGTGACATAAATATACAACGGTCACCCTGGCGTATCACGAGTGGAGCTCGATATCTCAACACTTCTATGTATTGCATATACTTGCATCTCCCTCCATTGCCCACGTCACATGGATCACAAAATTATGAGAGTGTTTGAAGATGGGAAATGCATGGGTTATTTGTTGAATATCCATTAACATAGTGGACTATACAAGACCCCTAAACCTTCTTATAACCCCCTTAGATAGCCCATTGTACATCATCCTATGAAACTGGCCAAAAAACTATGTGTATTGCACCTAGGTGATTGCTCTTTGTGCACAAATGTTACATTTAGACAAATTAACCACATCAAATGCATCCTTCGTAAGTGTTGCATTCAATTTCAACTCCTCGTGTATAAGTGCTCTCTTGACGACAACTCCAACACCTTTGTGCTCTTCCTTTCCATGTCCTAATGCAGAGAAGTTATGTATCATTTACAAGCATGTTAGTTAATAGTACCTTCCAATAAAGTAGAAATGCATTCGTGTCTTGAATTGTGATGTAGCACCATTGGATCATACCCAATAATATTGCAACTAATGACCTTGCTATTTCGGCCACTTGTCATGAAGCAAAATGTTGTATGAACAATGTATCATGCAACTTGTCATCAGATATATTAAAATGTAGTACCTTTTCAATAGCACCTACCAAGTTTCTCACCTATGTGATGTGAATAAAAATTGTTTCTTGGATTGACGAGCAATGCATGCATTGAATCTCATTGTATATTTCAAATGAGTAATTCTTTATGAAATCAATAATCAATACAACAACATCATTAGAAAACTTAAGAATGCAATCATTGAACTATTGTGCTTGCTACTGAAAGTTGAAGTTATGCTTGATTAAACACTTGATTAAAATTTAAATAATATGATTTGAAAATAGGTCACGAAAAGAAGCACTTGTCATTTTTTGCAAAACCAAGTCACTTCTAGTAGCAATGAATTATCGAGTACCAACATCCATGAAGACCTTAATAGACACCTCCCTACTATCTAACACTAAAAACTTATCTCGAAAAAATACCAAGTTTGTTACAGCACAATGGGAACAATCTCCAAAGAAGCATTTTTTGCATACTACTCATTGTCAAGAGACTTCGGGCATAATATGGATTTCCACAAGCTAACGATGTGTTGATATTCTACTTGTCTTGTAGAACACCACCCTGCATCATTGTTTCTATAACAAATGGAGCATATGCAAAGATGAGCTTTTCCATGATGCCCAAACTTTTTTTTTTTGCATTAGATTGAAATCCTCTTTGAAATACAATATCTAGACATGGTATACATAGTAACAAGTATACCATTCTTTCAATTTTTGAAGAAAGTATGGCATCAATGCCTCAAAGCATCTAAGAGATACTGTAGGATAAGTTTACTTGAATCTCTACTACAATTTGACCTATGACATGAAAGCAATCTAGATTAGAAGCTTTTAATTCTATACATGAGATAATATTATATTTCAAAACCTACTGCATAGGCTTAGGTATTATACATTGTACTTTTGGTACTATATAATAGGCTGCTAGGCCTTATAGCACCAAATTAGGTGATTTAGTACAAGAATTGGTACTATACAAGGTACCAACAAGCAGACTTTTGGTACTAAACCTAATACTTTGTGAATAGTATCCAGGCCTTTGTAAGTACCAAATTGTGTACTTTTGCAATGTACATGCTAGGAAAGCACCAAATTGGGTACAACACGAATAGTACCCATGCCTCTAGAAAGTCTCAAAATTGATCGTTTTGGTAATATGAATAATGTAGCAAGTACCAAAATTTAGATATTTTTCATAATGTACATGAAACCATTTTGAGATAGTAGAATACCAAAAATTTTGGTATTTTATGGAACATCTTCTCTATTGAACCTCTACAATAATAGCCAAACTAATACACCTCACAAATTATAAGAAGAAAAGGAGATTACATGTGAGTAATGTAGCAAATGCACCAAATACTTCACAACACTCTTTCCTTCAATTCTCATCTTACATACGTCCTTCTTGTCAGGAAAAACTCTAGTCTTCCATCTCTAAAAGGCATAGGTGTAAGAGAGGGGGATTTAATAATGGGGAAATACTAGCTATACTGGCTGGTATATAAGGTGTTAGGGACTTGATTTTTGGCATCAGATTATAATACAAGTCTCCTTTCATCTTCATCTCCTTCGCCAAGCTCTCATGCCTTTTTTCTCTCTCTTTCTATCTTTCTCTCTCCTTTTCTAGTCTTTCTCTCTCCTCGTCACTCTCTTTCTCTCTCTTCCTACAGTCTTTCTCTCTCTTTTGCACCCTCTCTCTCCTCTTCTTCTCTTTCTCCTGTCCTCTCCATGACAAGTGGTATCAGAGCTCTAGTTCTGATCCATTTAGTTACCTTACATGCTCAGTTACCATCCTTTTCTGTTTAAAAATCCAAGAAGCTTCAGGTACATAGGGACAGGCACTAAAATGGAGGAGCATTGAAAGGCCAGATGTCAAGGACCAAGAGGATAGCAGTCTAGAGCATTCATGGAGTCTTGGACCAAGTTTGGAGGCTAGAAGACTGGATTTGGCAGCTCGTGGGTCATTCTGGGCCAAATTTGAAGGTAAATCTCTAAAAATAGTGGTCACAAGAGTTAGAAAGAGTTTAATCTTGGTTACTTTTCACATGGAGTTTTCTCTCTCCTCATTCTCAAGCTCCTGCCAAGCTCCCATGGAGAAGAAACACCATGGATCCTCTCTACCTCAACCCCAGTGATCTTCACCACTCTTCTAGAGCCTCACAGGGATCCTAGCCATCATTTCAAGCTATCCAAGAACTGGTTTGACCCTCGCTTTCTCCCCAGGAAGCAGCCTGTAAATTTCGGTGCAGATTTAGGGGCTGCAACCTGATCAGACTAGGGTCATTTGCAGCCTCTTCTTCATCTTTGCCTTCTTCCCCACCATTTAGCAGTCAGTTCTTGATTGGCTCTCACCCAGCACACGAAGAAACACAAAACCAGGGTACCGAGCAGCAAATTATATGCTTGTAACTTTGCTCCTCGCCATGAAACCTGCAAACATGCCTCTCTTGCCATGAATACACACACACAAAAGACTCAAGACACACCCTCACCAATCAAGAAACAAGATCAGGAGGCTCCTCCTCTTCCTCTACACACTCAAGATCCATAGTTGCAGCTCAAAGGTAGAGCAAGAAGGAGGATGGACAAAGAGACTTTGGTAAAGAGGGAAGAGGGAAGTTAAAGAGGCACCACAATCTGCCGTGCTCCAACCTCCTCAACCACTTTTTCCCAAGAACCCCAATTGCACCCTTTTGAACCTTTATTAAATCAAATATATTTTGACCATACAAAAGCAAAGGTTGAAGCCCTTATGTGTTGCATGCATTCTAGGCAATATTCCTAAGGTTTTAAAATAAAATAACATATGCAATGGCTTTTATAACTCCAAGCCAAGCATTTACAATGGTAAAAATATATATCAATGAAGTACAACTTAGATACAATATCACAAACATTTTTGATAAAGTGAATAACTTGTCAATGTAGACCCCAAATCTTTTAGCCTTTTTGATGACAAAATTGGAGGCTATCGTTCCTCCCACACTTAAATTGGTGAGCTCCCGCGAACCAAAGAACCATAGCACACTTCCATTGTAATCTTCAAGAAAAACTTTATATCCTTATTCTCTTTTCTTCTCACTTCCGTGGATCATTTGTCCACTTCTTCAACAACCACTATCTCTTCACATCAAATTTTGTCTTGATTCCAAACACCCATCATTAACTAATATACTGATAAGGATGAATACCACAACACTTTGATTTTGGGAGACACACTATCTCCATGAAGAAGAAACATTGAAAGTCCACCAATTTGACACCAAAAAGGTGAAAAACCCACAAAAGATCTTCAAAGTAGCACTCCAACTTCATCAGATTAATCTTTAATGTTCTCCCACCCATGTGACTTAGATCTTGGCTTGCTCATTAACAATTGGTGGAATTCTTGCTTTGCTTGTTATGTGCTGCATATGAACTAGCATTATAATGACCTTAGGATTTTAAGGTTTTGATAAAAACTAAAGATTATCTTATCCTTCTTTCTGGTTATTGCCTTGTGTAGCGCCGCCTGTGGATGAGGGCGTGAAACAGAATGAACAGTTTCTCGCCATGAATTGGGTTCGCTATTTTCTGTATAGGCTCGTCACTTAGCATTGAGGAGGGCGGCTGCAATGCTTGACGTCCACTTATTCTTCTTATTGCATCCATCCTCTTATTCGTCCTTTTGTTGCTTCCTCCTTTTCCTTCATTTTTGCGCCTTTATTTCCACGAGCAGATTAATCTTCTTCTTTATTGTGGAGGGCAAGATGAACAGGTCGCCTTGATTCGTGGCCGTCGATGCCATAAGAGGCATCTTCTGTCCGATGACAATCGTTAGGCAACTGCACATAGCCCACTGGAACGCTTTCTTCCATGGGGTGTCCTTCCTCTCTTCTAGTGCAAAAGACAGGGGTAACGCCATCATTCACATGCCCTAGACATGCACACAGACTAGAAGGCAGGCCATCTGCTGTTATCCCACCTTTATTCTTCTTCTTTCTTTCCTCTAATCTTGAAAAATATAACATATGAGAACAAATCTTCATACAACTCCCTGCTCTTCAAAGATCTTGAAAACCTGCTCTTTACATCACAGAATCCATGGCTAGCCCGGTCCCGGCAACGGAACCAAAAATGACTTGGCTCTCACCTAGCACACGAAGAAACACAAAACCAGGGTACCGAGCAGCAAAGTATATGCTTGGAGCTTTGCTCCTCGCCATGAAACCTGCAAACACACCTCTCTTGCCATGAATACACACACACAAAAGACTCAAGACACACCCTCACCAATCAAGAAACAAGATAAGGAGGCTCCTCCTCTTCCTCTACACACTCAAGATCCATAGTTGCAGCTCAAAGGTAGAGCAAGAAGGAGGATGGACAAAGAGACTTTGGTAAAGAGGGAGAGGGAAGTTAAAGAGGCACCACAATCTACCGTGCTCCAACCTCCTCAACCACTTTTTCCCAAGAACCCCAATTGCACCCTTTTGAACCTTTATTAAATCAAATATATTTTGACCATACAAAAGCAAAGGTTGAAGCCCTTATGTGTTGCATGTATTCTAGGCAAGATTCCTAAGGTTTTAAAATAAAAGAACATATGCAATGGCTTTTATAACTCCAAGCCAAGCATTTACAATGGTAAAAATATATATCAATGAAGTACAACTTAGATACAATATCACAAACATTTTTGATAAAGTGAATAACTTGTCAATGTAGACCCCAAATCTTTTAGCCTTTTTGATGACAAAATTGGAGGCTATCATTCCTCCCACACTTAAATTGGTGAGCTCCCGCGAACCAAAGAACCATAGCACACTTCCATTGTAATCTTCAAGAAAAACTTTGTATCCTTATTCTCTTTTCTTCTCACTTCCGTGGATCATTTGTCCACTTCTTCAACAACCTCTATCTCTTCACATCAAATTTTTTCTTGATTCCAAACACCCATCATTAACTAATATACTGATAAGGATGAATACCACAACACTTTGATTTTGGGAGACACACTATCTCCATGAAGAAGAAACATTGAAAGTCCACCAATTTGACACCAAAAAGGTGAAAAACCCACAAAAGATCTTCAAAGTAGCACTTCCACTTCATCAGATTAATCTTTAATTTTCTCCCACCCATGTGACTTAGATCTTGGCTTGCTCATTAACAATTGGTGGAATTCTTGCTTTGCTTTTATGTGCTGCATATGAACTAGCATTATAATGACCTTAGGATTTTAAGGTTTTGATAAAAACTAAAGATTATCTTATCCTTCTTTCTGGTTATTGCCTTGTGTAGCGCCACCTGTGGATGAGGGCATGAAACAGAATGAACAGTCTCTCGCCATGAATTGGGTTCGCTATTTTCTGTATAGGCTCGTCACTTAGCATTGAGGAGGGCGGCTGCAATGCTTGACGTTGTTGCCACTTATTCTTCTTCTTGCATCCATCCTCTTATTCGTCCTTTTGCTGCTTCCTCCTTTTCCTTCATTTTTGCGCCTTTGTTTCCATGAACAGATTAATCTTCTTCTTTATTGTGGAGGGCAAGATGAACAGGTCGCCTTGATTCGTGGCCGCCGCTGATGCCATAAGAGGCATCTTCTGTCCGATGACAATCGCTAGGCAACTGCACATAGCCCGCTGGAACACTTTCTTCCATGGGGTGTCCTTCCTCTCTTCTAGTGCAAAAGACAGGGGTAACGCCATCGTTCACATGCCCTAGACATGCACATAGACTAGAAGGCAGGCCATCTGCTGTTATCCCACCTTTATTCTTCTTCTTACTTTCCTCTAAACTTGAAAAATATAACATATGAGAACAAATCTTCATACAACTCCCTGCTCTTCAAAGATCTTGAAAACCTGCTCTTTACATCACAGAATCCATGGCTAGCCCGGTCCCGGCAACGGAACCAAAAATGCCTGGCTCTCACCCAGCACACAAAGAAACACAAAACCAGGGTACCGAGCAGCAAAGTATATGTTTGGAGCTTTGCTCCTCACCATGAAACTTGCAAACACGCCTCTCTTGCCATGAATACACACACACAAAAGACTCAAGACACACCCTCACCAATCAAGAAACAAGATCAGGAGGCTCCTCCTCTTCCTCTACACGCTCAAGATCCATAGTTGCAGCTCAAAGGTAGAGCAAGAAGGAGGATGGACAAAGAGACTTTGGTAAAGAGGGAAGAGGGAAGTTAAAGAGGCACCACAATCTGCCTTGCTCCAACCTCCTCAACCACTTTTTCCCAAGAACCCCAATTGCACCCTTTTGAACCTTTATTAAATCGAATATATTTTGACCATACAAAAGCAAAGGTTGAAGCCCTTATGTGTTGCATGTATTCTAGGCAAGATTCCTAAGGTTTTAAAATAAAAGAACATATGCAATGGCTTTTATAACTCCAAGCCAAGCATTTACAATGGTAAAAATATATATCAATGAAGTACAACTTAGATACAATATCACAAACATTTTTGATAAAGTGAATAACTTGTCAATGTAGACCCCAAATCTTTTAGCCTTTTTGATGACAAAATTGGAGGCTATCATTCCTCCCACACTTAAATTGGTGAGCTCCCGCGAACCAAAGAACCATAGCACACTTCCATTGTAATCTTCAAGAAAAACTTTGTATCCTTATTCTCTTTTCTTCTCACTTCCGTGGATCATTTGTCCACTTCTTCAACAACCTCTATCTCTTCACATCAAATTTTTTCTTGATTCCAAACACCCATCATTAACTAATATACTGATAAGGATGAATACCACAACACTTTGATTTTGGGAGACACACTATCTCCATGAAGAAGAAACATTGAAAGTCCACCAATTTGACACCAAAAAGGTGAAAAACCCACAAAAGATCTTCAAAGTAGCACTTCCACTTCATCAGATTAATCTTTAATTTTCTCCCACCCATGTGACTTAGATCTTGGCTTGCTCATTAACAATTGGTGGAATTCTTGCTTTGCTTTTATGTGCTGCATATGAACTAGCATTATAATGACCTTAGGATTTTAAGGTTTTGATAAAAACTAAAGATTATCTTATCCTTCTTTCTGGTTATTGCCTTGTGTAGCGCCACCTGTGGATGAGGGCATGAAACAGAATGAACAGTCTCTCGCCATGAATTGGGTTCGCTATTTTCTGTATAGGCTCGTCACTTAGCATTGAGGAGGGCGGCTGCAATGCTTGACGTTGTTGCCACTTATTCTTCTTCTTGCATCCATCCTCTTATTCGTCCTTTTGCTGCTTCCTCCTTTTCCTTCATTTTTGCGCCTTTGTTTCCATGAACAGATTAATCTTCTTCTTTATTGTGGAGGGCAAGATGAACAGGTCGCCTTGATTCGTGGCCGCCGCTGATGCCATAAGAGGCATCTTCTGTCCGATGACAATCGCTAGGCAACTGCACATAGCCCGCTGGAACACTTTCTTCCATGGGGTGTCCTTCCTCTCTTCTAGTGCAAAAGACAGGGGTAACGCCATCGTTCACATGCCCTAGACATGCACATAGACTAGAAGGCAGGCCATCTGCTGTTATCCCACCTTTATTCTTCTTCTTACTTTCCTCTAAACTTGAAAAATATAACATATGAGAACAAATCTTCATACAACTCCCTGCTCTTCAAAGATCTTGAAAACCTGCTCTTTACATCACAGAATCCATGGCTAGCCCGGTCCCGGCAACGGAACCAAAAATGCCTGGCTCTCACCCAGCACACAAAGAAACACAAAACCAGGGTACCGAGCAGCAAAGTATATGTTTGGAGCTTTGCTCCTCACCATGAAACTTGCAAACACGCCTCTCTTGCCATGAATACACACACACAAAAGACTCAAGACACACCCTCACCAATCAAGAAACAAGATCAGGAGGCTCCTCCTCTTCCTCTACACGCTCAAGATCCATAGTTGCAGCTCAAAGGTAGAGCAAGAAGGAGGATGGACAAAGAGACTTTGGTAAAGAGGGAAGAGGGAAGTTAAAGAGGCACCACAATCTGCCTTGCTCCAACCTCCTCAACCACTTTTTCCCAAGAACCCCAATTGCACCCTTTTGAACCTTTATTAAATCGAATATATTTTGACCATACAAAAGCAAAGGTTGAAGCCCTTATGTGTTGCATGTATTCTAGGCAAGATTCCTAAGGTTTTAAAATAAAAGAACATATGCAATGGCTTTTATAACTCCAAGCCAAGCATTTACAATGGTAAAAATATATATCAATGAAGTACAACTTAGATACAATATCACAAACATTTTTGATAAAGTGAATAACTTGTCGATGTAGACCCCAAATCTTTTAGCCTTTTTTATGACAAAATTGGAGGCTATCAGTTCTTGCAAGCCAACTTCTCATCTTCTTGGACTTCCTTCAACCTCTAAAACCCTAACAGGTGCAGGCCATGGATAGCCATGGATTCTTCTTCAAGACTCACTAATTCTTGAGGGCTTTTGCCTTTCTTGGTGCCAAGAACTTGTGTCTACAAGAATCTTTGAAGAAGCAAGCATCAAGAAGCCCGTACTTGAAGATGGAGGCAAGAATGCAAGCTGGACATTTGGGGCAGCCATAGCCATAGACCACAATCTTCAATTTCTTCAAGTTCTCTTCAAGATTGGGCCCCCGGCCTTCAAGATTGGTCTCCTTGCCATCAATGGAGCTTGCCTACCCAATTGGAAGAGCTTTGGAGCACGGGAAGGAATTATAGGGTGAGATTTTTGGGCATTCTTCTCCTATGACCTTCAAG
Source organism: Lygodium microphyllum (assembly GCF_053477565.2). Classification (NCBI taxonomy): domain Eukaryota; kingdom Viridiplantae; phylum Streptophyta; class Polypodiopsida; order Schizaeales; family Lygodiaceae; genus Lygodium; species Lygodium microphyllum. Next base: position 609,900 of record NC_141136.1, read on the forward strand.
GCATGCTGAGAACTATTGAAGTTCAACCCTTCATTCTCCCATTGAAGAATCAAGCTTGAAGAATCAATTCTTGGCTGAAGTTTTCATCATGGAGCTAATGGGAGCATTGGAGATTAATTGACTCTTGAACTCTCTTCTAATTCCATCCTCTTCCTGAGCCTAAAAGCCTATTGTTGGAAGAGATTCAAGTAGTAAATCATGCATTTTCTTCAAGTTTTCAATGCTTACATGCTTCCAATTTGATTTCAGTCCTCTCTTAGGCTTCCTTGCATTCAGAATGATCCATTCTATGCTGAAAGTTCTCACTATTGTTTACTGATTGCCTCACCCTAACCTCTTGACTTGTGATGATTGTTTGAGCTCAAATTAATCTCTGAAATCCATTGTAAATGAGTTGAGTTAGCAGTGAGTCACTGCTCCGTAAGCCCTCTCCTTATTCCCAACTCAATTCCATGCACTTCATGAAAGGATTAGTTCCAAGCCACCATGCATAGCATGCTGATTGCTTAATTAATAAATGGCAGCCATGTATACTTCGGGTGAGGAAAAATCCCGATGCCTGGCGAGGTGGCAAGACAAAAGAGGGGTGACCCCCTCCCCTTGCCATCAAAGACCCTGAAGGGGTGCACAACCCGGCCCGAGGGAAACTTTGCCCACCTCCTGGTGATCCGAAGCCCAAAGCTGCTTGCAGGTGCAGATACCCACTTGAAGAACAGAGATATTGACTTGGCACTGATGTATGGATGTATTATTGGCTGCAAATATATGGAAATTTCTACTGTGGATGTATTTGTAGACATGAGAATACATATGCAATCAATGGCAGTGAATACAATGCTTGGGATATATGGGAAATGCCTCTGCATGGGGAATTGTGCTAAGAGAAGTTTATGACATGCTCAGTTCTAGAATAAGGCTACAAATAGTGAATTTGGATGACTGGGCAATGTATTATTCCATGTGGGATGACCCTTCAGTCATGCATTGACAAGTTGATCCATTGCAATCCCTTTCTTGACCCTCACAGGGTGCTGTAAGCAATTTGCTTGCATTTACAGAGGTATACCTACTTCCAGGAACTGAGGTGCAGGTCTTACAGAGTGCCAACATGTCCTAATAAGGGCTTTGATCAATTTTGGAGCTCTATTTGGACTCCACAATATACTTACAGGTCAAAACACGTCAAAACATGTCTCCTACAGGTGTAGACAGTATGTTAGACTGCATAGTACAGCAGTACTTTTCTTATTACAGAATTTTCTGTGTAAAATCTAGGAGTGCATGCCTATGCTCAGTTTGAAGAGGGCATCCTTGGCTCTGATTTGAACAAAAAATTTGGTCAATCGGAGCTTCCTAGCTCAAGTTACGGGCAAAACAGTGACAGGTAGTCTAACGGGACTGCACCTAACAATGGCAGGGAATAAGGGAAAAACTAAGGCAAATGATGACCTTCAACAACAAATAAGGGATGCACGCATCCCGAGGGATGAAACTAGCCCTGAGGTTGAAGATGAAGACTATTCTCATGACATGGACAGCCTCAGCGCGCTCACTAACACCCTCAGTACGCATGAGACAAGGCATGGTGAGAGGCATAGAGAATTGATGGAAGGCATTGGTCAAATGAAGACTACTATGGGCACCCTTGCTGCCCATCTCACTAAGTGGATGGAATTCCAAATGAAACGGAAGGAACATGAGGATAGATCAGGTATGCATGCTACGAGTGACGGGCCCACCAGTGAATGCAGCAAATATGAACTCCCAAGGCATTTTGGGGAGAGTGGGCATCCCTAACAACACTTTTGAACAGGGAGAGCCTTCACATAGACAAGAGGAGCCCATGAACAATGCAATGAGGGGCAATTTTTAGTCATCACAAGGGCCCATGCCATCTATGTGAGTTCAGCCATCTTTTGGCAGAAACTTCTCTAACAATGGCTCATTTTTGGGTAGCCACATGGATCAATCTCAGTTTGGATATATGGGACAGGCACCTAATCATGAAAGAGAGCTGAGAGACAAGATTATTTTCTCAAAATTCAATGGTCAGTCGTCATCTCCAGCTGAACTTGAAGAGTGGCTCTCCAAGCTTGAGGATTATTGTGACATCTTGCCCCGTAGTGATGACCAAAAGATCCATTTTGCAACAATCCACTTGGAAGGATTTGCACATACATGGTGGAGGTACATTAAAAGAGAAAATCAGCAAGTGAACTCGTGGGAAGCATTCAAGGCACTCATGGTGCAAGTATTTGTCTTACCGGTGGAGAAAGAAAAGCTTGCCCGTCAATGGTATGGCCTTGAACAGTGTGGTGTTGCTATTAGAGAATACACAAATCAGTTTCTCAACCTTACCATGTATGTTGAGTCGATTAGTGATGATGCCAAGTTAGACAAGTATGTGTATGGGCTGGATCCCCAACTTTTGGCTGATGTTTCAGCTCAAAACCCATCGGATTTGTTCAAAGCTATTGAATTGGATGAGAAGTATTCTCGCAAGTATCACCGAGATGCTTCATTTTAGTATGGACATGAAAGAGGTGCATCTCAACCAGTGTTTGGGCAGCAAAGAGGACATATGCAGTCATATTTTGGACAGCAAAGAGGTGCTGTAAGGCCGAGGCAGTTTGGGGCCAGTTATGGTGGTGGTAACATGCCATTCAGCACTCCAAAAATTCCCACATGCCCCACTTTTAATGCCTCAAGACCACAAGGTAATTTAAGGACAACAAACAACCCAAGAATGGATAATAGGCAAGGGGACAACAGAAATAAAAATGCTGGTAGTCCAAAGTCCATTCCCATGGATTTGTATAAAGAAAGAAAGGAAAAAGGGCTTTATTTCAAGTGTGGCGAGAAGTATACACTTGATCATGCCTCAAAATGTGCTATTAGAAATGCTAAGGCACGGGTTCACAACATGTTGGTATTTGAGGACTCAGAGGAGGACCCTGAGGATACATATGCTTTTATGATGACTACTGAAACAGATGATGCTGATGAAGAGTTTGGTCAAGAAGAGTTCTTTGACCCTGCTGACTCTTTTTCTTTTGACCCCGATGGCCATGTATCACGAGGTATGGGTAGAAAGATCTAACCACATACTGAAATACATGCTGCCATTGCTTATACCATATCTATGGATGCTTGGACAGGATCCAGAAGCCCTAATACATTGTGTATTAAGGGCCAAATTCATGGGAAGAATGTGTTTATACTCGTGGATAGTGGTAGCACTCATAGTTTCATTAACAGAGCTGTCATGGACAGGCTGAAGTGTTTTCCCACCAATTTACAGCAGCCATTGAAGGTGAAAGTTGCCAATGGGGATGAAGAAATTAGCATGCAAGTATGCCCTACTGTTCATATTCAGTTTGCTGAAAATTTTGGATAGCAATTGGATTTAATTGCATTGGAAATGGGGCCTATAGATGTTGTCTTGGGTTATGATTAGCTGAAAACTTTGGGCACTATAACCATGGAATTTTCCTTGCTATATATGGAGTTTGTCAGTGCAGGAAAACTCATTCACTTGCAGGGAATTCAAAATGATAGTGAATTTCAACTCATTACCAACAAACAACTCAAGAAAGAGTTTAAGAAATGGTCCCAAATCTTTGTATTGCAGTTAAATAAAGTAAATTTAGATCAGTCCACTAAAACAGTAAAGAATTCAGCATTAAGAACTCTTTTAGAAGAGTACAAGGATACCTCTTCCAAGTACCTACAGCACTACCCCCTAATAGGGTGGTTGATCATCCCATAGATTTGGAGCCTCAGTCAAAGCCTGTGAACAAGCCACCTTACAGATTGTCTAGGTGTGAAAGAGAAGAAGTTGCCAAACAAGTCAAAGAATTACTGGACATGGGATTCATTGAGCCCAGTTCTTCACCATATGCTTCCCCTGTGTTATTGGTCAAAAAGAAGGATGGATCTTTCAGGATGTGCATACATGGGTCTTAATAAGATCACCGTGAAGAATAGGTATCCCATTCCACGCATAGATGACTTGCTGGATGAAGTCAAGGGGGCTAAGTACTTTACGAAGATAGATTTGAGGTCAGGCTATCACCAAATCCGCATGAGGGCAGGGGATGAGGTCAAAATATCATTTCGGACTGATCGGGGCTTTATCATTTCTTGGTCATGCCTTTCGGGTTAACTAATGCACCGGCCACCTTTCAGAGCTTAATGAACAAAATACTTCATCCCTTTCTTTTCAGATTTGTGTTGGTCTTCTTTGATGACATCCTCATCTATAGTAGATCACTGAAGGATCACCTTTGGCACATGAGGCAAGTGTTTGATGTATTGAGGTGGCATAGACTCTTTGCCAAGGAGACAATGTTCTTTCATGCAGATGGACGTGGAATACTTGGGGCACATTGTTAAAGAAGATGGAATTAGGGCTGATCCTAAGAAAGTGCAGTGTATAAAAGACTGGCCCACACCTGCAAATACCACTTCACTTAGAGGATTTCTTGTCTCTCATCATTCTATCGTAGATTCATTAGGCATTATGCCACTATTGCAGCTCCCTTGATGGATAGGCTTAAGAAAGAGGCCTTTTTCTGGGATACCATAGCTGATAAGAGCTTTAATCAACTCAAAGAATTGCTTACCTCGGTGCCCATCTTGGTTTTCCCAGATTTTTTAAAAGAATTCACCATTCAGTGTGATGCCAGTGGTAGAGGCATAGGGATTGTATTGTTACACGAGCATGGGGTTATAGAATTTGAGAGCCGCAAACTTGCTGACAATGAGATAACCATGAATGTATATGACCAAGAAATACTGGCCATCCTTGATGCCATTAAGAAATGGCACCACTACTTGTATGGCAGCAGATTTAGGGTCAAGAGTGACCATAGGGTCCTCAAATACTTCCTCTCTCAATCTAATCTTACCCCCAAACAACACAAATGGGTAGCTATATTATAGAACTATGACTTTGACATTACACATACATGGGGAAAAGACAATGTAGTTGCTGATTCATTATCTAGAATGTGGGCTTGTAAAGTTTCAGCCATCATGGAACTTCATAGTGATTGAATAGAAGAGCTTTAGGAGGCCTATTTGTTAGATGCTGATTTCAGCCACATTTCCCAGAAATTACAGCAAGGGCATGTAGAAGAAAACTCTTCATATTAGCTTAAGAACGGTCTCTTATGGTTTCAAGGCAGGATTGCCATCCCATAGACTTCTCCATTCAAGCAAAAGATCATGAAAGAGATGCATTCCTAACCTACAGCTGGTCACTTGGGAAATTTTAAAACTTATGACAAATTTGCTAAAAGCTTTCATTGGAAGGGCCTATGGAAGGATGTAAAAGATTTTGTCTGGAGCTACATGCCATGTCAACAAAAGAAGGATAGCACCTTAAAACCAACTGGTTTACTGCAACCATTGCCTATGCCCGAAGGAAAATGGACACACATTACTATGGACTTCATAACCGGCCTACCGGTGACCAAGAAGGGGTGGAACAGCATCTACGTAGTTGTGGACAGACTCACCAAGGCAGCCCATTTCATTCCTACAAAGACTCAATATAATGCTTCTCAAGTAGCCAGCCAATTCATGGAACATGTTTTCAAATTACATGGCTTACCACAGGTCATTGTGCATGACCGGGATGCTAAGTTCATGAGCAACTTTTGGCTGGCAGTCTTCAGCTCTATGGGCACTCAGTTAGCCCCTTCCACTGCTTACCATCCATAGATTGATGGCTAGACAGAGAGAGTTAACAAGTGGCTGGAAACTTACTTGAGGCATCTCTATTATGATGTGCAGAATGCTTGGGACTCATGGTTGCATCTAGCTGAGTTTGCCTATAATAACTCTACACACTCTAGCATTGGAGTTTCACCCTTCGAGGCATTGTACGGCTATAAGGTGCCCCTCCCACACTTATCTTCAATGATAAAATAAACCCACAAAGCAAGGAGGAATTGGATAGAATGCAGGCCTTACTTCAGCAGTGCAAAGTCAACTTGAAGAAAGATCAAGATCAAATGAAGCTTTATGCTGATGACAAAAGAAGGGATGTTGAATTCCAAGAAGGGGATTTGGTGCTTTTGAAGGTGCTCAAGTCCAGATATGCCACCCTTAAGGATGGGTCCAGCAATAAGTTGGCTCACAGTTTCTATGGGCCATACTGGATTGTCAAAAGAGTGGAGACTTGGCATATCGGTTAGCATTAACCCCCATCCATGAAGATTCATAATGTCTTCCATGTGAGTCAATTGAAGCCCTTCATTGGATCATCAATGGATTATGTTGAGGAGTTACCATCGATAGATGAAGAAGGCATCATTCAATACATAGCCGAGCAAATCATAGGACAAAGGGAAAAGAAGCTTCTCTCTCGCTCCATCATGGAATACTTGATTAAGTGGCAAGGTTTACCACTTGAGGAAGCTTTTTGGAGGCCAGCTTCAGTTTTGGAAGAGTTCCCATACCTATTAGAAGCAGATTTGGTTGAAATCTAGCTAACTATGGCCCTGTTTTCTCTTAGATTGACTGCAGACAGCTCTTTGTTTCAAAGCAGATTTTATTATGTACTATGGACAGCAATGGACACCATACATGGCCTGAAATTACTCCTCGAGAGCTCCGTTTTGATATATGGCACACCCAGATCGGAGTCTCCTACATAAAGTTATGATAGATTTACTATAGCATGGCCCCGTAGTAAACAGTTTGTTGTCCACTGTCTGTAGCTCACACTCACCCAGGATACTTGGGTCAAAATTCATTTTTATAATTTCCCAATAAGGCCCATGTCTCATACATACCCCAATGACCTATCATACGCAATAATACCCTTCATTCATTTGTATACCCCTGTAATAATGTAGCAGAGTAGTACTCTGATCTGCTCTTGCCCAGTTTCCATAATTGCCCAAATTGTTTTTGAGGGCAAAAACCTTCGAGTGGGGATGGAATGTAAGAGAGGGGGATTTAATAATGGGGAAATACTAGCTACACTGGCTGGTATATAAGGTGTTAGGGACTTGATTTTTGGCATCAGATTATAATACAAGTCTCCTTTCATCTTCATATCCTTCTCCAAGCTCTCATGGCTTCTTTCTCTCTCTTTCTATCTTTCTCTCTCCTTTTCTAGTTTTTCTCTCTCCTCGTCACTCTCTTTCTCTCTCTTCTTGCAGTATTTCTCTTTCTTTTGCACCCTCTCTCTCTCTCCTATTCTTCTCTTTCTCCTGTCCTCTCCATGACAATTATAGGCCAAGTCTCTTATTTGAGAGTTGATAGGATTACCTTGATGTAGTGATCTATGACAAACACTGAATGGCAACACTTCATCATCATACTTCATGTACAATCGAGAAGTTACCACTGCTATATTCTTTTGATGAACACCTAAGACACTAGAAATTTTAGATTGATTCATTGTTTTGTGCCACTTGTAGTATTCAAAACCAAACTCAAAGAGATTTTCTTAATGAAAAGCTCAATTGTCACTTAGCAAGGGACCTTGAGTTGGTTCAATGTGTTGTGGATGCTAGAGACAATATTAAATTGGACATTTGCACTTTACAACTTTGAAAAAGTTGGATGGTGTAGCAGTTGTTGGAATAGTTCATTTTGCTCTCTCATTGGGAGATCTTGAGTTCGCTTGCACTAGCACCATGCCACTACTGAGTAAATGTTCTTCATTCACTTAGTTTTGGTGACCATGATCCCTTTTGTTGCTTCTTTATTTGTTCTTCTTTGAGTTGAGTAGCCACATATGTAAGCTAAGTTTGTGAGTAATAGCGGCACGCAAATAGGGATCCAACATCATGTTGGTGCTTAGACCAACATCCATGGCTTACAAAAATGGTGGTTCAAAGTCATCAAAGCTCAGGATGCACTATAAACCAAGATTCTCCATTGCCACACACACACACACACACACACACACACAGGCAGGCTTTTGATGAGCTACATAAAGACAGAGACAAAGATAGAGATAGAGACAAAGATAGAGATACACACACACACACACACACACACACACACACACACAAATGTCTAGAGAGGTCTCTTGGGAGGGGAGAGAGAGAGAGAGAGAGAGAGCTAGCAGACTCGTGATCCTCCTCCCCCCACTCCCACCCACACACATACCCTCTCAATGTCACTCCCTCCCCCCCTTTTTTAATTTAAATATATTATTTCTTTACAATATGGTTTGGTTTTTCATGAATGTCACCCTTTTAAAATCCTCCTCCTTTGGTGGAGAGAGAGAGAGAGAGAGAGAGAGTTGCAATGTGAAATTAATAGCACAATTTCTACCTTCCAAAAGTAGTAAGAGTACAAAGAAGGCCTTGTAGAGTAGCTTCCATAAGGATATTCAAGTGCATTTAAAAGTCTGAAGAAGTTGGAGCTAGGTAGAATGAAAATCCATTGCAAAGTAAGTGATCCAACTAGTTTAGTGGAAGAGAGTTAGTTTGCTAGTTAGAATAGGAATGTCTCTAGTTGATGAAGATAATCATCAACTACCTCCTCGCAGACAATAAGTGTGTTATGCTCTATTACCATTTCGGAGCAAGATTGGCTTCAAAATTGAAGACATTTCAAAGATTTCAGCACATTACTCTTGAAGCTTATAATGGGGTAATATTTTGGGGTTGTTGTCCAAAGAGCTTGAATCTTTGTCATTCAAGTGTTCCAGCGGGCTCAAGGCATTGATTCTTTAAGGATTTAAACTTCTTCAAGCATGTATGGGTTGAATTCTATGGACTATTGGAGCTTTATGATGGACTATGAAACTTTCTTCAACCATTGGACTAAAGCTTAATCTCAAGTGAATCAATCATCTTCTTCAAGCTTGATAAAAGTATTTTACTTGCTTAATCTCTAGAATCTCTCAACATCCACTTGTTCAAAGCTTGTCCATGTGTTGATGGGAGATTCTTGATCAATTAATTCTCTAAATTGATAAATTGATTGGATATTAGTGTTTCTTCTCATTTATCATAGCTTTTCATTTAAAATTCAATATTCATTTCAGTGCTATTTCATTATGAATGCCATTTACATTGTCTTCAAGTATAACCCTGATTTGATTATGTTATTCTCTTTGCCCAAGAAAGACATATTGAAAAGAATAAGTACTTGCAATTAGTGAGTCACTAAATTGCATTGGTAAGACCCTCAACCAATCTCTATTTCTTAATTCCAATTTTCATCGATCAAATCTTGCATATCATTGAAGGCTAAAAGAATTTTTCAATTATGCAACTCATCCATGTTTGTTTGATTAGAATGCTCCTACCATGTTGATATTCCCACCTTGGGGAAGTTACTATATGTATATCCTCTACATCACGTGCGTTCAAGGCCTATTTATAAATATCCTTATCTATAAATTTTTCTTGAATAAAAAATAACCCTTTTCTATTCAATTTGTAAATAACCCCTTTATATTACACCCTTTTGTATGTAAAAAATGTATAAAAATGGTCTTTCAAAAATGCTTTATTTTGAACCCACGTGATGCACACATATATTCATGAGTAACTTACCCAAGATTCCCACTAAGGAAAAAGGTGGATGCCAAGGGAGATATTGGGACAATAAAGAGATGAACCTCCCTCACTATTAAAGATCCTGAAGGGGTGTGGCCAACTGACCCGAGGGGAGCCCACCTCCCGGTGATTCAAAGCTCGTGTAGGGAGCCTGTCATACCGTTATATCCCTCATCATAGGTACCATGAGTGGAGTCATTGAAGATCTAAAGATTTTAGCTAGGTAGCATCGATCTAGACTCCATTGATCAATTACACAAATTACATAGGTTATCACAAGTTTATTACATGGAAATTACATCCATTACACTCCTTATAGTAGGGGACAAGTGTATTCAAATGTAACAGGGAATTTGAACCTTGATTTAGGTTGCTTTTCAATCATCTATAGGTGCTTTAGGTTATTCTAGATTGATTAGAAGTCTTACACAAAGTATTTCACTCAAACAATGAATTGGAACCACTTTTGGGAACCTTCCTACTTGGTTACAGGTGTTATAGAGCAATATAGAGATTTTTCAAGGCATATATAGGGTTATAGGTTGTATTCAACTCCTACAAGTCATATACATGGCACCATAGGGTTGGGAGACCTTACTTTGGACTTAAGGGAGGTGGATACACTAAAACGGTACTTTTATAGGGTGCACGATTATTCTATAGAATAGTAAATGAATATTTTCAAAATATTCTATTTTGATTTTGAAATTGAGTGTCATAGCTTATCCAACAGAGCTACACATTGGCTTATTTTTCTATCAAAAAGTTATTGATTCTGATATTAGAGTGAAAAGTTATAGCCATTTTTATATCAAAGGGTCTATTAGGACTGCATTGTACCAATGAGCTTAAATGGATGGAAACAAGGAAAAGAACAAGCCTAATGATGGTATTTAGCAACAAATCAAGGAAGCACGTGAGCAATACCTGAGGCATGTCATGATGATGATGATTCTCAAAAATATGGTGCATATAGTACTCTTAATACCACTATTTATAAGCATGAGACTTAGCATTCCATCAGACATATGGAATTAGTTTCCAAATTGGATCAAGTGGTTGAATAGTTAGTTCAATCTTAGAGATTCTTTGGACACACTTACTGCTCAAATCTCTATGTTTGTGGCAATACAAATGGTAGACAAAGAGAGTAGAGGTAAACAATCTTTTCAACCATCAATCTCTTTCTAACTTGTGTATATTACTAATGGCATCCAAATGTTGAGTGTATCCTAAGAGGCCATTATAACCATTTCCAATGAAGCTTCCTAAGGATGTAATATCCTTGAACGAAAGCAAAGAGTTATGCAAAGGATCTTTTGGATACAGTTTTCCATCAGTTCATAGATCTATATTCCTCTTTCCTTACAACCTACAAAGTTCTTTGGATATAGAAGACATGAGATAAGGTTTGCTTTTCTTACTTAAATATCCCATGTTTGTGATCAAGCTCGACATGGAGGTGATATGCCTCTCTCTTATATCTCTTTGATGATGATTTGGACACCGCCATCTCCCTTTGTGATGTTGATTCCACCCCAGTCATCTCCATTTGTGGTGTTGATTCTACCCTTAGCCATCCCTATTGATTCCACCCCAGCCATCTCCATTTCTGATGTTGATTCACCTTTATCCATCCTTGTTTGCGATGTTTGTAAAGTTGCTTTCAAAAAAATGAGGGAGAATACATGGAAATCTTCCAAACGTAATGTGGTAGGCACAACTTAGGGCTTCACATAGTCTTTTGGCTTATCTTTTGATAAAAAAGAGACTATGTCATTAACTCCAATCGATTCAGATATGAGCCATCAAGTTTTTAGTACTCATCACTTAATTCTAAGAACTGACCTCTCTAAACTCATAATTAAGGCCAATTGACAACTTAAAGGCTATGAGCTAATTTGTGTATTTTGAAAAAAAATAAAAAAAATATTAAAAATATCACCTTTTTAGTCATTTTTATTGATTTTTGAATTACCTCTCTCTATGCTGAGGTGGAATTTCTTACAAGGCCCAAACTTGAGTCCAAATCTCCCCGAATGTGACTTAGGACAACTGTACCAAGAATTCCCACTAGGTGAGTACTCCTATAGCTTGGTCCACTTAAATTCATGTATATTTTTTATTTTTTCATATTCTTTATTCTTCATTATTTGGTACTGGAATGTGTAAAAAGGAGGGAGCTAAGTGTATTGTGACCCAAGGAGAACCCACCAAGCTATCATGAGACAACACTAAATCATTTTCTCCTACTTACTTTTATTTTCGCTCCAACCATCCTTCTTTTCTTTTGGTTAGATGCTACCCCTAGGAAGGCCAAGGTATCAATGTTGGATTTGACTCATCCTCAATCTACCAAGCCTTCGCAAGGCAATAAACATTTTCTCTTTTCAATTTTTCTCTTTATTTTCTTATTTCAAGGGTTAGAACCCCTTTTTACACATCTCTGTATTCTATGTATTTTAGATACGTTTATCATTTTCTTCTTTTATTCATCAAGATCTCCTAGCTATCTCACAACTAATAGAAATTCATGGAACAATCTTCCTAGTAGGCTAGGAGGACAGGGTCAATAAGGCCACCTCTAATGTCTTCATACGAGGTGGACAACTGCTCAAACCTCCCTAGACATACCTAACCTAATCTTGGAACTTTATGTCTTGATTGCCGGTCCCCAACAAAGAAATAAGCATCCCTAAATACACATACAAAGTCTTCGTAAAGAGAAAGAATTCAAAAAGGAAAGACACCACTTGGACTGGCCACAAGAAGCTTCTGTGTAGCAATTGGCACCCTTTAGGTGCTTCTTCAAACTTGAATGGTGTAGCACTAAAACGAAGAACCATTAAATGCACCTGCACCAACTAGACACATGGCCCTCTTGGCCTAACAAAATATAACAAATATGTCCAAGACAACTGGCCCTCTTTGCCTAAAGAGAATAGGTCATTTTGATCTATTAAATACACGGTCTTCTTGGCATATGCACTGCATCTTATCATACTAACCAAGATAAACCAAAAATGACATAAGCCTTGTGAGGGCTAGCCTCATGCTACATATGCAAGTTAGCTTACTACAATATGATCATCAAAAGTTTAATCTTGGGCCTTTGTATATGCACAAGTCCAAGCTAATATAACATCGATATGGGCTATCCCTTCTTGGGTGCAATATGATCATCAAAGTTTAATCTTGGGCTTTTGTATATGCACAAGTCCAAGCAAATATAGCATTGATATGGGCTATCCCTTCTTGGGTGATATTAGCTAAATGAATAATCTCATTGGACTCATATGTCCCACCTTGATTGCCATTCAAATAGATTGGTCATTTGAGCTTTCCAGATACCCCTCTTATAGAGAGAATTACAAATTTATGCTCACTCAAACCTTCCCTATTTGGATTATTGCAAATGTCAATGTTACAACCCAAACTAGGTAGAGTTTCAATCCTAGGCACATAACATAGATGCATCCTAGAGTGATGCATACTATTAGATGTATCATTATGGTCCCTAATATCATCCACTTGGGAATTGACCATAGTATTGTCAAGATTGTGGTAGAGAAGGAAGGAGTCTCACTTGTAGCTTTCTTGCTTGCACAATGGGGGAATACACACAAAGGTGGAGGCTGAAAAACAGTTTTCCTCTTCTTAGTTGTGTAAGCCAAAAACAACTCTAGTACATAGAAATAGAAGAACCCTATATATGGGTCTCAAACAAAACTCAACTAACTAAGGTGGCATACTAACTGAGCCACGAACTAGAGTAGATAAGGATAGCTGTCATCTAGCTATTATTCATGGGCGGTGTACCAACCGCATCTGCAACTGACAAGTCGGTGACATAAATGCACAACGGTCACCCTGGCATATCACGAGTGGAGCTCGATATCTCAACACTCCTCCTTGAGCTCAATCCCAATTCCTGCACACCAAGCAGGTCTCTGAACTTGCGCAGCTTCTCTACACCCAATGCCTTCGTAAATATGTCAGCTACCTGATCCTCTGTGCTGACATAAACTAGATCAATAAGACCTAGTAAAACCCTCTCCCGCACATAGTGATAATGCACCTCAATGTGCTTTGTTCTAGCATGATAGACTGGGTTATTTTCCAAGTGTATACTGCTCATGTTGTCACAATAAATGAAAACTGGCCCATCTGTAGGCTGATGCATATCATAAAGTAGCTTATGCAACCAAGCTACCTCACATGCAGCCATTGCTGCACCCCTGTACTCAGCCTCTGTGCTCGACAAGGCAACTGTAGGCTGTTTCTTGCTGCTCCAAGTGACTACAGTACTCCCAAAAGAGAACACATATCCACTGGTAGATCGTCTATCAGAAATACTACCAGCCCAATCAGCATCAGTGTATCACCTCAACCATAGCTTTAAGAGTTTTGAAATGCCCAAAAACTTCACTTTTTTTTTCATAAAATACACCCAAACTTTTCTGCTATAGTCATCAATAAAAGTGACAAAATAATGACAGCCTCCAAGAGATGCAGCTTTAGTAGTCCACACATCAGAGTGGATAAATTCCAATGGCTTCTTACTCTCTTGAACATGTCTAGGAAATGGTTTCCTTGCCTGTTTTCCAAATTGACAGGCTTCACATACCTTATGCATTTCTACAACCTTGAATTTAGGCAATCCTGCAACAATATTTTGGGCCTGCATTGATTTAAGTCGTTGTATATTAACATGACCAATGTGTTTATGCCAGATATCAACTACATCGGTCCCATGTGCAAACATTGCTGCACTCAATTCAGACATGTCTGCATCCAACGTAAACATTCTGCCCTTCTTCTTTCCTTTTGCTATCAAGCGACCTTTATTTTTCATATCCTCAACAAAGCATCCATGAGGATTAAATCTGACCTGCAAGCCCTGCTCAACCATTTGACCAACAAAAACCAGATTCTTGGTGATATTCGGGACATGAAATACATCAGACAGGTATTTCTTTTTCCCATCCTGCATAGACAAAGGAATTTTTCCAATCTGCACAATAGGATGTACAGTATCATCACCAGTCTCCACAAATCCTGGTTTTTCCATTTTCCTTGCATCCTCCATCCATTCTGCATGACCTGTCATGTGGTTTGATGCACCTGAGTCAACATACCATACATCGTTGCTTTCTTCTACACTTGTCACAGAATTGTTCATGTGCTGCACCATAAACAAATGCTCATTTCTGTCATCACCCTGTCTACTAGAAGATGCATAATTCCCTTGTTGCAATTTCCCATTCATGATGTCATTCTGCTTTTTATAGCAATCTTTAGCTATATGACCCATTTTTCCACAGTAGTAGCATTCAATATTGCTGTTCGCATTTTGGCCTCTTTGCCATCCACCACGACCTCTTTGGCTCCCTCTGCCTCTAGAGTTACCACGTCCTCCTTCATAGGACTGGTTTTCTTGAGTTTGCTGCATATTCTGATTTCTACCACGGCCTCCAGATCGGCCTCCTCTACCTCTGCCTCTACCTCTTCCAGCATTTGAGTAGAAGACAACTTCTTTTGAAGTTCCTCCTGAAGAAGATGCACCACCATTTCTCTGCTCCTCAGAAATTAGAAGAGCAATCAACTCCTCAAAATCAGGAAAACTTTCAAGGACGGAAATGGATGTTCGAAACTGTGCATAATCCTTTCCTAGACCATTCAAGGTCATAGAAACTAAATCATCATCTTCCACTGGCGACCCAATGGAAGCAAGTGCATCTGCAATCTTCTTCACCTTCATGTGGTAGTCATTAATGCTCATATTTTCTCTTTGCACATTATGCAACTCTTGCTTGAGCTGCATTTTCCTGGCTTGCGTATTTGTGCTATACATTTTTGACAAAGTATCCCATGCCTCCTTTGGCGTACTTGCATCTTGAATATGCACAATCGTAGAGTCTGAAATGCTGATAGACAGCCAGTACATAACTTTCCTGGCTCTCTCATGCCATGCTTTAAATGCCTGCATTTGCTGTTGATTTGGAACATCAGGAAGAACTGGTTCTTCTTCATTTCCTGCAACAAATTTCCAATATCCTTTTCCCATAAGGAAATTCATCATTCTGAACTTCCATGCTTGGAAGTTGTTCTTGTCAAGCTTTTCAGTGACAATCTGTGAAAGAGAATCAGACGCCATTACAGAACACTGCAAAAAATTCTGTCACTGCAAAAAACAAGGCTTCAGCCTCACAAGGGCAAATCTACAAAACTGACGAAAGTGGTATTTGACCACACAGTCACTTCCTAGTGACGATTTTGCATAAACAGGAACCAAGGATGATTCTGTAACTCCCAATGTCTCTGCGCACAAGCATACGATGCAACTTCTACAGTGATGTTTCACCGACCTGTAGAACAGTGGTCACACAGCATAAAACATGGCCTTTTCCTGAGTGCGTGCAGAAAACTTTCGCCTCCAAAACAGGCCCCGAAATGGCCTCAAATCAAAAAAACAGGGTCACCCAGGGCTAAAGCCCTTTCCCGCAGCATATACTTCCCTCTTGCTTCACCACGAAGGGCATCTCAACCTGAGACAATGCACTCTTGCACTTTGCGGCTGTGCTACCTCCAGAGACTTGCTCGCAAAATAGAAGAATGAAAGCAACACTGGTCCTCTTACTAGAACACCGCGAACTTGGCTTGCTTTCTTGAGCTCCTTACCACGAACAAGGCTCTAATACCATGTCAAGATTGTGGAAGAGAAGGAAGGAGTCTCACTTGTAGCTTTCTTGCTTGCACAATAGGGGAATACACACAAAGGTGGAGGCTGAAAAACAGTTTTCCTCTTCTTAGTTGTGTAAGCCAAAAAGAACTCTAGTACATAGAAATAGAAGAACCCTATATATGGGTCTCAAACCAAACTCAACTAACTAAGGTGGCATACTAACTGAGCCACGAACTAGAGTAGATAAGGATAGCTGTCATCTAGCTATTATTCATGGGCGGTGTACCAACCGCATCTGCAACTGACAAGTCGGTGACATAAATGCACAACAGTCACCCTGGCATATCACGAGTGGAGCTCGATATCTCAACAAGTATATCCACATGGAATGTTGCGAGCAATGGATGCGTGCTTTGCGCGTAGCAAATGGAAGAAGCTCCCTCTTTCTCTCTTTTACTCATAAAATTGCATACGACTCATGAGAAATTGAAAATAGACTAAAAGAGAAGGTAAAGTAAGATGAAGCGACTCAAGATTGGGTTCAATCTCCCCCCAACATGAAGTGGGCAGCTCCCTTCATGCCGTATTTATAATAATATTATGAAATCTTCTTTGCCCAAGATTTAGGCCCTTTGCAATCACTCTTTGCATAAAGAGTTTGAGTGAACTGAAAAAGAGATAGAGTAATCTGAATTAATGGATGCTAGCAGTTGTGCATCCCACAACTCTCTAGAACCATTAATATTTTATTTAAACATATCTTCTAAAAATCTATTTTGCTAATAAATATTTACATAGAGGCTATGCACACGCTTTATAAGAAATAGCGGTGCGTCTAATACAATAATCCAATAATTTCCTAATAAATTCTTGAGGAAATAATCTTTAGAATGCTTGCGCATGGTGCGCCTTTCCAATTCTCCTTGCTCTACACATCAGCAGCTTGCCAAAAATTCAAAAAATTATGTTAGAATAATAACCAAATGAATAATTGTAGTTAGCCTCATAAATCAATTAATTTAGAATTTCATACAATAATTAATTCACGAAGATGTTAATACTCGTGTAGATAAAATGGTACCACCCACGTTCATACTTGCATCGACGCTCGGAAAGGATAGGCGTCCCCATCGACCTTCCGCCTAAGACAATTCTTAGGAACGTGCCCTGCATTGATGGAGAACCATTTAAGGCGCTCATCCTGCCAATGTACACACAAAGGAGAACCATCTAAGGCGCTCATCCCTTTGCGTAGGTGCCACCTGTCAACATATTAATAATTGTTTCAGGGATTAGGATTTCATGGTCATTGGCAATTAAGGGCGGTGATTCATAAACAGGGTGAACAAGAAGAGAACCTTTAAAGGGACGTAAAAAGACTAATGTGAAAAGTGTTGTGGATTTTCCAGTGATGAGGTAATTCTAATTTGTAAGCATTAGGATTAATACAATGGAGAATTTTAAAAGTTCCATAGAAACGAGGAGTTAATTTAACATTTGGGTTCTTTTCTACACTATGGAGTCTACGGTTTCAATACATAATCAAACATAATCTCCTTCCTTATAAATCATAGCTTGCCTCTTTTTATTTGCTTGTTTCACATATGATTGTTGGGCCTTTGTTAGTATTTGTTTAACTTGCTCATAAAGACTTGAATGATTTTGAATCCAATCATCAACAAAATGTATTTTCTGAGTTAGACGAAATGTGGGAGTTGGCAATTTGTGACCATAAACAATTTCAAAAGGTGCCTTTTGTGTAGCAGTGTGAGTGATATTATTGTAAGCAAACTGTAGAAGGTGCAAATGATTATCCCATGTGGCAGGAGAAAAAATTGAGTAAGCATGGATTAAATCCAAAATTATGCTATTTGTGGCCTCTGTTTCACCGTTAGTCTCTGGATGAAATGCAGAACTAAAATCAATCTTAGTTCCTAAGTTAGTAAACAAGGTAATCCAAAAATTATTACAGAATCGAGGATTTCGGTCGGACACAATAATTTTTGGCAATCCATGGTGCACAAAAATATGCTTGAGAAATAAGTTAGCAGCTTGTGTAGCACTTAAGGTCTTTTTACAAGCAATGAAGTAAGCCTATTTACTAAATCTATCAACTATGGTCCATATCATATCATTCTATGAAGAAGTTTGTGGTAAACCTGTAATGAAGTCCATAGAAATCTGCTCCCAATGTGAATTAGGGATAGGTAATGGAAGTAATAAACCATATGACTTACCATGATATCTTTTTATGCGTTGACATATAATGCAGTCAGAAACAAAAGTAGAAACATCATGTTGCATATTTGCCTAGAAAAAATCTTCATGTAAATTTCTAAGTGTGGAGATAATACCACGATGTCCCATATAAGGAGGTTCGTGTACTTCTTGCATAATGAAATGACGAAAATGTTTAGTAATACATAACCGTTTTTCATAAAACAGAAAACCATTGGAAACAAAAGTTTTATTAGTAGGGATCCATTGATTGTTAGATAAATTTACCCAAGCATCATGAAAATCAGGATCTTGAAGATAAGTATTTTTCATTGTGTCTAATGAAGAAGTAGAAATGACAGAAATATTGTTTAATGATGGACTACGACTAAGTGCATAGGCTACTACATTTTCCTTACCTGGTTGATATTGAATGAGTGGATGAAAGGATTGAATAAATGATGCCTACTGTATGTGTCTATCAGATATTTGTGGTTGTGACAATAAATGTTTAATACTCTGCTTATCGGTTTTAATCATAAACTCCAAACCCATTAAATAATGCTTCCATATGCGCAATGCATGAACTATGGCTAGTAATTCTTTGTCATATGTACTATATTTAACTTCAGACGGTTTCAGTTTACAACTAGAGTATGCTATAGGGTGATTGTCTTGCATCAATACTGCACCGATGCCAGAACCACTTCCATCAGTAACTACAAGAAAGAATGGTCTATTGAAATCAGGTAACTGTAAAACTGGTGTGTGTGTGAGTGCATGCTTAAGTATTTCAAACGATTGTTGTTGGCTGTCACCCCAATGATAAACAAGACCTTTCTTTAACAAAAGAGTTAACGGTAAAGCAAGCAATGAAAAGTTTCTAACAAATTTTTGATAGAAGCTAGCTAGTCCTAGAAATGAACGAACTTCATGGACATTTTTAGGTGTTGGCCAAGACTTAATTGCTTCAATTTTTTGTGGATCTACGTGTATGCCTTTGGCAGACACGATATGACCTAAATATTCTATTTCAGATTGAAAGAAATAACTTTTGTCAGGGTTAGCATATAGATGGTTTTGTTTTAATAAACTAAATACTAAAGATAAATGTTCTTTGTGTTCTTTTTCAGTTTTGTTGAAAACAAGAATGTCATCAAAAAAGACTATTACACAATGCTGAAAATGCAAAAATATTCTATTCATCATTCTACTAAATGTAGTTGGTGCGTTGGTAAGTCCAAAGGGCATTACCAAGAATTCATAATGTCCAAATTGTGTACGAAAAGCTGTCTTAAAAATATCAGAAGTAGACATACGAACTTGGTGATATCCCGATTTTAAATCAATTTTACTAAATAATTGAACAGCCCAAGGACAGCACCTAGTCTACCAAGAGAGCAGGCCTCATGGTGGAATCTACAATGCCCATGCCCTCAAAAATCTGCAAGAAACACCCTTCCTCTCAACAAGAAACCATGCTCACACACAAGATTTGGGCACACAAGAGATAAGACCATCATCTTCATCCTCACTCTCTCCTTCTTCCATGGAAGAGATAAAGCAAGAAAGCACAAGAAAGGAAAGAGAGCAAGAGTTGTGCCAATGCAAGAGAGAAAAGAAGATACATGCAAGTAGCTAGATAAAGGAGAGGAAGAGAAGTTGTAACTCCCCAAACCACCTTTTTCCACAAATTGCATGGCTCTTCATTTCCACCTTTTCATATTCCAGCTTTTCATATTCCTTTAAGGGTTCGTTTTACATGAGCATTCTTAGACCTTAGAAAGGAGGTCTATGAACATTGAAACATTAAAACCTTTCAACTTTTGCAAACACACACACTACTTCTCATGCTCATGGCTTTATAATATAGACCCACTAAAATGCTATGGAAAATTACAAAGAATATTATCAATGATAGTTGCTTGATTTTCTTTTTGCCGATGTAGACCACATTTTGTGCCTTTTTCTTGCATAAATTTTGGGTTATCATTCCTCCTCTTCAAATCTTGTGAGCGTCCTCGTGAACACTTTGGAAAGACACTTTGCCTGGGAATAAGCACCTCATGTTGATGAAGAATCTGCATCTCTTTACTTCACTTCACTTCAAAATGGACCACCTCAATCGGTACCCGTCCAAAGACACCATACTTCTTCACACTTCCACTTCAAATCTCATCTCTAACTTTTTCTTCACACCAACATTTGCAAAACCTTCCACTTTCACTTCATCTTGAAGCACATTGTAGACCGATCCATGGAAAGTACCATGGAACTTTAACCCGCAAAAGAATCTTCCTTTAAGTGCATCCTCACAAAAGATTTTCCAATGAAGAGCTCCACCAGGTTGATGTATTCGTGTATGTTTGGTACAAAAGGAAAGAAGAGTGGTTTTATTTATAAAAGGAAAATAACTATTCTAATAGCTAGTATGATGCTTGTGTGAAAGAGTAAGGCTCTTAATTATGAAGAGCATGTGAATAAACTTAAAAGAGATTTGTTGTTTTTTCTTCATTGTAAGGGATGAGAGAGATCAGAAAGTTGTGGCTATTGTTGTCTATGTGGAATATGGGGGATGAGAGGAAGATGGCAGAATAAGAAAGAACCATGGCACAAGGCTTCCGAATCGTGTCAATACTATTTGTATAGGGTTTTACTGTGACTCTGGGTTGCCTTCTCTGCTGTAGGGTTGCAGCCATGGCGCTCTCTCTGCGATATGCCGACAGCCTGGTCATCCTGGCCATCTCCTTCGCATCGGCCCTCATCTGCGAGGGCATCTCCTGGATCCTTATCTATAGGACGGCCTCCTACAAGATCCTGCGCTCCACGATCGACAGGACCTCGTGCAAGCTCGAGGTCATGAAGGGATCCGGGGCCGCAGCATCGGCTGTCGCAACCGGAAAGGCCTCCTCTAAGGTCAAGAAGATGGATCGCCTCGAGAATAGCCTCAAGGAGTCCAGCCGCGACCTCTCCTTCTCCAAGTTCAAGTCTGGCGGCGTTGTGGCCATTGTCCATGTCTTCTTCTTCTTCATTTGTTTCTTCGACTTGTTCTTCATCTTGGCATGCTTCTTCTTTGTCAGCTGCTTCGGCTTCTTCTACTAGTATGAGCTGAGGTATGCAGGCGCTTGCTGGCTGTGCCTTCTTCTTCTATGGCATCTCCTTCTTCAACTTCTTTTTCTTTTAGCACTTTTAGAGCAGATCTAGCATCATATGCGACAGAACGGAAGTCCGATTCATCTTCTTCAGAACCATTCTTGCCAGCAATGGTGAAAAGGCTGTTTTCTGCTTCTTCTTCTGTTAAACTTCTTTTTCTTTGTCGTGCGAGGATGTCTTCGCGTCTTATTGGTAGCCTTGTCGAATTCATCTTCCTCATCTTCGAAATCAAAGGTGCAACCCATACCAATTATTAGTCTCATCTGTCGGCCTTCCTCTTCCAAACCTTCATCAGATATCTAGAGTACCTTCACAACATCCTTCACCAACTTTGCCTGCTTGTCCACAAAGACAAGCAACTCTCCATATGTTCCTTCATTCGATGGCTTGCTCCTCAAAGGACCCTCTCTCTCTCTCCCTCTCCCTCTCCCTCTCGCCAAAGATCTGGAGACAACTGATATTATTGCTGCCCGGAGGGAAGTGGAAAAACAACAGGGCTGAAAGTGATATGAAACCTACTCTCAAATTCATCTTTAACCTTGTGCTAAACTGATTTGCATCTCGATGTCTCTACTCTCACCTGTGACTCCATCACTATAGCATGCTTCCAAACCACTCTGATGGCTCCTCTAGTTCTTGTAGAACTCCAAAATGGTAGCCAAAAAAACTTTCAAAGCTTTGCAAGAATTCAAACCTTGATAGAACGAAACAGATAACCTTTCTTAACCACCATATTTATTGCAAGTCAGAAGGATAGCATTGAGAGCAGTAGCATCTGGACAGCATTGCAACGAACTTGAACCACATCAAATCTATCCTTCTTTCTTGTTTGTTTCTTGTAAAGTGTGAGAGCATCCATGAGTAGCCCTCCCTGGCAAGATCGCCAAAATGAACAGCCCAAGGACAGCACCTAGTCTACCAAGAGAGCAGGCCTCATGGTGGCATCTACAATGCCCGTGCCCTCAAAAATCTGCAAGAAACACCCTTCCTCTCAACAAGAAACCATGCTCACACACAAGATTTGGGCACACAAGAGATAAGACCATCATCTTCATCCTCACTCTCTCCTTCTTCCATGGAAGAGATAAAGCAAGAAAGCACAAGAAAGGAAAGAGAGCAAGAGTTGTGCCAATGCAAGAGAGAAAAGAAGATACATGCAAGTAGCTAGATAAAGGAGAGGAAGAGAAGTTGTAACTCCCCAAACCACCTTTTTCCACAAATTGCATGGCTCTTCATTTCCACCTTTTCATATTCCTTTAAGGGTTCGTTTTACATGAGCATTCTTAGACCTTAGAAAGGAGGTCTATGAACATTGAAACATTAAAACCTTTCAACTTTTGCAAACACATACACTACTTCTCATGCTCATGGCTTTACAATGTAGACCCACTAAAATGCTATGGAAAATTACAAAGAATATTATCAATGATAGTTGCTTGATTTTCTTTTTGCTGATGTAGACCACATTTTGTGCCTTTTTCTTGCATAAATTTTGGGTTATCAACAATGTTGCTCCTTGTAATTTATCTAGAAGGTCGTCTATTCTAGGTATTGGATACCTATTTTTAACCATTATTTTATTAAGTGCTCTATAATCTATACACATGCGATAAGTTTGATTTTTCTTTTTAACTAATAACACAAGAGCTCCAAAAGGCGAACTACTTGGACGAATTAATTTTCTACTTAGAAGCTCTTCAATTTTCCTCTGAATCTCTTTCTGTTCTAATTGGTTATGGCGATAGGGAGCTTTGCAAGGTGGTTGACTACCAGGAAGTAAATTAATTTGGTGGTCTTCAGGTCATGATGGAGGAAGTTGTAAAGGTAAATCATTAGAAAAGTAATCAGAAAATTTAGCAATAAAATGTTGTTTCTTTGGAGTTAGTTCAGGTTTTCTAACATCAACTTCATTAATTCATACTAAGAAAGCTTTTGATTGTTTACACAAAGCTCACTTCGCCTGTGTATAACTAATAATTGGAAATAATTCAGTTTTTGTTAACCCTTTGAGTAAAATTTGTTTACCTTTGTGCTCAATGTGCATTGAGTGTGTGTTGTAATCTATATTGGGGTTGAATTGGTGACGCCATGGCACTCCTAGAATTACATCAGCAGATTGCAAAAGTGCTACTAAAAATTTTCGCTTTTCCTTATAAGATATAATACAAATTTCTAAATTATGAACTTCTTTAGTACCATTATATCGTTGTCCTAGAAATGTAGCTTTAATTTTATAGGTAGATGGAATAGTTTTAAGTTGTAAGTTTCTAGCTACTTTTTGTGAATCAAAATCATGAGTACTACCATCGTCACGCAAAACAGTTATATCATTATTATTGATTTTACATCGCATCTTTAATAAGGCATGCATAGAAATTTTACCAGCAAGGTCTTCAGGTTCGTTAGAATTTTCATCGTTAAGTGTAGCCTCATCGAAGTTGGGCATTGCTTCAGGGTCTTCATTGGATTCTTTAGCTCCAAGAAAATTTAGATGCGCCATGGGTTTCTTCCAAGCACGGGTGTTGCCCATGGGACAATGACTCGCAATATGACCAGGATGCTTACAATTATAACAAATTACATTTTTGGAAATGGCATTGGAGACACTTGGGTTAATATTTTTAGGTTCACCAAATTTAGGCAAATTTAAAGGTGGATTGGGAGGTTTAGAATTGGAAACTGATTGAACATTTCACATCCATGGCCGTCGGTTAAAAGATTATTTCCATATTGAGAATTGAAGTTATGGAAAGAATTAAAACGAAAGTTACCCATGTTGTTACCGTTGGATGCCGAAAATTGCCTTCGGTCTTTAGACTGTTTCTTTTCAGCATCATGAGCTAAGGATGTGGCTTCGTCCAGGTTATTGGGCTTGAACATGTTGACTGTGGCTTGGATGGATGGAATTAAGCCGAACATATACTTTCTCTTGAAGGTAGATTCGGCCACTGGCTCCACCATTTGGAGCTGCAAGAGAGTGCTCCAAAATTTGTCTATGTATTGAGGGATAGAATCACGTTCCCGTTGCATGAATAGGTCCCATTGTTGTTGCATGCGGAGCTCGAATTGTGCAGGGAGAAAATTTGCAAGAACCTTCTTGCGAAAGTCATTCCATGTGAGAGGACGATCAATGCTTTTACGCGTGACATCCCACTATAATGCAGCTTTCTCAATAAAATAATGAGATGCACATTTGATTTTATCACTTTCTGAGTATTTCTCATTGTCAAAATAAGCTTCGAACTGACTTAACCATGATAGAATTTTGCGACCATCTTTAAGACCATCAAAATAATTAAATTTGAATATACCCTTGCTTATCTTGGACTCCTTTCGACTAGCGTGGACATCCAAAGTAGCGTTGATGGCGCAAACTAGGTTGTCGTCGTTGGTAGAAATTTTAGTGGCAGGACGCTTGAGGGACTTCAGTTCTTGCTCCAGTTGTATGCGGTGTTGATGCTCTTCTTCAAGTTGCATGGATATTAAATCCATACGATGCTCTAAGGTTGGCTCAGGAAGCGGTGATGCACAGTCGAAATTGGCCATGATTGCTTGATGGAGAAATCCAGAGATTTAGGATGCCTTGCAAATGAAAAGACACCTTGCTTGTCGTTGAAGAATGTTGGCATGTAAGACCAAAATTTTAAACGGTCTTTGAGCAAGAAATTATGGATGGAAGTAGGCAAGAAAGGCAAGATTTTTTATGGAAATTTTGTGAAATTTATGAAGCTGGAAAGAACTGTGCGAGAACTGCCTCTATGGGAGAGATAGTCAGTTGTGACTTGTGAAGATTTGCAGAGTCTATGTATGACACGGAGTAAGAGAGGTTGAAGTTGATCAAGTAAGTTAGTAATGTAACTTGCTTGATAAGGCTTTTAAGCCAAAAAAAACTTGACGTTTTTGGACAAGAATATATCGTGGATGTTGCTGTGGCATCAAAAAATGCCCCCCCCCCTCCACGAATTCAAAATAGAGCTTAAGCTCTTGCTTAAGCTTATACTAGGCTTTTACTTAAGCTTTAATTAAGCTTACTAACCTCCTGAGAGCTCCAATTCCTCACAAAATATGGCGCCATGATGTAGGAGTGGGTATTCTTCAATGTCTGAAAAAATCACAGAATTTATTGACTGTGACAGAGGGGTTTGGGGTTTTGAAGGCCTGAGAATCCAACCGTGTAGTCAATTCGCGATAAGACAGACCGTAGAGCCCATTTGCAACAGAGGGCTCACCTTCACACCAGAGGGTAGGCAATTGGAAGCCCAAGAGGTAGGCTAGGCTCTAATACCGAGCAACGGATGTGTGGTTTGTGTGTAGCGAATGGAAGAAGCTCTCTCTTTCTCTCTTTTACTCATAAAATTGCATACGACTCATAAGAAATTGAAAATAGACTAAAAGAGAAGGTAAAGTAAGATGAAGCGACTCAAGATTGGGTTCAATCCCCCCCCCCCCGACATGAAGTAGGGAGCTCCCTTCATGTCGTATTTATAATAATATTATGAAATCTTCTTTGCCCAAGATTTAGGCCCTTTACAATCACTCTTTGCATAAAGAGTTTGAGTGAACTGAAAAAGAGATAGAGTAATCTGAATTAATGGATGCTAGCAGTTGTGCATCCCACAACTCTCTAGAGCCATTAATATTTTATTTAAACATATCTTCTAAAATCTATTTTGCTAATAAATATTTACATAAAGGCTATGCGCACGCTAGCAATGTGTCTAATACAATAATCCAATAATTGCCTAATGAATTCTTGAGGAAATAATCTTTAGAATGCTTGCGCGTGGCGCGCCTTTCCAATTCTCCTTGCTCTACACATCAGCTGCCAAAAATTCAGAAAATCATGTTAGAATAATAACCAAATAAATAATTGCAGCTAGCCTCATAAATCAATTAATTTGGAATTCCATACAATAATTAATTCACGAATACGTTAATACTCGTGTGGATAAAATGGTACCACCCACATTCACACTTGCATCAACGCCCGAAAAGGATAGGTGTCCCCATCGACCTTCCGCCTAAGACAATTCTTAGGAACGTGCCCCCATTGACGGAGAACTATTTAAGGCGCTCACCCCACCAATGTACACACAAATGAGAACCATTTAAGGCGCTCATTTCTTTGCGTAGGTGCCACTTGGCAACATGGAATTCTTGGCCTTTCATCTAACACACCAGCCACACTTTAGAGATTTTGGGCCTTTAGACCTATCTCACATTCCTCTTTATATTCTTGCACTACCTCAATTCTCCACATTGGTCTAATGGACTCAATGTGGACTTATTGCTATGACCAAATAGCTTCACATACTTATAACTTCCATCCAACATAGGTGGACCTTTGGTATTCTGCATCTTCTTCACACGACATGCCTTTACTTATCTCTTTCTACACTGTGACTTCTCACTCATAGGCATTATGCTCTTACTAAGAGAAACTACATCCACCTGAAAGCATGAATCACTCATAGATGGCAAAGGTCTCTCAAGAGCCTTTCTAGGAGCAAAATGAGAACCACTCATAGGATGCTCATCCACACTTATGTAGAAATTACATGACATAGTGGATAGAATATGAGCAAGGAGTAGAGAACACACAAAAAATATGAGAAGAATAGAGACTACTTTAATTTCAAACGAACTGATACAAAGGTGGCTCTGTCCACCTAGGTGCTTCCACTTTTGTGAAGCTTAGATTGTGATCCAAATAGATGATAGGTGAAGAGGTTAGTATAGTTGAAAGAACTCTGACTGGGTGAAAGATAGATTGATGATGGCTTTAGAGGGTTCTTCTTTTTATAGCTTGCAAAGGAGGCAATCTAGTCGGCATGTCCAACCATATTATGAACCTTCCCTAGTCTAGCAAGGAATATTTCTTTTGTCGTCGGGCCAGGGCACCCTCGTCAAGGGAGCCACTAGCTCCCCTAAGATCCCCCCATCCAGAGACTGCTTTTGTGGCCCCTAAACCCCAAAATAGGGTCCCCTGATAACTCCCAAACCCCGCAACTCAATGCATTGTGTCTCAAGTTGCTACTAGTGTAACTACTCTATCTAACCCAAAGGCTAGATCCACAAAGGTCACCTTTTTGCCATCCGATCACATAGACCTCATTTGATATACAAGCCGAGACCCACCCAATATCCATACTCGCTCATGGCTTCTCCTTATATTGGGGACCTTACAACTTAGAGCATCATGGATCATTGGTGGCACCTTATGAGGATGGGGCATTGAGCATATCTAACACCCTCTCTCAATGTCCACTGGCAAGTGAATTACATTCTTGGCCCAATGCGAGTCTCTAAAGATGAATTTGAATGAGATTCTTCATAAGAGCTTTGGTGAAGATATTTGCTCCATTTTTCTCCATTGGACAACAGACAGCTCTACTATCCCATCCTCGATCAAGTCATGCACATAGTGATACTGGATCTCAATATGTTTGGTGCATGCATGAAAAACTAGATTTTTGGCAATGGCAATGCAACATTGATTGTCGCATCTTAGCATTGTTAGATCTCCACCATGTACTCCCATATGCCATAGGATCCTCCTTAACCATACTCCTTCACATGCAGCAAAGCAAGCTGCCTTGTACTCTACTTCAGTAGAAGACAATGCCATAGTTGGTTGTTTTTTACTAATCCAAGAGAAGATTCTTGAAACTAAAGAGAAACAATATCTAGAAATTGATTTTCTGGAATCACTGTCACCTACCCATTCTGAGTCACAGTTCCCCATAAGAGCACTTTTGAAACTGTATGTGTGGTACCATAGTCAAGAGTTCCCTTTTCAAGTATCTAAGCACTCGCATCCCAGCTTTCCAATGAATCTCTTGTGGTTTGTTTGAGAACCTGCTCAAAACACCAAGAGAAAAACTGATATCTGGTCTAGTGTTACACAAGTAGATGAGGCTGTCAATCAACCTCCTATACCTCCCAATGTCTACTATAGTGCTGATGTATCCTCAATGGATAACTTTATATTGACCTCCATAGGTGTAGCTATCTCCTTACACTTGGTCATGCCAAATGCTTTTAAATCTCCCATGCATACTTCTTTTGAGAGATGAAGATTTTGTTAGGTTCTTACCAAATTTCAATCCTGAAACAATAGTGTAACAAGCCCAAGTCTGTCATTTCAAACTCAGAGCTCAAAGCCTTTTGAGTCTGATGGATCATATCTTCATAGTCACATGTAATAAGAAGTTCGTCCACATATAGGATAATCACTGTACAGACTTTTCACTATCCTTGTAAACATACAAGTGAGCATATCTGAGGCACATATTTTGAAATTCAAACCTAGAAAGAATTTATTTATTCATTGGTACCATGCTTTAGGGGCTTTCTTTCAGTCCATACAATGCCTTCTTCATCTTACAAACTTTGTTCTTAGAATGGGGGGCCTCAAACACTGGTGATTGAGCCACATACACCTCCTCCTTGAGGTCACCATTCAAGAACATTGATTTGACATCCGTTTGGTTAACCGGCCACTTCTTATGAGCAGCCCCATTGCAAGTACTGTGTGAATAGTGGTCATTCTAGCAGTTGGAGCAAATCATTCTTAAAAATCAAATCCTTCAACTTGTGAAAATTCTTGCACAACTAATCTGGCTTTGTACTTTTCTAAGCTTCCATAAGCCTTGTACTTTACCTTCCAAACACACTTGGTGCCAATAATCTTCCTCTTTTCTAGCCGATCCACTAGCTCCCAAGTGTCATTCTTCATGATGCTGTCATACTCAGCCTGCATAGCTTCTCTCCATGTTGGATCAACAAGTGCTTCTTCAAAGTTTGATGGCTCCTTTACTTCTCTTATAATCTCAGCTACCATCAAGGCCATATTGACTATGTGAGCAGAAGCCTT
The DNA here is from genome assembly GCF_053477565.2 of Lygodium microphyllum. Lineage (NCBI taxonomy): Eukaryota > Viridiplantae > Streptophyta > Polypodiopsida > Schizaeales > Lygodiaceae > Lygodium > Lygodium microphyllum. Next base: position 639,367 of record NC_141136.1, read on the forward strand.
TCTTTGCTCCTCTATTCTCAGTGACCTCCTTGGTCCATCTATCTTTTCCTCAGTTGTAGTAGGCATAGGATTGTTGAGATCATAGAGCTGCTTCACCCATCATGGCAATGGCTTTTCTAGTGGCGTGATTGCAGGTTGGTGAACTTTTTCCTCATCATCCGAAGATGATGCTTCCTCCTCATTGAGAGTAGGGACAACTCTTGGGATAGGTTCATAGTGGACTACTTTTTCTTGATGATAAAGTGGAAGAACTTCTATTCTCCTCCTCCATCATATGTGACTAATCCTTGAACACCACATCACGGCTCGCTACAATCTTCTTTGCCTCTTGGTCATACAATTTGTATGCCTTTTTCTCGTCATATAACCCAAGAAGACACATTTTGTGCTTTTTGTATTTAACTTGTTTCTCTTATCCTTTGGATATGTGCATACCATTCACATCCAAAAGTTTTAAAATGTGAGATAGATGGTTTCTTACCAGAATAGGCCTCATGAGGAGTTGTGCCCTTAAGAGCCATTATGTAACTCCGATTGAGAATGTAGATTGTAGTATTAACAGCTTTTTCCCAAAATTGGTTTTGCCCTTAAGCATACACCTTGCAATTCCCACAATCGTGTGATTTCGGTGTTTAACAATGTCATTCTACTGAGGTGTATGAGGCATCGTCAATTGACACTTAATCCTTTTGCCCTTGCAAAAGTCTTCAAACTCCTTTGAGTTGAACTCACCACCACCATTTGTTCTAAACTTCTTCACACTTAGCCATGTTTCATTCTTGTTGAGAAACACAGATCCTTGAGCAAGGTTTAGCTATGGTGGTTGGAATGGACAAGAAGCATGATGACTTAGACTATCACTCGAGTGTGGCCATGAAGATTTCTACTAGCAACATTGATTAGAGACTCCCACCAACTCTAATACTAGTTGATTGAGTTGAGTATATGCAGTGGCTTGATAGCTCTCTTGTGAGTAGCACCTTTTTGTCCCATCACTTAATGCATAAAGAATGAGAGTGTACATGTATAGTTAGGGTTAGTAAGTGAGATGGGCCACTAGCCACATTGGCCTTCAATCCAACATACTCTTCCTCAACTCTTGGTCTAAGTCCCAAAGGCAAGCAAGGTCTATATACAAAAAACTTCCCAACTTATGTTTCAAGTATTTTAAGCAAGGCCATTTCATTAGGGACTACCTTGATATGAAGCCACAAAAGGCAATTAATCCCTCCAATACCAATTCAAAGTATCCCTTTGATGGCTTCCAAACAATTAAAAACTAGAAGAAGAAGAAGAAGAAGAAGAAGAAAAAGAAGAACTCAAAGGTTGATAATAATAGAACAAGCAAACCTAAAACTATGAGCAAATCCTTCCCTTTCTAGCCAAAGTCACTATTCTAGACATGTTTGAAGAGCCCTCAATGCAATCTATGAAAGGGAAATAAAAAGAACTAGATGAACCTATCAACATAGAGCAAGAAGGGGCCTCTTCAAAGAATGAAGAGTACTTTGTTTATAGTTCTCAATTTGCAAAGGATTGAATGCAAAAACATCCAACTCATTTAAAGAATATGAACTTAATAAAGATATTGATATGAACTTCATAAAGAATATGATGTAATAAAGAGATTGATATGTCTCAAGTGGATGAGGAATCATTGCTTGGACAATGACTTCCTCATATCTTTGAAACACCAATGAATTTAAAAGAAGGTTTTCTAAGGTTGGTGTAGATTCCCCAATCTCCCAGATCAAAGGGATAGTCTCCAAGGGGAACATTATTAAGAAGAAATGAAAATGAATGTCTTGAAAATAATTTCCTATGATGCTAAGAGTCTTATTAACCCAACGAAAGCTAATAACATTAAGATCCAACTTCAGTAGAGTGAAAATTTCCTTGATTATATGTGTCTTCAAGAAGTTAAAGTTGCAATGCTAGATTGGAAGGGAATCTAAAGAGCCTCTCAACTAGATATCTGTTGACCCAGCTCGAGACGAAAGAAAAAGAAGTAAAATACGGATGCAATGGAAGAAGCAAAATGGAGAACAAGCAAAGGCGCAAGGATGGCCTCTAAAATCAAGTTAAAGGCAAAAGCACATTTTTAGTAAAAGGTGCCCCAAAATTTTTGTAAAAGAGCGCCAGGCTCCCTCCTGTGCGAATTGTAAAAGGGTAAATGGGCATAGGCTAAAGAAATAGGCCAAGTAGAAGGGAATGGAAAAGAAGGCCTTTCCACAATGGCCGATAACGTAAAAAGGGGGATGACTGCCCATGGGATTTTAGGGCATGTATATAAAGTTCAAAAAGTGAATGAGAGTTCATTCTTTGGTGTGTGGCAAAGTGGAGTCTTCTTCTTCTCCCCTTCTCTTCCCTTGCTTGCTTGTGAGTGCTTGAGAGAGGGAGTGTGAATTGAGTGAGAAAGTGAGTGTGTGAGGGTGAGAGATCTTGGAGGTGAATCCCTCCACCATCTCCTCTCTTCTTCTTCCCTTCTCTTCTCCTCTCTCGTCTCGCGCATGGCTATGGAGGATGGAGCTTGGAGGAAGAGACTTAAGGATGCTTGAGCTTGCTTCAAGAATCGTGGAGCTACCGGTGTGCTTGAGAGAGGAGGCAACTCGATCTAGCATCAAGGTAAGCTCATTACACTCGTAGAGAGGGAGAGTGTGTTAGCTATGTGAGAGGTAGCCATTAGTGCTCACTTGAAATGCTTGAACAATAAGCGGTCCATGGATCTTAGCAGTTGAGCGTGAGCTCCCTACATTTTGGTTCCATTGCCCAGACTAACTGATTCAAGCTTGAGTGCTTGCGAGCTGTACATGAAATAGCTAAAGGATTTGTTATTCCAGGAAAAGAGCATTTGGTTTGTAAGCTGAAAGCATCACTGTGGTTTATCGCCTTGCAAAGGCTTGGTAGGTTCCTGGAGATGAGTCAGACCCAGGGCATGTTAGTTTGGAAAGCAAGCATGGTTTCCATTTATGAGACATGTACAGAATAGCTCACAACCCTTACAGTTGGTACATTTAGATGTATGGGGTCTGTCTCATAATGCTTCATTTGGTGGTGCTCGTTAGTATGTATCTTTTATTGATGATTTCAGCTTGGCTTTACATACTGAAACATAAGGATGATGTGTTTGATGCATTCAAGGACTTCAAGAATCATGCTAAAAATGAGTTGAGCTATAAAATTTCCTGTCTGAAATCAAATGGAGGTGGAGAATATGTCTCTAATTACTTTGATAGGTACCTTGCTAAGTATGGGATCATAAGACAGTTAACTTGCAGCTATACACTGCAACAAAATGGTGTAGCAAAAAGGAAAAATAGGGTACTGATGGAATCGGAAAGATCTATGCTAAATGAGAAGAGTTTGCCAAATGGTTATTGGGCTGAAACAGTAGTGACTGATGTCTATGTACCGAATAGAACCCTACAGCAGGGATTCATGATGTAACTCCATATGAGAGGTTATATGGTCATAAACCTGATACTTCACACTTGAAGGTATTTGGCAGCATTGCATATATGCATGTTCCTGATGAAAAGAGGAAGAAATTGGATCCTAAAGCTTTCAAGAGTGTGTTCCTTGGTTATGCACAAGACCAAAAATCTTACAAGTGTTATGTACTGTCTACACATGAGACATTGATTAGCAAAGATGTTGTTTTTGATGAGCTAGCATCATGGTATGGTAATCCTATTGCAGTGGCTACTGATGGATCAGCACTAGTAATGCTAAAAATACACCTACAATGAGTACATCTATGAGTGGTCCTACAGGTGATGGGTCACCTACAATAAGTCCTTGGTCAGGACGCTTGCGGAGTCGTACTCCTACGTCCACTGATACGGATATGTCAGTGAGGGGGAGATTGGATAAGGGAAAATAAAATATGCTTGAGGATGTGACAATCCACTTACAGTAGGTTATGAGTCATCTAACAACAACAGTTTGGATAGTGAGTTGGGCATTCCGTTTGTTATGATGCCTCAAGCAAGGCAAAGTTGTTATGTACCACCTCATGAGAGGCAAGCTCAGAGTGAGCCACAGTTACGAAGATCTGAGAGAGTTAGAAAACCAATTGACAAGTTTACATACACTGTTATGGGAAAAGAAAAGATGCCTGAGGATGTGACCATGTATCGACAGATGGTAGGCAACTTCATATACTTAACTATTACCTATCGTGACTTATGTTATGCAGTTGGGATGATTAGTCAGTTCATGCAGAAGCCTCGCAAACCACATTTAGATGTAGTCAAGAGGATCATGAGACATGTAAAGGGTACTATATATTATGGGTTGCTTTATGCATATGGAAAATCCCTTGACTTGACAAGGTTTACTGATGCTGATTGGGCTGATTGTGCCAATGACAAGAGGTCAACCAATGATTATGCATTTGGATTGGGTAGAGTATGATTAGTTGGCAAAGTAAGAAACAACCTATTGTTGCATTGTCTAGTACAGAAGCTGAGTACAAAGGAGCTACCTTAACGGCTTGCAAAGTAGTTTGGTTGATGAAACTATTGAAAGACTTGGGAATACAGCTGGAAATCAGAGTGAGATTGCATTGTGATAACCTCAGCACTGTTATGTTGGCTAGCAATCATATTTACCATGCTAGGTCCAAACATATTGAGTTTCACTATCATTTCATCAAAGAAATGGTTCTTACAGGGCAGATTGACTTGATTCATGTGAAGATTGAAGACCCGGTAGCATATATATTTATCAAGTCTCTTGGTAAAGAAAAGTTCATATACTTCAGACAGCTACTTGGAGTTTATCAGATGGTTTGAGCTTGAGGGGGAGTGTTAGAATATCAAGCTCCCATTACTCTTCAGTCATTCTATCTTTATGTGTGTGATCGACATTAGATGGATACAGCTATACACATGTGTGACATTCAATAAGTCGGTGTAGTTAGTGACTTAACCACGGTTAGTCTTGGTTAGTCATACCTATGTGTGTAAGTCTCTTTCAGTGAGAATGACGGAAGAATAATGGAAGAACAACAACAATGAGCTGAGGCTCATCTTCTGCTCCACTCTGTCTCTCTCCCTCTCTTCTAACACTGAGTCCATACTAGAAGATGAGATCGATGATCTATCAAGCATAAGCACACCAATCCCTCTCCCACAACCAAGATCAAGGAAGGCGATGGCACCACTAGGCAGGGCCACCTAGACAAAGTCTAAATGCTCTAGGCTGGCAAACCAGTCATGGCCATTGGCCAAGAATCGTAGAATTAGGAGAGAGGCAAGTGCCTAGCAACCTCCTTAATACACTGGTGACCACCTCTGTAATTCTAAGCTTAGGCGATCTGCTTAGGCAGCATCCAATGCTATGGCTAGAGCTGAAACAGTGGGTTGAAGAACCAAACGAGCCAATTACCACAGACTTGCATAAGCACGATGTAGAAACTCAAATATCGAGTGTGGCTGCACTCCATGCCTAAATCCTTGCATATTGATACCTTTAATAAGGCATAGAATGAGACCGTTGCCCCAATCCTCTACGACCCTCACGTTACGCATCTAGGGTCAGCCTAGCAGGATGTCATAGTCCACTCCCTTCATGACTTTAAAGTCAAAAGAGATTTGGATTCCTACAATCTTTAGTGGCCAATTTTTTAATACTCCAGATGGTCTCACCTTCATTCTATTAGCTAGTGTGACATTGAACCTAGCAGCCTCAACCAGTGGGTTACCCCAAGTTTGAAGTATCGTATGGCTTAGCACACTCGCTCTTGCCCCCGTGTCCATGATCCCCTTTCTGGTGATGTCTATGGTCCTTTAATCACCAAAAAGGGGATCATGGACATGGGGGCAAGAGTGAGTGCGCTAAGCCATATGGTACTCCAAACTTGGGGTAACCCACTGGTTGAGGCTGCTAGGTTCAATGTCACACTAGCTAACATAATGAAGGTGAGACCATCAGGAGTATTAAAAAATTGGCCACTAAAGATCACAGGAATCCAATTCTATGTTGACTTTATAGTCATGAAGGAGTGGACTATGACATCCTGCTAGCCCGACCCTAGATGCATAATGTGAGGGTCGTAGAGGATTGGGGCAATGGTCTTATCTTCCTAGGCAATCAAACAAAGGCCTTAAGAGTGGAGATGGACACATGGAAGACTATGCTTGTCGACCTGGATGCCATCTCCACTATCTTGAAGGGCGATGAACTAACTAGGGGATCCTATGGGGCCCTTACCAAGTATATCCCATGCCCTAAGGACGAGCAAGACTGGATGCATGTTCTTGCTATCATCAACCTACCGTTCTCAGACACTAAGGAGTAAGAACAAGCCATCAAGGCAACTGGCAAGCTTGAGGACATACCATCAGTGGTAGTACCAATCTGCATGATGACCAAAAACGTACGTGGAAGACCAAACCCTGTCATGTTTCGAGCCCCAAACAATAGACAAGAGCTCGTAGAAATCTTAGGATATCTGATAGACAAATTGGATGGCAATCCAGTCACGAATCTCAAGCCACTTCAAGATCTCTTGGACAAGCCTAAATGGCGATGGTCCAAAGTGCACAATTTAAACTTGAGGCACAATTGGGCCTTAATCCTCAACCAGCAAGAAGAGATATTTCAAAACCTGGAGAATGATGAGCCACCAGACAAAGGCAACTCTAACAATGAATATGAGGACTGTTGTTCCTTCAGTGATGAGAGTAAAAGGGAAATCGATACCCTAGAAATATGACACTGGGGGACGTATAATCGAACAAATACGAGTAGACCCCAGACCACGCACGCAGAGTGCCCTTAGAATAGAGAAAGGAGTTAGGAACAAGGACTGCGATCAAGCACACAAGCACAATTGACTACGAGTAGGCAAGCCTAACCCAATTGAGTGATGCACCATTGCTGTGAACGGACTCACCTTCTGAGCTACGACCACCAAAAGAGAGCCCCTCTTCTAGCGAAGACAAAGAGTTGGATTCTGAATCAGAAGTCAACTCAGATAGTGACCCTGAAATACCTCAACCCCCTAAGACTAGACGCACCAAAGGAGACCTACCCATCCACCTAAGACGCTGATGGTTAAGGGAGGAACGACGGAAGTTACCTAAAGTAATGCAAACATAAGAGCAATGAAAATCGCAAGACTTGCCAAAGTGGTTCACGAAGTTTAAAAAGGGAGATAGGGTGGTAATGCTGTTGCAATCCAAACGACAGGGGCAAGCAAGCAAACCAATCAAAGGACCCGCCAAGGTCAAAGAGGTCAATTTGGCCAAGGAAGGGGAGATCCCATGACTTGTCTTTATAGCCGATGACTTGGCTAAGCAAGATGAAGCAAGTCTCATTACTCTCTTGCAAGAGTATATAGATGTCTTTGCTTGGTCCCTACAAGAGCTCAAAGGGGTAGACCCAAGTGTAGTGACTCACAACATACCCATGACACCTGTTGCAACACTGGTCAGGCAGCGACCGTATCCCATGAATCCAAAGCACGCCCACGCCATCAAGGAAGAAATTGATAAGCTAATGAGAGAATGATTCATCTACAAAACCAAACATACGGAATGGGTTTCTCCCATAGTCATCATGTTAAAGAAGAATGGAAAGATTAGAGTGTGTTTCAATTACAAGAATGTAAATGCAGCTACTAAGAGAGATAATTATCCACTCCCATACACCGAGCACATGCGTCGAGAGAGTGGCTGGCAAAGAGGCCTATAGTTTTTTGGACGGTTTCTCTGGATAGAATGAGGTGCAAGTGCATCCTAACGATAGGCATAAGACCACATTCACCACCAAATGGGGAGTATTTGCCTACATAGTCATGCCCTTTGGATTGACTAGTCAGCCATCTTCCAACGACTGATGTGTACAATATTCAAGGACATGCTAAGGAAGGAGTTAGAGGTCTTTGTGGAAAACTTGTGTGTTCACTCTACTTGGAGAGAACACTTAGACGGACTCCGAGCGGTCTTTGAGCGATGTTGACTGTACCGTCTCTCGTTGAACCCCTTGAAGTGCCAATTTTGGGTGAAGCACGGATGCATAGTTCAAGTGGGTAAATAACATAGTTCAAGTGGATAGATAACATAGTTCAAGTGGGTAGATAACATAGTTCAAGTGCTTGAGCACAGACTGCTGGAATGACCAATAGAAAAGGCCCAACTTAGGCGGCTCATTCTAAAGATCCAACCCTATCAGTTGATAGCATGCCAACTCTACAAGTTGGGACGACAGGACGGGTTACTATGCAGATGTGTGTGTAAGCATGAGATGCATGATGTACTGACAGAAGCACACGGTGGAATTGTAGGAGGATATTTTAACGGAGACGCGATAGCTTGCAAAGTGCTGCAGTCCCAACTGTGGTGGCCTACTCTCTTCCGAGATGTAGCAAGATTTGTGAAGCATTGTGATGAGTGCCAACGAACTAAAGTCCCCATCTGTAAAGATCACATGGAGCTAACCCCAATAATCACACAACAACCCTTCGAGAAATGGGAGATTCACTTTATCAGACCCAATAGTCCTACAGCACAGTATTCCTAAGTCAAAAACATCATCATGGCCACCGACTATCTAATAAAATGGGCAAAAGCATGAGCTACAAGAAAAAATGATGCTAGGACCACTGCCAAGTTCCTATGGGAGCAAGTGATCTCACGGTTCTAGCTATCCCATTGAACTAGTTAGTGACCAAGGCACGCACTTCATCAACGAAGTGATAGCTCACCTCCTGTCCTCCTTCCTAATCATCCATCAAAAATCTTTGTCTTATTACCCTCAAGCAAACGGTCAAGCTGAATCCACAAATAAAATATTAGTAAACATCCTGACTAAAGTCATCTCTGCTTCACGCAGTGATTGGGATAACAAATTGATGGAGGTCTTGTGGGCCTACCCCACGGCTTACAAGATGGTTGTAGAGGACAGACCTCCTTTAGATTGACCTATAGTACTAAGGCAATTCTACCCTTGGAATTCTTCGTACCTAGCCTCAGGATAGCCCTCCAAGAGAGATGGGATGGGAAGGAGGCATGGACGGAGCGCTTAATTGAGCTCGAATGCTTATCAAAAAAACCGGGCTTCTAGCCACCCATGCATTAATATGTAAGAAGCCAAGATGCAAACACTGGTTTTACAATCATGTCAGGTAGCACAACTTTGAATAGGGTGACTTAGTACTGTTGTACTTAGTCAAAGGACACAAGCAAAAGTTGAAGTTTTGGGGCTAGGACCTTTTAGGCTTTGAACCATCAGCCGAACTGGCAACATAGAGCTCGAAACCCTAGAAGGTGAGGGCATAGGCTTCTTCAATGGTAGCAGAAGAAAAAGTTACTTCCCGCTCACGCACCCATTGCATGAGCCTCCAATGCTAGTACCCCCTCCAAGTGCAAGTAGCCACTATCACTGAGATGGATGATGAGGATGAGGAAGTCGTAGAACCAGCTTACCTAAGCGTGATAGTCACTGCCAGGCACACATGCACCATCAATGCATTGATCGATGAGGGAGCTGGTTTTAATGTCTTAACCCATGATCATTTGACCCAAATTGGTAAATCGAACCTACTAATGCTAATCTCAACCCTTATGGAGGTCGATCCTATGCACTTTTGGGAAAGTGCAAAGTCGCAGTTTCAATCAATTCTGAAAGCATGCCTGTGATCTTTTATGTGTTGCCCATGTTAAAGCTACAAGTACAAAATCACTGTCAGGAGGAACCTTTAAGAAACAAGCTCATTGCCATGTCGATGACGAATCACAGCATATCTACCTAGTTATGGGCAACATCAGCATAGTTACAGCTTTCAGCAAGGGTGGCATGGCTTTTTTCGAGTTTACAAAGCCATCTGTAGAGATACCCATTGTCAAGCAACCTAAGGAAAGGGGTCGTGACTCATCCTATTCCGCCAAGCCTCAATGCCAACAAACTGATGCACCCAATGTTGAGGCCCATGAACCCCAGCTCAAATGGGTACCTAAGCAGCAAGGACCGCCACCTAGGAATAGAAACCCACGGCCTTGCACGGCTAAGGGCCCACACTCGAAACCTAGGAAGCCAAGAAGAACCTATAAAAAAAGACGCAGAGTCAAGTCACGATGGGTCCCCATGACCTTATTGCAAGTGCAAGGCTACTACAAGGGTAACCCTTGGATTTGGCTACCTAAAGCCAAAACAACCCAAAATCCTACTCAAATTCCACCCTCAAGCTTGGCCACACAAAACAGTGAGTTAGAGATACTCATGCAACAAAAGAATCGGGCCGCCAAATCCATAGAACCGCCAAAACCTAGCTCAACAGTGCCTAAACCAATCTATCGCCTGAAATCGCAGTCTGTTACTAACAAAATGCCCAAATCTAGCGTTGATGATACCCCTTAAATATTAGACGCATCTAGTAGCACAACAACCATACCTACAACCAAACCCATCAAACATGAGGCCCAGCTACAACCTAAGGATCAAACCAAGATGCAACCAGTAACTACTGACCTCTTAGTTCTAACAAGCCTCAACCACCTATGGATTAGACCCTCTTATGAGTGGTGATCAATTCTAACCTTGGCCGCAAACTTAGCTGAAAATATTGGGAACAACTTGGTTGCTTGCCTAAGACACTTGGACACAACTTTCATGACATTGGCTTAAAGCTACGATCGACTAGACCTAGGTCTCTTGTAAGAACTTATAGCAATGGAAGTATGAACACTCCCTTGCTCTTGGGAGGAGTCAGAATTTACATTCCTTAAGGCTTCCGAAGTAGCTGAGGAGTTAATTGCAACTAAGATATCCAAGCAACAATAAATCAAATAGTGTCTCATTACGTCATATAGCAAAAACATGATCATGGCTACAAACCAAGAAATGAAGAAGTTGAAACAACTTTTTGACAACAACTCCTCCTTCTTGTGGAAATGGTATGCTCTACGATTGCAATGGGAGCTAGAGGGATGCCAAATAATGATCAACGCTGAGTACAATGCGTAATCAAGGCTTTGGAATACAACCCAACCTATGTAGCTCCAACTTCATATAGGGTGTTGACCACCCTCCATAATCAACCCCTCAAAGAACACGTTAAGGGACATACTTTTTTAGATTGCATCCTCGCTGAGGAGGAGTTGCATGTTGCTAGCCGAGTGGACTCCCGTGACTTCTTGCTTGACGTCCTCACTTACATTATGCATGTAAACATCCGCCTTTTCAATATGGATAGCTTTGCTAAATTAGAATATAATCCAAATTTCTACGCATGGCTCATGCGAAAGTATAACACTAAAATTATATGCTGAACGCCCTTCATCCTCTAACCCTTTAATCCTAGGGAGGATTCTTCTCATGTTAGAAGGGGGAGGGGGTAAGGGGAATCAAACCAAACACATAAGGAAAAGCAATAAAGAAAAAGCACACATTGCAAGGGTAGGATAAAACAACTTGTGATTGAGGAAAATGTCAACAAAATTTGAAATCAATAGACTACTTGGAGGAAAAATTCTACTTCTACACTCAAGCATTTCAGTTTAGCAAGTATATAGTCATTTCCTATTGCTTGTAATTATTCTGAAAAACACTAATGGTGAATATGGCTTCATGATAGGCACCCATCATGGCAAGCCAAGAAAAGGCTAGAAAATCGCCTTTTTCAAAAGAAGAATAAGCAAAGTACGGCTTTCAATGGAGACACAAGCCTTCAACTAGTATAAGTTTCGGCATATCTTCAACCTAGAAGACATGATCATTGAAGAATGAGGGCTGTGAGGCAAATCATCAAGCAATGCAATCTGCAAAAATACATCGAAGCGGTAGGCCAGGGGATAGATTACTTCCACTGTGCAGAGTTTTTGAGGATTTTCCACAGTAACCACAACATTGTAACTATGCATGAGGGAGAGAAAATTCGTCGGGTGCAGGTTGCGGAGCTGGTGGAAAAGGCATTGGGCTTGGTGAACAAAGTAGAGAGAAAGCCAAATATAGATGTATATGCCTTACTAGGAATGGACAAGGTAAAGGTCCATACGAATGACAGCATTAGCTTGGCGGACATTCCGGATCCCGAAGTCCAACTCCAAGCCAAGATGGTGCATGCATTGTTTTCTAGTCAGAGATACAACACCATCATGAGCCGCATCAATGTCCCCCTGCTAGAGAGCATCGCAGCAAGGTCGCTGGATGAGGTGAACCTCAATGGTTTTGTGAAGAAGAACATTGAGACCTCAGCAAAAGCTTTGGCAATAGGAGGACAGCCTGTCGAAGGAGAATCCCCTGCCACCAAAGTTAAAAGGAAAGCTTCCTCTTCAAAGGTTGCAACCATTGGATTCGGTGGGGTCCTCACCGCAATCATCAAGGAAGCCTTGGGACAAGGCCAGGAAGAAGGAGGAGAAGGAGTGGATGAAAGGTTGCCACCTCACTAGGAATGGGAGGTACAATTCAACGAAAGGACGCTGAGTGAGGAAGAAGAAAGCAAGGAACAAGAAGAGAAAACTAGCCGAGGAAAGGCTAAGAAGACGAAGAAGATTATTGCACAAGAACAGCAAGAAGAGGAGAGGAGGAAACAAGAAAATGAAAACTTGCAAAAGGCCTGCAGGGAGTCCAAAAAGGCTGAGGAGGAAAGAAGGAGAAAGCAGGAAGAGGAAGAGGAGGAGTTGAGGAAAAAGGAGGAGAAAGACGTGGCCCTCGCCACGCATAGGTCCATTGAGCAGCAGTCTAGGCATGACGAGCCGAAACCCGCGAGCCCCATCAGAGATGAAGGGCCGAGCTCAAGTGCCCATGTGCTGGAGTTCGTGCCACCTACAGTGCAAGAAGGCAAGGGCAAGGCCCCAATCACCCCCATTCCAACTCTCATGGAGCCCGCCACCACCACCGCCATCTCCACTCCCAGTTCTATGACCCAGCTGGATGCCAGCAACTTAATGGCTTGGATCCAGTACTTTGTGAATAAAGAAATGGGGCAAGGAGTGGAAGAAGGAACCCCCCTAGTAGGAACCAAAAGGCCGACTGCTATAGACGCCGAGTCGAGGCAAGACCCAAAGAGGCAAAAGGTGGCAGGCTCCGTGACCTCTGTCCCCGCAATAGAGAGGCCACCTGAAGACTACGACGAGTACATCAAGGAGCTCCTCTCTCAATTAGAGAAAGTTGGGGAGAAGATCATAGTGGCAGAGCTAGAAGCCAAAAAAGAGGCCATGGTTGCATCCCAGTTGGAGAGAACACGCCAAATAGCCATGGACCAAAGGAAAGTCAATGAGCTAAAAGAGCAGCTACAAGCTAAGAAAGAGACAGAAGCAAAATGGCACGACCGCTTGAATGAAGAAACCGAGGCCATACGATGGCTACGATGGCACAATGAGGAGATTGTGGGGCTCTACGAAGATCTATAAGCTCAAATGGAGAAAATCACTAAAGCCACAGAAGAACTGGAGGAACTAAGGGAGAAAAGAGTTTGCATGTACGAAAGAGAGGTGGAGAAACTAACCCAAGAGGCTACCTCAACACAAAAAGAGCAGCAAAAGCTAAGGACAAAGATGGAAGATCAAGAACAAAGGCTGACAGTGCTAGCTCAGAGGCAGGGGGAAAGCCTCGAAGATATGAACATGAGAGTAGAAGAATGGGCTAATCAGAATGAAAAAAGAGTCAAAGCCTTGGCAAACTATCTCGCTCAAGTTGAAAAAGAAAAGATACTTGCTGAAAGCAAAGCGGAGGCTGCCCAACTGAGCTTCCAAACCCACCAACACGCCTTCCTGGATACCCTATTGGACATCACCCAGGTAGAAGAGGGAGAGTCCATAGAGGCAATGAAAAGAAACTGGGAATGGCTCATAGAGCATTGAAAGAAAGACTGCAGATGCCACCATAACCTAGCGGAAGAGCAATGCCATTATCTCCTATTGGCAGGCTTAACCTCGCAGGAAGTGAACACACTCGGGTTCATTGAAGGAGAGCAGCAAGAGCCAAGCCAGGAAAGGCAGGTGGATGTGAACTTTGAAATGGGACCACACAAAGAAGAGCTTGTCCCACCGTCTCCTTCCATGTGCGATGGCCTGAAGAGCAGCAACACGAAGACACCTCCACGCAGAAAGAAAGGTGGCACTAAGGGAAAGAAGAAAAAAAATAGTGGAGGAGACAAGGAGAAAATGGAACACCAAGGGAGTAAGGGCACCCCAGGCACCTATCCCACCATGTGACGATGATGCCCCAGCAAGCTTCCATGCCAACGTGGTGATCTGGGAGAGGCAAGAAACATTAACTTCCAATTCCCCACCACCTTACGTAGGGTCTTGCCCATCAGGGTGGTGAAGGAGGTGATTAACATCGAAAGAAAGCTCGAACAGAAATGGCTAGAGAAGAGAGAGCAGAATCCCACCTTATGGGCCACTGAAGATGCTGAGTTTTGGAAGAATAAGGTTTTGAAGTGCCAAGGTATTTGCTTGGCTACGAATGTCAACCTAAATGGAGAAGAAGGGTCCATGACGCCAACCTGGACACTTGGATGACCTTTTGCAATACTCAACCCTTCGAGCGGAATGACCCAACCTTTATGCCCTACCCTCAAAGGGTGGGAGTGGATTTTGACTCCAATGTCCATGGCCGCTACAACTTCTCCATAATCTATAATCCTCATTGTACTACATATGAAGATGCCCTCATCTTCACATCAGAGAACTTGTATGATACCCTAATCCAATTCACTAACGAATTCTCTTCATGCCCTGATCCCACCTTTATTACTACTTGTAATTACCTTAGACTGCTTAGGATACTCCTTAGGCAAGACCCCACCCATAGGACCGTAGCCTTCCATTAATCCATTTTGATCCTAACACTATAGATAGTTGCGCAATGGCTCAACTAATGATGCGGGCTGCTCTATTACCTTCATTTTTCTCAGCCCTTCTAGAGGACATGAATGATAGCCGCTTCATCTACTGCAATCATCCATTCCTCTCCACCACCACCCTTCAGGTCCGCCTAAACCTCAAGGGGTATCTCCAAAGCCACCAATTTCTTAACAAATCTATCAAGCCCCCTTCTCCACCTCACTCCGATGATGAAGACTAACTTCTGTCACGGCTATGTAACTTGGGCAAAAAAAAAACGACAAGGATATATAAAGTAGAAAGGCAATCATAGAACATGGAAATGAAAAGAGATATCACACGTAGACACTGCAAGCTGCACATCGATCACAGTCACCGTACCACCGACTTCGGCAGCCCCAATCAAAAAGTGAAACAAGTTTATGTGTAAGGCATTAGGGCTAGGAATTGCAAAGCTAAAAATTTCTATCTAAATAGAAGGACTGATGAGGGGTTTGTTCTTCTCCTGGTGGTCTTCTTCTTCTTCTTCTTCCTTTGTTCCGTTTTCTTCTTCTTCTTTGACTGCAACTAGATAGGCCTTTTGGGACCTTTTTCTGGCATGGTAGAACTTCTCAATATGTCCGGTCCTTTTGCAGAAGTCAAGGAAGAGCTGATCCCTCTTGCCTTTGTACCTGTTGCCAATACATAATGCATGTTCATCTCTAGAGGTGCTTGGTTCTTCCTTAGTTTTTAGCTTATTTTCCTCCTCTAACAATGATGCCTAGATATCAACAAGTTCAGGATTTGGCATGTTGATTAAATTTTTTGATACATTATTATATTCAGGAGGCAAACTCTTAAGTAGAACACCGATGCAAACATATTCTTCCATTTTAATGTTGATTCCTGCAAGGTGGGTTAGAAGTCCTTCCATGTAATTTAGACGTGTGGCAAGTGATGTGTTGGACTTCATTTCAAGCCTAAAAAACTCAATCAGGAGACCATACTTTGATGATTTAGACTGTGCACCGAACAAAGTGTCAAGTCTCTTCCATGTATCCTGTGAGGTCTCATAGTTATCCACATGGTGGATATAGCTGTCATCTAGCTCCAGTTTGATAATGGCCTGAGCCTTATCATCATTCTTTTTCCAAGTGACCACAAGATCCGCATCATGAGGCTTCTTTTCTTTTCCAGTGGTAATGGCCCAGAGGCCCTTCTTCATCAGGAAGAGCTTGATATGGGTCTACCAAGTGTGAAACCCGATTCCTTTGAAGCGAGCAGTTGGAGAGTCTTTGCCCATGTTAGACTTGTAGGAACAGCAGCAAATCAAGTTTAGACTTATCAAATTTGAGCAATAAAAGAGTTGGTTGAGATGTGTCAAAAGACACAAGTGCTAAGAGCACTAAATGAGTGTCAATGGACACTATCTTTATTTCTTGAGTCTTCCAAATTTGCAAAATCATTCAAATTCTTTAAAATTCAAATCTTCCCCTTCTTGATTTGATGTTGGGACAGTAAATCAGAGTGGCAATGGGTTGTTCCAGTGGCAGAAGAGAGAAAATGATGAGATTTTTTAACTTCAGTGAAGTTTGGCTATGGCTTCTTGGATTAGGGTTTTGACCCAACCCTGATTTTTTTCTTATTGTGGGAGCTATAGTGGATTGTTTTTAAAACTTTTTTTATCAAAATGAAGCTTGAATGATGGGCTATCAATGCCCTATGGTGGTCATCAACATCGCAACCTGTAGCGACGGGCAGCAGTAGCACGAACGACAACAAGTGCATTCTAGACAGCGACTACGAATTTTGTCAATGCTGGGCTCTGGAGTGGCCAATATCAAGGTCTCAGGTGATAGGACTCTTCTCCCTGAGCAAAGGCACAATCTCTAGATGGAAGCTTCCAAAGATATGAGCTCTATGATGAGATATGAAAGCTCCAAGCGCAGCAGGTCCTGTCTGGCTATGGAGGCCACAGAACAAAACCTGAGAAAATTGACAATGCCGAGTAGTGGATGAGGCAATGTCAAGTTTTGAGATGATGCAAAGAAGCATTAGTAGTGGGAGAACACTTCTCCAGAAAGAAGCTTGATAAGATTTGGCCTGTGGAGTGAGATACAAAAGCTTCAATCTGACAGGGTGCTGCTTGGCTATGGCAGCCATGAAGGCAAGCTTGAAGGTGGAGATGGAAAGTGAGTTCATAGACTGAGAATGAGATGAATAGAGATGGGCCAGAGGTGAAGATCTAATAAAATGAGCTAAGCCATGCTCAACTGCGCTCTGATACCATGTTAAAATACACAAGATCTAGAGCATGGCAAATGCGGAAGCTATGGAGGTTGAAAGAGGAAAAAGAAGCTCATGAAGACATTGAACATGACAAGGACAAATTGTTACACAAGTGAATTAGGTTCCAAGATTGAGACTTGGATGCATAAACACAATCTTGTGTATTGACAGTGACATGACACTTTATTGGAAAGAAACGAGTACTATCATTGCATTAGAAAAAGAGCGCAAGTACAATGCTTTATAGGAATTGAGTTGTGGTACTTTCTCCTACTGTTCATATGGGATTCTGGTCCTGAGCCCTCACTGCTCCTCACAAAGGGACTAAAGTAGGTGTGATTGCAAATATTTCAACAAATCTATGTGTATTGCTCGTACCTACTAGACATTTAAATTGGGAATCCCTCAAGACTCTCAATGTCCAATAATTTTTATTAGGGATTTTAATATGGTCAAATATTTAAAAGACAAGTATCTTACTAAGGGCTAAATTATTATTAGGAAATAGAAAAAGTCTTGGATGGATTGCATGCTTGGTTCTTGCTTGGTTATAGCATGGATAAGGTAGATTATGAGAAGTTCTTCACCTAGTGCAGTAAGCAAAAGGAAGGCTCTCTTGGAAAATCTTGTTTATATAGGCCTACGTATCTACATGTATACTAAGCTCCTTCATTAAGGCCTCATTCTAAGTACTTAAAGATATGTTACTATTTATTTCAATCTAGTTGACCCTCTCAAACAATGGCAGAATCATAAAAGCCAAGTGGTTCCATAGTGACCCAGTGCTATTCAAGCTTGAGTTGGTCAAGACCAATGTCTATGAAATCTAGAATTCCACCTTTGGATCCATCTCTCCTTGGAGCTTAGACATAAGCAATCAAAATCATTCAAATTTTCCTAAGAATAGTTAAAAGCAATCAATTAAGCTCGAGAGAGAACTTAGAGCTCAGAGATACACCCAAACAATTAGACTAAAACAATATGTGAATAAAGGACATGAGGAGGCCATTGATGACCTACTTAGAATTAAATAAGAACTTAATTGGGGGAAGCCAAACAACTTCTTCTTTATACTAAGATGTGGTGGGCGAGGAAAGTAGACAAGCCTACTAACGAGATGTTTGGGCTTATCCAAAAGAAGAAAGAATGTGGAATACTCCTTCTACTAAAGGACCATGCAAGAATTCTAGCCACCCCACCAATCCTACCATAATGTCTTCAGTTGCCCACTAGCATATTCCAATGAAAGGATTGTAGCAAGGGCAAAAAAAGTTAGGGTTGTTCCCTCCTCCTTGGCACAAATTTTGGATCAAGATATCTCTTATTATAAATTAAATGACACCGTTGATGGGTTAAAGAGAGGCAAAACAATGGGGCCAGATGAATTATGGAATGAGTTCTATTAGGAATTTAAAGATGTTCACATCCTTCCCCATTGGAAGTTTAGAGAATCAATGAGAGTTGGGGTACTCCTTTCTCCTATAAATGTAGGGGTCATCAAGCTTATCCCCAAAAGAGACATTAAGTCAAACCTTGCTAATTGAAGACCTGTAACATGCCTTATATAAGCATACAAGGTCTTTGCCCACAAAGTCCTTGCTAGAAGCATCTCTAACCATCTAGATGAGTAGATCAAGAGAGAATAGAGTGATTTCATTAAGGGGAGGTTTATATTAGACCTGATCATGCCTTATGGGAAGATTTCAAGCATGCCCAAGCCAGTAAGTAGAACTATGTCATGTTCAAAACAGATTTTGATGAATCATATGATAGTATTAAGCATTTTTGCATAAACTGAAAACCCCTAGAATTGTGTCTTCTTGGTAGGATTTTTTGTGCTTGATTGTTTGCATGACTAGTTGTCTTATTGTTTTCTAGCTAAATTTTCTATGTTTTTTTAGAGTAGGAATTTTTTTTTGTCTTTATTTTGAAATTATAGTGCTTGAGAACTTGATTGTCTTGGTCGAGATTATGATTTTCAAACAAGTTGGAGCTAGAATTTGATTGTAACTACTAAACATCCTGAATGAGGTATACTTTCTTGCCAATATCTTTGTAAATCACAAGGATTATGGATTCACAAGAACTTCACATTGCACTCGTTGGATGCATTGCACTCGAGGGTCATCTCCTAATTTTTTCAATTACTTCTATGCCATGGGCTGGATTAATGCACTTTTTGCACCATCGTTGAGCACTATCATGGCATGATGCCTGTTGCATCTATATGCAGTAAAACTTAGATGCACATGTACTTGAGAGAGCACCTTTCATTATACATGCACAATTCTTTGCACACATGAGAGTTGGGGTTTTCATCACCAAATTCAAAATTTCAAGTAGAGTAGAAAAGGTGGTTGGGTGAGTTTGAGGGTCATGAAGGATGTCTTCAGTTGTAAGATGGGTTTTTTACTTGGTCAACATCATGAGGATCACTATTTTTTTGGAGTTATTATGAGATTTGGGTGGGTGGATCAGAGTGCAACAATTATTCTTTTCACTGAGTGATTCAGAGGTGAGGTTAAATATCGTAATTTAACCAAGAAACTATGTTTGTATATTGCATGATGCTCAAGCACTCATAGACCAAGCTAGGTGCAAATCTTTTCAATACATTCATATCTTTGTATGTGGCATCGTATGTTTGATTGCTTGGCATAGATCCCAACTTCTAATTGCTTCAAATATCATATATGACTAATCATTAAGTACATTCTCAACACATGTTTTTGAATAGGACACATTGCATGAACAAAGGCACGTACATCTAAAGAAAATGTATGTTGGGGGTAAAGGCACCTGTGCCCAACCATCCGTGTATTCATTATACTGACAGTACTTGCACTTCTATACACTGCAAGTGGCGAGTGTCCGTTATTGTCACTTTATTCATTATTCTTTTAGTGACATTTGAATAAGTTTTATCCATTTTGAGTAGATACAAAGCATGCTGTAGAAGTCGTGGATAGTTATGGCAGCTTGACATCACTGTCATATTTTGGATATAACTTTTGCATACGATATCAGATTTAGGCATTCTATAGCTACAAACGAAGAGCACGATAAGAGCTACAAATTTGAACACTCACAAAGTTGATTTTGTGCAATTTTTTATTCTTTATTTCACATAGAACAAAAATTTTCTAGTTCAAACATCAAGCAATAAATTCCATAATGCATGTTTGATACTTCATGGATGTTATTTTGGTGCCCGGATGGTATGGTTATGCTTTTGGGACTGATTTGAGCTTGAAATAACTCAAATTTCACTATCATTTCAGTGCTGTAATAATAGGATAACAAGTATTTATCACTGACACACTTATGCCTAATGCTCATTGATGCTTTATGGGATACTCAGTGGATTTACCACTTCTTTGATTGTTATGTATACTTCTCGATATGCTATGGCCTACTTTTGAGTTGAGATTTGAGCTCTATTACATTGATCTTGGCTCTGGTTACATGCCTTCGTTACTTCAGTGGCTTATGCACTTATGGGATTTTGAAGAATCTATTGGGTTTTATGTTCTCAGCTTATGTTTCATATATCTTGGATACTCAAATATCATATACTTAATGTTTTGAGCTTGGATTGCTCATTTGGCATTCGATTTTATTCCACTGGGAGTTACTTGCATTACTTTGGATATTTCATAGAGCTTTGGATTTATGCAATTAAGCTTGAGCTTACTTTCACTAAGACCATGGGACACTTACTTCATGTACATGCTCTCTTGATATGTATTGGATGTAGTTATCCTACTACAGTGTGCTAGTTTAATCACTTACTTTGGACCTAGCACTTATGTGTGTCAATGTGTTGTCAATAATATTTATATGCTTTTGGGTTATGTATTGAGCTTTGCTCATTGGGTTATACATTTGGTAGTTCTCTTCTCTTTACCCTAAGATCTTCCATGTGCATGATGTCTATGCCTACCACATGGTTTGTTACTAACACAATGCAGTTGTGAGAGCTTTCAATGCTAGTTGATCCTATTATTTCTTTCTTGGTTTCTCACAATTGGTTATTGGCATACTACTATAATTTATTATAGTATCCTGTCATTTCAATTTTATGGATTCTATTTGAGGGTGGTCACTTGGATTTGACAGTTACTTGATTACAATTTGTGGACAACTCACTATTTTGGCAGTTTCTCTTGCTAAGCCCTTGATTTGGCTACGATTTTCGGTTTTTTTTGTTGTCATTTACAACAATCTATTTTTCTTGGATTGTGCTTTCATATCTTGCATTATGGCTAGTGGATGGAATGATAGTGCTATCTTTAACATTGAGAAGTTGGATGGCACAAATTATAGCTATCGAAAGGCACAAATCTGGCAAGTTCTAATGTATAAATTATAGATCAAGACATTGAGACATGAGGGTTTCAAAGCCCGAATGCTTTATTGTAAAGGATTGGGCCGAGCTAGATAGGTTATATAAATCTATAGCCATTTTGTCACTCTCTAAGCAGGTCTATTATAATGATGTCTATGATGGGTAGACCGCCTGGCAATTGTGGGATGAGATTTGTAATGTGTATTATAAGCAAAACCTTGCCTTTCAAATGTATTGGTTGAAGCAACTCATGGACCTTCATATGAAGGAGTAGACCTCCATGTTTGCCCACTTAAATGAGTTTCATTCCAATTTTAGCCATTTGTCTTCAAAGGGAATTGAATTTAAGAAAAATCTTCCTCCCGAAGCCCTAGATCGCAAATCCCGTAACATTCCATGGGAGTGCCGGGCGGAGCTTTCCAGACATCCTTCCCGACGATTGATTTTTCAGTCCTAAACTTTTTTCAATTAAACTTCCTTTTTCCTTGAGAACGAACTCAAGCCAAATACCAATCTTTTCCTTGCTAAGATATGCAGTTAGCAATGATAACTTCCTAGAGTTCAAGCAACGTAAGAAACCTTTCATGAATTTTCATCTTCTATGATGATTCGTTGTTTTTTTTTTAAAATAGGGGTTAATAGTGCAAGATGCAATTTTTATACCTTCAAGATTTAACCGAACTATACTACTATAGTAGGTAGATAATCTCGCTCGTAATTCATTTCAAAGCATGATGCTATTTGAAGGAAACTATGTCTATTATATTATCATTTTTGCATGTTCAATTAAACTAAACTCCTTCATTGTAAATAACTAGGACAAAATATATCTTATCCCAAACAATTCATCTTGCATGATTAAATTAAAACCGATATAAAACCAAGAAGGAAAAACCTGGTTTTAGGGTGAGATATCCACATGGATACCGGGAGATGACCCTCCCGTAGCTACTCCTTGGACTTTCTTATGCGGCATCGCAGTTCGAACGTGAAGGCAGCTTTTACTCTTTCTTTCGGGTTTCCATTGTCTCTCTTTCGAGGCAAGGAGCCGTTTAAATGATTGACCACGAGAAGGAATAATACGACCTTTAGGTTCTTAGCTTCTTCGGAGAGGGAAAGGTTTATAAAGCCTAAGGAGGCCCTATAAGGTATATACACTGTAAAAAAAATTATGGGTGAGTGTGGCTTCGTAACCACATGAACCTTTGGAGAACTTTGGACTTGGGGTAAAAGGTATAGAAAGGGAATTTTTAGAGTAGTAAAGGTTTTTGGGATTTTAACACGAAGTGAGAGGGAAAGGTGAAGGGTGAAGGCTTATAGTAGGGGGGAGAGAGAAAAGGGTGTGTAAGAAAAAGGGAACACGGGGTTAAAAAGGGCTTAGGGGGTGTGTTAAGAAAAAAGGAATATGAGGGGAGAAAAACACGGGGTTTCAACACAAAAAGGGACTTATAGATTTAGGCACGGGGGGAAAATTTATGGGTTATGAGGCCAAGGGTAGTGGGGGTTTAACGGCCCTTGAGAAGGGTTTAAGGCCTTAAGACCATTGCGGGGTGAAAAGGATTTCTAAAGGTTAGGCCGGGAGAGAGTGGAAGGAAGCTTTGGCGCTACTGGTGCTGCTATCGAGGGAGGACGAAGAAGAGGAGAAGCCGCCTGGTGCTGTTGAGCTGCCGCTACCGCCTATCACCTCTAGCCTCTCTCCTCACGGCGCCATTGTCTGCCACCGGCAGATTTTTCCACCCCCATCGCCGTCGGAATTAGGGTTTTCCTAATTGTTCATTACCTAACAGCAACTAGCGTCGGACCCAAGCGAACTACTTTACGTAGAAACGCCAGGTCCGAAGCGGATTCACGCTGCACTTGGTTCAAGGAGAATGGGAAACGAGAGAGATGCAAAGCTCAACCTCTTTGCCATAAGGCATAGTCCCATTCCGTTCCCCTAAAACAGCATAAATCGGTTAAGACATCACTCTAGGTCAACGCTTTTGTTGTTCGTGTCCTTTGACGATCATCCCGCTGTTCTTTGAGAAAAGTTCCCGGCTAGGGTTTTCCTGATTGGTCATTACCTAACAGCAACTAGCGTCGGACCCAAGCGAACTACTTTACGCAGAAATGCCAGGTTCGAAGCGGATTCACGCTACACTTGGTTCAAGGAGAATGGGAAACGAGAGGGATGCAAAGCTCAACCTCTCTGTCATAAGGCATAGTCCCATTCCGTTCCCCTAAAACAGCGTAAATCGGTTAAGACATCACTCTAGGTCAACGCTTTTGTTGTTCGTGTCCTTTGACGATCATCCCGCTGTTCTTTGAGAAAAGTTCCCGGCTAACCGGGACTTGTTGATTACATTGCATGAGTCATGAGAAACATTATGTACTACTATGTGTGCAAATATGCCTATTGATCAGCTGTAATTATAGGATGTAGAGGGCACGCTCTTGAATGAAGAGGTTAACAAAAATAATGTAGATACTTTCTGTACCTCCTATGCTTTGACAATCAAAGCAAATAATGGTAGAAGTAGTAGTGACTGCCATGGGAGAGACTCTTACAAGTCTCATTCTCAATCACGTGGATAGTATCATAGTAAGTCTCATGGTCATATGTCTTCATTGACTTGTCACTATTTGGCCACATTGCCATAAATTGTGTGATGACAAGTGCAAAGAAAAGGAAAATAATAAAGTGTAAGAAAAGCATGATAATTGTAGCATTGTCCCTAGCAAGTCCAATTTCAAGATTGAAAAGACTAATGTCATGCAAATTGATTCTAATAATGACTACATACTTGCAACATCTTCTATTGATGTTTCGCAGTTGATTGATGCCTCGTCTACCTGTGCTTAATATTGGATGCTTAATTCAAGGGCTCAATTTCATATCACCCCTCATCGAGAGTGGTTCCACTCCTACCACATCATGATAGATTTGTCAAATTGGGTAATGACTTGGCATTGGATATTGTTGGTATTAGAGATGTCTAGCTGCAATTTTCTTCACATAGTATGTTTACTTTGCATGATGTACACCATGTTCCGGCTTTGACTAAAAGTCTACTTTCAGTTGGATAGTTGGATGATGCAAGTTATATTGCCTCTTTTGGTGGTTCCTCATGGAACCTTAACCGTGGGAATCTTGTCATGGCGCGAGATACTAAGATTGGCGCTCTTTAGGGCCTAGCAACCATGTTTTGACAATGGCTGTAGTACCACATGTATTGTTATGGCATCATCGCCTTGGGCACATGTCATTAAAGGAAAGGAAAATGCTTACCCGTTTGTAGTATCTTCTGCCCCTTAACTATAAGGGTTTTGAGTCTTGTGATCATTATCTTTATGGGGGCAGGCAAACTCGTAATTCCCATAAGAAGTCTGGCATTGTGCATGGGTGAGCCTCTGGCTCTTATTCATTTTGATGTTTGTGGGCAGGCCTTACAAGTCTATAGGTGGTAATGAAATACTCGTATTTCATTACTTTGATGATTATTTGCATAAGGTTTAGGCATATCCTATAAAGCAAAAATCAAAAGTCTTGGATGCATTTCAGCATTGGCTTACTTCTATTGAGAATCAGTCTGAATATAGGCTGAAATGCCTATGATCTAACAATAGGGATGAGTATATATCTAAACTCTTTGAGCAGTTTTGTGATGAGAGGTATTAAGCATCAGTTTGATAGCCCCGTACACCCCACCTAGAATGGTATGGCTAAGTGTATGAATAGGATGATTCATGAGCTAGTTCGTAGTATGCTTAGCCATATAGGCTTATCATAGCACCTTTGGGCTATCATACATTTGATTAATCAATCTCCATGCACTTCTCTTGACTATTCGGTTACAAAGAAGGTATGGTGTGGAAAACCTCCATCATATGCTCATTTGCATGTCTTTGGTTATGAGGCTTTTTGCCATGTTCCCAAGGATAAATGCCATAACACCTGGATCCTAAGTCTGTGAAATATATCTTTCTTGGTTATGGGGATGCAAGTGAGATGGGTTATCACCCATGGGATCCATAGGCTTGGAAGGTCATCCGTAACCATGAGGTTGTTTTCTATGATGAGAGAATGCATAAGCAGCCTAAGCAAGTCACTGAGGTACACAAGGTGATGTTTCAGGAGGAGCCTCATGTTACTGTACAGCCAACTAGATAGCCTTTAGTAATTGATGCTCCAATGCCCTAGGACCATGATGTTAGACAAGATGTATAGGCCCCACAGCCTGTTTTGTGGCAATTTACTAGAGATAGACATCAGCTTGTGATCGATTTACATTGTCTATGGATTATGTTATGGTGACAGATGTTAATGAGCCTCTTACCTATGATGAGGCTATTCATAGTGATGATAGTCACTCTTTGGAGAGGACCATGCAATCAAAGTATGGCTCACTGCAAAAAAAAAAACGTGAAATTTGGTTCCTTTGCCTAGTGGAAAATGTGCTTTGCCATGCAAGTGGGTATACAAGTTGAAGAGTACCCTTGGATGCCCCAAGCTAGCCTATAATTCTAGATTGGTTGCTAAGGGTTTTAAGCAAGAGCATGGTACTGACTTCGATAAAGTCTTCTCTCCTATCATCAAGATGACTACCCTATGCTTGGTTTTGGCTTTGGTTGCACAACTTGATCTAGATCTCTATCAGATGGATATCAAGATAGCTTTCTTACATTGAGGCTTGCATGATGAGATTTATATGAAATAGCCTAATGGCTTTGAGAAAAAAGGCAAAGAATACCTAGTGTGCAAGTTCAGAAAGAGCCTTTATGGCCTTAAGTAGGCACCTAAGAAATGGTAACACAAGTTCGATGCTTTCATGCATTCACAAGGATATACCCATAGTGATATAGGTATATCCTTTATGGCCTTAAGCACGTGCCTAGGAAATGGTAACACAAGCTCCATGCTTTCATGCATTCACAAAGATATACCCATAGTGATATGGATGTGTGTTTATACACAAAGAAGGCCTGCGATGGAGGCCTTATGACTTTAGTACTTTGTAACAATGATATGCTCATTGCTGGGAGTGCTCATGATGAGCTGGATACCTTAAAAGGTTAGCTCAAGAAGGGCTTTGAGATGAAGGACATGGGACATGCCTAGCATATTCTTGGGATGTGTATTACATGTGATCACTCTAAGGGGATCCTTTACTTGTTTCAAAAAGAGTATATCTAGAAGGTCCTTGAGCGATTTCATATGCAGGATGTTAAGCCTATTAGATGGCCTTTACCTTCTAATGTGAAGGTTAGTCAGGCTGATTGTCCACAGTCTGATGAGTAGAGGGCCAAACTGGTCAAAATCCCTTATGCATCCACTATGGGCAGTTTGATATATGCCATGATAGCCATTCTAACATAGCATTTGCAGTGGAATTGTGGCACATTATAAGGCTACACATGGCAGGTGGCATTGGGATCTCATGAAGGGTATCATGAGGTACCTTAAGGGCACTGCAGATATGTGCATATGTTATAATGGCTAGGATATAGGAGTCGTGGGATACAGTGACTCTATTTATGCAAGACATGCAAAAAGCCAACCTCTAGCTATGTATTCACCTTTATATTGGAGGTGTTGTTTCTTGCATATCTAAGGTGTAGAAATGCACATCCCTATCTACTACTACAGAGGAAAAGTATGTTGTAGCTATTGAGACTTGTAAGGAGGCCCTCTGATTAGGCCATCTAGTCTGCAGACCTTAGTATTACTGATGTGGTTCCTACACTACATTTCGATTCTATGAGTGCCATTTAGTTCCAGTCTTCCATACAAAGTTAAAGCACATTCAAGTGCACTATCATTTCTTTAGGGAGGTGGTAGAGGACAAGTCTATTGAGCTTGTCGAATGATTGACGAAAATCCTATAGATCTACTCACTAAAAGTCTCTCAACGGAATGTTTTGCTTTCCTTAGGAAGATAATGGGAGTAGGATGAGATGACATCTATTCCTCATCTTGTTTGCTTTATGTACATTTGTACTTTATCATTTTTTTCTTGTTCTCTCCTCACTAGGGGTACATTCACCTTTAAGTGGGAGATTGTTGGGGGTAAAGGCACATGTGCCTAACTGCTCATGTATTCATTACACTAATAGTACCCGCACAACGGTACATTGTAAGTGGCAGACACCCATCATTGTCACTTTATTCATTATTCTTTTACTGACATTTGAATAAGGGAAGGCTCATCACACATTGTGACTATTAGAATTTCCACATACATTGTCTCTCTCCCTTGCTCTCTTGCTCCATCATCCATAGGTCTTGCTTTGCTCTTGCTTCCACTTTTGTACTTCCACTCAAGCTCTACCTTTCAATGTTAGTTTTTGAAGACTCAATGGATGTATACACCATAGTGGGATTTATGGGAGAATACTTGTGGAGAATTATGAAGGGAACTTTTACTAGTTTGAAGGGTGCCATTCAAATATGCTATTGTAGAAATTTGGGAAAATTCTAAAGGTTTCAATCATATTTTGAATAATTGGTTTGAAGGGTTATGTGAATGTTTATAAAGGCATACTCCCAACTAGAATGCAGGTTGCAATAAAAAGGGCTCAAAAGGATTCCATGCAAGGTGGAGCAGAGTTCAAAAATGAGATTGAGCTCCTTTCACATGTGTATCATAAAAATGTTGTTGGCTTGGTCGGATTATGCTTTAAACAAGGAGAGTAGCCACTTGTGTATGAGTACATGGAAAATGGAACTCTCAGAGAGAATCTTTTGGGTTGTAGTGGGGTTAAACTGGACTAGCATTGGCATCCTATGATTGTTGTAGGTGTTGTGAGGGGCATAACATATCTCCAATGGGAAGAAACGTTATTTCTTGCAGTGCCTTGCAAGATGGTACCTGGAATGAGTAAAGAAAAATATATTGCCCAAGACAAGTGCAATTGCAAGGCTTGTTTATGTATGGAGGATCATAAGGCTCTACCTACTGAAATGCCACTAGCTGTCATTATGAGTTGCCATTTTATTAGTGTATATTTTGGAGAGGCTGGCCCCGCATGTTTGATCTCAAGCTGCCTGCATGAATTGTCCCGAATAGAGGGACACTGACAAGGGAGTAGGTTGGTGAATTTGAGGAGTCCAAGAGCTTGGAAGGTGATATGTGTGGGCTTTTCGACATTGGAAAGGTGCGCTATGATGATCATTTGGATGATAGACTTGCCTAACGTCAAGATAAAAATCCTCAAGGCTTTTAAATGACAAAGAAAAGCCTAAAAGCTTTTAACATCATGTTTAGGGGAGAAAAACTACATAAACCTCGCAAGATTTAGAAGGATTTTCCCTTCTCTTGCCAAAGACTTTTGCTATTGTGAGAAGAGGAGGGTCACGTGAAAGTAAAAATGACTATGGAGACTAAAGATTTTTTGTGCAGAGCTTGGTCCATTCGAGTTTTTGAGCATTGTGGAAGTAACAAGTCTTGTGGATTCACGATTTTTTTCACAATATGAGGTATGATTTGGGTATCTTATGTTGCTTTGTGTGTTTCTATTCTATCGCTACA
This sequence comes from Lygodium microphyllum, assembly GCF_053477565.2. Classification (NCBI taxonomy): domain Eukaryota; kingdom Viridiplantae; phylum Streptophyta; class Polypodiopsida; order Schizaeales; family Lygodiaceae; genus Lygodium; species Lygodium microphyllum. The sequence continues at coordinate 668,286 of NC_141136.1, forward strand.
TGAGGCATAAGTGTTGGCAATTTATTTATGTTTGAAATTTTATTCTTGTTGAGTTCGGTTCTTAAACAAAGTCATTCAAATTACTAGCACTCATTTTTCTCAAGTGTTTTCGAGTTGTGACTAGGGTTTGATCACCACTTGTAAAAGGAGAAGGGTAAGAAGAGAGTTTTTTTGAACGATCTTTTGAGTGAGTTTTTTTAGCAACCCCTCTATTTTTATTCAACATAGTTCACTTATTCCAGCCTTAGATGTACCCACCTCCACTTCCACTTTGTTGACTTTTGAAATGACTTGATTTTTTGGCTGCTTTTTGTTGTTTTTGAGGACTAAATGGTTGATTTTTGATTGATTTCATATGATGATTAGTTGTTTTGGAAGTGTTTAAGAGTGTTTTGATGTGGTAGAGCCTATGTCTCTCTGTTCTATTTTAGTTTTGTATGCCTCTGTAAGTGTTATATTGGATGAATGTGTAGCTTGGAAAAGTTTTCTAACCTTGGAAAGAGATTAATAAAGTTCAAAATAGCTCAAATAAGTGGAAGAAGTGCTACTAAAGACTCAAGTAAAGACTGAAGTGATAGTGATATTGTTGAGCTACAAAGGGACACTATAGTGGCTCTAGTGACCTTTCATATCAGACATACCTCTTTGGAGGGGCATCCACGACCAAAGAAGGGTTATGGATGATTATTCTTGAGGATTCCAATGTACTATTAAGAGAGAGCATGTATGAGAGAGAGTAAGAGTGAGAGCTAGCCAAATCTATGCAAAACAATGTATTTATGAGTGAGAGATTGTGAGAGAAAGCTATGGAACCTTTTAAGAAGAATGCTATGTGATGATTTCCATTCAAACTAGTGTATTCTCTTATGTTTTGGTAGTCTCTTAATGAATTCTATGAAGAACATGAAGATCATAATCGATTTTGTTCAAGTTAAAGTGATGGGAGAATTGTTTTTATGAAGCTACATGAAGATTTGAGAAGATTGTTCTTTTCCTTGTAGACACATAAAATATGAAAAACATGCTTGTTGATGATATAAGATAGATTTCTTACAATAGATTCCCCATTTTCTTGGTGTTACTCTTGGGCCTCGATGTTTCTTATGCGCATTCGGGGAATTCTACCATCAACAAGCATCAGAAGGGGCTAAAAATGAGGAAATGGCATTGCAAGAGGATACAAATTCAATGGAAGCTTGCAAACTTCCTTCAACCACCACTAAAGAATTGGAATCCTCATTGCCAAAGCCACTTTCTACAAGAAGTTCATCCCACAATGGCGAAAACATATTACCATCTTCATGCAGGCTCTATGTGGTGGACTATTTCCTCTCCATGTTGAAGCAACGGAGACATGCATCTTGGTGGCAAATTGTTTGGGAGCAAATCGAAGAGTAGAAACAAAGAGAATGACTATCCATGGGAGATTTGGCTTTCACTGAAGAGTTTCTAGACATCATCAACTGGGAAATTGCGAAGAAGCTTCGAAAGTCATGGTGAGTTAAAGTTCACAAAAACAAGAAGGAAAAGAGCTGGACTCTGTTTATGGATGCTCAACAGTTAGATATGTGGGATGCTTGGAGCACTGACAACCTTATGTTTGTCTAATTAGCAACCCACTTGAAGCTAGTAGACAGAGTGTTCTTTACAACATATGTTGTTGAAACTATCAAAAGCTGACATTACTATGATGATGGCACCACAACGATTCTCAGAAGAATGAGTTTTGATACCTTCAGAACTGAATATCTTCCCCTCTGTAGTAGTGGAATTAAAGCTCAATTCAGAGACGTTGAAAAGAAGGAAGTAGAAGAAATGTTGGTAAGAGAGTCCTCTAGATACTAAAGCCCTTGTACATTTGTTCTGTTTAGTACAGGCAAACTAGGTGAAGGTAACCCCCTGATGAATGATGCGATCGATAGGCAAGCACTTGAACGAGTTCAAAGGTAAGTGAGAAGAGAAAAGGCAAAAATCAAAGCCAAAAACAAGTTAGCAGCAAAAGTCTCCTTAGATGCTCTAGTGGCAGTAGTATGAGAGACAATCATAATAGGAACTTCTGGCACATGGGAAGTTGACCTTCCTCATTAAATTCAGGCATGAAGGTTTTGAAGAGTGGATGCAAGAGGAGTTTATGAACTTAAGTTAGTCCTCTGGTGACCGGGTGGAAGCATATATCTCTAGAATGGAATCCATACTGAAGAGATGGACCAACCATCACTTGGATGAAGGCATCCAAAAGGGAGTTTTTCTTAGAGATCTACAACTAGAAGTTTGTAAGTTTGTGGAACTAAGAAGCTTGTCGAGGATCCTAGGTTCAATGTCATGCTGGCTAACTGATAAAAAGTGAAGCCATTCGGAGTGCTGAGAAATTGGACATTGAAGATCGTAGGAGTTTGGTTCTTTGTGGACTTTCTAGTCATGAGAGGAGTGGACTACGATATCATGTTAGGCCGACCCTCGATGTGCAACGTACGAGTCATAAAAGACTGGTGTAACAATCCAATCTTCCTAGGCAATTGAATGGAAGTGGTAAGAGTGGAGATGGATACCTGGAAGACTACATCAATCGACCTAGACACCATCTCAACTATACTCAAGGATGACACTCGGATTAGGAAATCTTACATGCCACTGACTAAGTATATCCCTTGCCTTGAGGATGAGTGAGATTGGATGCATGTGCTAGCCACAATCAATCTCCCATTCTCGGATAATGAGGAATATGAGCAAGTCTCTAAGGCACTCAGTGAGCCCAAAGACACACCCTCAATGCCAATCTGCATGATGGCTAGGAGCTCGCATGAGCGACCCGCCTCTGTCACATTTCTCATCATGAACAACAAACGAGACCTCCATGAGATCTTAGAGCACCCAATTGACAAATTAGCTAGTAACCCAACCACAAATCTTAAACCGCTTAAGGATCTCTTGGATGAACCCAAGTTGCAATGGACCAAGGTGCACGATCTAAACTTGATGTACAATTGGGCCTTAGCCACGGATGACAAGGAACAGCACTTAGGAGATGACAAGTAGTTGGATGAGGATGATTCCGATGATGAGTACAAAGACTAATGTTCCTCCAATGACGAGAGCAAAGAAGAGATCAACATGATAGAGTACCGCATGAAGGGGCATGAGATTGAACAAATAAGAGCAAACTCCAAACCACAGAAAAAGAGCATCTTCAGATGCAAGAAAGGAGTCACACGAATGGGCTGCAATCACACATGGTCGGAGCACATAGGAGCGATTGATTATGACGAAGTAGATCTTGCCCAACCAAGTGCCACACTAGTACTTGGGACGATATCACCATCAAAGCTACAACCTCTAAGAGAGACTCCATCTTCTAGCGAAGACGGAGAGTTTGATTCCAAGTTAGAAGTCGGACAGTGATCCAGAGATAACCCCGACCACCTAAGACCAAACGCACCAGAGGAGACCTACCAATCCACCTAAGGCACCGAAGGTTGAAGGAGGAAAAGAGGAAATAGCCCAGGGATCCACAAGTTGAGGAGCAAAGGAAGCCACAAGACTTGCCAAAAAAATTTACCAAATTTAAGAAAGGCGAGAGGGTATTGGTCTTGCTAGGAGCCAAAAGACGAGGCAAGCGAGTGAGCCTATAGAAGGACCCACCAAAGTCAAGGAGGTCAATCTAGCTGAGGAAGGGGGGACGTCCCGATGCCCTTCGGGTTGATGAACGTACTAGCCACATTTCAAAGGCTCATGTGTGCCATTTTCAAATACATGCTTAGGCAAGAGTTAGAGGTATTTGTTGATGATCTATGTGTCCACTCTAATTAGAGGGCACACTTAAAAAAGCTCTGAGCAGTCTTTGAAAGATGCAAATTGTATTGTCTCTCATTGACCCCTTGAAATGCCAATTTTGGGTGAAGCACAGATGCATCCTAGGGCACATGGTGTCAAAGAATGGTATTGCCACAATGACTTCTCAAAAGTTAGGGGTATCGTTGATCTTCCACCACCAATCGACTACAAGGGAGTTCAGTGCTTCCTCGATCATATAGGGTACTATCGACAGTTTGCGTTAAACTATGCATTAATCGCTACGTCTCTATACAAATTGTTGGTGATATTTGAATGGACCGAGGAATGCCAATGCACATAGAAGAGTTAAAGAAGGCTTTAACCACAGCACCAATCTTATGATCCCCAGACTGGACCATAACCTTCCACATTCACATTGATACCTCAAAGTCTGCCCCATGAGGTCTATGTTGTGCCAGTCAAGTGAATATAATTTAGACTATCCATTGAGCTTTGCTAGTAGACAACTCATAGATACTGAGATGAACTACTCCACCATGGAGAGGGAGGGGTTAGCCATGGTGTTGGCTTTAAAGAAATTTTGAACTACTCCACCATGGAAAGAAATTTTGGCCACAGCTTTTTTCTTTGTTGACCATCAAGCCTTGTTTTATCTTGTTAACAAAACCTACACTATGGGACACATTGCTCAATGGTTACTTCTACTTCTTGAGTTCAACTTCTCTATGGTTGTATGCAAAGGGAAGCAACAGTACATGGCTAACCATATATCTTGCATACCCACAAGAGAAGTCGCTAGACATGGCATCACAGACGACTTGCCAGATGCACACCTATTTAACCTATCTGATAAAAGGGAGTTGTTTAGAGATGACTTGATGCCATACTAGGTAGACGACATAGTCTAAGTGCTTGAGCACATAGACTACCTGAAAGACCTATTGAGAAGGCCTGACTTAGGTGACTCGTCCTTAAATAAAATACAACCCTATCAGTTGATAGCATGACAATTTTATAGGTTAGGGCATGATCGCTTGCTGCGTAGATGTGTATGCAGACATGAGATACACGATGCACTTGCAGAAGCACATGGCGGAATTACAGGAGGGCACTTCAGTAGAGATATGACAACCCACAAGGTGCTCTATTCTCAACTATGGTGGCCTAGTCTTTTTCGAGATGCAACACGATTTGTAAAACACTACGACAAGTGCCAATGGACCAAGGTACCAGTTCGCAAGGACAAAATGGAGCTAAGCCCAATCATTGCCAGACAACCACTCACTAACATCACATAATATACTACATACTTGCACTTGGAGAGCAGGATAGGGGGGTTTCTTACAATAGAAACATCCAAGGCTTCCGAGACCATCAGTTGACATTCTGACAGTCGGTATGCTGGTACTGAGTTTACTTATATGGCATGTATTGGGACTTGATTAGTATGATTTACTTGCAATAGGATACTAGAACCATGTCATGTGACTCTACAATCATTTTAATGATAGTACAGTGAATGAAGAATCTTGTACATGTCCATACCACCTTGTTTGGGGGCCAAAAATCAACCTTCTAGTACAATTTCTATCGGGACACTCTTCTTCGGCGAACAGTACCAAGGAATGCCATCGATGTTAACGTGGGCTTTGTCCAACAATGGCCATCGTACTTTTGCTCCATACCCTCCATTGGACGCATATTGTCTGCTACTAGTGGAAGCTTGTACACCGCATTGCTATCATTAAAAACTCGAATCTCCTCCTCCACTCTCTCTATAGTGCTTGTATTCTGAAGCAAATGGTGTAACACTCGGTGTTGGCCCCCTAAAGACATTATGTACTCAACTACACTTACAACATAAGAGGATTGTCGCATCCCCTCCTCTTCCACATCAAGCGTGATAGGGATGGTTTTGTTTTTCTCAATGTCCAAGGGGGGTGGTGAGCCTTCCACGATTCGACAAGATAGTCTTGCGAGGCTAAGATATCCAGAACATATACCTAGACAGCCTCATGGTCATTGTTACAATGGATCGATGTGCTTTGTATTCGGCCATTTGCATGGGTGATAGCAAGAACACGGTAGCCATTGCCATTGCAAATGTCTTCCTTCTTCAACATCAGGAACCGACTACTTGTGTAGTGCATAATAGGTTTGGCATAGAGGAAGGATACATATATGCAGACCTCGGTATTTGGTATAGCACTGGATGATGGATCCATTTTCAAAGCTATCTACACATGTACGAATATGCATGTCAAATATGGGTACCATTGAAAGACTTGGTGTGGGGGTGTATGTCATATACAAGAGAGGGAGAGAGAGGGAGGAGGATATATAAAGTGTGTACATGAGAGAGAGAGAGAGAGAGAGGGGGGGGGAGGGAGATAGAGAGTATACATGTGTGTGTGTGTGTGTGTGTGTGTGTGTGTGTGTGTGTGTGTGTGTGTGTGTGTGTGTGTGCGAGTGCTAGATATAGAGGGAGGGAGGGGGTTGGAGATCACCAAGAGGGAGCCATGGAGAGAGACCAGGGGGTGATGGATAGAGTAAGGGGGAGGAGGGGAGATGGAGAAAGAGAGAGAGAGAGGGAGGGGTTGGAGAGCACCAAGAGGGAGCCAGGGAGAGAGACTGGGGGGTGATGGATAGAGTGAGGGGGAGAGAGAGAGAGAGATGTGTACGTACCTGCGAGATTAAGGAAATATTCCACAACTTGAGGGAGGGGGAGGCATGTCATAAGGGGTGTGTGGCCTTATATAACCACTTTGAAATAGTGGGGCATTAAATGCATGTGAGAGAGTGAGAGAGAGAGAGAGATGGAGAAAGGGAGACTGGGAGAGACATGTGCCATACGAAGAGAGTACGAAGAGAGAGATGTGAGAGGGGGCAGGGGTGCTAGTCATATTTTTCTACACCAAATATTGGGGCGTCAGCGACCCCTTCTTTGGCAATAAAATGATCCTAGTCCACATGCACTCTCTCTCATCAACCATCATGGCCCATACGCACTCTCTCTCTCATAGCTTGGACCCTAAACCCAAATAACTAAGATAGATGCGAGCGTCATCGACCCCTTTCTCGATGGGCAAAACAATCCTAATCCACATGCACTTGCACTCTCTCTTCATTTCCTCCAAAAAAAAATCCCATACAACTAAAATATTAATGTGCAATCATATTACTGATTAATTAGTATTACTATACTAACACATTGATTTATATGAAATGATTAATGCTAATATATAAATTTAATAGATAAGTTAAGTAATATTACTATACCAATGGTTCACTTCATACTAATTGATTTCTATAATAACTAATTAATTAATTAACTAATTGATATGTGTGAACTAATAAACAAGCTACCTAATATCAATTAAGCGATTAATTGATAATTTAATTGATATAAGTTGACCAACACACTAATTAACTAATCAATGAACTAATTGATACCATCTTAGTAAATAATATTTGATTTATATATGTGTTAAAAATTTTTATACTAATAAAAAATCATTAATATTTCAACTAATATATTAATACTAATCAATTGAGTAATAAATAGATCTAAATACTAAATAACTATGTGATAAAATTATTTTTTACTTTTTTAATAAAATCAATATATAAAATTAAAATTAGCCATTACTACTTGAATTAAATATATTTATTGATTGTTAATAGTTATTTCAATTGATTTTAATTTAAAAAATTTATAGCTAATTAATAAATAATCGATCATTAGTTATTAGCTATTAAATTAGTTATTGCTAATTGGTTTTTAGTTATCAGTTATTAATTTTGAGTAATTTGCTATTAATTTCAACTAGTCAACCAATATATAATTTTGTTGGCTAAGTAATTGATCTAATAGTTATTAAATCAATTATTTATTTATTAATGATTAATTTTAAGTAATTAGCTATTTAACTAAACATTAATTCATTTTAAGCACTTATTTATTAATTTTAACTTATTAACTAATATATAATTTTATGAGTTAATTAAAAATTAATTACTTAATTGGTTAAGTATTTACTTAATTAGTCACTTGGTTTTTAATTAGATAATTAATTATTAAATGGTTATCAATTTATTGGTTAATTAGTTACTTAGTTAATTAGTTAATTAGTTACTTAATTAATTACTTACTTATTAAATTTGAAAGTTATTAATTTACTAGCTAATTTAAAAAAGTTATTACTTAATTTTTATTAGTTGCTTAATTAATCAATAGATTTATTAGTAAGTTGATTTTGTTAATAATTAATTACTCAATTAATAGTTAATTTATTGATAATCAATTAATTAGTTGATAGTTAATTTTGTTTGCTTATTATTTGACTTAATAGTTATTAAACCAATTAGTTATTTAGTATAATTAATTAATTAATCATTAAGTTAATTAGTAAGGTTAATTAGTTAGATTAATTAATACGATTGATTAGTAAGTTAATTAATCAATTAAGTAATTAGTTAATTAATTACATGTTAATTAGTTTTTTATTTAATTAATTAATAATTAAATTTAAAAAGTTATTAATTAACTAGTTAAAAAGTTATTACTAAATTTTTATTAGTTACTTAATCAATTAATAGATTGATTAGTAAGTTAATTAATTAGTTAATAGTTAATTTTGTTTGCTAATTAATTGACTTAATAATTTCAATTAGTTATTCAGTATAATTAATTAATTAGCTAATAAGTTAATTTACTAATTAAGTTAATTAGTAAGATTAATTAGTTAGATTAATTAGTAAGTTAATTAATCAATTAAGCAATTAGTTAATTAATCAATTAAGTAATTAGTTAATTAATCGACTTAATAGTTATTAAACTAATTTGTTAATTTTGTTCGTTAATTAAGCAACTTAATAGTTATTGAACCAATTAGTAACTAGTTAACTTATTAGTTAATTAATAAGATAATTAATTAGTAATTTAATTTACTAATTAAGTTAATTAGTATAATTGATTAGTTAGATTAATTAGTAAGTTAATTAATTACGTAATTACTTAATTTAGGAGAAGGAAAGGCGTTTTTTGCTTTTTTTTTTGTGTATATATATATGTGTAGAGAGAGAGAGAGAGAGAGAGAGAGAGAGAGAGAGGAACACAAGCGAGGACGAGATGGACACAGACAGGGATGGTCGTGTGGGGGCCAGGAGGGTGGTCGTGACAGATGCTTGACGGTAAGTTTGAGGGCCCCTTGGAAGGGGGACACCGGTGCCCCCTTCCAGCGAATTGTTAAGGCCTTTGCACACCCCCCCCCCCCCTTCCCCCCTTTTTAAACATAATGCCCTTTTTATTAAGATTGGCTTGATTGTTATTAGTCTTCTTTTTATTGGTATTTTGATTAAGATTAGCTTGATTGTTTCCTTTCTTCCCTTTCCTATTTACTTAATGAAAACCATCATCTGCAAGTTTCATTTTTTCTTTAGTTTCTTTAGACTTCTTTGATTTTAATCAAGACAATCCCTAACAAAAAATCCTACCTTCATGCATTTGAAGCATGCATTAAGCAAATTTCTGTAAGATAGGGGTTGTTTCGTGATCAGATTCCTCTTGAAATTAGATATGAAAAGAAAGTCATGGAGCTTATTAATCAAATCCATTTTAATTAATACTTGGGGAACCATCAATCATTAACCATGTTTGTTGGTCTCTTCCCTAATATCTTCCCGAAAGGGACATCAGAGTTTTAACAAAGGGCCAAATGTTCTTGGGGAGGTGTATGAGCTCACTCAATTGAATTTGGAATTGAAACGACAATCCATTGATGTATCATGGTGATTACCCTCTCAAAGATCATACACTAAACTTCCTTCACTAGGTGAAGGAGTTTATGACTATGAACTTAAAAACTATAACAACTGACTAGGAAATTTCTCTAGTCATGGAACAGTGAAACATTAAAACTTCCCAATGTAGCTTTGGAGGACTACATAGAACAAACAAGAGGGTGGCCTAGGATTACCCAACCTACTCAAACTATTAAGAAAAATGGTAGCCAAATAGATTGTCCAAACCTTCTAGCATGAATAAAAAGACTAGGTGACTCTAATCCTAAAGAGTTATTACAATTTTCCCTTTGAAGGATACCCAAGATGGAAAGGGCACAATGAAATCATAGTAGCTTTCAACAAAGCTAAATTTGTAGTCAAAGGGTACATAAAACTCATCTCAAACTCATGAAGAATAAAGCAATGTCTGAACGAGTGTGTTTTTTAAGCGAGCTTGTGTATAGGCTTCTACTTTGTATGACTATCTCATATTATGCCTCACGGAATGTAAAAATCTACTATTTAGAAAATTATCTCTCTCTCTTTCTCTTGTAAAGTTAATTAAATCAATATTAGTTAATTATTTGAAAAATGGGGGGAGAGAGAGAAAGGGTGATGAGAGAGAGGACATGTGATATGTGTAATTTTTTCTTGCCAGAAAAGGGTCACCAGCAACCCCTTATCGGATGAAAAAATTTTCTGGTGAGCCATTCTTGGCGAGAGTAACTTTTCACCCAACTAGATTTGTGGGTTTTCTTCGCCCAATAAGGGGCTACCAGGGCGACCCCTTTTTGGTAAAAAAAACAAACCACAATTCCTAGAATAGATAGCATGGGAAGAAGAGAGCAACAGAGTGTGGGTTTTTTTCCCAAGAAGGGGCTGTCAGCGACCCCTTCTTAGTGGAAAAAAACCCACATGTCCAAGAATGCATGGGGGAAGAGAGAGTAACAGAGTGATGGGAGAGGGATGAGAGAGAGAACACAAATAAAGCAATGTTTGAACGAGTGTGTTTTTTTAGTGAGCTTGTGTATAAGCTTCTACTTTGTATGACTATCTCATATTATGTTTCAAGGAATGTAAAGATCTACTATTTAGAAAATTATCTCTTTCTCTTTCTCTTGTAAAGTTAATTAATTAAATATTAGTTAATTAGTTGAGAAAATGGGGGGAGAGAGAGAAAGGGTGATGAGAGAGAGGACATGTGATATGTGTAATTTTTTCTTGCCAGAAAGGGTTCACCAGCAGCCCTTTATCTGACTAATTTTTTTCCTAGCAATCCATTCCTAGCGAGAGTAACTTTTCACCCAACTGGATTTGTGGGTTCTCTTCACCCAATAAGGGGCTACTGAGGACAACCCCTTTTTAGTGAAAAACAAACCACGGTTCCGAGAATAGACAACATGGGAAGAAGAGAGAGCAACAAAGTGTAGGTTTTTTTTTTCACCCAAGAAGGGGCTATTGGCGACCCCTTCTTGGCGGAAAAAAAGCCCACATATCCAAGAATGCATGGGGAGAAGAGAGAGAAATGGAGTGATGGCAAAGGGGTGAGAGAGAGAGAGAGAGAGAGAGAGAGAGAGCATGCAAAATGTAGTATTTTTTCTTGCCGAGAAGGCATCGTCAGTAGTCTCTTCCTAGATGAAAAAATATTGCATGCTCTCCCTCTCTCACACCCTCTCTCATCATTTTGTTACTCTCTCTTTCCCCCATGCTCTCTATTCTCAGACCTATGGTTTTTTTTTCGATGAGAAGGGGTCACCAACAACCCCTTCTTGAGCGAAAAAAAAATCCTCCTTTGTTGGTCTCTCTTCTCCCCATACTATCTATTCTCGGAACTATGGTTTGTTCTTTCACTGAGAAGGGGTTGCCAACATCCCCTTATTGGGCGAAAAAAAAACCACAAATCTAGTTGGGCCAAAATTTACTCTCTCCAAGAGTGGGTCTCGAAAAAAAAAATCATCCAATAAGGGGCTATCAATGACCCCCCCTTTCTGGTGAGAAACAATTCCACATATCGCATGCCCTCTCTCTTCCCCCCTCTCTCTCATCACTCTTTCTTTCTCTCCCCCATTTTCTCTCTCCTTCACCTATAAAAGGACCCATCCTCCCCCCTTTTCGAAGCCCATATTAGAAGATGAGATCAATGATCTCTCTATTGTAAGCACACCAATCTCACCCATATGACCGAGGGACACATCTGCATCGCACGTTGTGCCACCTAGATGGAGCTTGAACACTACGAGCCAACAAACCAATTGAAGCCATTTGCCAAGGAGCATAGAATTAGAAGAGAATCAAGCAGCTAGCAATCTTCTCACAATGCTAGTGACCACCCTTGTAACTCTGAGCTTAGGAGACCTACTTAGACAGCTCCGACATTATGGCAGGAGCTAAAGCAATGGGTGGAAAAATCAATAGAGCAAGTTATCATTGACTTGTAGTGACGCAAATACCGAGCCTAACTCTGCACTCAGTGCCCAAGTCCTTGCATGTTAATGCTTTCTAGAAAGGCATAGAGATGCACGTAGTCTTCTTGGTCCTCACTCTAGGTGATACCATGAGGAAGGGGATTGTAGACACAAGGGCATGAGTCACTGCGCTTAGCCATGCAATACTCCTGGCTTGGGGTAACCCACATGTTGAGGATGCTAGGTTCTAAGTTATACTAGCTAACGAAACGAAAGTAAAGCCATCCGGAGTGCTAAAAAATTGGCCATTGAAGATCACAAGAGTCCAGTTCTCTATGGACTTCATAGTCATAAAAGGAATGGACTACGATATCCTATTAGGCCGACCCTGGATGTGTAACGCACGAGTCATAGAGGGTTTGGGGAATGGTCTAATCTTCTTAGGCAATCAGATGGAAGCGGTAAGAGTGGAGATGGATACTTGGAAGACTACACCAGTCGACCTAGACACCATCTCAGCTATGTTGAAGGGCGACGCTTAGATTAGAAAATCTTACATGTTGCTGACCAAGTATATCCCTTACTCAGGATGAGCGAGATTGGATGCATGTGCTAGCCCACAATCGATCTTCCATTCTCGGATAACAAGGAATACGAGCAAGCTGCTAAGGCAGTCAATGAACCCAAAGACGCCCTCAGTACCCATCTTCATGATGGTTAGAAGCTCGCATGGGCGACCCAGCTCTGTCACATTCCACGTCCCAAATAACAAACGAGATCTCCATGAGATCTTAGAGCACCTGACAGATAAATTAGCTAGTAACCTAGCCGCAAATCTTAAACCACTCGAGGATCTCTTGGATGAACCCAAGTGGTGATGGACCAAGGTGCACGACCTAAACTTGATGTACAATTGGGCCTTAGTATCAATGTGACGAGACAAGGAAACACACTTAGGAGATGACAAGCAGTCGGATGAGGATGGTTCAGATGATGAGTACGAAGACTGTTGTTCCTCTAATGATGAGAGCAAAGAGGAGATCAACATGATGGAGCACGACACTGAGGGACATGTGATTAAACAAATACGGGTAGACTCCAAACTGCAGAAGAAGAGCATCTTCAAAATCAAGAAAGGAGTCATGCGAATAGGTTTTGCGATCGCACTTGGTTGGAGCACATAGGAGCAATTGATTATGAACGAGCAGGTCTCGCCCAACCAAGTGCCGCACTAGTACTCAGAACGGAATCACCATGGAAGCTACGACCTCTAGGAGAGACTTTATCTTCTAGCGAAGATAGAGAGTTCTATTTCGAGTCGAAAGTAAGCTCAGATAGTGATCTTGAGATACCCCGACCACCTAAGAGAAAATGCACCAAAGGAGACCTACCAGTCCACCTAAGGCATTGAAGGTTGAAGGAAGAAAGAAGAAAACAGCCTAGGGATCCACAAGCTGAGGAGCAGAGGAAGCCGCAAGACCTATCAAAATGATTCATGAGATTTAAGAAAGGCAAAAGGGTAGTGGTCTTGCTAGGAGCCAAAGGACAAGGGCAAGCAAGTGAGCCTATAGAAGGACCCGCCAAAGGCAAGGAGGTCAATCTAGTTAAGGAAGGGGAGACGCCCCAACCTATTTTCATGTCTAACGACTTGACCGAGGAAGAGGAGGCAACTCTCGTTGCTCTCTTGCGAGAGTACATAGATGTATTCGCTTGGTCCTTTGACGAGCTGAAGGGGGTAGATCCAAGTGTAGTGACTCATAACATCCTAATGACACTCAATGCAACGCCGGTCAAGCAGCGATTATATCTGATGAATCCCAAACACACTCAAAGCTATCAAAGAGGAAATTGATATAAGCTGTTAAGAGTAGGATTCATTTATGAAATTGAGCACATAGACTGGATGTCACCCATAGTGATCGTAATGAAGAAGAATGGAAAGATCTGAGTATGCGTCAATTACAAGAAAGTCAATGTTGCCACGAAGATAAACAATTATCCAATGTCGTACACTGAGCATATGCTTGAGAGGGTGGCTGGTAAAGAGGCCTATAGTTTCCTGGACAGATTCTTCGAATACAATCAGGTTTTCTTGGACAGCTTCTCCGAATACAATCAGGTGCAAATGCATTCGAATGATAGGCACAAGATCGCATTCGCTCTACCAAGTGGGACATCTTTGCCTACATAGTCATGCCCTTCGGGTTGACGAACAGACCAGCCACATTCCAGAGGCTCATGTGTACCATTTTCAAAGACATGCTTAGGCGAGAGTTAGAGGTATTCATTGACAATTTATGTGGTCGCTCTAATTGGAAGGAACACCAAGACAAGCTCCCAACAGTCTTTGAAAGATGTAGACTGTATTGTCTCTCATCGAACCCCTTGAAGTGCCAGTTCTGGGTAAAGCATGGATGAATTCTAGGGCACATGGAGTCAAAGAATGGCATTGCCACTGACTTCTCAAAAGCTAGGGTTATCGTCGATCTTCCACCACCAACCGATTACAAGGGAGTTCAGTGCTTCCTAGGCCATACATGGTACTATCGACGATTTCTGTTAAACTATGCATTGATTGCTAGACCTTTATACAAATTTCTAGTGATATTTGAATGGACCGAGGAATACCAACACGCATACAAAGAGTTGAAAAAGGCTCTAACCATAGCACCAATCCTAAGAGCCCAGACTGGACCATAACCTTCCATGTTTACATTGACGCCTCTCTAAGTATGCCATGGGAGCTGTGTTGTACCAACCTGGTGAACACAATTTAGACTATCCAGTGAGCTTTGCTAGTAGAAAACTCACGGATGTTGAAATGAACTACTTCACTATGGAGAGGAAAGGGTTAGCCATGGTGTTTGCTGTAAGAAAATTTTGGCATTACCTTTTGGCTACACCTTTCATCTTCTTTGTTGACCATCAAGCCTTGGTTTATCTTGTAAATAAACCCTATGCTACAAGACGCATTGCTCGATGGTTACTTCTACTTCTAGAGTTTGACTTCTCTATGGTTGTACGCAAAGAGAAGCAACACTACATGGCCAACCATATGTCTCACATATCCATAAGAGAAGCCGCTCGACATGGACCTTCATTGGATTGTGTGAATTGTTTACTGGATTGTGTGAATTGTGAAGAAAATTTCTCTTTTTGTACTTAAGCTTTTCATTTTTCTATAAGTGCACAATCACTCTCTACTTGTTATCTTAAGAAAACTAATGGTGAGCTGTGGTGTTATGGTAGGGACCCACAATGGCAAGTCAGGAGAAGAGCAGCAAACTTTCGTTCTCAAAAGAGGAACAAGCTAAATATGGCCTCTCAGTGGAGATGAGGGCCTTTAACCAGTTCAAGTTTAGGCATGTCCTAAACTTGGAGGATGTGGCCTTGGAAGAAAAAGCTGTAAAACAAATTGCGGAGCAATGCAATCTACAAAAATACATGAGAAAGTTGGCCAAGCCGTCAACTATGAGAAGTGCACAGAATTCCTCTGAACTTTCAAAGGAATCATGGCACCATAGCGGTGAGTCAAGAAAATGAAACCCACCAAGTGGAGATCGAGTTGAGCCTCGAGTTGGTACAGAGAGCGTTGGGCATGCCCAACAAGGTCGAGAGACGGCCCAAAAGAGACGTATATGATATGCTAGGAATGGACAAGATCCTAGCCCCCCACACCAATGATGGCATTAGTCTCATCGACATCCCGGATCCAAAAGTCCAACTGCAAGTGAAGATGGTCCATGCATTGTTCTCCTGTCACAGGTATAATGCACTGATGAGCCGGATCAACATGCCTATGTTGGAGATCATTGCAACCAAATCCTTGGACGAAGTAAACCTTAACGGCTTCATGCGAAAGACAATAGAAACTTCAGCAAAAGCACTAGCCACCATAGGTGGAAACCCACGAGCAAGAAAGAAGTCATCGTCGAAGGCCTCAACCATTGGGTTTGGAGGGGTATTGATGGCCATCATCAGAGAGGCTTTGTGGGAAGCGCAAGAAGACGAGGGAGTTGGCGAAACACCAGACAAGTCCCCTCCCCACCAAGAACAGGAACAATCTAGTGAGAGGACAGCGAGTGACAAACAAGAGAGCAAGAAGAAAGAAAGAACAGACCTGCAAAGAGCCCAAAGAGAGTCCAAAAACGCCGAAGACAAAAGAAATAGAAAAGAAAAGGAGGAGGCCAAAAAGATAAACGAAGAATCCAAGAGGGCTGAAGAGAAGAGAAGGAGGAAAGTAGAGGAAGAAGCCGAGTAGTTAAGGAGGAGAGAAGAAGAAGACATAGCCCTGGCTTGTAAATATGGTCAGCAAACAAGTGGATGGGTTGATGTGCACAATAAAGTCTCTTTCACAATACTATCTAACTCCCGTTTCATTCCAGAGTTGTAAAAAGAGTCAGTGGGTGGAACATAAGAAGTATTGAAAAGTCCATGTTCCACAATTGTAAATAGAGTTAGTGGGCATGGCACCTAGCAAGTAGACACTGACTGCCTTGATAGTGAGGCACATTAAGACCCCCAACGATAAGTATGAGTCTAAGTCAAAGACGTTTTGAGATGACAAGTAAGTTGTGCCTCTCCACTACCCTCAAGGATAGAAGAGCTGGCTGCCATGAGCCCACCTAGATATGAAGGCCCAAGTTCTAGCACCCAAGTGCTACAAGCTACAGCACCGCCAGTTACGGAGGGCAAGGGTAAAGGCCTATTGCACCCACTTCTAGCCTACTGCCTAGTGCCGACCACTCCAACAACCACAACCACCCAAGGCTCTACACCTAAAGTCGATACCAGCAATATCATGGCCTAGGTGTAGTTTTTAGTCAATAAAGAAATGGCCCAAGAGGGAGGTGAAGGATTTCTAGTGACATGGATGAAGAGACTGGAGCAGATGCTGAGTTTAGGCAGGATCCTAAAAGGCAAAAATTTGAAACATCCACAACCACTACCCCCACCACACTATTGTTGTCCATGAACTATGACAACTACGTTAAGGAACCTCTATCACAGCTTGAGAGAGCAGAAGAAGAAAAGAAAATAGTTGTTGCTGAGTTAGAGGCTAAAAAGGACACTATGGCAGCCTTTTAACTAGAAAGAACACGTCAAGTGGCCATGTGTCAAAGAGAAATAAATGACCTAAAGGAGGAGCTCAAGGCCAAGGAAGGAGGAGAAGAAAGGTGGCAAGCAAAGCTTGTTGAAGAAACACAGGCTCTCATGAGCATGCAACAACTAAATGAAGAGCTAGTAGTGTTGTATGAAGAGCTGTAAGGGAAAATGAAGAATGTCCAGGATGCCATGGAGTTGTTGGAATCAGCGAGAGAGGAGAAAGCATGAAGGTATCAAAATGACATAGAAAATTTGAAGAAGAAGGTTGCCTTAGAGCTAGAAGAGCAGAAGAGATTAGAAAGGAAAATTGAGGAGCAAGAGGAGAGACTGATGATCCTAGCTCAAAGGCAAGGAAAAAGTTTCAAAGAAAGGAAAATTGAGGAGCAAGAGGAGAGACTGATGATCCTAGCTCAAAGGCAAGGAAAAAGCTTCAAAGAAAGGAAAATTGAGGAGCAAGAGGAGAGACTGATGATCCTAGCTCAAAGGCAAGGAAAAAGCTTCAAAGAAATGAAAAAGAAGGCATAAGAATGGACAACCAAAAGTGAAAGGAGAATAAAAGACTTAGCGTGCCATCTGGCTCGTGCAAAAGGGGACAAGGTGCTCACAGAGAGCAGAGCAGAGGCCACACAAGTGAGTGTTGAGTTAGCTGCAATGGAGCTTCTGTGTAGAGATGAAAGTTGAGAGAGAGAAGAGATAGAGATACACGATTTGTGGTACTGAAGAGTGTACCTCAATAATGATTTTAAATAGGTATATATACTATATACAACCTGGTCCTTATGGGCAGACACAAGCACTACGGTTTATCCCAAAAACCTCCCCTTTAAAGGCAATGTGCCCAAAGGTAGAGGAAAAGAATTGGCTAAGTCTAAGTATGTACAAAGCTGAAGAGACTATACCTATCCACCCAATACCCATCATCTGTCGACAATGGGCAAACCTCTCTGTTGGAAGACCTTTCTGAGAAGGTCTGTAGGGTTATCACATCAGTGTGCACCTTGACCAACTCAATGCTCTTACTGTCAAGTACCTCTCTAATGAAATGATACTTCACCTGTATGTGTTTTGTCTTTGCATGAAAGACAGGGTTCTGTGCTAACATGATAGCACTCTAACTATCACGGTGGAGGACAGGAACCTCAGTAATCCCAAGCTCAGCACAATCAAGCATGATAGCCGTAAGGCCTCTTTGCATGCTTTAGTGATAGCCACATACTCTGCCTCTGTAGTAGACAGTGCAACACACTTCTGCAGCCTGGATATCCAAGAGACATATCCCCCTGTGAAGTAAAACACATACCCTAACAGTAAATGACAGCTAATGCCAAGCAATGGAAGCTCCAAAAATCCACTTAGTAGTATGTTAGGAATATCCCCAAGTATGTAGCAGCAAGAACATACATTAGTTCATTGCCCAAAATGCCTCAAAAGCATTCAATGACAGTAAACATACCAATTTCCTGACAAAAACAAAGTGCATTCTTGAAACTCCTAACAATACAGGTGGTTGTCATGCAATTCAGAAGTGCATTCTTGACATTCAGGAAAAATCTGCCTTGAAAATTCAGGACGGAAATAACCTCTCAGACTGACTGAGATTGAGCTCCAAAGATCTACAAATCTTCTCAAAACATCACCATAATGTTCTTGCATAGAAAAATATCAAATTTCTTGACAGTGAAGTATGATGTCTTGAATATGCAGAAAACTATCACGAATGTATAGCAGTAGTCCTGTAGGTAAAGCTGATCCAAAAATGAGCTTTAATCACTGCTCAAATCCATTCCATAATCAAATCCAAGCATGTAACATCAACCATAAGCATGAATACATGGTTTAGAATGCCCGAGACCAAGTCTAGAGACAATACATAATGCATACGCAGTCAAAATGTCATTCAACTCGGTTATTCTAGCAATCAAATCTCTTTCAAAACCAAGAAAAATGATGACTCTCATCACCCCAAAATGATCTCTAATCATGGACATAACATCTCCAAGTCATATAGCACCAAATGGGCATCAGATAGTCATCACATAAGTGAATCATAAGCATTATTCACTTAAGAAATAGTTGTTGCCCTATTTCCAGCCACAAACATGTCTAAAAACGAGTCAAAACCTTGCAAAGATTAGCTCAAAATGGCCTCAAGACAATGCCACATGGTTCGCAAAGCATCCAGCATCAAGATATATGCAAATAGCTATCATATGAGCATCAATCTCAAGAGAGCAAGTGCTTTCCTATTTATTACAAATATGAATATTGTGTATTTCAGACCTAAAGTTGGATGTATATCAGTCCCAAGTGTAATACTACACTTCAATGCTCAATGTTAAGCACTAGATGCAAAGTCTGGAGCACAACCATGATGCCAAATGAAGAGGAGCAGTTGCTGTAGGTCCTGAGTATGCTGAAAACTAGATTTGCATACCCACGCTGATGATGCCTTCAGCCCTGAAGAGATTGGAATACTAGTCCAAGTATTGGAGATGATGGGGAGGGTCCCCAAGTGGCCAATGATGGCTGCCAACAAGCTCAAATGAAGAGGGAAGCTTCAAGCTTCAAGAAGAAGCTTCAAACCTTGCTGCCCTACCTACTATAGACTCTTCACAGTGAACTCTTCTTCAACTTCAAGCTCCTGCACCTGAAGAAATGCCAAGGTCCTGATTGTCTGAACCTGGCTCTGATACCACTTTGTTGAGTTAGCTACAATGGAGCTTCTGTGTAGAGATGCAGGTTGAGAGAGAGAAGAGATAGAGACACACAATTTGTGGTACTGATGAAGAGTGTACCTCAATAATGATTTTAGATAGGTATGTATACTATGTACAACCTAGCCCTTATGGGCAAATACGGGCACTGCCCTTTATCCCAATAGTGAGCTTAGAGACCCAACAATGTGGCTTCCTCAACACTATCATGGACATCACCCAAATGGAAGAAGGGGAGGCCATTGATTCATTGAAAAGAAAGCTGGGGATTGCTCGTAGGGCCTTGAGACAGGGGCTTCATATGCCATCACAAGCAATAGGAGTCAGCCTAAGCCTATAAGACCAAAGGAACCATTTGCTACGGGCGCACTTGACGATGCAAGAAGTGGATGCCCTAGGATTTATCAAAGGAGCACCACATGAACACAAGGAGGAAGAAGAGACAGAACACTTTGAAATGGGACAATAAGAGGAGGAGCTAGTCCCACAACCTTCTTCTCCACAACCTAAGAGCAACAACAGCAATCAAGTGGACACCCCTATTGCCAAGAAGGGGAAGCAAATGCTAGAGCAAGCACAAAGAAGGCTGAATGCTCAACTAGCAATAATGCCAGCAATGCCCATCCCACCGAGAGAAGACAGCTTCTGAGTAAACTATAATGCTGAACTCATATTCTAGGAGCAAAGAGAGAATAACTGTGAATTGTTTGACTTTGATTTCTGATTTCCCACCTCATTGAGCAAGGTATTATTAACCAAGGTGGTGGAAGAGGTAATCAATGTCGGAAGGAGGTTGGGAGATAGGTGGACCTCTGTGAGAGAGAAGAGTCCTACCCAATGGGGAACAAAGGCTCTAGACTACTGGGAGAAAAAAGTCTATGAAGTGCCCAAAATAATGAAGGGCTATGAATGCCAACCAAAGTGGAGAAGGTGCATCTGGGAGGGCAACACGGACGCCTAGATGTCATTTTGTAACACCCTATCCTTGGAAAGAAATAACCCTACTTTCATGCTATATCCAAGAAGGATAGGAGTGGATTACAATCCAGACATCCACAATCGATATGACTTTCCCGAAATATACAATGTCAATGCCACCAAGCCTGAGAAAGCCCTCACTTTC
The DNA here is from genome assembly GCF_053477565.2 of Lygodium microphyllum. Lineage (NCBI taxonomy): Eukaryota > Viridiplantae > Streptophyta > Polypodiopsida > Schizaeales > Lygodiaceae > Lygodium > Lygodium microphyllum. Next base: position 689,210 of record NC_141136.1, read on the forward strand.
ACGATGCAAGATCTATACGACTCCATAGCCCACTTCCTTAACGAATTCACTTCATGCCTAGATCCAGCCTTCCTAACTAATTGTAATTGTCTTAGATTACATAGGGTATTATTAAAGCAAGAGCCTACATCACAAGAGTATTGCCTACCGCCACTCTTTTTTTATCCAAATGGCATAGACATATGCACTATGACTAGATTAATGACACGGGATACCCTCCTTTCCTCTTTTTGCTTAGCTCTCTTAGAAGATATGAATGATAGCCTCTTCACTTACTATAATCATCCATTTCTTTCCACTACTCCTCTCCATGCACGAATGAACCTCAATGGATACATGCAAAGCTGAAGATTCCTTAACAAATCCCTTAATCCCCCAACTCCTCCCTCTCATAACTCTAATGACGAAGACTAGATTTTTGTCTATTCAAAAAAAAAAGAGAAAAAAGAGAAAGAAATAAAAAAAAGAAAAGAAAAGAATAAGAGATCACGAGAAGAAAATCACAGGAGAAAGCAAACGAATCATCTCACTATATGTAGGCCACAATCACTGCACCTAAGGGTCCTCAAGTTAGGTGCGTTCGGTGGCGTCAGTTGGCAAGCTCCGTCCCTAACTCCCTATCCCATTTTGATTCCCTACATCATGCTTAGGGCACATCAAGTACAGGACATACCTAGGGAGGTCACCCTCGCCTATGGTTAGGCCTGTCTCCCTAAGCCACACTCATAGCACCCCCTTAGGCAAGAACTGGGTCCTCAAGTGTGGCTTTCAATCCAACTCTTAGTTCCACTAGCACGAGCACAATGCACCACACGATAAGGTAGACATACCCCCCAAGTAGTGCATCTTCTTTTCTTTACATATAAATACAAATAATGCAAACCACCAACTTCGGAGGCCCCATCATCCACTCAATCCACTCTCGATCTCCACTACCTTAATCATGTGATCAACTTCTCTCCAGGACTAATCCCCACGAGGCCCCATCATCATTGACTCACACGACCACCCTTCAAATCACCGAATGCTCATCAACCTTAGATCCACAAGTGCCATGGGACTGGCACTCGTCTAGGAAGGGGGTAATGTTACATACATGTTACCCATACATCTCAAAAAGAAGCAGAGGAAGGCCAAGGAAGCCAAGTCAAAAAGTGAATAGAGAAGCTCATTCTGCCTAGGTGAGAAAAGTGGAAGAGAAGGCAAGCTCAGAAAAAACATAGGAGAGCACTGAATATTCTAGCAAGGTGCACATAATGGTCTAGCAAGGATAGCATAGGCCGCAATATAATTCATTATATAAAAGAGCACTAGGCTCCCTCCTGTGCAAATTGTAAAGTCTAAATGGACATAGGTGAAGGGATAAGGCAACTAGAAGGGAATAGGGAAAGAGGACCTTGGCAAGATACCCATTCATATAAAAAAGGGGATGGGTGTCCAAGGGATTTAGGGCTTGTATATAAACTCAAAAAGTGAATGAGAAGCTCATTCTTTTGGTGTGTGGCAAAAGTAGTCTCTTCTTCTTCTCTTCTTCTCTCCTTCTTGCTTGCTTGTGTATGCTTGACAGAGGGAGTGTGAAAGTGTGAGGGAGTGAGTGTATGAGGGTGAGGGATCTTGAAGAAGAAGCTCTCCATCATCTCCTCTCTTCTTCTTCTCTTCTCTTCTCTTGTCTCATGCATGGCTATGGAGGATGGAGCTTGGAGGTGGAGACTTGAGGTTGCTTAAGCTTGTATCTCGAATCATGGAGCTACCGATTTTCTTGAGGGAGGAGGCTACTCATTGGGGCATCAAGGTAAGCTCACTACACCCATGTAGGATCCAAGGTGCATCGACTAGGTGAGAGATAGCCATTTGTGCTGGCTTGAAATGCTTGAAGCAATAAGCAGTCTATAGCTCTCACTACAACCCCTCAGCAATGGAACTGGATTGATATTTGATGTGTATGATGAATATGTACTTTCAAAATTATTAAATTGTATTTATTTACAAGCGTAATGAAATGAGGATAAGAGGGAGAGAAGAAAGAGAGAGGAATGTGCAAGTGAAGGAGATTGTGTATAGGCAATCACTCAATTGCAATACTACAAGATGTGTAAACAAAGCACGTGCAAAATATCTAGGGAAGGGTGGAGTCTAGAAACATGCATGCATGTGAATGTATATGTGCATAGTGGATTGAGTAACAATGAGGTAATATTGTTGTCCCAATATTAACTATTCAAACAAAGTGAAAAACAATAGATATCACACGGTATTGTAGTAGTGAGTGTAACAAACTGTTTGATACCCTAGCCTCTTGTTACTAAGTCCACACAATAATGCTCAATTGAAAGTAGCGAAAACTTATGCGATGTAGTTTTGCTTATGTGTGTACAATGGAAGTGATATATCATGATATAATATCAAATCATGCACATAAAAGTGAGAGGTACGTAAATATATATATGCATGTGGGATAACAATGTGATATTCTTTTCGTCTTGATATTAACAGCTAAAAGTGTCTAAGACAATTTATCTCATGCAAACCCTTGATCCTTGTAAAAATAAGAGGATTGTGAAAAACGCATGGATGAACCTTGCAAAATTAAGAGGGGGAGAGAGAGAGGTCGCTAATTGAGTGAGAGAGAGAGAGAGAGAGAGAGAGAGAGAGAGTGTGTGTGTGTGTGTGTGTGTGTGTGTGTGTGTGGGCTTGTCAATAATATAACTCCACAAAGGGGGGACTGGCCCATCTTCCAATATCTAGTGTGTTGTCAATCTCTCTCTCTCTCTCTATCTCTCTCTCTCTCTCTCATATGTTCTCTCTCTACGCCAATATAATATTCACCATATATATTTTAAGTATATAAAAAAGTCGAGCGTGTATCTCGGATATTATAACTCTTTGTGTGTGTGAGTGAGTGAGTGTGTGTGTGTCAGAGGGGGAGAAAAAGAGGAGTTGCTTATATTGGTCTACTGCTCTCTGATATAATATTCATTAGTTGCTTTATTTACTTGCTCTATTTGAGAGAGAGGGGGGGAGGAGAGAGGGAGAGAGAAAAAGAGAGAGAGAGAGAGAGAGGAGGAAAGGAAAGAGGGAGAGAGAGTGTGTGTGGTTATATATGTATTTGTGAGCGACATAAGGAAAGAGAGAGCAAACGAGAGAGAAGGTGAGTGTGAGAGAGGGAGAAGCGAGAAGTTGCCAATAGAGAGGAAGAGAGAGAGAGGGAGGGAGATGGGGGAGAAAAAATAGAGGGAGAATAATTGGTGGAATATAGGGGATAGAGAGAGATAGAGAGAGAGGGAGAGACACACATGTACTTGTGGTAATTAACATGGGGGGAGAAACATGGGAGGGGACGGTAATGGTGGAAGCGGTGGAGGTGGTAGTGATAGTGGCGGTGGTGGTAGAGATGGTAGTGGTAGTAGAGGGTGGTAGTGGTGCTTGATATGTGCACAAGAGAAGAGGAGGAATGAGTGGAATATGTGGAACAAGAAATGAAGGTTTTCTAGAAAAGCTCACTTAAACGCTCGCTCAAAAAGCTCGCTTCTTGTCCTTCCCCCTCACACCACACATTCTCTCTCTCTCTCTCTCTCTCTCTCTCTCAACCCAAAAATAATTTGTGCTAGTACTCTGGATTAATAGAATCTGTATTATATTGTATTATGAAAGGTGTTTCAACAAATAGTTCTCTCTCTCTCTCTCTCTCTCTCTCTCTCTCTCTCTCTCTCTCTCTCTCTCTCTCTCTCTCTCTCATATTTGCAATATGAAAATATTTGTACAAGCACTCCAAATCGATTAAACTTGTATTACATTGGATTGTGACATGTGTTACAATGAACAACTCTCTCTCTCTCTCTCTCTCTCTCTCTCTCTCTCTCTCTCTCTCTCTCTCTCTCTCTCTCTCTCTCTCTCTCTCTCTCTCTCTCTCTCTCTCTCTCTCTCTCTCATTTTTGCAATATGGAAATATTTGTACAAGCACTCCAAATCAATAGAACTTGTATTACATTGGATTGTGACATATGTTACAACGAATAGCTCTCTCTCTCTCTCTCTCTCTCATATTTGCAATATGGAAATATTTGTACAAGCACTCCAAATCAATAGAACTTGTATTACATTGGATTGTGACGTGTTACAACGAATCTCTCTCTCTCTCTCTCTCTCTCTCTCTCTCTCGTTTGCAATATGAAAACATTTGAACAAGCACTCCAAATCGATAGAACTTGTATTACATTGGATTGTGACATGTATTACAATGAATAGCTCTCTCTCTCTCTCTCTCTCTCTCTCTCTCTCTCTCTCTCTCTCTCTCTCTCTCTCTCTCTCACACACACACACACACACACATTTATAATACAAAATAATTTTTGCAAGCAATCCAAATCTAGATTTATATTACATTGACCTTTGGCAAGCACACTATTATTCCACAAACTAGCAGACAATGATAGTAAAAGATTATCATAAATTTGATCATAGCTAATTAAGTGAGGTATGTTTCTATTTTCTCAACAAAATAAAATGCATTTGCTCTAAGAATTAGTAGAGTCTTTGCTTTGCTGGTCACTTTATTTTTCAAATATGATGTGTAAGTTCTCTTTAGTAAGCATGGATTGGTGTATAAACATGTCTACATTTGCATCCATTCCAAATACTTACTAATCATTTTTCTTTATACATGGCTCTAGCAACCTCATTAAACATTGGTTAAAAAATAAAAACTCATTATTAAAGCTTGCACATTTGTGAATTATTTATTGTGGTGGCAAGAAATGATATTGATTGGTGAAAATAAGTATAAATTCGATGCTCAATCAATATGCTCAATGAGAGAGAGAGAGAGAGAGAGAGAGAGAGAGAGAGAGAGAGAGAGAGAGAGAGAGAGAGACTGTCATCTTGATCTCTCATTGTGCATGTCTTTGCTAACTTGACATCATGTTGTTGTAATATTAATATTCATAGGCTATAAAATATAGTTATACCTCTTTGAACTAATTATATGTGTGTACATGTATGTGTGCACATGTTAGGATTTCCAATATACACACATACATATGTATATATATTAATGAGAGAGAGGAAGAGAAAGAGAGATTTTTAGTGACAATAGCTTTTGAATAAGAGAGAGATATAGAAACAAGTTCTTGATGAGACACACATACGTATGCATGCACACGCACGTACACATAGAGAGACAAATCAAGGAAGGTTTGTCTGGTGTGTATTACAAAACTAAAGACAGTTTTAAAGATTATGGCTGATACAAACTCTAATCCACCTTGACTTTAAAATCAAAAATATATTCTAGATACTTTGAATGTAAGAAATCTCAATTAGAAGGATATTACGACTCAATGAAGAAGAGAGGGAGGAGAGAGAGATAAAAATAACTTTTGAATGAGAGAGAGAGAGGAGATAAAAATAATTATTGATGAGAGATAAGAAAGAGGTGTCTTTTTAAAAATCATTGATAAGAGAGAAGAGAAAGAAATGTGAAAAGTAGTTTGGACAGAGAGAGGCGTCAACGCCCCCTTCTTTGGCTTCAAAAATTTCTAGCACTCTCTCCTATAATACTACCTTAGACCCTATTCTATATTAATAGCCTAGGATCTTCACACACACACACACACACACACACACTCACTCACTCACTCACTCACTCACTCTCTCTCTCTCTCTCTCTCTCTCTCTCTCTCTCTCTCTCTCTCTCTCTCTCTCTCTCTCTCTCTCTCTCTCTCTCTCTGTTGGCTTTAAAAAATTCTAGCAACTCTCTCCTATAATACCACAATACTACCTTTGGACTTCTCCTATATTAATACCTTTGGGCATTTTTCAAAAAAAAAACACACACACACATATTCTATATATATGTGGGTGTGTGTGTGTGTGTGTGGCTCTCTCTCTCTCACTCTCTCACTTAAAACAATTACAGCAACTCTCTCCTGTAATACTACAATACTACCTCTGGGCTTCTCTTACATTAATAACTTTGGACCTTTATCAAAATACACACACACATTCTCTCTCTCTCCAACTTGAGATCAAATTCCTCTATTTAAAAGTTTTTTGCCCAAGTACAATTAGACTAAAAAGTCACATTTTGATTATAATTTCAATAATATAAAACTCTTTTAAATCTTTGATAAGGTCTTTATTTCTCCAAATACACAATGCAAAAGACAATAGCCATTATAATTTATATTAATTATTAGTTTTCTATGTTAGGAGAAAAAAATATCCCAAAAGAGAGGACTACTTTTTGTTCATAAGATCTAAATATTTCAATATAGTTTATTAAAAAAGTTTCACTCTACTATGTCTCATATTAAAACATATCATAAATATATATATAATTTTATCTTTCTAGCTAGTAATTATTTTTTAATCTCTTTTCTCTCATCAAACATTATTTTAAAACTTCTATTCCCTCTTCTCTCTCATCAAAAAATTACACACATACACACACACACACACACATATTCTCTATTAACTCTATTAAGTCCTAATAATGAGAGAGAGAGAGAGAGAGAGAGAGAGAGAGAGAGAGAGAGAGAGAGAGAGAGAGAGAGAGAGAGAGAGAAGGGGGAGCGGGAGGGAGAACACACACAAAGTTCTAAGAGATACACATAGTGAGAAATGAAGATAAGGGCCATGCACAAACACATACACACACATACACATAGAGAGAGACACATACACACATGCATTACTAAATTTATTACTTTAATAATTTAATTACTAATTATTTTTTAGTTAATTACTAAATAAAATATAAGAAGAGAGGGGAGAGAGAGAGACAGAGACGAATAAGAGAAGGAAAAAGTGAGATAAATTATATATATATATGACTTGCTTGGACTTTTTTTTTGTCAGGAAGGGGATGTTGCCAACTTTGCCAAGAAAATACACAGATTAGGTGCACTTAAAGGAGGAGTATAGCTCATATATAAGGATCACCAGATTGAGCAGTAGTGAAATGAGGAGGTGTACCAGAGATGTTCTATCTTTCTCGACTACCTAAAGGTAAATTCCTCTCCAATGAGAATGCATTATACCAAAATACTCGAAGAAATGGATGGTACCATAAAGAAGATGCAATGCAATCCACCTAACTCCTTTACATATCCATTTATATTTTAAGAAAATCCCATGGATACCATCCTCTTCAAACACATGCTTCCCTATTTGACTGAGGAAAATCCCTTCAATACTATCCTCTTGGAATACATGCTTCCATGTTTGATTGAGCTAGCAGGTTTTCATGAGGGAGTCTAAGAGCTTGTTAGTGAACATCCGTTTCACCCTCTGGCAATGGATAGTTGGATTGATATTTAATGTTTACAAATAAATATGTTCATTTGCTTTGCACATAATAGTTCACTAACTTGCAAATGCATTTGTGGATTCAATATTTTTTTGTAGTAAGTTCTTGAAATACAATGTGAAATATATCAGTATATTAAAATATTTGATCGTTAAACTTTGGAGTTTAAGATGAAGAATTCTTGAAAGGAATAACAACTACAAGTAATGAACCAATATCAAGCTATATTTTACAGAGATTATGAAGCAATTGCTTGCAACGGTCTATATATAAACAAATGCATAACTTCAATCCATATGTAAGCCTAATCAAATGAGGAAGAGAGAGAACAATATGCAAGTATAAGTGGATGTGTGTATAATTTGCTTGTGTGTACATAATTAAAGTACTAACATATCAAGATGCAATTATAATATATGTGCAAAGAAGGGAGAGAGGGGGGATGTGAATGTATATGTAATGTGATATCTCATATGTATGTATAATTGAACCATTAATATTGTGATAATAATATCAAAGATAAGCACATAAGCTTAATCTAATGATGTAAATAAGTTAAGGAGAGAGAACTTCTAATGCATTGTTAGAGAGAGATAGATATAAAGAGAGATTATAAATGATAGTTGGGGGTGAAAGAGAGAGAGAGAGAGAGAGAGAGAGAGAGAGAGAGGTTGTAATTTAGGAGGAGAGGGAGATGGCGCATGTTGTGGATCCACAACATATGAGAATGAGAGAGTGAGACGAATGTGTAAGTATAAGTATATTTGGTTTTTCTCATGTGTGCACAATTGAAGTACTAATACATCATGATGTAATTATAACATATATGCAAATGATCGAGAGGAGGGTTGTGAATCTATGTAGAGTGTGATATCATTTGTGTATGTGGTGGTGGTGGTGGCAATGGAGGAGCAACATTGGTGCTTGATATATGCCCAAAAGAAAAAGAGGACCAAGTGGACTATGAGGAATAAAACTCAAGGTTGCCAAAAAAAGCTCGCTCAAAAGCTCATTCCAAAAGGTGGCTTCTCACACGCACTCCTTGTAAAACAATGGTATTAAGTGGAATTTCATCTTCCCATCATTAAAGACATGGGTTTTGGAAGGGGTTTATCAAATTTATTACTATCCTCTCTGGTGATGCATTCTCCAATGTTTCAATCAATGAGACTCACAAAACCCTTCCCTCTAAGGAAATCAATAAGACAAGGAGGTCCCTTGGTCCCCCTCCTACTCATCATTGTTTGCAAATGCCCTCTGTGTGGCTAGTTTAAGCAAAAATTGAAGAGGGAAATCTCAAAGGAATCTCCCTACCCAATACAAAGAAGAAAATGGTCGTGAATCTATTTGTCATTGACAATACTAATGGCACTATAGAAAATGATGAGCAATCTCTCTGACCACTCTGGAAATATAACAAGGGCTTTTGCACAGCTTTGGGTTCAATATTTAACCCAATAAAAATGGGAATGAAGAGCTTAATCTAGCCACTTAGCTAAGGGAACAAGGCTGCTATGAAATCCCTAAAGAAGTTGTATTAGACTACTCAAAATTCCAATGGGCTTCATCATCTCTCTAAACCAAAGGTGGCAATTGGGTTATAGGGAAACTAAGGGAGACTAATTTGAACTTTTGGAAGTGATGTTTGGGGAATCTAGCAAGTAGATTGTCGTGCCCTCATTGCCTCTACCATCCAACATGATAGGTGGCGCAGCAAAATCAGCTCCCTCCAACGACTTTTGCATGCCCTCAAAAACCTAGGTGGCAGGACAGGACAACAACTGCACAACTCAGAGACAGAAGGCCGCTTGCATTTTGTTGGGAATCTACATGCATTCCATGATGGATCAATCATCAAAGGCAGCGGCGGTGCTGAATCTCCGGTGCTCAGCATATGCATCCCTCGAGGCTCGAAGCTCTAGAGTCTAGATGCTATGCTGCAGTAGGACTGGAATGAAAGGAGTTCACCTTCTACAACTTCACATGTCTTGCATGTTTTTAAGATACATGTACCCCGATGCATAAAATATGTCTATCATAGCTGCAAGAAAATGTAATGATTTGTTCACTATCGATTTGTGATTTTATTCATTTCAACACTTTGCTTTGCGAAGGTAGAGATTCTTTTAAACATTTTTGTATCTCACACAATTTATGACGCCTCCAATATAGCTACCCATGGAAATGCTAATAATGTTGCTCCATCATATGACTTTCACATGTGTGTTTTCTGTAGCATGTTTCACATGGTCCAACAAGCTCCAACAAAAATTAGCCAATGGCTTTGCTATAAAAGTTTGAATGAACTGCATCTTTGCCATATTATTGGTAGGTTCATACGGTGACATCAAACAATGTGGTGCATTCCTCCTATGTCCCATTTGAATTGTTTGTGAATAGGATACAAAAGAGAATAACTATGGGTGTGTGTTTCAAGCTTAAACTTTGCATCCATTGTACTCAATGTCACAAGGCAGGTTTGTCCCATTTGAATTGTTTGTGAATAGGATACAAAAGAGAATAACTATGGGTGTGTGTTTCAAGCTTAAACTTTGCATCCATTGTACTCAATGTGGTGCATTCCTCCTATGTCCCATTTGAATTGTTTGTGAATAGGATACAAAAGAGAATAACTATGGGTGTGTGTTTCAAGCTTAAACTTTGCATCCATTGTACTCAATGTCACAAGGCAGGTTTGTTTGTCTATCAAATTTGACATAGACTAAAGAACTAAACCTTGACATGTTATTGTGTGCTACAATGAAAACTATGGGAGTACTTACATGATGTTGTTGACATGGCTCTTATCTCTCCCTCAAATGCAAATCTACACCAATACATTGGAATTAAGGGGATTCATCGTACTTCCAATCTCTTTGAAGCACTAGGCTTTAAGGACATATGCAAAAGCCTCACACTAATCTCTTGTTGGACACTAGATCCAATTCTTGAATGTAAATCAAGTTGTGTTTTGTGACTGAGAAATGACTCTTTGTCTCTTCTTAATGCAAAATTAATGCAACATCATCATTTGACATATTCACATAGATGAATTATACTACTTTGGATCCCGTGAAATAAAAAAAAAGTGAATAACAACTTTGAAGCTAGTCATTGTGACATTAGGAAACGATGTTGAGGAACTACTTTTAAAACCAATTCCAATGCTAGAGAAAACGTGAAACGTGAAATAGACAACAATGTCAAATATCTTATGTGCGAGAAGCATCATTGAGTTTGATCATGCACACCCTAAATAATACAATTGCAAACCGATTAGAGATTCTAACATCCTTTCACAATTTTGATTGTTGCATAATTTGATTTTTGTGGGAGTGCTATGATGATGCTACAAATCAAACATTTAATGGATTATGCGCATGAAGAGCATTATCATGGTATCACTGAAATAATTTGAACACTATATAAATGTACCTATTGAAAATGGCAATGACAAAAGTCTACAATGAATGAGTATACATGAGATTATACTCAGATTATTGTCATCCTTCTATCTTGTATTCACAACTAGTGGTTTTTTACAATAGTTGATATGGATGCACCCTATCTAGCAATCCAAATTATAAAGAATGCTCTTGCATTGTGCATGATTATTATAAACATGTATTGAAATAACATGTTCTCAATAAACAATGACAACGAAGGAGATGAAATTGATTGAATGGTCCTTGATGGCTTCTCACATAATCCATTCTCAATTGGACACATGGAGGAATGATCTCCTATACATGCACATGTATTATAATAGTCGGGGTTTTGCAAGGAATAGTCATGGAAAGGTGTGTGCAAAGTTTTCACTCTTTGATTTTTATGTCAAACCTCAATCATTGGATTGGTGGAATTTCTATATTCAAGTCATGATAGGTGATGATGCACGCTTTGCATCGCAACCCAAAAATAGAGTGGCTTTTCAAATGAGTATGAAAAAGGCTATTGAATTGATTGGTGGAACTGGTAACAAGGGTGTCAAAATACAAATTGCTCATATAAAATGGAACAAAGAAGGCAGAGTCCCTCTACAAACCTTCTTCCTTCGCAAAGTAAGGTTGGCATCAAGAGCCTCATGCTCCCATGCAGCATGCCTCTCCTCTATACTAGAGCAAAGTGCTCCATCATAGACTTGGTTGTCTACTCTAAGTCTCTTCTTCATGTTATTCTATTTTATTTCCAATGCTTGTGTCCACCTATTGAGGAATTGCTAACAAGAGCTTGCTCCCAGCATCAACATCCTCCCCTTCTCCTAGTACAATTGGACCATTCTCTACATTGTTACTCGCATCTCTTTGTGTTGACATGGCTACAATTTGAATCCAAAATATCAAATACTTAAGCTAGGCAATATTATGAACCTAAAGCTTGGAGAAGCTTTAGTTTTCTTATCGATTTAAGAAGCTGAATTTCAAATGGCAATAAATTGAATGAATATCGTCTAGACCATCTGGAGATATGTCAATTACATCATCGCTAGGATCCACCACTCTATGACTCTCTCTAATTCATTATAAATATGAGCATCAGATGAAACAAGGTGCTTCCTAGACTTCTTTTCTCACAATGTTGTCAACCAAAAAGATGGATGACCAGATGGAATCTGCTTCTCATAGTCGTATATTGTTTTCCATTTCTTGTGGACTCAATCCATCATGTCTTCATTGTCTCCCACTCCAATGAACATTGAACTTTGTGCATCCCTTGACAACAAAGTCCCACCTAACGACTAGTAGTTCGAATGCAACTAGAAGCCTGCCATTTTCAAACATGTTTTCCAAGTCCAACTTCATTGCGATGAGAACTATCATCTCCTTGACATCCCAAGGGTCAATTTTTGAGGCTTATGAATCCTCCATAGTAGGTTGGTTCTCCCCACATGTCCCATTGCTTGATTCAATCAATTGATGTGCATATTCATCAAGAGATATTGATGTGCCTTGTCATACCTGCTTCTTAGTGTTCACTTGTGGTATGCACTCTCCATCTCTACACCCCCATCCACACCACAACCTGGACTATTTGGAGGGGATAGGGAAGGAACTTCAGAGACCATCCCCAAACTCCTAACAACAAGCTTGTGAATGGGGGAGAACCCATGCGAAGGAATGCTCTGCAATTTGTGTAGTTGCTATAGTAGTTGGTTGGGAATGGAGTTGTTGGACGTGTCCATGAATAGGCACAATGTAGCATTGTTAATGAGGCAACGAGCATGTGATGTCTAGAGGCATAGGCATTTGAATGGCAAATTTGGGGTAAAGAAGGCCCACAAGATTGGAGTGTAATGGATGGTGACACAGGGAAGAATTGTTGCCATGACCTCTTCATGGCTTGGGCAGAGTAATGGGCGGAGGGGTAGATGAGAAAGGAGGAGCACAAAAACCTAAAAGGTTACACAAGTGAGAAAGCGATGAGAGATAGGAGGTGGTTGTGGAATGTTTCGAAAGCCTTATCCATTCCTAAAGGGAGAACCACGTGTAATGTCCTCTAATTGAGACGAGGGTAGGAACAAGTCATCCAAACCTTCAATCTCATAATTTTGTGACCACTTTTTGGAAAGACATGCTATCATCATAACAAAACCAAAAGACTAGCTAGAGGATATTTAACAAAAGAATTCAAGCATTTTTCAAAAATACTAAAGTCTTAGATGGATATTATTGCAATTTTTTTGCGGACCATTGCACATAACAAGGTAATTGTCACATTAACTATGTGGATTTAGCTTAAACTTACATTATAGAGCTTTCATGCTAGGCAAGGAGAATGGCTTTTACAATTATATTTCTTTGTCAACTCACCACATCTTTCAAATGGCACTAACAAGCAGAGTTAAAACAATAAGAAATTAAATTTGAGAGACACTTTCATAAGAACATGTAGGGAAATGCCCACCTTTGGTGTATGAAGACCAACTTTGAAGCTATCCATCATGAGATCAGGGAAGAAACATGGAAATGACATTCAAAAGCAATTGCAATGATAGAGAAAGGATGTGTCACAAAATAAACATTAGCATCAAATATCTTACATGCAAGAAGCATCACTGAGGTACACTATTAGAACCAACATAATTATCAAGATAAAAGTAATATATGCAACTAGGATTCATGACATCTAGTTTGTTTTCTAATGAAACTTCTTCAATTGAAAAACGATTGAGTGCATGCTTTATGGTACCACAAAATTAGATCAAGTACAACAAACATTGATTCAATTTCACATGTTACAAATCATGAAAAAGAATGAACCATGTGTGTGAGATATGTTGGGATAACTTATATGTAAGACATAGTACTGTAATGAATGTTAAAAATGTGTTGTAACTATGATTGCAATAACTCATTAACCATAACCATAGGACTGCATTATTGTGAGGACATGCAAGAAAAAATAAATGAAACCATAAAGTTGCACATAAATACAAACCTAGAACACTATGACGTGTTGTAGAATGTAAATTGAATGCCATGAAAAGAAATAAGAACTTGTACATCCACATGAAAGATGTGGAAGAATAGGAATGAAATCACAAGCATGAATTTTCTTTACAAGAGAAGAACAAAACACATAATAAGAGGTGGAGCATTGAAAAGGAAGAGACCCTAAACAATAATATACATTTGATGTATGAGACAATGAATTGATAAACATCTTCCACATTACATGCAAAGTAACATTCATATGAAGTAAGTACATAAATGACACGAGACATTATGAATGGGTGTAGGATGAAATCATGGCCGAATGTTGTAATAAATGGCTCTCAACCACCATTAGACATTGTGTAGATTGTCATCTCTCTTTATCACTTTAATTACAATTTAGCACTTTATTTGAATTTGAAATTTAAAAAGATAGCAATAGACATTTTTTGTAGAAAATTGTTATTGCTCATGTATAAAAGTACATGTAGTTTTCTAGCAATATGGTGTGATATTTGGTTGACCAACTACAAAATTATGGTGTATGAAGTGGCCAACCAAGTTGTAAGTAGACACACTTCATTTAGCCAATGCTTACAAACGATGATTAGCTAAGTCCATGTATCCAAGTTGACTCCACATGGTGCTATTTGTGATGAGGTGTCTGAGCGACTATCAAATGATGCCTCCTCTAAGCTAGCTAGGGGTGGGTATATTACATAGCAACATTTTCATATTAATGCACAAAGCTTTAAAAGATTGTAGATCTTAGAAATCAAAATCCCTCATTCACTGATGAAATGAATTCAACCTAGTGTAGATAGAGTAGGTTATGGCAACAAATTCAAACTCACATTCATATGGGCACAACAAAGCATGCAGAGAGGAAGGAGTAGATGAAATGCACCATTGATTAAAGCCTCCTTTGCCTACATGCAAATGGCAAAGAATTAGAAACCATTGCTGCTCATAAGTTATCACCATGTAGTTGAGTGTAGTGTACATAGACAATGTCATTTTTTTGTTGATGCAAGTAGCTTGAAGAGATTGTAGTTCAATGTATTAAAGATGACCCACTGATGTTCAGAATTTAGTTGAAGATGGCAACCGATTTGAGCTCGCATTCATATGGGCATGGCAAAGTGTGCAAAGAACAAGGAGTAGATTAAATGTAATGCCAATCAGAGCCTCATTTGCCTATATGCATGTACATCCTAGATGCAGTTATTGTTAGCGTGCTGCAATTAGGAGAGGTTGTAGAAATGCATTTAGAGATCACGAGAACATGCCAACAAATGGCTCTATTTTAAGAAATATGTAATTGTGAAATGAATAAGAGTGCATGAAAGAGATTATATGAAGATTCCTTCGTGTCAATCATCATAGGTGTCGTTGGAAGTGTGGGAACAAAGAAGAAAACAGAGGAGCTCTCAGATTGAGGACCACGCAGCATGTTTGTAGCCTCGTAGGGCTTCTTGTTTTTGCACGTGCCAGATGCTCGAAAAATAGGAGGGTTTTGGGAGAGAAGACCGCACATTGAGGGTTTTTGGAAGATAAAATGGTTTCTAGCGAAGATCAAGAAACAACCCCTCCCCCCAAAAGTGGCTTGAAGAGGTTCATGGTTTTCCTAGGAAAGTTTATAGCGCGAGAACAGCTCCTTGGTTTCTTCGAGCGCTCGTCGAGGGGGTCTCTTCGACCCGCAGAGATGATGATGCATCATGCACGGAACCCGGCCTTAGCATTTTTAGAAAAATGTGTTTTGTCTTACGGTAGCACTACCAGCCTCGGCCCTCCAGCCTCCAGGACCCCGAGCCCCATACGGGCGGCTGCGTCAGATTCTGGATCGGCCTTAGCAAAACTTGAGGCTGTTGACTTTTGGACAGGGGTATCGACTCGTTCTTCTCTTGCGGCAGCAAAACGTGATGATGACGACCACGAACGAAAAGATGGGAGAAGAGTCAGAGACCCGCGGGCCGCAACACAGCATTGGAGAAGGTATGGCGGACGCATTTTAGCTTCCAGACGAGAATGTCTCAGTCAAAACTCCCCCCGCAAGCGCGTTATTATGCGCTTTTAGAGTTGCCATCTGACCTTGTCTCTTCCCAGTGTGCGCTCGCATGGCAGTTGAAGACACAGACACAGAGAGAGAGAGAGAGAGAGAGAGAGAGAGAGAGAGAGAGAGAGAGAGAGAGAGAGATTTTCAATCACTAGCAGACTAATGGCGGGGGTTTTATAGCAGACATTAACTTTTGTTTTAGAGCCTGTTGTGCTGCCGGGCCAACGCATGCTTCGATTTTGAAAACTCAGAAGATTGCTGTTCCGATCATCAGATATCCTTCAGTCCTGTAGCTCGTAAGGTACATCAGTTTTCTCGTGAATCGAGTGCCTTAAACAAAGCTCAAGCTCACTCGAAAGGTCACGTCAGGTCGAGTTAAAAAGTTGTCTCAAATCCATCGTATATCCTTCATCCTGGACATCACAGGGCAGGGTGCAGCAGTTTTCTCTTCAATTAAGTGCCTTAAAGACGTTAAGAAGCTGTCATACTTCCATTATATACGTCACAAGGTACAACAGTTTTCTCATCGATTCAGTGCCTCAGAGCCTGAAAAGAAAGCTCAAAATCGCTCACAAGATTGGCCGTGCTGGGAGTTCAAAAGTTGTCTCGCATCTGTCGTATATCATTTGGTCTTAGGAGTCAAAATGTAAAGCACTTCTCTCATCAATTGCATGCCTTGAAGGCGTTGAGAAGCTGTCTCCCTTCCATCATATATCATTAAGTCCTACACGTCACAAATACACGGGTTCTTTCATCAATTCAGTGACCTTAAAGACAACTAGACGATCCATTGGAGCAAAACAGTATTTATGGCCACCCTGGTTAGTGGCAGCGAGGAACAGACCTGGAAAGCCGCACTGGAAAGCATACTTCCCCCTGGCATTGCAATGCCTGATGACGAATCTTGGGATATTTCTTTTGCGACTGTTTACAGTGGTCCTCGGCCAGATTATGATGTGCCCAAGGCTGAAACCTTGACTGATCTTGCTGGAGGGAATGCTGTTCATGGTGTACAGTTTCAAGCATCAAGCTCATCACCGTCCTCAGTTGTTGCCCAATTACAATCTCCCACAGATGCAGTGGTTGATGCAGGCGTTATGTTTTCATCTTTTCATTTGGAAAGCACAGAAGCACTGCCTTTTACTGAGCAAGATGATCATTCTTCCACAAGATCAGATTTTCGGTTTTCTGGACCTCAGTCATCATCATTCCAAACTAGCAACAGTAATTCATGTGCTGATGGGCATTCCCATGAGATAGGTTTGGCAGGCAACCAACCAAGAAAAAAAGGGGAATGTTGTGGGTGTTTGAAAGCCTATAGATTTCAGGACAAAGAAAGTTGCTTAGTTTGTGCTTCGAAGTTTTGTGGCAGCTGCATTTTGAGAGCTATGGGATCAATGCCAGAAGGTAGAAAATGTGTGAAATGTGTAGGGCAGCCCATTATTGAGTCAAAACGGTCCAATTTAGGTAGGCCATCAAGACTGTTGTGCCGCCTTCTTGGTCCAGGGGAGGTACAGCAGATAATGAAGACAGAAAGAGAGAGTGCAGCGAATCAACTTCGTCCTGAGCAGCTCTTTGTGAATGGAAGTCAGCTAAATGCTCAAGAATTAGCGAATTTGTTGGGGTGCAGCAGTCCTCCCTCCCAACTAAAGCCAGGGAGATATTGGTATGATAAACAGAGTGGATATTGGGGGAAGGTGTGCTTCAAGAATGATTTCTTTCAATCTCTGTACAAGTTTCAGCTTCCCACCAAAGCCTATAACAAAGTTTTTTGTTTGTAGGAAGGGGAGAAGCCTGACAGCTTAATCACTGAAGGGTTGAGTGTTGGTGGGGATATGCCAGAGGATGCAAGCGCAGGATCTACGCAAGTTTATATTAATAACAGGGAGATTACAAAAATAGAGTTGAGGATGCTAAAGGTAATGGGCTATCCAAACTAATATGTTGTCTCATTCTTGGTTTTGGTATTCTTTTTGGTATCCATTCACCATAGGGAGGAGAGTGGGTTGTTTTACCTTTTACTACAGCTTGCAGGGGTGCAATGTATACCTGGGACACATTTGTGGCTTGACCCAGATGGATCATACCAGGATCAGGGCCAGAGTAAGGTCCGTGGCAACATTTGGGAAAAGGTAACGTTACATTTCTTGAGCTTCTTAGCTTTCTTGAAAGTCACAAAACTCAAGAAACAAACCGTTTATCTTGTGATGTTAAAGTTAATCATACTTATGAAACTTAGAACAACTGTCTCAAAGGTGATGTCCTAATGATTAAAGCTTGGGCTCATAATTGCGAGGCTGTGAGTTCAAGTGTTGCTAGGTGCATCACTTTTTTGGACACCTGTATTCACATAGTGTGTGCATGTAAGGCCAGGCTCTTACCCAAACACTCGCTTTTGCTGAGGCCTAAAAGTTGTGCTAAAAAGTCATGCACCACCATATACAGGGCATCCAGGTATTAATGCTACAACATGAGTAAATAAAGAGTTTCTTTGATTGGCCAGCTTTGAGACAAGATGTGGATGCATTTGTAAGGACATGTTGTGTATGCTAGAAGGTAAAGTTTGATCACTAGAAGGCATTGGGTTTGTTACATCCTTTGCCTATTCCGGATAGACTGTAGAAGAGCATTGCTATGGATTTGATCTTTAGTCTTCCTGGAATAACAATAGCGAATGGTACATTTGGACTGCTATATGTTAGGTTCAATAATTAGCAAGCCCATTTCATTTGGTGAGAAAGAAGATAAAAGCGGTTCACATGGCAAGATTGTGCATGAAGAACATTTTTAAAGTACCACGGTATACCTCAATTTATGTTCAAGGACAGGGATCCACAAATGATGAGTTTATTTTGGAGAGGACTATTCGAGTAAATCAGCACTACTTAGAAGTTCTTATCTTCTTTTGATCAATATTCCATCAATAGATCAATGGGCAGTCAAAAGCTAATTTCATTGTTCTAGATCTTTTGAAATGCAATGTATCAGAGCATAAGACAAAGAGTAATAAGATTTGCCATTGTTGGAGTTTTTTTATAGCATCATGCATACTTCCATTGGCAAGGCACAGGTTAAGATAGTGGAAGGGGAAAAAAAGTTGTGCACATTTTGCACGTAGAAGATAAGATATTTGAGGATGACAGCTGTAGAATGAGAACCACTGGCCAATGCACGATTTAGGGGAGAGTTTGGAGAAGAGGATGCATCTCATGGAAGACTACATCAAGACTCACTACCACCTTGCAGGAGTCAGGGTCGTATAAGTGGTAACCCTTTGTAAGCTGATTGAAGTGGATGAAGATATGCCACTTGGACTTGGCAACTAACGTTCCTCTCTTCTCCTTCGGCACACGGATATAGGCATCACATCCAAATACTTGAAAATTTGCAATACAGGGCTTTTGTCCAAAATAAGTCTCATATGGGGCCTTCCTAGGCACAGGGGTCACTCTCGTTGGATGGAGTGACTCAGATTGGGCAGGTGATGTGGAGTCTTGACACTCCACTACAGTTTTTGCTCTCTTCCTTGGCTCGGGAGCTATCTCATGGAGTAGTAAGAAGCAGCCTATTGTGGCATTATCTTAACGGAGTCTGAATACAGAGTACTTTGTTTTACTGCTTAGGAGGTAGTTTGGCTCTATTAGTAGTTGGCAGAGATTGGCTTTCCCTAGATAGGACCTACACAGTTGCGCGTGGATAACCAAAGCCTTAGTTGTGGCAAAGAACCCTACGTTTCATGCTCACACGAAGCACATTTGTATGGGAACAGATCATGGATTCCGAGTTAGTGGTGGCCTACCGTCCCACGGAGGACAATGTAATGGATCTCTTTATGAAGCCATTATCTCAGGCTTCTATGCCTCATCACATGAGGTCTTTGGGTCTTCACACACTCCCAGGATCTAAGAGGGGGTGTTAGCTTGTATTTTATGAGTTTGTCACTTTGTTGTGAGCTCTATTAGAGTCTAATGGAGATGGAGGAGCTCTGACTGTTTTAGCCAAGCCTAGATGTGTGCATTTCTTTTTAGTGAGGTTTGAGTATGTTCACATTATCATCAGTAGACTTGCATTTCTTTTTCAGTGGCTGGGGTGCTTGTTATCAGTGCTAGATAGTGGGCTGCCTGCATAGAGTCTGTTGCCAGCATTTTTGCATTCAGAGCAGGCTGGTCAGCCAGTTTTATGCTGGCCAACTGCATTAATTTATTGTTCATTATTCAACTCTGCCAGTTCTGGTTATTTTTTGCTATATATAGCAGGCAGGTTGGAGGCAGCAGTCATTTATCATTCTTCTACAGGTTCAGCACACTCCGTCTCCGACACTCTGTTTCTTTGGTGCAGCCATCGTCATTAGCCTGATCTAATGCCCTCACTGACACCTTGGGCTGCGTGCAGGGTATTGAGAAACATGGATCCTTGAGCAAGGTTTAGCTATGGTGGTTGGAATTCATGAACAAGAAGCATGATGACTTAGAGTATTACTTAAGTGAATTAGGTCCCAAGATAGATTAGCTTGGACTCATAAACACAATTTTGAGTAGACATGGATAAGACTGAAAGTACAAAGTACAATAGCATTCATCTTTAAATGATTGTCAAGTGTTATAACAAAGAGCGCGAGGATCGAGACACGCAATGCTCTCACAGTAGAGAGAGAGAGAGAGAGAGAGAGAGAGAGAGAGAGAAGAGTAGAGAGGAGAGTGAGAACGACACCTTTCTTGTTCGGTACAATGACGAGTGTACCTCTTTAGGTTTTAGATAGATATATATGAAAGTACAAATGTGCTAAGGGTGTGTTCACACCCGTGCACATATAAAAGGCACAATGGCCCTTTATTCCCAACATCAAGTACATTCTTTTATAGTTGTAGGATGGTACCACTTTTCCTCACTATGCCTATGGGATGCAAGGCAATTCTTCTAGGGTGTTGCATATTCCTTGCCTTATTGCTCCATACAAAGAGGCTATCATAGGAGTGTGATTGCATATTTCTCAACACCCCTCCTCAATCACAACCATAAAAATATGGAGTATACACAGGCTGTTGTGAGTAGAACCTTGCCAAGTGTACACATGAAAAAAACAACCATATAAAATTAGAGGCTGTCACAAGGTCTCACTAAGTGTGTAGAGTCTGTAGTGCACAGGTTACATGAGGATTACAAGAGCGTTAATGTAAGTATATATAAGGCTTAAAAAAGCCTGCCTGAGTAGTGGGAATAGGACTGATGAGGCTTGTTCTTTTGCTCTTGAGTGTCTTTTTCTTCTTCTTCATGATGGTCTTCTTCTTCTTTGACATTTGCAAGGTAGGCTTTCTGTGATCTTTTCCTGGCATGACAAAAATTTTCAATGTGCCCAGTTCTTTTACAAAAGCCACAAACAATGTCTTTCTTCCCTTTGTACTTGTTGTTAATATAGAGCACTTGTTTTTTCTTTTGAAGTGCTTGCTTCCTCTTTACCTTTGAGCTCGTTCTCTTCTTTAAGGAGTGATGCTTTGATGTCTACCAGCTTTGGATTTGGCATATTAACTAATGTGGTGGAGACGTTATCAAATTTTGGAGGAAGACTCTTAAGCAAGTCTTTGATGCATATGCATTTTTCCATTTTTAAGTTAATCCCTGCAAGTTGAGTTAGCAGACTTTCCATATAATTAAGGTGAGTTGCAAGGGATGTATTAATCTTCATATCCAACTTGAAAAACTCAATCAACAATCCATATTTTGAAGATTTAGATTGGTCACCAAACAGTGTGTCATGAGATGTATCACATGTGTCTACATGGTGGATATAATTGTCATCAAGCTCAAGCTTGATGATTGCTTGGGCATCTCCAGGTCTCTTCTTCTATCCACTAGTTATTGACCATAGACCTTTCTTCATGAGGATTAGCTTTATCCTTGTCTGCTATGTGTGGAAGCTCGTTCCTTTGAAGTGGCATGACAGTGAATCTTTGCCCATACTGGATTCTTGAGCAGCACCAAATAACTAGCAAGTGAGTTGAAATTCGATGTGTCAAGAGACACAAGAACTACTAGTGCCAAAAAGCAACAAATGAATATCAAAATATACTATACTTGTTGAGCTTGATATTGAACTTCCCCTCCTTGCTGATTTGATTTGCTTGAAATTGAGTGGAGCACCAGATCAGAGTGGCAGTGACTTGGTTGAAGTCAGAGAAGTGAGAGAATAAGAGATTTATGAGCTTGAAGACTAGTGGCTATGGCTGCCCACTTTAGGGTTTCTATACCTGTTTGAATCTTCGATTCCAACAGCTCAAGGAACCCTTTGGTGAGAAGGTAGCTTAGGTAGTAGGCTTCCATTGCCATACACTCACAGGACAAATCGCGGAGCGCGTAGATGACGTAGGCTATACGACAGGTGGACAGTGCAGATCTGACAGCGAGCTGAAAAATCGAAATGTTGAGCAAGAGAGAGGCCAATGTTATGATATGTTGTGACAAGGAGTTGCGCAGGAAGTCAAGGGAAAGATCTCTAGAAAGAAGCTTGTTGAGATATACTTTGTATGGAGAGATCCAGACACTCCAAGACAGGTACGTACGGATGGCCATGGAGGTCAAGAGGTGTAGAGTGAAGATGGAGTGAAGAGATGAAGACGTCTATTGAATTTGAGTTGAGCTGAGGTTGTGGGGAGTTGGAGCAGCAGTGAGTTGAGCTGAACCATGCTCACCATAGCTTTGATACCATGTTGAGAAACACGGATCCTTGAGCAAGGTTTAGCTATGGTGGTTGGAATTCATGGATTAGAAGCATGATGACTTTGAGTATTATGCAAGTGAATTAGGTTCCAAGGTAGATTAGATTAGACTCATAAACACAATCTTGAGTAGATATGGACAAGAATGAAAGTACAAAGTACACTAGCATTCATCTTCAAATGATTGTCAAGTACATTCTTTTATAGTTGCAGGATGGTACCACTTTCCTCACTATGCCTATGGGATACAAGGTAGTTTTAGGTTGTTATGTTCCTTGCCTTATTGCTCCATACAAAGAGGCTATCATAGGAGTGTGATTGCATATTTCTCAACACAGGGACTGATCAGTCTGCCTTTGTATTCAGCATTCCATTCAAATTCAGTGCAGGTTATCACTTCATTCTCTTCTCTCTTGCTGTCTCTCTCTTCTCTTAGTGCTCATGTTTTCTCTTCCATTGCGCACTCTCACAGCCTTGGCTCTGTTAGGTGGCACTGAGACACTAATAAATGAGACAAATGAAGCCTTTTTGGGGCTATAAATGAAACCCAAATAGGAATTAATGTAATGCATTGAAGGTAATGAATTTGGTTGCTCAACACAGGAGTTCAGCCCCCTTAGTGGTCCTTGCTATGACTCATTGTGTAATTCCTGTTTTTGTCGGTTTATATTAGCCCCTCAATTGACCAGCCATTCAGGAGTTTCTTTACATCCACTTTTAGATTGTGATGGTGTTTCTGTCCACGGTTCCAGTAATACAAAGAATCCTTCTCAAAAGAAGTTCAGTTAGGAGTTCATTGACACAAAAAGCTTCAGTAGTTGGTTGAGAGACACATTTATGATGCCACTAGTAAGCATCCTTGTTTCTGACTCTTTGCTTTTGGAGCAAGCCACTGATTTTCTTGATTTGAAAATCTCAGAAAGGAATTTACAGGTATTTTTGATACTGTTTACCTCAAATTAGAATCTCTATAGTATTATTCAAGCTATAAGCTATTCATCTAGCATCTCCTTCTTGGCAGGCTACAACAAAGATCTTTTGCTCTCTGTTCTCATTGCCAACTCCGGGCCACAACACTGTGAGATCTGGAAGTATGAGGCCAGTGCCTGGATATCTTGAGAAAAAGAAGACATATAACATTTTGCTTGTGGGGCATGAAGGCTGTGGCACAAGTACTATATTTAAGCAGGTAGTTATTGCATGGTTTCAATGTTATTGCTTGTCTTATAAGAGTTCAAATGATTATCTGATACAGAATGTTTAAATGCCCATCTTTTTTTTCAAAACTTAATGGGCTGTGTTATGGTGTTCATGAGATTTTCTCGTGTAACATTGCTGTGGAGACAAGATAGTTTTGAAAGACAATGTTTTGGCATGCACATACATCTTTCATTCAAATTTTTTGTAACATGTTTTGTAGAAGATAGTAATTGTTTAATCTTTTAGTTTGAGTCTTGAGATTTCCTTGCAAAACAAAAAAAAAGAGGAATTTAAAGACTTTGCAATAAAGCTTAATGTTGTGAGAAAATTCTTGTTTTTGTGCTTAAACATCCTATACAAGAAAAGATGTATACAAAGTTTGCTAGCTATTGCTCTGTTTCAATATTACTTTTGGGTTCTACAAGAGGAACATATGAGCAGTCATACTATGTAAATGAGAGTTCTTTTGCTGGTTTTTGATGTTAGGAGGATGCCAGTTTGCTGCAGCTCTGGTTTCTGATATTTTATGAAATCTCTACTAAAACCTTATACACAAGTTGCGGTAAATAGGATATTATGTTGCTACAGGTCTGGTTCCTGATATTGTGTTAGATCTGTGAATCAAAAATTTGGCATCATTAGTGTTCAATAAAGTCTGAACTTAAAAAATATATTTCTCTGCTTTGGACATGAGTCCTCGACTACTGGTTTTCTCACTCTTTGTACTTCAGTTTCTGACAACTAACTTTAGTTTGTTGTCATGTTTATGTGGGGCTTTCTGCTGGATTTTCAAACAGGCCAAGTTCTTGTATAAAGATGTGAAATTTACATGTGAAGAGCGGCAAAACATTAAATTGATGATACAAAGCAACATTTACAAGTATATTGGCATGTTGCTGGAAGCACGTGAACGTTTTGAGGAAGAGGAAGGATCAGGTTTAGAACAGTTTCCTTTTTTTACTACTTGTACACTTTGACATGGTTAGGTTACTTAAGACATGCACAATAGCAATGCTACACCAGTATTGTGAATTGTAAATTAATGGTGTCTTAGTATTTGCTAACAGTTTTAATTTACAAAGCATGCACAGCAGATTTTGGAACATTGCTATAAACCTTATAGTTTATTCCAAGACTTCTCTCTGTGCATGGTTGAGGAGATGCATAATTTGCATTGGTCAAGTTTTTTAACATTCACTCAGCACTAATTTCGATGCAAAGTCTTGAATATTTAGTATACCTTTTGGGGATCAGCTTGTTGGCAGGATCATTTTGCTACCTGTCAAACTAATATAGTTGCTTTTAACTGTTAGAGATATGAAAAGGCTGCTCAGATAGGGCTAAATTTTTTGCACTTAATTGCAATGCTTATACCACTTTTATATAATCTGGGATTTGTGCATTTATAATGCCTTCAGTTGTCACTGTTGGTTTTTTTTTTTGTGTGACAGACTTAGTTTCCTTGGTTTTCCTGTCAGCAGCAGATGCAGATCCAACTCAAGCAGCAAGGCGAAACCCCTATACTATAAATGCCAAGTTGAAGGATCAAGCAGACTGGATTTTAGAAATTATGGCAAGTGGGGATCTTGATAAATTTTTCCCTGCAGCAGCTCGTGTGTATGCCCCTTGGGTGGAGGAAATGTGGAGGGACTCTTCAATCCAGGCAACATATAAAAGAAAAGCCGAGTTGCATATGATACCTGATGTTGCTGAATATTTTCTTAAGAAGGTATTGTATGTTCTGAGGCCTGTTTTTACTTGAGGAGATTTCTTCCTGTGACATGTGTGGGTCATTCCTTATTGATGCCAAGTCTTATTTCTTGATTGCCTTAGATCAGTTCCTTCCAGTTTTGTTTCTAAGTTGCTTTAAGTGTGATTAAGACCGTGAGCAGCCTTCCTTGAGATGGTGAAGGCCGTTGTCAGAGTGTGTAGGGTTGAAGGTCTACTGTAGGGGTAAGAGACAGAAGGGTGTAGCGAGATGGAGAGATAGAACAAGATAAAAGAAAGAGATTTTAGAATTTGGAAGATTTAATGGAGACAGATAGAGGTGAAACCGAGTGACTTCATTTCATACAGCTCAGCAAAGCAATCAATCTGCAATACATTTGATAGATCTTATAGATATACCCAAAACAAAAGCATATGCACACATTTGGGACGATAGCTCAACACAAACTGAGACTATGGCTCAGTATACGCACTAATACGTGAATAATCTTTGCTAAACATAATCCAAAAGCCGTAGGTAACATTTCAAAATCTCATGCATACATAATTTGTTGATAGAACATGATAGGTGACACCACCATAGACAAGACACATGAATCAAAATGCATAAATATCTGTAAATACCCTTTACGGGCCTTCAGAAGCACTTTAGCCCTATAATTACAGTTTTATTACAGCAGTAAAAGATGGTATAGGTGCTGTCCCAAATCCAAGAGAAACTCTTATCTTTGTTGTCTATGCTACGTCTACCAAAGGTAGAGATCAAGAATCAAGCAGCAAAACTCAAGAGAGGCCCTTTTTGAGCATCAAATCTCCATTTCCATCTTGTTGCCCTGTTCTTGAGTGTTATTCACAGCCCAAAACAGTCAACATGGAGAGCATAAACCCATCAAAATTTCTTTTTGATGTTCAGAAGATTTCCCTGATGTTCGGGACTAAGAATCAAGTGAGAGATCACCTCAAAGACCTCGTAGAAGATGAAGATATTCTAGGATAGCTTGTTACCCTTGAAGATTTTACAAGACAGCTTGTTACCCTCTCATCTCCTATTTTTTCTTCCTACAAACAGTCCTAATCCTCTCCTCTCTCTTTTCCAATGCATGAGCCTCCAGTCCACTCACTTTTTTTGGCTCTTCCCCCCCACCTTTTCCTCGTGTCCTCTCCTAGTTAGCATGCCATCTCCTTTACCTTTGTGGCCACGTTGGACAACAACAACCCAATTAGTCTTGTTGGCGTCCCTAAATCTACGTTGATAGTCTTCATGATCTCACGCTTCATTCATTTTGTAGACAAAGCATGAACTCTTCCATAACAGCACATACTCCGCTTGCACACTGTATGTCAAAAATCCCATGATATCCGCCCCCTCTGAACTTGCATGTACTTCGGAGATGCCACATAGGTAGCCCACCGGATCAAAAATTCAAATACTTGTCATCTTCATGTTGCGAGTCCAATTACTCTAACCCGGATTGTAAGACATCAAGAGCGCAGACATCCCATCCTGCATGTATCTCTCACAATCCATCCCTGGCAATGATAGCTCCAATAACATTCCAATCCCTATAAATCCACATGGCATCTCAAGTTCATATGTCAACTCATCTTCAGCTGCATCTTCAATGTTTGCCACTTCCTCTTTCTCATCTCTGTCAATTTGCTTATATTTTACCAGGCTCACCAGTGGATAGATCTCTTCTACATTTCTCTTTTTGCATATCTTGATCCTCTTCCCTTTTTTGGGTACCCACATGTTAGCCTTATGCAACTTTGTGGAAGCATATGTCGCATACAATAGATTACATCCATGAGACTTAGTCTTTTCCTAACCGGAAAATTGTCCTACAGGAGTACCTTGTAGAAAATTTCTTGTATCTTCCAAACTGTAACTCGGATTGCTGAGCTTTAAAAAACAAAAATATAGCCTCGCTCATGATCTACAACTTTGTTGAAGACACCAAGACCAAATTCTCAAGGTTTCAACTCCTAAAATTTTCTGCATAGCTTGCAATTGTTCTTTACAGCATGTCGCTAGACATTGCCCTTTTTGACCCCGTATTTTCTGTATATGAATCTGGATGTCAACCAAACTTTGTAGGGCCTTTCCTAGGTATCAAAGCCCATTGTTGATGCGTCGGTCACCATTAATTCACTTCCGATTAAAACAGTTTTCAATATCTTTAAATTTGCCCTGCCTGTCCATTGCAATCTCTTACAGCCATTTTGTTTACTTGGGTCTTGGAACCTACACATTCTTTGGCATATGCTAGAGTATTAGTGTTCAATAGATTCATAGTCTTTCTCATCCATATCTATATCATCATCTTCTTCTTCTTCCATACTATCAAGGCCAATATTTGTATCTAGCTTCTCCAATTCATATGCTGTAGACTCTCTTTCCTTAAAGAGCTTGATCCATTTACCAGCTGAAGGAATGTGCAATGCTGTCCCATCCAATTCCATAAGTGAATAGATAGCATTGTCAAATACCTGCCTTACCATATATTGATCAAACTGTTGCCTAGACATTTTCCGACTGGCACTATGCTGATTTTCCAAGCTATGGTCATAAATTAGCACCTAATCACCTTCCTGTATGGCTCTTGGCCAGAGTTTATGGCTCTTATCAAACCGTTTTTTATTCTGAAGCTTGGTTGTCTTTAACTTCTCCATTGCTGTCCTAACGTCTTTTGGCCTTCTTTTCAATTGCCTTATTCGTAAAACCAACAACTCCTCTCTATTCAATCCCTTTTCCCAAGGTATCACACTCCATGTAATACCCATCTCTTTTATTGGCATGATGGGCTTCTGAACATACATCAATTCAGCTAGCATATATCCCATGACAGCACTATGAGTTGTTCTATCATCCCACAAAGCATATTGGAGCAACTGTGGTCCACTCTTTCATTTTCTCTCCACATGACTTGGCCGAGGCTTTAATGATAGGCAGATGCCCATATTCACTCTATTGCCTTTCGGATTATAGGGTGAAGTAAGAGCCGGATTTATCCCCAAGCAAGAGTAGAATTCTCATGTTTCATTTGCATCCAATTCACCCCTATATGTTGTAATTTTGCCAACACACCCATATTGACAGAAAATCTCTTCTAAGGGAAATATACACACTGCGTGAGTAGTCTTTGTCCTAAGTGCTTTCCCTTCTACTTGATTCATCAAGTTTTTACGCACAAGCACGAGGTACTGCATCTACCATAAACCTATAGGCATAGTAACCCAATCCACTATCCATTTAAAATGAAGAGAAAACGGCTAAGTTGACTACAACCCATCGCGATGCCTCATTAACGAATACATTTAACAAATAGCACAAGATTCCACAAAGTGAGCGATGTCTACATACATTCCTTGCCACCAATATCTTTTTTTAATTTTCTCAAAGGTGCTTCACATATCTCCATGACCAGCGCACAAGCTTTCATGGAACTCTTGCATAACCTATACACGTGTGGCTCGATTTCCAAGAACTTGTAGTGGAGTTCCTCTCTTTTTCTTAGCATGCTTCCATAAATATCCATCCTTCAAGAAGAAACCATTTGCTTTTCTCTTAATCCTCTTGAACTCCTCTCCTGACCATTCTTCCCTCTTGGAAATAGTGCCGAGATATTGGCCTATTCTCAGAAATTCACCTTATATTCCTCTTCTAGAAACACCTTCATAGGTAAAACATAACACCTATGATGTTTTCTTTCAGCTATATCTATTTTTCCTGCGATTGAAAACTCATTTGTTACTGAATTTCTTGTAACAACAACATTTTCAGATAGTGTACCTATTGTACTAGTTGAATTTATTGTTGTTCTAGCATTTATGACAGTTGTACTAGCATTTAAGACACTTGTACCTGCATATACTGTAGTTGTACGAGCCGCCGACAACTCCCGCCATCGCAGCGATAGTCCTCTCCCCCCCTACCTGCGCGGGCTCTCCAGCCTGGAGGCTCGGCTAGGTGGTCACACCACTGCTCTAAAAACACCAGCGCTCGAAAAACAGTTTTCCCTCCCCCCCTCTCTCCTGGCCATCGACTCCCCCCCCCAACCTTCAGTTGCTTCCTCCCCCTGCAACAACTCCCCCCCCGGTAGCACAACAGCATGTCAGGTAGGTTCGCGGCAAGGACGCGCAATGAAAGCCTCTGGTCAGATGCCGGCGCATTCTGCGAGTGTTCTCCAGTCAAACACCTTGCGCATTATCCTCTCTGAGGAACAGCTCTCAGTTGTCTGTGCCACAGAGCTGGAGTTGAAAGAAACAACATTCTTCGGTTAGGTCGTTGGACACTCCCCATCGAGGGCTCAGCTGCGGGATTGGCTCCACTCCACGTTGCGCATTGGCATAGTGCAAATCGTGGAAGCAGTCCTCATGGGCCGAGGGATTTTCATGGTTCGACTCACCTCCGCGGATGCAGCTCGTGAGTTAGTGGAGAGCTCGCCCTATGCCTCCATGAAGGGGGTCATCTACATGGTTTCTTGGTATAGTGGCTTTACGGTGGAGACATTCGCGCTTCCCGACAGATTTCTCAGATACCCAGTCACTCTACTTTTCCTCGGATTGGCGGTAGAGTACCGCCAGTTAGTGGACCTTCGATGGCTCTTCGGCACAGTTCTTCCTGCCTCCTTCGCAGATGCAGTGACAGCTGCAAGAGTTCCAAAGGTATGAGTGGCCGTGAAAGACACAAAGAGTATATCCAAGTTCTTGGAGATTGAGGCAGGAGGTCACTCCTTTAGGTAGTAGGTCATTGTGACTGGGCAACTATGGCAGTGCCTGCGCTGGCACGACTTTGGACACTAGGCAGCAGATTGCACGCGTTTTGGAGCCAAGGGAGCTTCGTCGACAGGCCCGTAGGTGGACGTTGACAGCTTCACACGGGTCCAGAGACGATAGAGAGGGAGACGGCAGAGGGGCCCGCAGTCGCAGCCTCGACAGCAGGGTGCAGGAGGGCGAGCGACGTCCCCTCGGCAGAGCACTTCGTAGTCCCCCCCTGCCTGTCCCACCCGGCAGGACCGCAATCCCCCACAGCCACCACCCGCGCCACAGACTACCCCACTTGAGATCCCACACCCTCCACACCCACCCTCTCCCACCTCCCAGGCACCCCCCGCTGACCTTGGTTCATAGCCTCCCCCCCCCCACCCCTGCACATATCTTCGACCATCTCACCATCCCTCGACCCTCTTCCCCCCCACCATCTCCCCTGTCAAGCACCCCCCTTGATCTGCACCCGTGTCAGGTGATTCCCCCCAGACCCACTCCCGCTCCTTCCATAGGAGGTGATGGGCCACACACACCTACATCCTTCTCGCACCAGCAGTCTTCCCCCTCCCACAGCCACCAGTTCATCTGCCCTTGCCGCCCGTCACACCTTCCCAAGACAAGCACAGCTGTTGCCACAGGAGTTCTTCTGCAGTGGCCGATGGTCCTACCTAAGAGTTGCGGAGCGCAGAGTGTTCCCACTACCTCTAGAGGTAGGGATCTTCATGGTTTGCAAGTCAATGAGGGGAAAGGTCCATCTACTAGCACCACGGGATGGACCAAACTACTTCTTTTTCTTTTAGTCCTCTCACTCAGGGGATTGGACGATGACACAGACAGAGGAGTTGAAGAGTCAGGTGGCGGACCACATGTGACATCTCCGAGTGGATGGGAGAAGGACTAGCACTGTTTGCACAGCAGTGGCCTGGTTGCATGATGGACATTAACTGGTGGGCTAGGGCCAAGGTTCCACACTTGAGCATTATCTTTTGAGCCCCTCCATAGTGGAGGGCTCCGAGGGATGTGATCAAGTGGCCCCTAGCATTGGCGGCCCGTTTCTACCAGTGTACGGAGTCACGACTCTCAGCATGGCTGATAGATGCATTGATAGTACCACCTGGAGCATCTATCACCCCTATGGTCCAGTCGAGGGCCACCATGGGGGACTGGAGTTCGCCATCCAGACCTGCGGCGAAGTGTACTTGAATGCCCCATAGTTTTTCATCCTCATCAGCAGCCTCCACACCGAACAGCTGTTTGTTTGGTCAATCGCAGGTTTCCCCATGAGCTTACACCTTGCATCCTGGAATGTGGATAGTCTTTACTATAGTGGGGTACGTGGTTCCAGAAGGTGCTTGGTCTCTTCTCTTACCCCCAGACCCATTACATGAATGACTTCTAGACCTATGAGATGTCTCTTGCCTGACAAGTGATTGGTTTGACAGTTCTTAGTACCTTTTTGCCCCTGGACACTCATTGTTGGATGTATCTTGCTACCTGGCAGTTGCAGTGATATATGTATCAGTGATTGCTTCATTTTGGGATAGTTTTATATATACTGCTGTAATTTATTACAGCAAGCTAAAATCTGCAGATTTTGAGCACCTCTATGAGGGTAATGCCTACTATTTGATGTTATCTTGGTCATATTTGGTGGATAGGTGCTTCTCTTGGTGATATCCACTCTTTCAGCCAATTTTAGCAGTGGTTTAATGCATTTTCTACTAATTACAGCAACCTGCAATTTTGCTTTCTTGCATTGATTTGGGACAGTATGGCTGGTCATCTGAAAGATATAGCTCTCTTTAACATTGCCAAGTTGGATGGTACCAACTATGGGTATTGGAAGTCCAAAATATGGCAGGTTTTGGTGCAAAAGTTGCAGATTAAACGTTTGCATTTCAAGAGTGTCAAACCTGAGGATATGGATGATGATTTTTGGATGGAAATTGATGAGCTGTGCAAGTCTACCATTATTTTGTCACTCTCAGAAGAGGTCCATCATAATGTTGTTGAAGATGAAAATCAGAGTGTATGGGATTTATGGGAGAAGATTCAGGAGCTCTATGCGCAACAGAGTCTTGCGTCATAGATGTATTGACTGAAGCAATTAATGGACCTTCACATGAAGAAGGGGACCTCCCTATCATCTCATTTCAGTCAGTTGTTCGGCAGGAGCTGCAGCCTACCCTTGTTGGACGGATCGACATTTTACTTCTATAGAAGCACAAGCTCACTCACTCCCAAGTCCAGCAGGTAGGGAAGGTACTCCCGGGCAGCTCGCACACTTACTGGGAGTATGCCATAGGCGCCCACAGCAGGAGTGGAGGCGTATGCACCTCTATTGGCTCGAGTCTCACCGCTTGTGTACGAGACCATGGGACGATAGTGGCAGGGAGGGTTCTATGGTTAGATTGGATATTGGGGACTCGTGCCTTGGAGTCCTCAATATCTATGCCCCTATGGAGGTTAGGGCATGCAGCAGGTTCTGGGTGGAGATCGCGGATGGACTCCCAAAGGTGGACTCTTGGATCGTTGGAGAAGACTTCAACAACCTGGAGGCTTTGGAGGACCAGCAGGGCAGAGGCAGAAACTATCAGGGCATGGCCGGGGAGGAGTAGGAGGCATGGGAGGTATTTCTATTAGCAGTTGGTGCATGCGATGCCTGGAGAGACCCTGCCTTCCACAGGAGGGAGAGGTTGCTGGACTTCTCTTGGGGATACAGGCGGCTAGGTGGGAGTCCTGCTGGAGCGGTTGGACAGGTTTTATGTGGGAGAGTGGGGAGGTTCTCGTGGAGGTGAGATTGGGCAGTTGGCGGGCAGCACGTTGTCCCCGATCATTGCCCGGTTCTCTTGACACTAGATCCCCCTGCGTCTGCCCTAGACACTCGATCCTGTTGGATCCCTGACTTGATCTATAAGAGGGAGGAGGTGACGAGACAGATAGAGCAGCTTTGGACTAGGGAGTGGGACAGGAGGGACTGGATTGCGGAGGAGGTTGTAGATGTCCTAGCCGAGTCGAGCAAAATCTGCCAAGAGGTAGCCATACAGGCCAGGCAACAGAGCTGGGAGGAGAGAGCTCTCCGGCGGGACCTTGCAGCCACGTAGAGATTACTATAGGAGGCACCAGGGGATCCCACCCTCTAGGCATAGGAGGTGTGAGCGCGAACAACCATTATTGGCCTAGAGGATAGGCGCTCAGAGTTCTCTTTCCACACCTCAGCAGGTTTTTGGGCGCAGAAGGGAGAGACGATGTGCAGGGAGTTTTTCTAGGTGCACGAGCCTTGCATCTCAGGAGAGCAGATATGCAGCCTTCGAGATTAGTATGGTAGGACTCGTTCTAGCCCAGACGAGGTGATGGAGATTGCCACTGACTACTATAGTCACCTTTTCCAGCAGGAGACAGCCTCAGCTAGAGGACATCGATGTAGGCAGCAGGTCTGGGATCACATCTCGTCCCTCGTCATAGAGGAGATGGGGCGCTCCCTCCTAGCCCTCTTCACAGAGAAGGAACTAGAGGAGGCTTTTCATACACAGGACGGGCAAAAATGCCCGGGAGAGGATGGCCTCTCTAAGGCCTTCTTTACTACCTACTGGGAAGTGGTGAAAGACCCCCTATTGATGGCCTTCCATGAGATTTTCACTTCAGGACAGATGCCAGGGAGCCTTTTGGCAGGCCTTATCAAAATTTTCCCCAAAGAGGGAGATGGATTGGAGCTTTCCCAATGGAGACCGATCACCTTATTGTTAGTGGCCTATAAGGCACTGACAAAGATGATTGGTGCGCGACTACGCCCCGTGTTGCTAGACATCATCCAGGACACATAGACAGGCTTTGTTCAAGATAGGAGTATCTTAGATAATGTATTCACCTTCTTTGAGGCGACAGAGTGGGCTCAACATAGTGGGCAGAGACTGGCTGTATTACTCTTGGATTTCGAGAAAGCTTATGACAGGGTGGATTGGGATTTCCTAGAGGGCACTATGGTGAGGTTGGGTTTCCCCCAGGCTTGGATTTGCGGGGTCGCTGCACTTTACAGATCGGCCACCAACAGGGTTCTCATAGGTGGTAGACAAGGGGAGGAGCTTTGACTGGAGAGATCGGTTCGGCAGGGCTGCCCCCTGGCCCCGTACCTGTTTCTACTCTTTGCAGAGGCGATGTCTCACTTCCTCAGGTCCCATGTGAGCGGATTACGCGGCCTCCAACTTCTAGTGAGAGAGGAGACTGAGTTGCTAGACTCAGAGTATGCGGATGATACAACACTCTACATAGAGGACGATGAGTTGATGCTGGAGAGAGTGAGGCTGGCTCTCGAGGTGTTCTGTTCTGCAGCGGGAGAAAAAATCAATTGGTGAAAGTCGGTTGGTTTCCTCACAGACTCGGACTCTAGCACGGAGTGGGGCGTCCACCTAGGATTTAGATGGGTAAGCAGAGGGCATACCGTCCGGTACCTATGGTTCTAGGTGGGACTCGACATCACTCCCACCCAGTAGTTTATTCCAGTCCTCGATTCTATTTGGAGGAAGCTCACCTACTATTGGAGCATGGCTCGCCTCTCACTAGCCGGCTGGGCCTTGGTGGTTAACCAGGTCCTCCTAGTGATGGCCTGGTATATCGCCTCGTGTTGGTGCTTCTTCTCATCCTGCATAGTGTAGCTTTGCTGCCTAGTGCGGAACTTCCCTTGGTCCGGGTCAGATGGCTCCAAGGATTCCCGGGCCAAGGTGGCGTGGGCGACCATCATACGACATCGGTTAGAGGGAGGGCTTGGGATCATAGACCCTGAGTTTCAGAGTATGGCCCTCTTGGGCAAGCTAGTTGTCCACAGCCTCACATGGGGAGGGCAGACCTGGAAGGTCCTATTGTAGGAGGGTCTTCAGGATTGCAGACCGAGGCTTGGCGGTGAGTGGAGGCCGTCCCTGAGATGGATCTTGACGTCAGCCTAGATCACCCCTCCCAAATCACCTTTCCTATGCAGCTTACTCCGCGTGTGGTAGGCCCTCTGTAAGGCCCTAATCTAGAGCTCCTCAGGCTGCCAGGAGGAGATACACCGTCAGCCGGTGATTTGGAACCCCCAAGTCAAAGATCGAGAAGGGGCACAGATTGGCAAGCACCCCCATATCCAGTGGGTTGGTTGGGAGGCCGGCCCGGCTCATACCATCAAGACATGGTGGGAGGTGTACAAGATGGCGGACGAGGAGGTGCTGCAGCGAGTATCAGGTTGCCAGAGAGGAGTGGAGTTGAGGTGAAGGGAGATAGGTGCAGCAATACCTCCGGAGTGGCTTGCTCTCCCGATACGAGTGCAGATAGAGCTTGGGGAGGTATGGGCTGCTAGGTTTTCACCAGCAGGCATCTCCCTACAGGTAGCAGGTAGAGTGGGCGGCGCTCCGCAAGGGACTTTCTTCACCGTTTAGGAGGGGAGGTGGTTGGCCCTTGACAGAGGGCAGCAGGATGAGGGGATAGTTGCCCTTTCGTGGAGGAGGATTCGGGTGGTGGGTCTTCAGGGGAAGACGTGGCGACTGGACCCCTATGTCTTCTGGAAGGAGCTCAGGGAGTGGCGCCTTTGGACCTGGGAGGGTAGACCACTTGATGAGCTAGAGCGGGATCCAGGAGAGTGGCTATGGCCGACCATTGCAGTCGCCAAGAAGCCACCGAGGTTCCTGGAGTACACTGCCAGGATTGGTAGACACGTACTGATGCAGGAGGATATGGATTGGGCGCCGTCACGTAGCAGGCACTGAGCGGAGCACAGCATCACGGAGCCGTTCCGTCGGACCTTCTGGCGCCGGCTATGGGATAGCTGGAGGCCGAGAAGGGTATCGTATTTCTTATGGCTGGTGACACATGGAGGCTTGGCGGTGGGAAGTTGGCTTGCCCAGATGCAGAAGGAGGGAGGTTGTAAGTGTTGCACACAGCAGCCTCTAAAAACCCCAAAGCACTGCCTTTGGTCATGTGAGGAGGCGCAACTCGTGTGGAGAGGAGCATGCTGCATCCTTCGCCGCATGGCACCCAGCCTTGGATGTATCTCATGGGGAGCTTTCTGCTGGCAGGTAGGGCCGTCACCTTCTGAATGAGGCCGGGATGCAGGACACGATATTCATCATTGAGGCAGGGTCGTGCGTAGTGGTCGGTTTGGAGGCTCTATCTATCCACCAGGTACTGGAGCTCACATCAAACCGCTCTGAGGTATGGGACATCATAGGAAGTCTTACTGGATGGCATATTTAGAAGGCACAGTGTCGGGAGACTTTCGGCGGAGAGAGACTTTCAGCACAGGCAACCTTAGCAGAGCTCTGGGCTTCCATCATCCACTCCCTCCGCAGCCGTTGGGATCAGGTGTAGGTCGAGTCCAAGGCTTGTCAGGAGCTCCGTTGTCACTTCATGCATACCTAGGGTGGCCAGGACTTGTTTTTCGTGATGCAGGTAGGCAGCCCCAAATGGTGATACACCCCTCCTCCATGGCTTCTTGCCCCCATCCCCCCAGACCGCCTTCAGAGGCTTGTATACATGATGTATTTGTGACTTTGCATCAGCTCCAGCTAGTCTGTTGAGCATGAGCACTCCGTTGTAATCAAATTTTTTGAGTAATATAATTAGCCACATTTTATGTGTAAAAAAAAAAAAACTGTAGTTGTACAATCATCCCTTGCTATAATTTTATCATTTTCAGAAAGAAACTCCTCCTCTTCACTGGTGAAGGCTTTCGACCATAGGGGTCACATATGGCCTACAATTAGCACCTCCTCAACACCAAAGACAGATTTTGCATCCCACAGAGTGAGATGCACTTTTTGTAACCGAGTCAAAATCTTCTCGCAATCAGTTATGTGGTGAACAACAAACATGCTGCAATCCCTATCATCCAACTTCTCATTCCTTTCCTACACTTCATAGCCCTTAATAGAGACATAATCAAGAAAGGGCATTGTGAGCTGTGGAATGGTCTCTCAAGACCTTATGTATCGTATTCATCATGTGGGCAACTGAGTTAGTTGCCCCCTATGGAAGGGTACACATACACACCAAGCCAAGTGGTGTTTTCATAGTAGTGATATCTCAGCTCTCTAATGCAAGCTGAAATGGATCATAGCCAGAGTATAAATCCCCATGGAATAAATAGCCTTGCTAGCAAAAGCTTTTACAAACTCATTTACAATAGGCCTTGCACCTACATTCTTTATTGTGACCTTGTTGATTGGTTGCATATCCTGTATAAACCACAATGCCTCAACCATTCTTCTTTGGGACCGTAAATGAGCGATTAGAGTATGGAGCTGAAGATGGCTTCAAAATCTTCAACTTGATTTTCTCATTTAAGAGCTCCACCAGCTTAAGCAAGTATGCGCGAGGCAGAGGAATCGGTTTAAGATTTCATGAAACATGCGGCATTGTAAAGATCACCATTCGAGCCACAACAGTCTGATCCATGTAGTCAATTTCAGCAGGCCGAAATGCAAATTACATCCAGCTTTCAGCTCTTTCAATGTTTCTGTAGTAAATTTATGCCCTATACCATTTAGATCACGAAGACTTGGCTGTTTAGACATTGTCTCATTTAGCCCATCACTGTCAAGGGATAAAGGCAAAGCCACGGGCTTAATCTTTTTGTATTTTGTTTCCACCAATGTTTCAATCCTCTTTTGTTGCTTTTTACATTCCTATTCAGCAAATACAATTATGACATCAAACATCTCCAAAGTACATACATGAATGGCATACTTTTCAACCATGTTTTCAGCATTAATTATTGCAGTAATTTCAGTCAATGTATCAGTAAAATTCAGCCCTGTAAATTGTCTCGAAATGTAGTCAATTGCGGCCAAAATACTCTCTTTTTTCAACTCTTTTTCAACCTAATGTACATAACCCTTTTCAGCCCTGCATATGGTTGCAATA
This sequence comes from Lygodium microphyllum, assembly GCF_053477565.2. Taxonomy (NCBI): domain Eukaryota; kingdom Viridiplantae; phylum Streptophyta; class Polypodiopsida; order Schizaeales; family Lygodiaceae; genus Lygodium; species Lygodium microphyllum. The sequence continues at coordinate 727,307 of NC_141136.1, forward strand.
CTCTTAAATCTACCTGCACTGCTTGCTATCCATTTCTGAAAACCAATCACAAAGACAGTTTTCCCTTTTCTTGGAGGCAAAAACATTTTCCATATAGCATTGTCATAGCCTTCATTTACAACAGTGTTGTCTAAAAACCCTTGAATTCTCTAGCATTAGATGGAACTGGATAATCTCTAAGTGTATCTTGATTATGGGGATAATTGACACATATAGTTACAAAATTGAACTGCCCTTTTGCCATCTTTACTTCGTAGAAGAGCATAAGAAGAACCATCATCTATCATCTTAGTTTCCATCCTTGATTCCACAATGCATGGCTGCCCCAAGATAATTGGACAACTGTATGAATCTTACACAAATAAGTGATATTCATCTTGGACATCTCCAATAGTCACCGGAATACTTGGGCATGCACAATAGAGCTCCCGTGATGAGTTGTTTGTAACCCACATACGCTAGCTAGGATTCACATCTACTGGCCATCCACCATTCTCATACAGATTGCACACCATTACATTAATATCAAACCCACGGTCCAAAAGAGCAATATATGGTGTCTCTCGCTCACCTATCTTTACAACAGTTTCAATTGTAGCTATGGCATCATTCTGAGTTTTTGTAAGCTATTGCAAACTTGCTTCCTTTTGCTCACAAAAACTCAATCAAACAATGCAAACAAATGTGTTTCGCACACTACAAACATCACATGCTATATGTAATGGTTTGATTATCACTTAACATCATTGTGGACCATGTTTGTATGGAAAGCATAATTGTGAAGCTTATTGTGCCTCTTTTGCCTCTACCCTGAAATTAAACTCAAGCAGAATCAAGCAACAGAACTCAAGAGAAGCTCTGTTTGAGCATCAAATCTCCATTTCTAACTTGCTACCTTGTTCTTGACTGATATTCACAACCCAAAATATTCCACATGCATAAACCCATTAAAACTCCTCTTTGATGTTCAAGGAAGGTTCCCTTGATGTTTGGGACCAAGAATCAAGTGAGAAGTCACCTTAAAGACCCTGTAAGAGATGAAGATTGTCCAGGACAACTTGCTGCCCTCTTCTCCCCTATTTTTTTCTTCTTCCAAACAGTCCCAATCCTCTCCTTGCTTTTTTCCAATGCATAAGCCTCCAACCCACTTACTTTTTTTTAGCTTTTCCTCCCACCTTTCCCTTGTGTCCTCTCCGAGTTAGCATGCCATCTCCTTCAGCTTTGTGGCCACATTGGACAACAGTCACCCAATTAGTCCTGTTGGCGTCCCTAAATATGCGCTGAATGGTCTTCTTGATCTCACGCTTCATTCATGTTGTAGACAAAGCATGAACTCTTCCACAAGATAGAGTATACCCCGCTTTCATACTCTTATGTCAAAAATCCCACGACACCATTCATTTCTGCTCTTGAAATCGTAAATTGATCCCTCTATGCTCGATGGGATCTGAACAAATCCTTGATGCCTTTATATTCAGCCTTTTGTTTTGCAGTTTTGAGTTTTGTGTTTTCCAGCATTTAGAAAAAGCTTCTGCTTTTACTTTAACTTTAAAGCTTGATGTGCTTTTTTCCGGGGGGGGGGGGGGGGGGGGCGGGGGTGGCGCTTGGGGTTTGAAGTTTCAAACATTGGTTGCTTTTCAGCCCTGTCTGAAGAAAGCGTTCCCATGCTTTTGCTACTCAACTTCTCAAGACTTGAAGCACACAGCTCTTCATGTTCATCATCTTCTTCTACTTGTGCCTGCCTCTACCTTTACCTCTATGCCTACCCTAGCTCCTCTTCATGTACACCTTGATCAAAATTAATATACTGTGTGTTACTACAGGTGAATTTCTTAGGTATTTTTAATGAAGACTTGTATTATATTCTCCAAATTGTTGTGTACATTCCTCACAATACTAGCACACATGTTAAACAAATCATACGAATTATATCTAATTATTATGGTTCTTTCCTTCTGTTGAATGGTACTGACAATAATGGGGAGTGATCTGAAAGCACGTTTACTAGAATAATGGCAATATGGCCTCCTTTTCCCATGCCTCAATTGTTTATGTGGAATCTGTTAACTTTAGAAAAATATATTGGCATCAACTGGTCGTCCTGTCTCTCTTAGAACATTGTAGATATGCTGTAGCTTGATCAAACTTCACAGTGAACTTGAATCCTGCCCTCCAACATGAAAAAGTACTAGTTGGAGGATGGGACTCAGACATGAAAATAGTTGCTTATTCTCTTTGATAGCCTCTGTATTCCTGCCTATTAAGTCCTCAAGAGACTCTTCCATCTTGAAGTCTCTGCCTACTATAGGATGATACACTACCAAGGAATTATCTATTTCTGTTGACCAGTTATGTGCCCCAAAGCTCAAGGTCCACGTTCTTGTAGAAATGGTACATGTTGCGCCTGCTGAGATTGGTAACAATGGGCCTGCATTCTTGTACAAATGCCAAATGTTGCACCTGCTTGAGATTGGTTCATTGTTACCCATGTGTGATGTCAGCGGCTAATAGCCATATGCAGCAGTCAAATCTTGAGTTATGCCAACACTGCACAGACAGTGAATAATGGGTAGACACTCTGACACTGGAAAAGAGAATTACATGTTTACACAATACAGTACCAATATGTTTAATAAGCTCAAGCCTTAGTGTGTGGGCAAAAGGGAAAAGGAGGCCTTGTTAATCTAGGCAGTTGTGAGCATTTGTCATGTTCTTTTTCTGTGTGTAAATTCACATGAAAAACAGTTAAATTGGTGTAGCTATGTTTAATAAGCTTAAGCCTTAGGGGTGGGCAGAAGGGTGAAGGAAGCCTATATTAATTTGGGGAGGCGTGAGCATTTGTCATGCTCTGTTTGTACGAGTAAATTCCCTTGAAAAACAATCGAGTTGAATATGATGTAGCTTTTTTATAGCCACGCTTTCTTGCAGTACAGTGCACATTTATTAAGGAAAGACAAATACTTCTTGCATCAATTGAAAGAATGTTAATACAAGGCTTCTTGAGATCCCTAGCTTAGTACATTATACTTTGTGGCAGATTAAAATCAGCCTTGTATGCTGTGCTTGTGTGCAGGCTGTAGAGATATCATCCAATGATTATGAGCCTAGTGATGAAGACATCTTATTTGCAGAGGGAATCACACAGGGCTCTGCAATTGCAGAAATAGAATTCTCACTTGATGACAATAGTTCCTTTTCCGGGGGACATAGTGAAACTTTTGATGAGCCCTCTTATGCAACTAGGTAAAATCATTTTTGTATTTTGTTTTTCTACTTAGAAGGGACATACAAAAGCATGTGGCTTGTTGTTTTAGTTACACCCCAAATTGTGACATTAGATTGTATTAGTTTGTGCAAAATTGTACCGATTCAAATGTCAGTAGTAGTGTCTGATGCTATGTTTGGTTGGAAATGTGCGAGGAGGAAGGTCTGAAGAACTCAAAAAATCTGGTACACTTAATTCATTAGCCAAAAGTCTACAAGACTTGTCTGAGCTGTCTAGCCCTTTCTCTCATGAACCCCAAGTTTCGCTGCTGCTATTTCTCAGCACATGCAAGGGTTTTTCAGAATGTGGGTTCCTTCTTTTGGATGTCCAGCCAAGTTAGAGCAGTAAGGACTCCTCCCATGACTTACACTTTACTGCTGTTCTGAATAGAAACATTGAAACAGTCACCTTTTGTCTTGTTCATATTCTCCATTTGACCGCCTGAATTGATTTGTACAGCACAAATATATTCACGAATCACATCATATATCAAATGGGCACTGAAACTCTAAGCACAAATCAGGTAAACATGATGTCCCATTTGTTCTGACTACATAGGTGTATATTCCAGGATATCTTTTGAAGCTCAGGCTGCAAATCTTGCTTGATTTAGGCAGATGTGGTTGCCAAGCCAGACAGGCTATTGCAGCTCAGAGACATTTGCTGATAAGGCAAAATAGCAATGTAGGGCTTCACATCATTCCAAGAATCACATTGGATCTGATTGATTCCATCTATATTATCTTAGGGTTACACTAGTACAAAGTTTCATCATGTAACTCCAATGCATGCACTGAAAGATGTTAGCTTCCGAGAGTTTTGAAGTAATAATGGTTACTCTAAAAGAACATCACTACTGGTATTGTATTCACTGAGAGGATTTAACTCAGATATCACTAGTAGCTTTAACCTTTGAAAGGCTCAGAAGTTGAAGCAAATTTTTTTGTGTTTTTGCAGTTGCAAGTATCGTCTGATTAGACTTGATGCAAAGGGAATGAAAAAAGGGCGGAAGTGGCTGGAAATGTTTGAAGATGTGCATGCTGTTGTATTCTGTGTAGCATTAGATGATTATACCCGAATGTGGGCTGATTCAGCTGGCACTCTCAGAAACAAGATGCTACTAAGCAGAGAGCTATTTGAGAGTGTTCTGTTGTATCCTTGCTTCCGAATTACTCCATTCATTCTTCTGCTGAACAAGTATGACCTATTTGAGACAAAGATCCAGACAACCTCCCCTAGAGCATGTGAGTGGTTTTCAGACTTTGATCCTATACCGACCTCTAACAACACCAGCCAGCAGTTGGCTCAGCAGGCGTACACCTACATCGCTCACAAGTTCAAGAAGCATTTTGACAGTATAATGCATCCAGATGACAACTCCAAGGAGCAGAAGCTCTACACGTTCCAACTTAAAGCCCATGAGCAATCCAGTGTCAACTCTGCCTTCCAGTTTGTCAAGGAGGTGCTCAAATGGGAAGAGACCAAAACATCACGGCTGGCCAACCTGCGCAATGACTCTATGTTTAGTGACTACACCAGTTCTTACTCTACAACTGTACCTTTAAGTGGACATCAGTAGTTATTTCAACCTCACATTCATCTGTAAGTAGAACTGGCTGCCAATCTCAACTCTTGCAGATTTCTGTACAGCTCACATTCATACCGGGAATATCATGAACATGCCAGTGTTCGATTTCACTTTGGCCATGGACAGAACAATGTTGACACACAAAATATTCTTCTGCCTCCTTTGCTTGCAACTGACCTTGTGGCTCTTCCCCTAATTTGAATTATCTGTTAAGCTAATTGAATGATACAAAGATTGCCACAATTTTCCACGATTACAAGCTAATCATACATCTGGGTAAACACATGTTCCACACCATGAAAATGGCCTTAAGCAAGCATGATGCAGGTTGTGCTGACTGCAGCTAAGAACTGGTTTTAATTCTTTGCATACAAGAGAAGCATGCTACTTAGCGAAAACAATACATGCGTTTCCGATAATATTACCTCCAAAATATCATTTGTTCAAATTTCGTATGTGCTTAATTTTAGTTGTCACAGTTTGCGCCAAACCTCCTCATTTATCTGAAGAAGTTGATCAGCCTTCGAATGTGCAAGGGTAGCTTAGAATATCATGATAATTTTAGTGTATCACATTATTGTAACATGTACTTTTTGGAAGAGCAAGAGGGAAATTATCTTGTGACAGTCCATTTGAAGGTCAATATCTGCTTTTGCCCTTATGGGGAGGGGTAGAAACCTCTTTGAAGGGTTTTGCAATCTTCAAATTTTAAGGGCTGTAATCTTTAGTTGATCAAGATATCGCCATTGCCCTATGTTGTGGCTGGTCAAATGCAAGCTAGTTACATCAGATATGCAGAACATTCGAGGTGAATACAAAGTTAAATGCTTTGGACGAAATTAATTCAAGCCTTTCTTAATCCAATGGTAACTCTAACAGCTGATTTGGATATGGTGGTGTAATTCTGTAACCTACAAGGTCGATTCGGAATATGAAAATAGCCGATATATGTTTAAATAGTTCCCTATTTCAAAAAGTAGTTTGTGATTTTGTTAGCTAATTGTGCTCAGGGACAGTGACAATCCATCGTTGCTAGCAAGCAGTTGGGTGGGTCAGTCAATTGCTCATAGCCTTAGTTATATCCAGTGTTGGTGCCTTGAGTGGAGAGAGATTCATTGGTACGATATCCATTGACCAGCCAAGAAATCTTTAGCCAAACTGATAATATTGTATCATTTTTCGTAAAATTGTTGCTTTGCTTTAGTAGGGCTTCTGCATCTTTCTCGATGGGTTTCTTTGGTATGAGATTTGTACGAGAGAAGAGTTGCTTCGATTTCCTATCCCATATGAATTGTCTTTGCAGCCCGCATAGAATGGATCCGGCTCTGCTATACCTTCTGCATCATCCAATCAAAAAATGTTGTGCCAACCTGTGAAACTTAGCTGAAGCTACATGTTTTGGCCAAAAACCACCTTGAAAATACTTGACCTGTGAAACTTAGCACAGCACAGAAGGCGCGCACACATGTAAAGTCTATGATGTGCACACATGTAAACTTAGCACAGCACAGAAGGCGCGCACATCATATTTGGAGATTGTTGAATATGATGTGCTAGGTGTGATTAGGCTTGGAATTAATGTGATCTTGCAAGGTTAAAAGTGTATGTTCAATCCTAAAATACTCCAAATCACATATACTTTTAATTAACACACAAGCTTTGTTCATTTTTGTCATCAAACAAAAAGTGAAGTACTCAAAGCTTTATTATGTTCCTTACTAGGAACTTCAAGCAATTCTAAAAAGGCCATATATATTCTAAGGAGAGCATTATGATAATAATAAAGTATCATGAAGGCTTGGACATATTCAAGATAAGGAGCTTTCAAAGTTTCTTGCCACATAAGCAATGTGAATGAGGCTAAATCATTTGATGCTATAGATAGTATCATTTAGACTCACATGGTATAAAACATATATTGAGAATAAGACAAAAATGTGCAAAGCTAATTAGCATTCTCATGCCCCAATCATTTTTTTGAATGACTTAAGATTAAGAAGACATATGGTGTTGAGAGGATGTGTTCTTTTACACATGCATCTATCCTTTGGAGAATGCAAAAAAGTTGCAAAATTGTTAATTGCCCAACGCTTAGACCAAACACATTGACTAATTGCATGCTATATTCTCTTAGCATATGTTTTCATAGGCGGTGGAATGTCTTGAAGCTACACATTTAAGAGGGGAAAAGAGAAACATATTGTAAAAGGGATATGTCAAAATAATAATAAAATTGTGAGTCTTAGTTCCCCTTACTTTCAGTCTACTTTATAAGCACATCATCTTACTTCCCTTGGGTTTGTTTAGGTGAATAAGCACATCGTCTTAGTTTCCTTAGTTTCGTCTAGCCCTATAATCACATCCATTGAATGCCGAACCATGCATGAATAGAAAAAGATATAGGATCAGGACATCATCATCATGTGCAATACTTAGATACTTGATATGAGAGAGAGAGAGAGAGAGAGAGAGAGAGAGAGAGAGAGAGAGAGAGAGAGAGAGAGAGAGAGAGAGAGAGAGAGAGAGAGAGAGAGCTTGTATACAAGAGTATTGTTACTTTGATTTGCAATGAATTTAGAGACTATAGAACTTGTGTAAAGCACCAAGGAATTACAATGTACAATCTCCTCTGTTTTTGTAATGTGCATCATATTAAGATACAAGTAAGTAAATAGTTACCACATCAAAAGATGTGGTGAGGCTCATGCCTCACATTCAACTTTCTATGAAACAACCTAAATATTCAAATTTTGAGCTTTCAACGTCACCACCTCTTGTTTGAATTTCCTAAGACTACAATCAGGCTTTTGCGCAAATTGCATTCTAAAGATTATGACATTCTTGTTAGACCAAACAAACCTCAAGGCAATGGCACATAATAGACTCATAAGGTGCTAGGTGTTGTTATCCATTTTAGTTTGGTCACCGAAAAGGGCAATTGTAGCACTGAAAGTGTCAAGTAAGTTCACTTCTTTAAGCCACCTCTTGATGGTCCTCCACAATGTAGCAACATGAATGCATTTCCAAAACATATGCATTCCCCCGTCCTTAGCGCAACCACAAAAGGGACATAACTTTGGTTCTCTTGGAGAGCCTAGCCCTTGGAGGCAACTGCTTCAATATAGTCTACCATCTCAAAACATTATATCTAAAAGTTGGCGTCCCCTTCCAAAGCCCCATTGAATCTTTTTTTCTAGTGGGAATCCTTGCCAACCGTTGGAAAATTTTTTCCCATTTGGATTGAATGTTCATCAATAGAGTAGGGGAGGTGGGTCGATAGTCGTGTTGTGAGCTATAATACCAAAGATGCTTGCCTGATGGGTTAGCCAAATAATCCTTTAGAACAATGTCATCCCTCTTCACAATAGAGGTAGGCCAATCTTCTTTTCTCCAAGATAAATTTGTTGAGAGGCAAGGCAATTCATTTTCTCTTGGTCAGGTCCAGATTTGTCAGCCATCATGTCTATCTGCAACCATTGGGAATTATGAGTATCCTAAACGTATAGCCAAGTAGGTATCCCCTTCTTGTGAAGCTCCTTAGATCTTTGGGAAGTGGTGAAGTAGGGCAAACTTAGGATCAAAGGTGTAGGGAGAAAGCTAGATGCACAAAGAAGAGTCCCCAACCCTTGAATTCCTAGGACTCCATGTGGCATTACCAATCACCTTCTTCCACGAAGAAACCATAGCTTGTGCAATTTTAGATTGTGGAATCTTAATCTTAATGTGTGGACAAGCAAGAACGTCTTGCCAATCCGCATTAACCCACACCGACTCATTCCAGTGATGGAGGATGACCGTGACTACCATTGAACCTTCTTAGCCGTGACATAATTTGGGACGGAGACTTCCAAGTCATACTCTCTACACCCGCGTCTCCAAGTGCTCTATCCTCCATGAGGGTGCTCTACCCAATGGGAGCCAAAGACTTGCAATCCATGTGTGCCCATATGAAGTCCCTATAAACTTTTCCAACCTTCTCCCAGGAAGATTGACTGAAGGGCAGCATTGATGCAACATACACAACCGTTGATGCCATCATTGCTTTAATGATAGTCATCTTTCTCGAGAAGGAAAAGGGGAAACCAAACCATTTTTGCATTTTGTTCTGAGATTTATCAAAGAACCAATCAAACCACTACTTCATAGATACCCCTATACCTATTGGAGCACCTAGATATTTGACAAGCCCCCCCCAGACTCCATCGCCTTGAAGCCAAGCTCCATGACCCAATCAACCGGCTCTTTCCAAGACAAGTAAAAAAATTCAATTTTAGTTTGATTAATTTTAGAAGCAAAAAGTACAAAGAACCCAAAATAAATCTGTAACAACTTGCAGACTGAAGGCTTCTGAGCTCTAGATTGATGCATTGTCATCTACAAAGAATTGCACAGCAAATTGAGAAACATTAGGTAAAGGCAATGCTTGAATGGAGGCATCGTGAATGCATTTGTCTATCTTACGCAGCAATGTATGTGTTGTTAGGGCAAAGAGGGGGGGAGCAAGTGGGCACCCTTGTTTGATAGATCTATGAAGAGCAAAGGGGGAAGAGAAGACTCCATTTATGTTAATGGGATCAACCGCCTCCTTGAAGAGTGTGTAGCTACCTTGCTAATGTAAATTGGCCCGAAATTCATGGCCACCATTACAACCAAAATGAATGCTAGCTAACTCGATCATAAGCTTTGTCCTAGTCCATACTAATAAGAATAAAATCAACCTGATTGCTCATAGCATAACCATGGAAAAGATCAAGTTTAAGACAGCATCATGAATGCATCCACCATGTACAAAGCCATATTGTTTGGGATGAATTGCCTTAACAAACAACTGCTTCACTCTCAGAGCAAGGGCTTTAGCAAACACCTTGTAAGAGAAGTTGAAAAGAGTCAAAGGCTGCCAATTAGACACTTTACTGTGATCTTGGGCCTTACGGATTATTGGGAATATGTAGGGGATCATTGCCAACAATGAAGGCTAGATGACCCTTGATTACTTTGACTACGAAGTCTGATCATAGACCAGAGATCCCTCCTTGTCCTCAATGCATACTATGGTTTCCTTTTTCTGCTTCTCCTTCAGCCTTCAGAACTTGTTGGGTCCATCATCGAGCACTTCCCACCACATGCCTCTTAGATGTACTTTAGTAGCCTTGATAGCCTCATCCTCTTGCACCCTAATGAACTCCTCAATATCTTTTAGGCACATCTGAAGTATGTCATCGTGTGGCTAGAGAGATAAAGCAGCAAGAATATTTGATCTCGCCATACAGACCAGCTCTCGGGCTCTCCTTCTATAAGCTGCTTGGAGTTTCCCATACTCCTTAGTCGCTGTGCAGTGATTGCATTCTGGCATTTCATCCATCTGTATAATCGGGTGTGACAAAGGGATCTCTAGCCCTTTCCCACTCCCTAGCCCAGCCTGTGGACGAAGGAGCTATCCTCTAAAACGGAGACATCAAATCAGAAAGAGGTTGGACCATTTTGACTTCTAGAGGGGAGGATAATCCTAAATGCTATCAAAATGGGCAGATGATCTGAAGCAGCTATTTCTTCCATAATCTTCTATACGTCGATCCTACATTCATCCACCAAGCACCATTAGTAACATATAACCTATCAAACATGCATCCTCTTCATGTGGGACCCACATGGCATTTAAGGTTATCCTCTTTGCTCGACATCACTGCTAAGTCTTCCAATTCACATGTCATGCTGAAATGATCCCATGCATCTCTTTCTTCTAGCAACATTGATCCACTTCCATGGGAGCGGTCTCTGCATCTCATATTCCAGTCACCGCCAATGATCGCATTGGAGCCTTGAACTTGCTGAGAGAGGAATTGCCAATGTATGGTCCTTCCAACAGAACAGTTGGAGGCATACACCGAACATACTAATAATTCTTCCTGCCATACTCTGACTGAGGCTCCAGCTACAACGCTACAATCACCCCTTGCAAAGACAAAGGTAGGATTCAAATCATCCTTGACAATAGCATTGTGCCACCCTTGCCCTTATTGACCATGTCAAAGAAGGTAGCGTATCCAGAAATCATAAAAGAACAAACCTCCCAATCTAGCTTAATTTCCTACAAAGCAAGAATATGGGACTTATATCTTCTCAGCAAACCATAGATCACTTGCTTTCTCAGATCAGACCCACAACCCCTCACATTCCACGAGCAGAACTGCAGTTTTGTTGAAAGGGAGGATCACTCATTACAATGTAGATGGTTCAATCAACATCTCATGGTCTTTAATAGAAGCGAAATAATTCTGATCAACTAGTGGGTTTCTAGCGAGTTGCTTAATTGATGGCTTCATGTTGGCCTTCTTAATGTTGGTCTTGCCACCGACCACCCTGGGATCAACATTTTCTTTGTTGAACTTGCGTGCTTGTTTATTCAATTGCACCATTGAACTCTTGTTGGCATACAGAGAGGTTTTAGTATCTTGAGCGAGCGGGTTTTTCATTGATTCCTTACCTTTGAGCTTGTCCGAGGCAGGATCTTTTTGACGATCTTTCTTTTGCAAGGGGTTCTCCATATCATGCCCATCATTCTTATTTTTTTCTCCCTCAGCAATTCCACCACCCTTAGACCCTTCAGTTGGATGAGTGGAGGGAGAAGTCCTAGACTTCGAAGGACAATTGCATGCTGCAAAGTGACCATTATCTTTGCACAAATAACATGCATTAGGAAATGCTGAGGACCATGTCCATGTCTCCATTAACCTGCAACTATAAGAACTCTAGGGGTTCATTTCTCCTGTCCAAGAGAACACAAGCATGACTAGTGAACTTAAGCAGGCCCCAGACAGTAGCCAGTTTAAGGGAATACAGGACTTTACCAAGTGTGTCGACAATCGAGGCCACCTCATCAACAAGCCACAGCAACGAAGCACAGAACTCCACCTCGACCAGATACTCGTGGGAAAGGAACCCATTGGGTGAGAAGGTAGATGACTAGGCGAGGGTATGCACAAGATTACCCCTGTATCCCATTGCAAAAGCCAAATTCCAATCATGTTCAGCCCCTGAACCTAGGATTTCCATACTGCAGCAAGTCAGCTTTCCTTTGATACGTTGATTCAAACCATCTGCAGAAGTCCTCCTCCATAGGAAGTCTGCCCATTTTGAAAAATGCATTAAGAGTCTTGACATACCCTGGATGTCTAGTATTTGGGTTTTTATGAGTCTCACATAAGATTTTTTCCTTTACCTCTTGTCCTTTGGAACACAAAGGTGATCTTGGCAATACATACAGCCATTTCTTGCATGATAGTGCTTTATGTTGGTTTGTTCCTTGTTAGAACTACCACCTTGAAGTACTTTGGCCAAAAGCATTTCATATTCCTTACCTTGAGAAATGGCTTGATGCTTAGCAATACTGTTGAGGAATGCTTTTCAACTTAAGGCATTTGCCATGATATTGTCCTTTCCTAGATTATATATGATCTCAAAATCACCCTTGCAATGTTTCAATCCACCTTCTCTACCTCATGTTTAGATAAACTTGGGTGAAGATCCACTTGACTCAAGATTTTCCAGACATTCCCAATTTGGCACAATTTTTGTGTTTTATTGAGCCACTCTTAAGTTATATGGTGCTTTTAGGAGTAGCTTGTAGGGATATGTTGGATTTGGGGTTGCAAGAATGCAAGTACATAGCTAAAAGAAGAGGAAGCTTGAGAGAGCACAACTCAAAGTGTATTGAGAGGTATGCAAAGAGAAGGTTTACAAGACTAAGTATGCCCTAATGTGATTAGACATAAATATAGGGTTAGGGGGAAAAATTTTATGGTAGCGAATCTTCCTTGGGAGTGATACTATGAACAAGAGCTAGCAATCATATATAGGGAAGTGCTAAGCCCAATGGATTGGATCAATATGTAAAGGAAAGTAAGCCCAAATTTGTGTGAAAGCCTTGAACTTCTCTCACAAGGCAAAGACTTTGTAAAAAGATATGCAAGGTTGTCCTATTTTGGCACATAGGCCAAGATAATCTCTCTTGCAGTGAGTCTCTCCTTTGACATACTGATAGTGCACCTTTATGTGCTTAGTATGTGTATGGAACATTGGATTTTGTGCAACTGCTAATGTGCTCTAACACCCAAATCAACCAAAAGGTGTCTGAGCCAAATACGCTCAATCATAGCGTAAAAGTTTTCCTATAATTAGCTTCACAACCATAAGTAGCCACACTAGGTTGCTTCTTGCTCAACCATGATATGCATGAGTTGCCAAGAATGAGGCAAAAACCACTTGTGGATACACAAATGTCATAACAACCAACTAGTCAAAATCCTCATGAAGACTCAACTTCAAACTTGTCTCCAGGAGTAGCACTAGGCTTTTAGGCCTCAAGGCCAAATTTTTGCAATAATATATCCACATGCTTTGTTTGATACAAAGCAATACCTCCATCACATTGCTTGAAATAAATGCCCAAATAATGATGCAATAGCCAAAATCTAACCTGTCCGAACTAAATTCAACTCAATCTTAAAATAAGGAATATGTCTCTCATAAGGACCAATACTAAATTATTGAATTGGAGTGAGTAATCGGGACATTGCAAAGGAGATGGCTTTGAGAATCAAATAGGAGTTTCATATGAGTCATGCATATCACGTGTGTAGCTTAACAATGGATCAACCACTACTTGCAAGGATTTTATCAAGAAGTAGGCCACATAACAACTAGACACTTCTTGCACCCATGATAAATATGCTAAATATGAAAGACCCATGAATGTGGTCAAAGCTTTAGTAAACAAAAATTGAAAAGTTGTTTTGGATGAATAATCCACACTAATCCTATATAACATTAAACTAGTGGATCTACCACCTAATAAAAAAGCTATGGAAACTAAATGGGTCAAAAAAATTGGAAAAATCTCTTATGGAAAGTTATTTTTGTCAAGCAACTATGCGTGCGTGTGTGTGTGTGCGTGTGTGCGTGTGTGTGCGTGCGTGTGTGATCATTATTGTTTTGTATGTCATTGACTTACTCATCATAAGAAACATGATCGAATTTTCGTCTTCAAAATGCAACTAGAAAGAGAGCTTGACATGATTGAATTAGGGTTGCTACAATATTACCTAGAGATACAATTCAAACAATAAGATTCATCTCCAATAAATCAAGTATATCTAGGGTTTACTTATTCTTCACAATAAAGGTTTTGAAAATAGGCACAATGAAGCTACCTTATATGTATACATGCAAAAATTTTAACATTCTATATGTAGGTGACTTACTCATCACTCAAAATGAAGAGAATCGAATTTCTACCTTCAAATGCAACTACAAATAGAGTCTAATATAATTGAATTAGTGTTGTTGCAATACTACTTAGAGATACAATTCAAGAAATAGGAAGGTGCATCCATCTCCAACAAAGTTTACTCAATAGATCCAATATGGACAAAGTTTACTCACTAGATCCAATATGGACAATATTAAGCCCATGGGTACACCTATGAAGTAGAATAGCAAATTAATCAACATAAAATTTAGGAGAACCTTTTGATGTTGCTCCCTACTATGACTAATTAGTTGGGAGTCTAACATATCTTTGTAACACTAGACTAGGCATACAACATGCCACCTCTCCATATAGCAAAATCATGCAAAGCCTAGGGACAACAACCAATTGGAAGGCAGTTAAGAGAATCCTTAGGTACCTCAAGGGGGCCTCCAATTTAGGACTATTCTAACCTAACGCACTACAGATCACTTGTAAGTGTTTAATGACTTGGATTGGACTAATAACATCAACACTTGACAATGAATGAGTGGAAGTGATTTCTACTTAGGTACCCATGCATTTCATGGCTCAGTAAAAAGCAACATACATTTGCTACTCCCACATGTGAAGCAAAATACAAAGTGATATTTACATATCATAATATTTTTTTTTTTGGGAAATATTGATTGTCATTTCTCTTGAACAAAGACTCGGCCATGATTTTAAAATTGTCCAGTAATAGTTTACACCCAGATGAAGGGTGGATATAATTAAGGTTGCACCTCCCTGAGGGCAACGTTTGGAGACTCCTACACTCGAGCTAGTTTTGACCGATAATAGTTTATAGCTAGATGAAGGGGAGATATGATTAGGGTTACACCTCCCCAAGGGCAATGTTTGGAGACTTCTACACTCAAGTGAGTTTTGACTTGTCTATAGATGCATGACCTAAGTCTAGATAGGGGGTCTCATATCGAAGGTTTCCTCTTACGGTAGCCTAGAGGGGTCTCATCTAGTAAATATAATTTCATGGTTGATCCTAGCATAGAGGATGAAATCCATTGGTTTATGATGTGGGAGTGCATAGAGAGCCTAAGCTTTAGGTAGGATGAATGCTATCGAATATGGTGGACTTTTTGTACTCATGGCTCTTATGAGTGGATGTATTGATGTAAACATTTATAATATCAATAATAGCTATTTTGAAAATGAATGTTTCCATGTTTTCATGTCTGTAAATCTAATGAAGACATGAAATAAACCTTTTCATAATGGGTAATAAAAGAAGCTATTTTTAAGTATTAAACAATGTGTGTAGTATGCTATGTTTAGATAACTAAAGAATACCATGTTTACAAATGGGAAGTAGACGAACTATTTTTCTTGATGAAAGATGCTTACAGGCTAGGTGCACCTAATTAGTTGGGTGTTTTCCATCTATAGGAAAGTTTAGGACAAGAGTTGATTGATGACTTACCTAGAGCAAGTCATAGAGCCCAAGTAAGCATCATTTTAGGGACTACCAAATGCTACCTTCTATTTCAAGCAATGGATATGTTCATTCTCCAGTTGATACATTTCATGCTTTTAACATAGATTTATGTCAAAATAGATGAGGCAGGATCATATGCTTTATCTTGTTATGAGCTAGTCTATTTACTATTATGTTGTATATAGCCTCATAGCCTTATCAATTAGTAGCAGTTGTATCATAATCAATTTGAACTTCTTTTATTAATAAACTATTAAGAACATATATAAGGTCCTCATTCAAATAAACAAGGTAGGGTGCTTGATGTTGAGGGTATTTGAAAATTGCAACTAGATGCTTGCATTTCAATAATGCCCTTAGAAGCTCCAATTAGTGACCCTTGCCTTGGCCTTCAGTATCGTCAAGAAATTTCCTTTAAAAATGTATACATAATATCATGGAATGTAATAGTTTTAGATTGTCTCTCTAGTTGGAGATTATTAAGCATAATGTTTGCACGCATCTTGCTTGTGCTCTACCATTCATGGATAGTGACAAAATGACTGATGTCCAGGGTCTCTCAAAATTGCAAGTACATGTGTGCATTTTAAGAATGCTTTTAGAAGCTCCAACTACTAAACATTGCTTTGGCCTTTAGTATCATCAAGGAATTCCATTAAAAAAGTTATAGATAACATCAAGGAATATAGTAGTTTTAGATTGTCTCTCAATGGGAGTTTACTGACCTTAATACTTGTACATGTCTTTTTTGTGCTTCACCATTCATGGATAGTGATAGTACTAGTAGTAATTGATATTGTCTTTCCTTGTAGCCCATGGGAGTTTGCTTTAGAAGCTCCAACTACTAACCCTTGCCTCCATAACATTAGGGAATATAGTAGTTTTAGATTTTCTCTCAATGGGGGATTATAACCTTGATGCTTGCACACACCATTTTGTGCTCTCCTATGGATAGTAAAAGTATTAGTAGTATTTGATATTTTTTCCCTTATAGCCCATGGGAGTTTGCTTTTAGAAGCTCCAACTATTCACCCTTTCCTTGGCCTTAAATATCATTAAAAAATTTCCTTTAAAAAGTATACATAAAACTAGATAATGTAGTAGTTTTAGATTGTCTCTCAATGGGAGATTGCTAACCTTAATGCTTGCATATGCCTTTTTTGTGCTCCACCATTCATAGATAGTGATAGTATAGATATTAATTGACATTTTCTTTCCTTGTAGCACATGGAAGTTGTCTTGTAGCTTTGTCTCTCAATGGGAGATTGCTAACCTTAATGCTTGCACATGCCTTTTTTGTGCTCCACCATTCATAGATAGTGATAGTATAGATATTAATTGACATTTTCTTTCCTTATAGCACATGGAAGTTGTCTTGTAGCTTTGTAACTTCACTACTGCAATATTCTTATCCTTGTTCATGTTCTCCAGCACTACTTGTAATAAAGTATTATCCTCCTCTAGGGATGAATTCATTTACACCTTCTCTACTATCACTTATTCCTTATCTTTGTATTACTTCATGTCTTCTTCTAGCTTAGATAATTTATTTTCCTTATCTTTCAAGGCTTTTTGAAACATATTTAAATAACCTTGTGATCAATAACCAAATAAACCTTATTCACCATAACATACATGGGTAATGAATAAGCAAATTAAAAAGTGGATTTAGCTTAGTGCTAGGGTCAAATATGAATTCTTATATCTAAAATCTTATATAATCTAAAAAAGGGGTATGCAATAAATTGTTTGATACATCGTACGAGTATAAAGAGGGGGGTCATATGACTCTTGCACAAGCCGTAGATAGGGGTTTTTTTTAGGATTGTTTACTCATAAGTAACTTATCTTCTTTATGAAGAGTGAACCCCCATAGGTAATATCCCTACACAAGGAGAGATTTGCATATGCATATGTGTGAAATATGAGGCCTGAAGGGAATCACCCTTCATGGGATTGGCTTTCTACACACATCTATTAGATAGCCTTAGGAGGTTGTGTGTTTGTGGGGGTCCTAGTCTTCAGTTGCCATTGAAAGGGAGTAGTTTTCTTAAGTGGGATTGGCTTGCTAATATGTTGGGGATATTGAACTTATGCATTCAATCGTTGTTTGAGTAGATTACCATCCTTCTTGCTAGTTAGAGGCTTAGGTGGTGGGGTAGGAGTGTTGATACGAGTGTGATCTATAGAAAGGTCCCTTGAGCTATAATTATAAATAATTTGAGTGCTTGGAAACTATAGGTGAATGCATTTGTCAATATAGACAACATTGCACTAAACTTATACTTGAAAGGTCAAACCGAGAAGGAGAAATAGTCTTGGTTAGTACATTAAGCAATATTTCATTTGTGGACTCTTCTTGGTCATTAACTTGAGGATATATAGGAGATGATCAATGATTTCATTAATGAAATGAGTCCCTTGGTTTGCTAGCAAACTCAATGGAGTAGCCAAATCAAGAGACAACATTTTCCCATCTAGATTGCATTAGTACAAATATTAGATTTATATAATTTGAGAAATATGGGACTATTGTACAAAGCTTCAAAAAATATGGGGTATAATATGGGGACATAAAAAACAACAAGTACAGGGATTCCCAAAATTATACTTTAGTACAAAGAATATGGGAACTCTTTCATGTGAACAACTTATTCTTTAGTACAAAAGAATACTCTCCTATAAATTTTATGCATACATTGAGGAGTGCATGCCTGATTGGTCTATTATCATAAGGATTACAAAGGCATCTATCTAAGGTCTGAAATTTGGTTAAAATAATTCTTTACATGAACATTTAACATAAAAGTGATTTCAAAAGAACTATTCAATAAATATGGTTAAAATTTACTTATAAATTTAATATTTTATTTAATATTTTTATATTATTTAAATATTTTATGATTGATATATTGATTCTTTATTAAATTAAGTGCTTAAATATTGGCTTTCTAAATTAAAAGTTGAGTATTTAGTGTTTAATTATTAGAGATAAAATATTTAAGTTTAATATTTTCTTAGATTATTTTAATGTTCAATAGTTTAAAATTTATGTTAAGTTAAAACTTATTTTGATTGCCAGCACTGAGATTTGAAAACAATTGAGTTTGAAAATTTTAAAATTAACTCTATATTTTAAATGTTTTAAAAAAAAGCATGGGCTATAGTGACAACTCTATTGTGACAAATTTAGTCTTCAAATAGACTTGTTTAGCATGGGGAAAAACATGGGTAAATCATATTATTACTTAATTGTTTTGTACATGCATGAGACTCAGAGTACACGATTATATAGTAAATTTGTATAATTTTGATCAATAATGGTGGTCATATTGAAATTGGCTTGTTTAGTTGGAGGGTTTTCCCAAGCATTAAGGAATCTTGATTGATGATGTTAACCCCTATTCATATATAAATGATCACTCATCTTATGGGGTCACCTAGGGGTTGTATGTGAAGAATTGGCATGACACTTGGCTCCCTCCCATAATGTGTTCCTAGAGCTCATAGAGTTGGAGTTGGAAATAGGTTGGTTGGGTACCCTACCTTGTTAAGAGTCTTGTAACGTTGCTTCAATTGCTTCAATTGGCATGACACTTGGCTCCCTCCCATAATGTGTTCCTAGAGCTCATAGAGTTGGAGTTGGAAATAGGTTGGTTGGGTACCCTACCTTGTTAAGAGTCTTGTGATGTTGCTTCAATTATTTCAATCTAAGCTTTGAATATCTTCCATATGATTAGAATACTATTGACTAGGGGTTCCTAATGGAACATAATACCAATGGAGGCATCACACTAGGTTCAACATCTTGATATTTGAATTTCCTGGGCCTCACACTATGTTGCTATGATTCTAAGGTTTCTCCATGATCTTCTTCTTGAGTTGCTAGTTTAATATAGTAGGTCTTCCAAAGATATGGGACCCAATGGGGGTGAGCAGAGGTGTTGTATTGGAGAAATCTAGTGTGCTCATATCCTCCACTACTTTCTTTGGTGGTATTTTCCTACACCTACTCAACACACGGCTTGGCCTTGTTGATCAATGCTAATTGTTTCCTTAGGTCATGGTATACCACCACTTTGGTTGGTGATGCTTTCTCTTTGTGGGGTGCAATAGTGGCACTCTCTTCACTAGAAGTAGTTGCTTGTCCTTGGAGTATAGACAATCCTTCACTCTTCAATTCGATCTCAACATAATTTTCTCTCTTTTCGTATCCTTCTTGCCACAATTGCCTAAACCTACTAGTGACATTTGGCCCAAGAGTACTAGATCCCCCCTTTCTTTCCTTGTGCCCTAGTAATGGAAGTAATGGGGATGGGAATAGTATTCTCATCCTTAATCGTCCCTCCAAAAGGAGGCTACATGGTACTGATCGTTTGATTACTTTGCTAATGCTAGTTGTTTGCATACATACAAATAATTCTACGATTAATGGCATCTTTAGTCAATGTCTTTTGTTCATGTCTCCAAGGACATCTCATGTCTATGTGACCCAATTGTCCTAGAGGTCCAACAAGCAAGGGTTTCGTGAGGTTACATCATTCCTCATCCCCTCCAATGTCCCACCAACATCATGGTTGGTATTGGGAAATAGTCGACAAGGGTGTATTACTCATCTTCTATGTGTTATTTGACATAATGCACTAGAGCATCACTAAGGAGATGAGTAATAATTGGTCCTAGAAGCCAAGGGATGCTTGAGGGATTGATATTTGATGTAGGAGCTACAAGCCTTTGGTTAGTTGGAGCAAACAAAGCTGGTTATTGCTACCTTGGATATGGAAGTGCCCAATTTGGTTATTGATATGTGATTTTAGAGAAAGTTGTGAAAGCCTTCTAGAGCTCTACAATAGGCTGTGTCATGCCTAAAATACCTACAGTTGGTATAGGGTCAACTTTATCTAGAGTATTCTAACAAGAAATGGTCTTTTCTACATTGTATGCACTCTAGGGTTTTGAACATTTTCAAGAGCTCTTATTGTTACTTTATGACATCAATCATAAGAACTCTTATTGCTACTTCATAAGGTTTTGTTTATCTCTATCTTTCCTTTGCTAGGTTGGGACTCTTGATGGGATCCCATGTTTCTCTTATCCCTACTTCTCTTTCTATTGTGATCATCGATCTGAATGGTGTGTTTCAATACATTGCTTATGTTGGATCTCTTCCCTACTATAGCCTCATAGATCTTTTCATTGTGGATAACATTGATGATAGCTTAATAATTTTCTTAATAGTAGGTTTTTCAAAAATTGGGATTCTTTTGTAAACTCCTCATACCTTGGATAAATAGTCTCACACATTTTCCCTTCCCCCACATTCAACCTCAGGAAACCACTTTTGGAAGAGGTTTTTAAGTGTTAGAAAGGAGGACTTATTTGTGGCAACTATGTTTTGCCTTTATTGCCATGCAAATCCAAAGGATTGTGCATGTTTTGAGTCACCACTAAGCTTTTTAGTCTCACACACTCGCTAAAATTTCTTGATAAAGCTATAAGAAAGTCTTTTGCTCTATATTTGTCGACTAGGGGACTTTAGCTTGGTCTCTTCTCTAGGTATGTTTCCTATCCTTGGTAGCAAAGTGTAGGCTATATGTGATCCTATTTTGAGCATATCATTGTGGTCAAAGAGTTTGTGTTGAATCAGATCTATGATAGAGTCATGAGATGACCCTACCAATCTTGTGTTCAAGAACATCTATCACATGCCATCCAACTTAGCTTGGATTACATCTAGCTATTGCTACGAGGCCAAAATATGAGGTCAAGAAGTTTAATAAAAGTACTAGTACCTTAATCCTTAAGATCCATGAGATTTTTCTCCATTGCTTTAGGTAAGATTTTTGTGAAATCAAAGTGTGCGTAATCAAGTGTACTGTTATTCAGTTCCACAACCTCTTGGTTGACAAGTTTGACAACTTGATTGATCATTGTAGGGAACTAGAATGTTCTCAATGTTTGGGTCCTTTATTAGTCATTTGGGCTAGGAATCCTTCTCTATTCCAATATTGGGATCTCTAGGCCACTATGTAAGTTCATGCACTTGTAGTTTTCTAGGCTCTTATCTAGACAAATAAATCATGATAAGGTCGCAATTTATTGAGTTCTTTTCTTTTGTTTTGGCTTGTTCTTTGCTTACTCGGATGTGACATTTTGTTTCTCTTTCCAATGATATCTTTTGTTTCCTTTTAGTGTGTCTTGGTTCTTTGTGATTCAAAAATGATCAAGCAATTCTTCCTTTTAGTACATGAAGTCTATAATTGTGCATAAGATAGCTTTCCTTTGATTCAATCAATGAAGTTCTTAGATGCTCAAAAAATTTCTTACACTCATGTAAGAAAATTAGCTTAAGGTTTCAAGCACTATGTCCTTTGGTCCACCCTTGTATTATGATGCTAAGCTTGTATGTTCAAGTCTTGTAAGAGTATGAGATTGGTGATTCACACACTCAGATCCTTGATGTGACTCTATGATGGTGGCTATGGAGATTGGTGAATGAGGGAGCCTGAGATTGGTGACTCTATGATGGTGACGACCTAAGCTATGTGGATTATGGTGATGTGTGATAGTTGATAGGTGGCCTACATGTATGCTGACGAGTGAGTGTGAGTGCATATAAGGGATCTAATGCACTAACCATGTAATGATGTGTGCTAGTTGGTGGTTCTTTGTGGTTGCAAGTAGTTAGAGTGTTACTTTACGAGTGGCTATTGCAATTGTGAGTAGTCAAGTCACAATAATTATAAGGTGTTTTACCTATTTGTATGGTTGTCAATGGTGTGGGATATTTGATGCATATGAATAGTTCAATCTATGCAATAATTTTCATGTTGATGTAACTAGCCAATGCTTGCACGCCTATGTGCATGGAAATAGTCAATGATGATGGTTCTAACCAAACAAATCAACCTAGAATGATTGCGAGTTGTAGGGAGCATGTTGGATTAATACTTGCAAGTGCAAATTATGTGTATAGATTGCTTCAATTAAATACATGTGAACTCAAAAAGCATATAATAAATCATAAAAAATAGAGAAAAACATAGATAGTAATAAAAGGTTTGGGATGCTTTGATTACATGCAAGATGTCACACAAACACACCCATGTTGGTTGCAATTCACATTAGCAACCTCTCCTTGCTCTCTAACAGGCTCCTCCTCTCTCACAATGGCTACAATAGACTTCCACTAGTCCCTAAAAACGTTTTTTCCAATTGCATGGGCAAGTTTTGCCCAGTGGCAGCCTTCTAATCCTAGTTTTCAGCATAATCCAACTTATTACATTCATTTTCCAATTGCATGGGCAAGTTTTGCCAGTGGCAGCCTTCTAATCCTAGTTTTCAGCATAATCCAACTTATTACATTCATTTTCATAATATTAATTCTAAAAAATAATTTTGTAATTATTCTAGTGCCAAAAAAATAATTTCACAAACCAATAATTGAATTGGATAGGCCTATTTGTCTTCCAAGTATCCATGAGCAATTATTGATACTTAGACTAGCATGCATTAATTAATTAATGCCTAGTTTGTAATGTTATTGTTTCCAAGTATCCATGAGCAATTATTGATACTTAGACTAGCATGCATTAATTAATTAATGCCTAGTTTGTAATGTTATTGTTGAGTTAGTTGCCACACATACAAAGGATGAATCCATTAAAAAAGTAGAGAGAGAGCCATAAGTGATGCATTTAATTGAAGCAATGGTCCATAGTGGCCCACATGCAAGATGGAAGAGAGAGAGAATCTAGGGAGAGATTAATAAAGCTTTATTGTGCAAATTGTGTATATAGATTGCTCTAATTTAATATTTATGAACTCATAAATATTATTGTAACTCTAAGAAAAAAAGAAAAAATAGATAATAAAAAAATATTTGGGATGCTTTGATTGCATGGAAGGGGGGAGAGAGAGACACACACACACAAACAGAGAGAGAGAGATATGTGTGTGTGTGTGTGTGTGTGTGTGTGTGTGTGTGTGTGTGCTCATAGCGTGCCACTTAACATCCACACTTCATGTGGCAAAGATTGAGTATCACTTAATATCAGCAAGCTTCAATGATGAGTTGCAAAATTTCAAATATAAGCTATCATTATTTCCAGGATAGTACTGACTGTTGGAAATTCATCCAGATCTGCACTCCATTGCTTCATTATCATGCCTAGGTGTTTGTATAGAATCTCAAGTCCATTAATAAGCATCCAAGACATCAAGTATGACATTTGTCAAGCATTGAATACTGGAAAAAATTTATCTATAGGTGAAGAAAAACAAGCACAGACATCCTGGCATCACGTTGCTTGTTGGTTATGTTTTTTACTACAACACAATGATTTGAGTGATCTTGTCATTTGGCAGTTGATATACCACACATAGGCTGCATATACAAAGCACCAAAGCTACCCATTCTTGTTAGTTGAGTGCAGGCACAATCTTCTTCCTATTCACGCTCAATTTCAAGAGCTAGAGGTGACTACTTCTTCCTATTGTAAGTGATGAGAATTACCAAGCATTCCTCAATCCCAATCATACCTTGCACAAAGAGCACAACACTACCAAGATGTTGAACAACATAGATTTGCAATATCACAACTATAATGTTGTCCAAATAGGGAAAAAATTTGGTGCAAAGCTTCTCCAGAGAACGTTTTTTATGCAACCTATGTTCTTTTGTCAATGCTCATTCAAAATGAGCTCTTTCATGTGACATTTCACCCAGTTAAACAGCCTCAATAAGCTTCACCAAGCATAAAACCTCAACACTCTCTGATACTCATCTTTTCTTGAGCTATGGGGGTAGTAGCACTTTCTTCTCCCTTTGTAGACCACTTCGTAGGTCATTATTTCCCAACTCTTGCCATAGCCAAGCTCACACACTAACATGGCTCTAATACCAAGTTCAAAGATAGAGAGAGAGAGAGAGAGAGAGAGAGAGAGAGAGAGAGAGAGAGAGAGAGAGAGAGAGAGAGAGAGAGAGAGAGAGAGAGAGAGAGAGAGAGAGAGAGAGAGAGAGAGAGAGAGAGAGAGAGAGAGAGAGAGAGAGAGAGAGAGAGAGAGAGAGAGAGAGAGAGAGAGATTTCATAACACAGAGCAAGTAGCTCTTGTATTATCTCTTTCTTCTTATTCAGAGATAGTCACACAAGCTTTCCAAGTAGCCTAGAGAGAGAGAGAGAGAGAGAGAGAGAGAGAGAGAGAGAGAGAGAGAGAGAGATTTCATAACACAGAGCAAGCAGCTCTTGTATTATCTCTTTCTTCTTATTCAGAGATAGTCACACAAGCTTTCCAAGTAGCCTAGAGAGAGAGAGAGAGAGAGAGAGAGAGAGAGAGAGAGAGAGAGAGAGAGAGAGAGAGAGAGAGAGAGAGAGAGAGAGAGAGAGAGAGAGAGAGAGAGAGAGAGAGAGAGAGAGAGAGAGAGAGAGAGAGAGAGAGAAAGTTATATTAACGTCTTCTAAAGACCAAAACTGGCCTATGAGACAAACTGTGATACAAATGATGAGGTCCAGCTATCCAAAATAAAAGTGCTGAATGAAAAGCTAAAAACTGGAAACTGAAAATACGGTGCTGTGAGTGTGATAAGTGTCGTGTATGTGTATGTGCGTATGTAGCTCTGGTACTCCAGATAATGGCTAGAAAAGGGGAACAAATGTCGGCTGTGATAGGGGAACAACTGTCGGCTGTGATAAAGTGGTGCGATGCGTATATGTAACAGATGCAGGGAGATATACTATCCTAGGATGTAGCAGCAGTCGTCAAAGTCGCTAATAGCAGGTGATTCCTCCTGGATGCAGGATGTGGTACATCGGCGGTGGAGAAAGAGCAAACTGGAGATCTGAGATCCAATGTGTCGAGTGTCGTCGGATCTCAGTCTACTGTCGATGTAGATCAAGAATCCTCCGGATCTCCTGTCGGTGTGGCTGTGGGGTCCGAAACCCACGGATCCTCATGCGGCATCGGGTACGTTGGTCCTCAGCCTGCTGTAGTGTGAGCCCGGAGGTCTGGTTGGAGGCTGGTACAGTAGCTCTCACTCTGTCTGTCTGAAAGAACTGTGTAATAGTCGTCTGGGTGGGCCCCTCTCTGACTGGGACCCGCTGTGTGCTCTGCTCTCTGATGTGCCATGCCTCTCCTAGAAAACGGCCAAATGATCTCTGATCCATATCAGTCATACATCGCTGAAGTGAGCTGCTCAATGTGTATCTAGATCTCAACTCTGAGTATGCCGGGCATCTGAGAACAAAATGCTCCTCACTCTCCACCTCTGATCTGCAAAGGGGGCATATCCTCTCCTCCCGTGGGATGCCACTGGCTCTGCCACTCTCAATCATAAGCTAATGTGATGATACCCTGAGCTATCCAATAAGAACTCTCAATCGATGTGGCATATAGATCTGCATATATCTCGGAATCTCTATGAATCCCTGCTCTGATATGCTCAAGAACTGTGTATAATAATGTGCCATCTTCGATGGTAGTGGCTGTGCAGGGCTGACCCATGTCCTCTGTATATAAATATGCCATATCTCCTGTCTGATGACTCTGTTCCTCTCAGAGAGAGAGAGGGTGTAAGTGGGAGCCTGAGTATCATATAGAAGAGGTGGGAGTCTATCAATGTCCAGCCCATGTCTGTCAAACCAAGCTCTAGTCTGTGCATACCATGATGTGGTATCCCCCGCTCGAGCCATCTCCTGAGATGCCATATATGCTCTGTATGCAATACGATCTCTGTCCATATCCTGAAATCTGTGTAGGAAGCAAACTGTCTGAAATAATGCCTCGACTAGCATGGAGAGAGAGAGAGAGAGAGAGAGAGAGAGAGAGAGAGAGAGAGAGAGAGAGAGAGAGAGAGAGAGAGAGAGAGAGAGAGAGAGAGAGAGAGAGAGAGAGAGAGAGAGAGAGAGAGAGAGAGAGAGAGAGAGAGAGAGAGAGAGAGAGAGAGAGAGAGAGAGAGAGAGAGAGACTTATCCAATCTTTAGATTCACCTTATAAGATCTAGTGCAACCTACACTCTATTCCAAAGTCAAAGTAGTGAAACCTTATAAGGTCTAGTGAAACCTAAACTGTATTTCAAAATCAAAGTAATGAAAGGCAAAAAATTAGGGTCATCATGAAGTTAAGTAGCTTTCTTATACATGAGGAGTAAGAGATGAAGATTAGATGGTTTGGAGTAAGAATATGAGCTAACTAGGCAAGAGATAGTTGAGACATAGCTATATTGAGATCATCATTTAAGAGCCTTTTTTCTAAAAACTGAAACCACTTAAGTCAGATGCATGACTACACTCATCAAGGTATACCTTTAGTGACAAGCCACGAGGATGTGGAACCTAAATACCATGATTAGTGCATGCATAAGGATCACCTTGTGTCTTTGTGTGCCAAGTGAGATTGGGACACCTACATAAAGCAGAAAGCATAAGTTGTAAACTACTAAAGTCAAATGCATGACTATACTAATTATGGTGTTCCTTCAATGCCAAGCCATGAGGATATGGGACCCAAATACCATGCTTACTGCATGCATAAGGAAAGCCCTATATCTTTGTGTGCCAAGCAAGACTAGGACATCGACATAAAGTGAAAATTATAAGCTACAAACCACTTAATTTAGATGCATGCTAATCATGGTGTCCCTTCAGTGCTAAGCCACGAGGACGTGAGACCCAGACACCATGCTTAGTGCATGCATAAGGAAAGCCTTGTATCTTTTTGTGCCAAGTGAGCTTGGGACATTGAACACAAAGTAGAAAGCACAAGCTATAAACCACTTAAGTCAAACACATGACTATACTAATCATTGCGTCACTTCAATGCCAAGCTACAAGGACATGCGATCTAGACACCATGCTTAGTGCAGACATAAGGAAGGCCTTATATCTTTGTGTACCAAGTGAGCCTAGGATATTGACACAAAGCAGAAAGTACAAGCCTACAAACCACTTAAGTCAAATACACGACTGCATTAATCATGGCATCCCTTCAGTAGTGCCAAGCCAAGAGGATGTGGAACCCTGACACCATGCTTAATGTAGACATAAGGAAAGTCTTATATCTTTGTGTGCCAAGTGCACTTGGGACATCGAAACAAAGCAAAAAGTACATGCTACAAAGCACTCGTTAGATGCATAACTATACTAAACCGTGGTGCCCCTTTAGTTCCAAGGCACGAGAATATATAGTAGTAAAGCTCCATGGTGTCCCTTCTTCGTGCTTAGAACTCATTTGATATAGTCATAAAGCTCCAAATGGGAAGCTTGATGTTTCATTACCGCTCATATTACAAGGCCTTTTCCTAAGCAAGTAGCTGCTTAGAACTCATTCTCCATGGTTCACATACATGCTTAAGAGCTAGCTCCATGGGATTATACATATTTTTTTATAATTTTGCTGTTGACTTAAGATTACATATATGATTGTACTAAACTTGGTATCCTTGAATCCCAAATCTATAAGACTTAGGACATAAATACTAAGCTTTGTACAAGCATTAGATACTTATAGTAAATCTTGATATCCCTTAGTGCCAAATTTATAAGATTTGGAACATAGATAGTAAGATTAACACAAGCGTAGTAACATTGAATCTTGGTATCCCTCTATGCCAAGATGAAATTGGGATCTAGATACTAAGCTCAATCTATTTCATTTCTAAATCTTTTATTGAAATACTTATGTTACATTATTGCATTATGACTAATATAGTGTGTTTTACAATTGCATTAAATCTTGACATTAAATTTGGACTTCAATTTGGACATTAATTTATATATATTAATACCATTGTACTTAAATTTGGACATGTGTCTCAAGTTGCTAAGAAATCTACCATTATTCTAGCCGAAGTACAAAGTTTAATAACACATTCCATTTTGAATGGATTTATAATTCAAACTATGTCAAATACTCATGTTACATACTATAAGCATTAAACCTTCTTTATTCATGGTGGACAAACTACCAAGCGAAAACTAGCCTTTGGTAAATGTTAAATTTATCAACATTCGATTGAAGTTTGCAATGTTGGTTTTGTATAGCAATGGGTCTAGAGTCAGCTATCTAAAACCACTTTCACTCGATTATAATCTTCAATTGTACCATATAAATAATGGTCACTACTTCTAGAGTTTTTTTCTCCATAATGAGCCTTTTAAGGGTTCATTAAGTATTGAGAACTTCCAAATTCCTCATAGTCTACCCCGCTTACAAAGATCCAAGTTTTCTTCTCCATAATGAGCCTTTTAAGGGTTCATTAAGTATTGAGAACTTCCAAATTCCTCATAGTCTACCCTGTTTACAAAGATCCAAGTTACACATTCTAAGCTTAATCTTATGTCTAATATCTATCTTGATCACTTACTTTCAGTCTCTTGCTCTAAGTTTTTGTTAAGAAAGTCCCAGAACTATACCTTATGTTTTGAAACTTAAGAAAGCCCCATTTTTGTGCTACATTTGAGGGCTCCACTCTCCTAAATATGTAATCAAATACATGCACCAAGTATATGTATGTCAAATGTATGTAATAAAAAGTTTAACTAATGCATATGCTATTCTATGATAAGGAGCACCTTCTTGCAGAGCAGGAGCTGATGGACATGTGGGGGGAGGCGAGGTGAGTAAGCAAGGCTGCCCCCTCTCCTCCGCTGTTCCTCTGGTTTCTCCTCATCTTGTGGGGCCTACTACAGCTCCTCCTACAATGGCATATGGCTCCTTCTACTATGCGGACCTCCCCTAGTCATGCTACACAAAGCCTCATTGCGGCTCCGCTTATCCTCCATGTCATGGTGACAATATGAAGGGGTGGGGGAGGAAGCTTGAGCCTTGAGAGAGGTCGTACATGGAGTTAAGTGGGCAGCAAGACACAAAGGCATGGGGGACCTAAGGCGGATATATATATATATATATATATATATATATATATATATATATATATATATATATAGAGAGAGAGAGAGAGGCTATAAAAAATCTTCTAATTAAGGCAAAAGTTTCTTTATTATTCATGCCTTAACACTTACAATGTGTGCCAACAACAAATGTCAGTAATTGTGGTTGTATATGTGCCTTAAAACTTACAATATGTGACAACAATAGGTTGTAGTAATTGTGCTCGATGTGTGCCATCTCCATGGCCTTCCTTGCACAACATCCTCATGTTCCATTGTCTACCCCAATCCAAGGAATTTTAACCTCGATGTGCGCATTGACACAAGCAAGTAATTGAACTAGTTTAGAGTTTTGAGAAAATCACATTGAAATATTTATTTTCTTGATCATCTTCCTTCAGAACCATGGTTGGAGGAAAATCATATTCCTTCACCCTAGGAGAATTTTGGTCCCAACATCCTTT
This sequence comes from Lygodium microphyllum, assembly GCF_053477565.2. Lineage (NCBI taxonomy): Eukaryota > Viridiplantae > Streptophyta > Polypodiopsida > Schizaeales > Lygodiaceae > Lygodium > Lygodium microphyllum. The sequence continues at coordinate 757,252 of NC_141136.1, forward strand.
GGATTTGGAAGAACATGGACTTGTGCATCTAGTAATTGTTTGAGTACATTGCATCCTTATTGCTAGTTGGGGGCTTAGGTGGTGGAGTAGGAGTGCTGATTTGAGCGTGTCCTCCTACAGCGAGGGAATTTTAGTGTTTGAGTAGATTTCCATCCTTCTTGCCGATTGGAGGTTTAGGTGGTGGGGTAGGAATGTTGATCTGAGTGTGCCCTATAACAAGTTCCTTGAGCTAAAACTAGAAATAAGTTTAGTGCATGGAGACTATAAACTGAATGCATTTGTGAACATAATCAACATTGCACTTGATACTCCAAAGGTCACCCTAGGAGAATTTTGGTCCCAACATCCTTTGGATTTGGAAGAACGTGGACTTTTGCATCTAGGGATTATTTGAATACATTGCCATCCTTCTTGCTAGTTGGAGGCTTAGGTGGTGGGGTAGGAGTGCATTGCACTGAACTTGATACTCGAAAGGTCACACTAGGAGAACTTTGGTCCCAATGTCCTTTCGATTTGGAAGAACATGGACTTGTGCATCTAGCAATTTTTTGAGTACATTGCCATCCTTCTTGCCAGTTGGAGGCTTAGTTGGTGGGATAGGAGTGCTGATTTGAGTGTGCCCTATAGCGAGGGGAATTTTAGTGGGTGGAAACTATATATGAATGCATTTTTCAACATAGTCGATAGTGCATTGAACTGGATACTCGGGTCACCCTAGGAGAACTTTGGTCCCAGCATCCTCTAAATTGGAAGGGCATAAAAGAGGAGAGGGATGATCTTGGTCTCCACTGTGATCATGACCTTGCATTTCCCTAGCAAGGAGTAAGGTCCATGTCCATATGGATTTAATTTAATGTTGGTGGGAGTCAATGATAATTGAAATTTTTTATTTCTAAAAGTAATAAGGCAAAGTATTGAGCTTTGAACCTACATATATCAAAACATCAGAAACAATTCCCTTTACTATAGTCAACCCCACTTAAAGATAGGTAAAAGTAATGAGAGGCTCATCCTCAAAGTCCAAATTTGTGAGGGCAACAACCCTAACTTTGAAATAAGACCTTGTTTTGGAGGTACCTAGCTAAGATAATGATTAAGGTTTGCCTCACGTTCCAATAGTTCATACCAAGTCTTTTCCACCACCATGATAATACTAATCAGAACACTATATTAGGGAGTTTGGGAATTTTGATATACTTTGGGAATTTATAGGATGGTCAATATTTGGTCACATGGTCAAATTGTTACCCCCTTCCTCGAATGTGAAACTTTTTCTAGATATTATATAGATTATAGTACCGAGTTCCATCTTCAAAAAACGGATTAAGATTTAGCCACATGATCAAATATTTATTTCTAATTTGAGAGTGGAACTTGGGAGATTCTTGAATTCTCTAATATAGTGGCTGATGAAATCAACTCCTTTATGGAGGGGTTTCACGTAGGTAGTGCCTTGGAGGATAATACTTTTTATATGCCTCCCATTACACATGCTTATCAAAGGATCTCTATTACACATGCTTATAAAGCTATGCTTTTCATCATGTATTTTCAGTAAGGAGGGCATGTGTAGCAGCCAAGAGGTGGGTCTCTATCAATCATTCTAGTCTAGCTAGGCATTTAATTCAAGCTTTGGTATGTTCATAGTGTTCATGCATTGCAATGCAAAGACTAGGGATAAGAAATTCAATAATATTAATAGCATCAATTCCATATGTGAGCCTAAAAGATGTTTGCATGCAACTATCTTTGTAGAAATAGGCCCATAAAGTTTCCATGATCTTGTTATCTTAGTCTAATCGAGAAGGAGAAATAGTCTTGGTTAATACATCAAGCAAGATTTTATTTGTGGACTCTTCTTGGCCATTAACTTAAGGATAGTAAAGAGAATATTTCTTGTGTAGGACCATGAAGATACATAGGAGATACTCAATGACAACATTAATGAAATGAGTCCCTTAGTTGCTGACAATCTTAATGGGGTAGCCAAATCAAGAGATATATTTGCTCCCATCTAGGTTATATTAATGAAATGAGTCCCTTGCTTGTTCCTCACAATCTCAATGGGGTACCAAATCAAGAGATGACTTTGCTCCCATCTAGGTTGCATTAATACAAATATGAGATTTGTATAATTTGGGAAATATGGGACTATTTTACAAAGGCTTCCAAAAATACGAGGTATAATAGGGGGACATCAACATGTATGGGGGTTACTGGATTGAATTAAATAGTTGATTAATGAGAGACTTCTTTGGTGCGCAGATCGGTCGTTGTATGCTCACGTAGTGAATCCCGGAAGGTCCCCAAGAACAATGAACTCTACTTTTTGCACAAGTTACAAGGTAAAAAGCATGAACGACAAGAGCAAGAGACCAATTGGGTGCAATCTCCCCCCATGCCTTGTGTGAGCGCTTCACAAAGCATGTATTTTATGTATATTTCATCTTCATGCTCAATAATAGCCCAATTTACAAAAATATATCAAGCTTTTAGCTTTTGAGTTTGCTTTTACAAAAATAGAAATAAAGCTAATGGACGGTGCCCAAAGAGTCTGGCACGCCCAATACAATGTCCAAATAGAAATAACATATCCGTGCGCATAGGCGCATACAAAATAATAATAAATAATCGATGCCTCAATAGACATGACAAAATATAGGCATGGCGGCTATCAAAATATAATCCATAGATCGAATACTCGCTAAACTCCAATGCTTTCCTCCGCCACTGCTGCTATCTCTACACATCAACTGAAGCATTCACAATCGTTAGTAAAATAATACAATTAAACCGACAAAAGTGAATACCTAGCAGTCTTCAGCTACATAAATAAATCAACTGGTTAGAAATAAATCCTAACCTTAATTTATTACGAGTGCGCACTCTAAACTCATAAACGTTTATTAATTTAATATGTATTTTGCAAAATCACCCGCTATGGAATCACCCACGTACACACTAAATTAATGAAATACCCGAAAAGGACAGGCGTCCCCATCAGCTTCTCGCACAAAGAATCCACTTTGTGTATGAGCCCCGGTCATCAAAGTTTACGGAATCCACCGTAAAACCTCACGGAATCCACCGTGGCACGGAATCCACCGTGAAATATGCCTCCTGGCATCATACCCCCGGGGTGGGATAGCAATTGACCTCAATTGCTATTAGCTCAATGTGGAGCTAACAGAGTGGGGAAAGCATTTAAGTCTCTAGCGTGCATCCATTGTGCTTCTTCTACAGGATGGTTCTTAAATTTAACTAGATATCTAGAATACCTTCGGCCAGTTCTAGTGGTCATAAAGTCAGTGTCTATAATAGCTTCTGGTTCAAGTATTTCAGTCTCTTCCTCTAATAAAGGTGGGTTTTCATAAACAGGGTGTACCAGTAATTGGCCTCTAAATGGTCTCAATAAACTAATGTGAAATGTATTGTGAATTTTCCAATGAGATGGTAATTCTAACTTGAATGCATTGTCATTAATTTTATGAATGATTCTGAATGGTCCATAGAATCTAGGAGCTAATTTGACAACTGGATGTCTATCTACACTTTGCAGTCTACGTTTTTCTATTCTCAGCCAAACATAATCATCAACTTTGAAATTCATGGCTTGTCTTTTCTTGTTGGCTTGTTTGGTATATGATTGCTGGGCTTTAGCAATCATATCTTTAATTTCATCAAATATACTGTTATGCATACTAGCAATATCATAAGCACTCTGAATTCTATTAGACAAAGATGCAACAGGTGTAGATAATCTATATCCATAAATGACTTCAAACGGTGCTTTCTTTGTAGATGTGTGCGGTGTATTGTTATATGCAAACTATAATAAATGCAAATGAATGTCCCATGTCTGAGGTTTAGAGATAGTATATGCACGTAAAAGATCTAGAATGGTGCTGTTTGTGGCTTCTGTTTGTCCATTAGTTTCTGGATGAAATGCAGATGAGAAATCAATCTTTGTGCCTAGATTAGCAAATAGAGTAATCCAAAAGTTGTTACAAAATCTAGAATCACGATCTGAAATAATAACTTTTGGCAATCCATGGTTAGTAAAAACAGTTTTCAAAAACATTTGTGCGGCTTGTGATGCTGTTAAAGTTTTCTTACATGGTATGAAATATGCTTGTTTACTAAATCTATCTACAACTGTCCAAATCATATCATGGTTAGATTTAGTATTTGGTAAACCAGTAATGAAATCCATAGAAATTTGTTCCCAAGGTTTAGATGAAATAGACAAAGGCATAAGTAATCCATACTGTTTACCATGATGTCTATTAACTCTTTGACAAATCAAACATTCAGAAACAAAGTTAGATACATCAGCATCCATATGCGGCCAATAAAAATCTTCAGTTAACATACGTAAGGTAGATATGATACCTCTATGACCTTGATATGGGGGACAATGAATTTCATTCAAAACAAAAGATCGGAATGGAATAGTAACACACAATCTCTTTTCATAAAACATAAATCCATCATTATATGACAATGAATCAACAGGAATGAAATTATTTTGAACTAATTTATTCCAATCAGAATGAAAAGTAATATCCTGGTGATATGTATCTTTCATAGCAATCAAAGAATCAAAAGATATGACAAAAATATTATGAATTGCAGGTCTTCTACTCAATGCATCAGCTACTACATTTTCTTTTCCGGGTTGGTATTGAATGATAGGATGAAAACTTTGAATAAAGGAAGCCCATTTGATATGACGGTCAGAGATTTGAGGTTGGCTAAGTAAATGTCTAATACTTTGCTGATCGGTCTTTATCATAAATTCTGAACCCATTAAGTAGTGTTTCCACTATCTTAATGCTTGTACAACTGCTAATAGTTCTTTGTCATATGTGGAATATTTCAGCTCAGAAGGTTTCAGCTTACAACTAGAATATGCTATAGTATGATTGTCTTGCATAAGTACGGCTCCTATTCCTGATCCACTAGCATCGGTCACTACTAGAAAGAATGGTATATTAAAGTCAGGCAACTGTACAACAGGGGCATGGTTAATGCATGTTTCAGTAAGTCAAAGGATTTCTGTTGATTTTCGGTCCATTGACAAACAATTCCTTTCTTGAGAAGTTTGGTTAATGGTAAAGCAAGTGATGAAAAATTACGTACAAACTTCCTATAGAAACTAGCAAGACCAAGGAATGAGCGTAATTCATGCACGTTTTTAGGAACATGCCAATTCAATATTGCATCAATTTTCTTAGGATCAACTTTAATTCCATCAAATGATACAATATGACCTAAATACTCAATTTCTGTCTTAAAGAATTCACTCTTTTCAGGATTTGCATACAGTTGATTTTCTTTCAATAACTGAAAAACCAATGACAAATGCTCATAATGTTCTTTCTCATTTTGACTAAACACCAAAATATCATCAAAGAAAACAATTACAAAATACTGATATTTCAAAAAGATACGGTTCATCATTCTACTAAAGGTAGCAGGTGCATTAGTCAATCCAAATGGCATGACCAAAAATTCATAATGACCAAACTGTGTTCTAAATGCAGTCTTGAATATGTCAGACTTATCTAGCCTCACCTGATGATAACCAGACTTAAGGTCAATTTTACTAAATATAATAGATCCTTGCAGTTTGTCCATAAGGTCATCAACTCTAGGAATAGGATACCTATTCTTTACAGTGACCTTATTTAAAGCTCGATAGTCAACGCACATACGATAGGTATTATTCTTTTTCTTGACTAACAATACAGGTGCACCGAATGGAGAACTGCTAGATCGAATCAAACCTCTATTTAGTAATTCCTCAACTTGACTTTGGATTTCTTTTTGCTCTATCTGGTTATGCCTATATGGTGCTTTGCAAGGTGGTTATGTGGTAGGGATCAAATCTATCTTATGGTCTTCTGGACGTGAAGGAGGTAAACCTGGTGGTAGGTCTTCTACAAAATAGTCCTTAAAATATGCAAGAAATTCCTTATGCCTAGGGTGCATATGATTTTCCTTTACTTGCAATTCATTCACCCAAATGAGATAGGATTTACTACTCTTGCGTAATGCACGTTTAGCTTGAGTATGCGAAAGCAGTGGAAAAACATTAGATGCATGCATACCATATAATGTAATAGATTTTCCTTGAAAATTAATATTCATTGTGTGTGTGGAATAATCTATATCTGGGTTATGCTGGTGTCGCCAAAGGCATACCTAAAATAATGTCACTGGACTGTAATGGAACAACTAAGAAATTTCGTCTTTCAGTGTATGAACCAATTTGAATCTCTAAGTCTTGCACTTCCTGTGTACCATTATACCTAGTGCCTAAAAATGCAGCTTTTATGCGATAATGCGTAGGTACAGTATGTAATTTCAATTCTTTTACCAATTTTGCTGAAATGAAATCATGAGTACTACCGTCATCATGCAAAATAGTCTTTTCCTTTCCATGCACCAAACATTTCATAGTCAATAAAGAATGTGGAGTAGGCATACCTGGTAAAGTATTGGAAGTAGTAGTAGTGTCGTTCTCATCTTCAGTGAAATCAGGCATATCTTCATGTTCGTCTTCGTCCATGGCTCCAAGGTAGTTGATATGAGCTGGTGGCTTCTTTGAATGACAATTTGCTGCTAGATGTCCAGGCTGGTGGCATTTATAGCATACTATTGGCTTGGCTTTGGTTACATTGTTTGCAATGGCAGGAAGTCTAGGTACATTTGGATTTGGCTGTGGAATAGGCTTAGGGTTTTGATTGACATTGGATGGTAATGCAGGTGGTTTTGCCCAATTTTTGCGAAAAGATGATGAAGAGAAACGACCTGGATTAAATCTTCTAAAATTGGAATTGAATTGTTTAGATCCATAATTACCATTGGCTTGGAATTGTTGTGGTCGTCTGTCTCTACCGCGTAGCTTATCTTCAGTGTCGTGAGCTAGTGAAATGGCGTCTTCAAGGGTAGCAGGCTTGAACATGTTAACTTCAGCGTAGTAATGTCCAAGAAGTCCAGACATATACTTCCGCTTATGTGTCGTCTCTGGTACGTCTTCAAGCATGCGTAGCTGGAGGAGTGCATTCCAAAAACGCTCTGTATACTGAGGTATAGGCTCACGATCCCGTTGTTGGAGTAGATCCCATTGCTTGATAGCTTTCTCATGAAATTGCGGGTGGAAGGAAATTCTGCATGAACTTCTTCTTGAAATCTTCCCAAGTAGCAGGACATTCTATGCTCTTGCGTACTACAGTCCACCAAAGTGATGCTCTGTCTACCAAATGATTAGTAACACACTTGATTTTATCTTTTTCTCCATAGGTTTCCTCATGGAAATAGTCATCAAACTGACTAATGAATGCTAGAACAGTCTTTCCTTGTCGTATGCCATTGAAAGTACAAAATTTGAAACTTCATTTACTTATCTTTGATTCCTTGCGAATGGTTTGAGCTTCAAGAGTGGCGTCGATGGTACTTCGAATCAAATCTTCAGCTTGAGGTTCTTCTTTGTCGGTAGACGCTCTTTGTAATTTTGCCAATTGCGCTTGCAATGCTTGCCTAGCCTTTCGTTCTTCTTCCAATTGCATCATGATTAAGTCCAGCTTTTGCTCCATCGTAGGCTCAGGTAGGTCGTCTTCAGCCATAAGATCATCCATATGTGGTTCCATCATCCTGTAAAACTCAAAAGACCTTTCTCACTCAAAATCAGGTTAGCGGGATGAGCGTAGCTCAAATTCGGGGTTACAAGGCTTATGTGTTTTTGGGTATTTCTTTCTTAATCTTCAGAAAATCTGCAATTTTTCCTTCTTCGTATGCTGAAAATGCTTCAGCAAACCTGTGTATGGGTAGAATACCTTCCAATGAACAACTTTGCAGTTCGGAGTTTCTGTGCAGGAACAGGCCTTCTAGGAGTTTTGAGCACAAGTCAGTTCTGACTCCAGTTGACTAGTCTGACTTGCAGACTTAGGTGACTTACAGAGTTGCAGACTTGCAGAACTTAGCCGACTTAGTGAACTTACAGAACTTGATCACAGATGACTTGCAGAATTTGATCTCTGAGGTGCGGGACCTGGAGTTGTTGACCAAAGGTGACGTGTCTTACTTGATTAAAGCTTAATGGATTAAGCTTAATTCCTTAAGCTTTGAAGGGGGGTTACTTCAGAAAAAACGGCGCAGTCGTGGGGAGGGGCCGTTTTTTTCGCCGCCCGAAAAATTTGGAAGCCCCTCTGATACCTCGATGATGATTTTGGAGATTATGAGCTTCCTTTAAAGCTTTTGAAGCTTTAGGATTAAACTTTTCAAAAGATAAGATATGGAGTTTCTCACTGTTTGCCCACGACTTGTTGATGGAGATGAAGGAGTGGTCCTCCGCCTGTACAGCCTGGTCCTTCGCGATCTAATGACAGAAACAGGGGTTCTTGATCGCCAGAAGTCTGCCTGTATTCGATGGTTCACGACGAGATTGACCGTAGAGCCCGATCTTTCCAGGAGCTCTGCCTTCGCACGTGATGGGTAGCGATTGGAAGCTCTTGATCTCAGCTCCGCTCTGATACCACTGGTGCGCAGATCAGTCGCTGTATGCTCACATAGTGAATCCCGGAAGGTCCCCAAGAACAATGAACTCTACTTTTTGCACAAGTTACAAGGTAAAAAGCATGAACGACAAGAGCAAGAGACCAATTGGGTGCAATCTCCCCCCATGCCTTGTGTGAGTGCTTCACAAAGCATGTATTTTATGTATATTTCATCTTCATGCTCAATAATAGCCCAATTTACAAAAATATATCAAGCTTTTAGCTTTTGAGTTTGCTTTTACAAAAATAGAAATAAAGCTAATGGACGGTGCCCGAAGAGTCTGGCACGCCCAATACAATGTCCAAATAGAAATAACATATCCATGCGCATAGGCACATACAAAATAATAATAAATAATCGATGCCTCAATAGACATGACAAAATATAGGCATGGCGCCTATCAAAATATAATCCATAGATCGAATACTCGCTAAACTCCAATGCTTTCCTCCGCCACTGCTGCTATCTCTACACATCAACTAAAGCATTCACAATCGTTAGTAAAATAATACAATTAAACCGACAAAAGTGAATACCTAGCAGTCTTCAGCTACATAAATAAATCAACTGGTTAGAAATAAATCCTACCCTTAATTGATTACGAGTGCGCACTCTAAACTCATAAACGTTTATTAATTTAATATGTATTTTGCGGAATCACCCACGTACACACTAAATTAATGAAACGCCCGAAAAGGACAGGCGTCCCCATCAACTTCTCGCACAAAGAATCCACTTTGTGTATGAGCCCCGGTCATCAAAGTTTACGGAATCCATCGTAAAACCTCACGAAATCCACTGTGGCATGGAATCCACCGTGAAATATGCCTCCTGGCATCATTCTTTCATATGAAAGAATCTTTCATACAAAAGATTTTTTTGTACAAAAGGACTCTTTCATATGAAAGATTGATGCTATAGTACAAAAGAGTACTCTCTTATAAATTGTATGCATACATTGTGAGGAGTGCATGCTTGATCGATCTATGATTGTATGGATTACACAGGCATCTATCTAAGGTCTAAATTTTGGTTAAAATAATTATTTACATGAGTATTTAAAACAAAATGAATTCCAAAAGAATTATTTAATAAGAATAATTAAAATTGATTTCTAAATGTAATACTTTATTAAATAATTTTCATGCTATTCAAATGTTTTATAATAAATTTTTTTAATTTGTATTAAGTTAAGTGCTTAAATGTTGGTTTTTTGAATTAAAAGTTGAGTGTTTGACTATTAGAGGTCTAGAAGTTTCCTAAAAGTACTAGTACCCTAATCCTTGAGATCCATGATATTTTGCTCCATTGCTTTGAGTGAGAATTTTGTGATATCAAGTGTGTAGCTCTTGGAAAATTATCTAGGTACTTGTGAAGGTCTACTATTATACCTTCTAGATATTTTGAATAATCCATTGTATTGTCACATAGTCTCATAGTCTCTTGGTTGAGAAGCTCAATAACTTCGTTAATCATGGTAGGAATCGGAATTTTTTGAATGTTGGGGTCCTATATTAGTCACTTGGAGCTAAGGCTCCTCTCTTCCAAGGTTGGGATCTCTTGGCCACTATGTAAGTGCATGCACTTGCACTTTTCTAGGCTCTTATCTAGACAAATAGATCATGATATGGTTTTGACTTCTTGAGTTGTATTTTGTTTTGGCTTGTTCTTTGTTTACTTGAATGTGACATTTTGTTTCTCTTTCCAATTACATGTTTTGATTCCTTTTAGTGTGTCTTAGTTCTTCGTGATTCAACAATGATCAAGCAATTTTTACTTAGTACATGGTGTATATTTATGCACAAGAAATCATTCCCTTGCTTCAATCAGTGAAGTTCTTAGATACTCAAAAAAGTACTTGCACTCATGTAAGACAATTAGCTCAAGCATTATGTCCTTTGGTCCATCCTTATGTTCTAATTCCAAGCTTGTGTGTTCGGGTCTTGTTTTGGAAGTTCCTTTGGTAGTGAATCATGCAAGCTAGGTGCTCTACCCCTCACTGCATATTTGATGAGCTAAAGATGTATGTGATGACCTAAAGAAGTATTTCTAGGGTTTATGGATGGCCTAGGGTTTGATATGGTGACCAACATTGAGATATGTGCCTAAAGTTTTTATTGTTTAAGGGAGGTGTACTACTAATGAAGTGTGGGGAGTATGATCCTAAAGGTGATGTCTAACCCTAGTGTTGAGCCCTAAAATGTGCGTCTAGAATGAAGAACTATATAGAACCCATCCTTATTATGAAAATGCAAGGCATGCACCTAAGTTAGGATCTAAACGATATTGTGTATCAAATATCCAAAGACCTAGTAAATGTCATGCCTCTAAATGCCTAAGGTTGTGGTGACCTAAGGGAATGTGTGTTTACTTAAAACAAAGTAAGATGCATGACTTTTTGAGTGTACTTAAGCCATAAGTAAGGTGATGATCCTAGTGGCCTATGGTTGTGCGTACAAGCTTAAGAGCTCATGAGTGCTTGAGTATGGGTCTTATGTGTCCACCCTAAGGGCACAGCTGCCTAAGGTTGGTGTCCTAGGTGAGAGGGGATTATGCCTAGCTTACAAGAGATGTATGTCAATATGAGGTGTTTTTCCTAAGTGACTTAAGCATGTAAGTAGGAACCTATGTGGCCTATAATGATGTGTGCTAGTTACCAGTGCTTTACAATTGCAAGTTGTCAGAGTGTGACTATGAGTGGATATTGAAATTGTGAGTAAGTCAACTCGCAATAATTACGAGTTATTTTACTTACTTGTATGGTTGTGAGCAATGTGGGATATTTCACGTTGTTGAGGCTCAAATCACACACTTTATGACATTAATACTTATGATTATCTATTGTGTATGTAAAGAAGCCCTTTATTTTTAGTAGAAAGGTGCCAATCCAAATGTAACTCACTGTGATTTGTGACTTTTGAATTCTCAATGCAATAGACTAATTACACAGTTTCCTTTTTGGGCAATGGGTTATGCAATTGAATTTATGTGCCAATTTCCTAAATATTCATTGCTATTTTCTATTTCTTTCTGATCCAAGAAATGTGTGTGCTAAAATGTAGATGTTCTTGTGTATCCGAATATGAATGTGTTTTGCTATTCTTGATTAAAGATGTCTGATAAGTTAGGCCATTACACTTTGGTTACCCTATCTAGTTTATGCTGCTACACACTCATAATTTAGGCATCAAGCCTAAAAGGAAGGAATTTGCAGGAATAGCCTATGGAAGTGCATGATTGTAATGGTAGTTATAGTGTCTAAGGAGCTTTGGACAGGTAGTGTTTATGTTAGGATGATACCCTTAAAGGGATTGGATTTTTACAAGAGCCCAAGAATGGGAATTGACAAAATATTTAAGAAGGAAAGCTCAATGTCTCTTGTTTGAATAAAAATTTGGAGTACATGTTAATCAAGAAGTGTAGGCCAGAGAAGAAGTGTAGGTTCATGAAGAAAAGTAGGAGAATGAACTAGCACTAGAAGACATTCCATCCATAAGTGCATTAAGAGCAAAAGTCAATCCTAAATCAATTGTGGATATACAAACCCCTCTTAGTGATTTTAGGAGAAGAATATGGGATATTTTGTTGGTAGGAAGCCCTCTTTGACCCACCAACAGCACAAATATAGTTAGTATTTAATCCATTAGGACTTGGTACTAGACCAACAAGGATGATGACTCAGGCCACAACCACCTCAGATCTCTAATGTTTGAGCATCAAAATTTTTAGGTGGAAAGAAAGAAGATCCCCGCTAGCATGTTTCCCAATTCAAAATGAGGTGGACAACAAGTGGATTCAATTAGTTGTATGGCAATCAAGTTAGTTTTATGAGGTGGACAACAAGTGGATTCAATTAGTTATATGACAATCAAGTTAAAAAGCAACAATTTGCAACCACCTTGCAAGAGAAAGCTATGTATTGGTTCAACAATTATGGTATGGGTCATTTTCATACATGTGATACATTCAAGATTGCATTTTTTGGGAGATTTAGGAAAGACAAACTCCAAGAGATATCATGGGGAAGATTGAAAATATAGATAAAAAGACATGTCAGTAGTGGACTATGCTCAAAAGTTTAGGAACTTGTTGAATTGACTTACAATTGTAGACAAATCACCATCTCAAGAGATATAGATTTCTTACTTTATCAAGGGCCTGAAGAATAGGATTAGAGGCCTTATAGAAAATGTGGAACTAACACCTAATGGTACATTGGACCTTGGTGAGAGCTTCTATGAGAGTGGAAAGAAGGCTTTTGGTCAAACATCACAAATATGAAGATTCTTCCAACTCAAAGGAACAGTTGAATTTGGAAAGTGATAGTGAGGAAGATGATAGGGATTCAAGATCAGATTAAGAGGATGAGTCAAGTGACTCAAATTTTGACAAAATCAGCAATGAAAGACATAAGAAGAAGAGGAAAGAAGGTTTATGAAAAAGCAGGAAGAAGAAAGAGAAGGATAAGGACAAGAAGAAATTGAGGACCGCAAGCTCGAGAAGAAGATCAAGTTGAAGCTAAAGGATTTAGGTTGAAATGCAAACAAAAAAAAATTATTGTGAAATATGTTAGAGGAATGGGCATGAAATAAGAGATTGTTGGTACAACCCTAATTTTTGAATGGCATAGCAAGTACTAGTTATACAACCTAAGGTGAGGATGGCACAACTAGCTAGAGTAAATCAGGTCATTCCTCCTGACACCATACCTTAAAGATCCTTTAGGGGATCAAGAAGTACTCCAACAAGATGGCAATGGAATAATTTTCAAGGATATCAATAGAATGCACAAACAGGATCATACATTATTATAGAAGACATGCCACCTCCTCTACAACATCCACCTACCCTAGTAGTAATAGTCTTGATAAAGTTCCTTGACCAAAATGAAGAAAGGCAACATCTTGTGAAGATGCAATGATTGACCTAGGAGAGATTAGCCATCAAGTTCAAGAGCAAGGAATGGAGGAAAAGATGTCAGGTCATTTGAATGTGGCTAGTATGCATGTGTAGTGTGATTGCTCTAACTATATTAAAGTCAAAGATTGTCTTGAAGAACCATTAGTGTTAGCAATCATTAGAAGCCAAGCTCATAAGAAAGTGGATTGGGAGAAGCAAGAAAAATCCAGGAGATTGACTACTAAGAAAGTTAATGGGATACAAAAGAAAGGCATTACTTGCAAATGTTGATGATCAAGAATGGCATGAAAGCTTGAATCCTAATCGAGGAAAGTGCCAACATGAAGAAAAGGTTCAGGAAAATTGCAAGCGGGAGGTTCTAATGAGTTGTTTCAAGAATTAGCAAGATGTTCTTTGCAATTAACATTGGATCAAATATTGGGCTTGATTTCTATGTTCAAGGAAAAGCTCCTCTTGAAGATTAGGCATAGTAGTAGGATGTTCTTAGGGGAAAACCTTACAAGTTCAAGAAGTTCCTGAATGCCAACCAATTATAGCTACTCAAAGAGAGATGGTGGACTATCAAGTCCCTACCATTCAAGTTGAATATGAAAAAAGTATGATGATGTTCTTTTACATGGAGGTTTGAGAGTTAATATCCTTCTGAAAGAGACATACTTGGCTACTAAGCAGGGTGAGCTATTACTTGCACCATTTTAGGTCAAGATGGCATAGCAAAGAAAATTACAAGCACTTGGTATTTTGAAGAACCGGAAAAATAAAGTGGTTGGCCTGAACTAGTTTAAAGTTAGTTTTGTACTGCTAAGGATGTCAAAGCTTGTTTTAGGCCAGCCATGGTTTAAATTAACAAAGTTGAGGTAGCATTGGGGGTAGATTATGCATGCAAACCTAGAGGACTTAAGGAGATCAAATTGTCAAAAAATAAAGTAATTCTAAAGAATAGGTCATGCTAACCTTCAGTGCCTCAAACAATCAACTTTTTGGATGAAGTTGAGGATGATGATGATGAACTATTTCTTTAGGAAAACCCTTCACTGGTACTAGTATTTCAAATAGATGTGGACAACATCATTCAAGGGTACTTGGAGTAGCCCAGTCCTAGATAGAAGTATAGAATGATTCCAAATACAAAATAAGTGTTGAAAGCTAGGGAATGTGTTGTCCAAATTTGGATTGTGATCCTTAAACTTCAGCCTATTCTACTTTATGCATGTACAACTTCTGTTCTATTTCTATGTTCTCACTCTTTGCCTCTGTCTATCTCTCTCAATTGTCATTGCAATAGTAGTTGTACCTCTTTATAGGAGTGAAACTAGCTCCATTTTGTGATTCTTGAGTGTAGATGGACTTCTTAGGTGATGATGACATGTATCTTTCTTTCACAATACAAGCCTTGATCTTAGGTATATCTCCTTGAATCTTGCAACTAAGTGCATGTTGTCCTGTAACTATGCAGTCTTCAAAGGTAGCTATGCTAAGCTACTAATGGCAATGCAGATGCATGGCATTGTTTTCAATCTCTTTACACACAGACATCAAGAGAGTAGTTAGAGATAAAGTGATGCAAACAATGCCTTTGATCATGTGAATGTAAAGCAAGATAAACAATGCAAATAGCAATGCATCTTTTTATCATCAACATATAAGCTAAACAAAGTAAGTTGGATGTCTTCATTGTGCAAGTCCATCCTCAATTGTCGTAACATGCACATTGACCCTACCTTCATAATGATCAAAAGTTCTCACCATCTAGCCAAACATCAATATCTTGTAATGAATTTCCAAAAAATTCCCTCAGTCTTAGTCTAGTGGCACTAGTTTTCCACAAAAATGGTGCCATCTTCTATACAAAAATGCCATGATGAAGTTTTGAGTGGCAATCATGTACTTGCAAATAACATAATCTAGTTGCACCGTGCAGGTGATTCCATCTTCTACCTTTTGTATCCCATCCTGCATTCGCAAACTCTAGGATACTATCTACATCTAGATGCTTCACTAGGAATATGGTTCTTGAGGTCTGGACTTCAGTGCTAAAGAAGAATCCCATGAAAATGGCTATAGGCATAAAAGTAGATATTTTTATTTGACTACTTGAAATGTTGGGCTTTAGGCATTTATGCACCTCATGAAATATTTTTACCTGGAACTCTCGCTTATTCTAGAAATTGGTAACGGCTACTCCTCCTTGCTCTTGAAATCTGGAAGGGAAAGGTTGGACAAGGCTTGTCATTGCCCACTAGAGGGAGGTGGTATGTAAAAAAGGTTTTGAAAGAATATGCCCCTCTCAGCCAATGCCACTTTGGTCCTCCCCTTGTAAAGCTCTTTGCCAACAGAGTAGTTGGATGACATCTAAACCATCTACCACACATTCTACTGCTACCTCTCCTGGACACTTGATGGATATAAGTCTGTTAACATCAAATGGTCTTGTTAGTTACAAGTGAATAAGAAACACGGACCTTCATTCATACTAGAAAGTAGATGCAACTAAAATGCACCAACATTCGAGTCTATGGAGAGGAAGATTAGAGGTAGTGAGCTCAAGATGAAGCTCCTTATGCATGAAAACATACTACATATGCACTTCTTTGATTGTCTTCTTGGAGCCACCAAGCCTAAAATCAATTACCCTACACTTTCAACATGATAAAAAAGGGTTGGCTTGTTGAAGATATCTTTTTCTTTCTTCACTGCATGATTACCCATCTTTATGGTCAAGGGAACCCACTTGTTCTGCTCATCAAGATCATATTGAAAGTGACTATGGACTCAATGAAAGCACTAGGTCTTATGCACCGAGAAGTGTTAACCCCAACACGAAGAAAGCAAAAGGAAATAAAAAAGACGCATGGCAAAGGCGGAAAAAAGGTAGCTCGACTGAAGAAAGAAGAGGAGGAAAGGC
Organism: Lygodium microphyllum; assembly: GCF_053477565.2. NCBI lineage: Eukaryota > Viridiplantae > Streptophyta > Polypodiopsida > Schizaeales > Lygodiaceae > Lygodium > Lygodium microphyllum. Next base: position 773,639 of record NC_141136.1, read on the forward strand.
CAAAGGCGCAAGGGCAACCTTAAAAGTCCAAGGCAAATGCAAAAGGGGAAAGGCACATTTTAAAATAAAAAGGCGCACCTTGAAATCTTGTAAAAGAGCGCCGGGCTCTCACCTGTGCAATTTGTAAATGTAGACGGGCGGTGGAAAGGAAGCTAGGAAGATAGAAGGACAATGGGAAAAAGGGCCTAGGCTACGGCCGGCCATGTAAAAAAGGGAAAAAGGGGATGACCGCCCAAAAGGGATTTAGGGTTTTGTATATAAAGTTGAAAAGTGAATGAGAAGCTCATTCTTGTGTGTGGCCAAAAGTGGTTCTCTTCTTCTTCTTCTTCTTCTTCTTCTTCTTCTTCTTGCTTGCTTGAGCTTGTGCTTGAGAGAGGGAGTGTGAGAGTGTGAGGGAGTGAGTGTGTGAGGGTGAGGGACCGTGGGGTGGAGAAGCTCTCCATCTTCTCCTCTCTTCTTCTCTTCTCTTCTCTTCTCTTGTCTTGCTCGCGGCAATGGAGCTTGGAGCTTGGAGCGGGAGGATCGACCTTGCTTGAAGCTTGCACTTGGATTGTGGAGCTACCGGAGTGCGAGAGAGAGGAGGTAACTCGAACGGCTCGGAGGTAAGCTCACTATACCCGTAGATATGGATGGCATGTCGGTTATGTGAGAGGTAGCCATTAGTGCTCGGCTTGGAACGCTTGAAACAATAAGCGGTCCGTGGGTCTTGGCGGTTGAGTGACAGCTCCCACAAGAAGATACCTCCATGGAGTAAGAAGATGGAGGGCAAAAACATGCGGCTGAGTGGAGAGAAAACAAACAAAAACTCAAAAGGTGCAAAGTGGAGGCAAATGAAAGGGAATGAGCATTGACCCCTCAAATATTACAAATGAGGAGAGGCTTCTGCCACCTTTTTTTCCCTCGGTAAGAGAAACAGTTGAAATATGACGGCAAAACATTGCTATTGGAAAATGGAAGTTCTCCGCTTTACTGTTGGAAAGTAACAATTACTCTACTCATTTCAATAAAACTAACAAAATAAAAAATTCCAAATTTATTTTTCAATAATACAAAAATGATTTTCAGAAAAAAAGTTCCATCATCGAAGCCTTCTCATTGGTTGAGTGCACTCTCTCTCTACATGCTAAATGGCTAAAAGTGACCTCAAACTCCTACTAATTTGGGACAAAAATTCTCCTAGGGTGACCTTTGGAGTATCAAGTTAAGTGCGATGTTGACTATGTTCACAAGTGCATTCAATTATAGTCTCCATGCACTCAAATTATTTCTAGCTTTAGCTCAGGGGACTTGCTATAGGACACACTCAGATCGACATTCCTACCCCACCACACCTAAACCTCCAATTGGCAAGGCAGGACGGCAATCTACTCAAACAACTAATGAATGCACAAGTTCAAAATATCCAACCTATTAGTGAGCCATGAATGCTTTCTTAACCAAAGAAAACTACTCCCTTTCAATGGCAACCAAAGGCCAGGACCCCCACAAAGATATATCCTCCTAAGGCTATCCAACACATGCATGTAGAAAGCCAATCCCATGAAGGGGGAATCCCTTGAGGCCTTGTATTTCACACAAATGTGTATCGAAATCTCTCCTGAGGTGCAAGGATATTTCCAAAATAGTCATTATCTATTGATTCCCAAGCATTCCAAACCTATCCCCAAATATATTTCCTCGGAGCATCCTACAATTACAAAGAAAACCTCAACACCTAATATACAATAGAAGTGGAAAGCACACTATCACCAACCTCCTACTATTTCTCAAAGCAACTCATTAGTCGCAAAAAGTAGAGAATCATTCAATGACTCAAAGAGCTCATATGTGGGCTCAACACCCATGCACAGTCTCAAAAGCATAAAGCCATCATGCCGCCTATTGTACCCAAAATTAAGTGCACTCATCCCTCTTCTACTTGTACTTCCACTCATCCTAAACTATCATTTAAGGCTAAGAAGCAAAATGCTTCCACAATCAACTCTAAGCCCAAGACCACAGTGCTAAAGTCTTCACCACTTGAGAGCTTCAAAACCTTGAGTGGTGCTAATGACCACTACCAAACTTATGCACCAATTTGACTAAGTCAAGCAAGACAAACTCTAGCATAGTCGTAAGGAAATTACCTAGACCCACCTCCAAACCACCGAGCCATTTCCTCCTAGTAGTTTGAAACCTACATACTCTTGACAATCTATTTATAAGATAGTCACAACCTTGACTAAGTAGACCAGTGGGTCTAAAAAGGAATGCTTCACCCAATTGGACTCAACATTTGAAATGTTTACCAATAGGGTATTTACAATGATTGATTTGGGTCTCATAATGCCATTTTTTTCCAAGTGGCATCCCATGTGAAATGAAGATGAGCATCTTTTCATAAGAGCATTCCAAATCAAGATGAATCATCTAAGGGTTTCCTAGAAAAATAACTATAATCACATTGATTTATACCATCCTACGCATCCATCTCTAAAAGCAAGGATCCATTAGAGATTGATGAACTTAAATAAAGATGTGAATCACCAAATCCTTTCCTAAAAAATGGTTTGTACATAAGGTCAAGATTTCCTCCTTTGACAGTGGCCTTATGATGATGGCTTAGCATTCGATGTTAGTATACTTCAACATGGCCTTATGTAGTACTGCAAGACCTCCTCTCTTCAATCATCAAGATTTCCTCCTTTGACAATTGCATTAATGATGATTGAGCATTGCATGTTAGTATACTTCAACATGACTCTCTTTAGTCATAAGTATTTCTCAAATATATTGACTCGCCACAAAATTTACATCATTCCCTCTTGGATAAAATCCTAATTGAGGAAGAATTACACATTGAAAATCACTTTAGAATTGCACACTAAGAATCACTTTGACTCATGACCAAAGTTGCAACATCATTCCCTTGGATCAAATCCTAATTAGGGAAGAATTGCACATTAACAATTGCCTTGGAGGACCTTCCTTTCCCTCCTTACCTTTGTGGACTAGCAATCCAACCCTTTGACTTGGACACCTTTTCCAAACTAAAGTATGATTCAAACTTCTACAACTAGTAGCTCATTAAGCCCCATTTTCCATTAACTCCTATGTTAGTTCCAACCTAAAGTAGTTTAGTGTACATAATATTTTACTCTTTTTCTCAAGGATTGTGCAAACACATAGATTACTTATCCTTCACATTCAACTCTTACAAGCCATGAAGCATTACATGTCTCTCTAATGGGGGGAATGCATATGGTTTTGGAAGGTGAGGAATATATGATAATCTCTTTTGGAAGGTAATACATGATCTCCATTGTCATTATTTTCCCTTTAACTCGTTTATAATTCTCGTGGAAGATCCCTTTGTTATGTGTAGATGGCAAATTCTCAAATCCCACAAGCAAAGGCATTTGAATCACAAAAACTAGCTTCCATAAAATAACCCTATAATGAGGATAAGATTGTGTTCATAATCCAATAGTGTAAATAATTTGAACTTCAACCATCTATGTGGACCATCAACAATCTAAAGACCAACTTCAAGAAGCTTATAGAAAAATGTAACATGACAAAGAAGTTGGTGGATTAGTGCCACAGACTTCAAACCTATGCTAAGGTAATCGATAGACCTACCCACATATAAGACCCCTATAATAAGGATAAGATTGTGTTCATAATCCAGTAGTGCAAAGAATTTGAACTTTTACCATCTATATGGGGCATCAACAATCGAAAGACCAATCTCAAGAAGCTTATATAAAAATATAATATGACAAAGAAGTTGGTGGATTAGTGCTGCAAAATTCAAACCTATGCTAAGGTGATCTGTAGACCTACCCACATATCAACTTGTGTAGGTTTTATTCAAAACTATAATCCTAATACTAGATCAAGTCTACTCAAGTTTGGGTTATGAATGCAAAATGAGTCAAAACCATAGCTAGTAGAGCATACATTAGGTATTAGGCAAGGGACTAGGAAATATGACAAGTTAGCAAGAACTCTCCATGTAACAATAAGATGGGATGATAAGCTTGAAGTCAATCAAGATGAAATATTGTTCTCAATCATCCCAAAGGAGGACCTTAGTGTCACTACACAAGTCTTTAATCCTATGTTTACTTACAACAAGGAAAGCTGTTACATAGACAAGCTTCCCAAGAGCCACATGAAGGAAGACATTTTGATATTCAAGATAGCTAAGAAAAACTTGAATTATTTTTTGTTGGAAGCATTTTTTAATTGATCACTAGATCTTGCAAGGAGACAAGCAATGGCCTACTAAGTTAGCCCCATTGGCTCATCAATCGCATCACTAAAGTGACCCACATAGTAGGGAGTCTAAGTAATCTAGAGTGTATATTTGAGGAGATTAAGAAGGACAAGGATCAAATAATCAAGGAAATATGGGAATTATAATTCAAATTAGATTAGGCCATGGACACACATCAAGAGTTCTTGTGGCAATTAGCTCAACAACTCCAAGATCTTCAACTGCAACTTGAGAAGAGAAACAAATAAGTAGATGAATGAAGTTAAAATTGCAAGATATGGAGATAGTACACGATCAAAAGGATACAACTAGAGCATAGGTAGCGAGCCTTTGCATGTTTCCAGACTACTATTGGAACAAGTCTAACTTGAGCAATTACCAAACTAAAAGAAGGAGATCATTCAAAGACTAGCCCTTGGAAAAATCATTACATCGAGAAAGTAATTTCAAAGTGCAAGTGGAATTTATTAACATGCAATCGCTTTATAGCAAGACCTATATCAAAATGCCATCATGATAGCTTTGACTAGAGCATGTGATATGGAGAAATTGAAGGCACAGTCACACGCCTTGTGACCACTTCCATTGAGAAGTTGGACAGTGATAGGGAATTCAAAACTTTAACCTATGATCCTATAAGGGAGAGGTTGATAGAGCAGCAATGCCACACATATTATAGTGATCCTAGATTGAGGGAAATGGGACTTTGGACACCAATGTCTTCAGAGCCCAACAACTTGCTATTTCCATCAATAGAAGGAACATCAATCATCATTATAAAAGCACATGAGATTATGGTATTTGATTTAGATTATATCAATCCAATAGACTTTGATGAACCAAGAGAAGGGTCCAAAGAAGATTCTTAGAGCTCATAATAAGCATAATCTCATGAATCAAGTTATATAGGCTTCCACTTAAAGGTGCTAGATCATCCACTTCAATTCCAAGTATTATAAGAACAGGAAGAATATCCAAAAGAGATTGTATGACCTTGTCAAGAGAAACAAAAATCTGAGATGGCTTTGGCCTTTGATTTTCAATAACTACCAAGAATCCTAATTCATAAAAGCTTTATCCTTGAACACAATGCAAATGCTTATCAAGGTACAGGAAAGAAAAGTAAGGAAACTGTTAGACCAATAGGATATTAACACTTATAATGACACTTGCAAACTCCAAGACAACAACAATTAAAAAGTATGTCTTGCAATAAATCCTAGAGATGCATGGAAGATACAACTTGAATGGAGATACATTGTCCTTGATGCAGATGAGCATGCTTTATTTACTTTTTGCTACTCCACCACCACATGACCAGGTTGGTGTCCTTTATTATCCATATCCTTGACACTAAGGCCTAGACTACAAAGCCATGCATGGTATAACTTTCCTAAGATCCCTAATGTGAATATAGTAACATTTGTGTGTTCTACCAAGGGATGTAAAACCATTCTTCAATAGTTTCATCAAGAAATACAACAACAACTATCCAATCCATGTTGCAATAATGATCCAAACCTTGTTACTATATTTTGTTAGTGATTTATGTGAATACAATTAGGACCACCATAGCACTTTTTTCCCTCTTTAGGAGGTCAACACCCTCCACTTGATTTCCCCATATTTGAACAAGATTTGATGAGCATTCACAAGTCAACAAATAGTGCCGATAAGCCCTAGGCTTGACATCATTAGATTTTTTTATTTAGGTGCATCCATTTACACTAATCCTAGCAGTGTGCAATCTATTTTGTCCTTTGTGCAAAATTTTTGACATCAATCATTTCTAAATAATAGCCCTTACATTCTCCTTTATAATGTGCTATATAGCACATGTTGATTTTGTGTAGATTTTCCTCTATGCATGTAGCTTTTGGATCAACTACAATCAATGACCATGGTTGGAAACAATGATGTATTCCATATGCTCGCTATTGAGGTTAAGTTGGATGGAACCAACTATCTATTGTGGGCTTCTATGATGTGTCACGTGTTGGTTACAAAGGGGCTTTGCAACATTGTACATAGAATTGAAAGGGGGTTTACAAAATTATATATGGAATCAAAAGATGTCCCAGTGGTATTTTAGATGTACAATATTGCAAGGGGCTTTGCAACATTGTACATGGAATTGAAAGACATCTTGATGGTGTTTTAGAAGCTAAGGGTGATGTAGAAGCAATAGAAACATGTGATGTTGAGGACAGTACATGTTTAAGTTTTGCTCCAACTTGATACTAGAGCGCCACCACCACCACCTCCTAAGCAAATTCATTGGGATGGGACAAAAAGCATATGCTAATGCTTTGATTGCATTGTCCATTAAATATACCATGATTCCACATATTCAATAATGTAAGACAACTAAGGACGCTTGGGATACTCTTGCACATTTGTATGAAGGAAGAAATGAAGCCCATATTGCTTACATGCATAAGTAGTTAGAAAGTGAACATATGGATGAAGGTGACTCCATGGATTGTTTTTTGACAAGGATCAAAGAACCTAAGGAGCAGTTGATTGCTGTGGATGAGATTTTGCTATATGGTTCACTTATTCATATTGTTCTCGATTGTCTTCTTGATTCTTATTAGAGTTTTGCATCTACTCTTCTTTTGTTGATGAAAGGAAATATGAATGCTTTGTCATTTGATGAGTTGTTTTCTTTTTTGTTGCAAGAAGAACAATGTAGACAAAACATGTACATTCTGCATGTTGTAGACCAAGCTTTTGTGGCTAGTTAGAAAGATAAAGAAAAGGCTTCTTCTTTTGCTAATAAGCCAAAATCTACAAATGCTACTTAGACAAAGAAGGATTATAAGGATGAGGAGAAAAAAGAGAGTTAGATGTTTTGGTAGATATTGTAAAGTAAAAAATCATGTCATAAAGGACTGTGTCCAAAAGTGGCTATGAAAGAGGCTAGTATGGCTATTACATATGCCTCTCCTTCTAAGTCAAATCTGCAAATGCTGTGCAAGATACAAAATGGGCATTAGTACATAATGCAGTTATGACCCTTATTTACATGATTCTTGCATGTCTATTGTGGGTTAAGATGTATGGTACTTTGATAGTGGTTCCATGAAGCATATTACTTCTCTGCACAGTCTATTTACTTCTCCAGAGCCTTTCCCTAAGGATAATACTGTGACATGTGTCAATAACTCCTCTTATCCTCTCAAAGGAGTTGAAAATTGTGTGATGACTGTGAAAGTGCTTTCACACTTATGGATACTTTATATGTACCAAAGATAAAAAAGAATTTATTGTCAGTTTCTACACTTGCCAAGATTGGCTTGATTGTGAGGTTTGTCGATGATAGATGTACAGCTCATGATCTCTCTTACGTTGATATGATTATTGCATCTAGTTTATTATGTCATGGGTTGTATAAGATCCATAAATATGGGAAATATGCGGAATACATGATACATGATGTTGCATATTCACAAGTAGTTTCAAATGCAAAACTTTGGCATATGCATTTTGGTCATCTTAATTTTACTAGTTCAATGTGTTTGTAGAAATATGATATTGCGTCTTCATACTACTCTTAAGACACCTAGAAAACACATTTGGGAAGGCTACATACTAGGTAAAATTCCAAAGTGCTTCATTTCCTAAAGATGGTTCAATGAGAGTTATTCACAAACTATAATGATGTTTCTAGTGCAATGCAATGCAAACAAACCAGATGTACTTTGTGACTTTCATTGATGAAACTACTCTCTGCATGCATGGTATATGGTTTAAAAGCTAAGTCCAAAGTGCTTTTCTGCTTCATGAAATTTGTTAACATGGCTAAAATAATCGAGGGGGGGCATATATGTCTTAGGACACTCGTAGAGATAGCATGATATATAATTAAGAGTCAAGCTTTACCACATAGTTCCTAGCATGAAGCTATTTTATGTGTAGCCTATGTACTTAACAGGTGTTCCATTAAGGCTTTGTAGTCTATCACTCTGTATGAGGCTTGGCGTGGTAAAAAAAAACCATTTGTGGGTCACTTGCATGTTTTTGGTTGCTTTGGTTCCAATGTAACAATACAAGAAGTTGGATGTCAATGCTGTAAAATGTATTTTTGTTGGGTACAGTAATGAAAGAAAAGGTTATAAGTTGTACCATCCACAAAGTAAGCATATCTTGGTCAGCTGTGATAATGTCTTTATGGAAGATATTGTTCAGCCCCTACTTTCATGTATGAAAGAGACAAATATATGCTTATAGAATATCTATGAAAAATTATTGCTTCTTTTCTATGGTGCACAATCACATGCAGTGCTGCCAAATGAGATAGTTTTCAACCTACACAAGCTTCTCATGATAACATAGATCAAACTATTTCTAATGCAAATGTGAATGATGCACTTCTTGATGAAGAGTAGAGATTGAGCAATTTAGGACTATGCCAAAATGACTAGTGCAAACATTTTGTGATAGTAAAATAAATACATTGGTGACTAATCGTACTCATTCGGGCTCTCACATTGCCTCTTATGCATCTCATTGTTATGCATTGGCTATTTTTTTTTTATGTGATGAGAATGAGGCTATGATTTTGAAGAGGCAAAGAAGTCAAAAATTGGATAGCTGCCATGCAATCTAAGTATGATGATGTTATCAAAAATGGTATTTGATTCTTATGTGATTTGCCCCCTAGCAAGAAGGTTATTAGTACCAAGTGGATTTGCATTGTAAAGTGCGAGCCAAATGGTAGTGGTGTTCACTACAAATCTAGACTTGTGGCAAAGGGGTCATGATCAGTACAGAAAGATATTGATTTTAATGAGACATTTGCTCCCACTTGTTGCATGTCAACTATTCGTATCATTTATGCATTAGCAGCTCATAGTGGTCGGAATGTATGTCATTTGGATATCAAAACTGCATTTTTTAATGGTGATTTACTTGAGGAAGTGTATGTTTTTCAACCATGTGGTTTTTCACAAAAGGGGCAAGAAAACAAAGTTGAAAATTGAAAATGGCTTTGTGTTGTTTGAAGCAGGCACCTCATGCTAGGTATGAGAAGATATGTGCATATTTGATTGTGCATGGTTTTCAAAACAATCCCACTAATAGCACATTATATATTAGACATGAGGGTGATGTGCCTCTGATCATTGTGGTTTATCTTGCTAATATGCTACTATGCTAGTCGTAATGAGACACATATTGTTGAATTTAGCTTTTGACATGTCGAATTTGGAGCTATTTCATCATTATTTGGGCATTCGGTTTAAATAGTGTCAATAAATAATGTTAGCACAAAATCACCCAAATAGGGACAAGATATATCATGCATTAAGTGATTGAATGTTGTTGGTATATTGGTTAATTCCAATGGCATGATCAAGTCCTTATAATGACTATAGCAAGTGCTAAAGGTTGTCATGGGTTTATTTCGATCATTGATCTATTTTGGAGAAAACTTTAGCTCCATGCAGTCAATCGAGAAGGTCATCAATCTAAAGAATGGAATAGTTGTTTTTAATAATTCCTTGGTTTAGGTCTCTAAAATCCATAGAAATTTTCACAAAACCATCCTTCTCCTTTTAGAAGAGAATAAGTACTTCCCAAGATGAGTTGCTTGGGTAGAGGAATTGCCTTAGATACTCCTTAAGCTTGATGGTTTTAGGAAAGGACATTTCATAAGGCCTTTTGGAAATCAGCTCTACTCTTGGGGTTAGTTGTATTTTGTGATCAACTTCCCCATTAGAGTGTAAGTTTGTTAGTCCTAGAAATATATCATCAAAATCATTTATCTAGGAAGGTGTCTTTCCTTCCATAGGCTTTTTCATTTTGTTTAACCTTATCAAGCACGCTAGTTGATCTTTTCTTTTCTCAATACTTTTTAGAGTCAACTAGCCTTGGAAAATTGGACCCTTGTCCTGTTAGCTTTTCCATGATTTTTTATGGTATCACAATTGAGATTCTAGAAAATAACCTCGTCTTCAACACATAGGATTTGGGATTTATTCCTTTTAAATCAATCCATGCCCAATATACAATTGTAACATCATAGAGGTAATACTAGAGAGTTATCTACTTTTGTCTCCTTGTCTATTTCAAATTGAATATTATATTATAGTTTCAATGGATGTTAGTTCCTTCCCACTGGCAACTTCTACAACCATTTTCCTTACACTTCTAGTGTCTAAATGCAACATTTTTACAATTTTTGGAGATTGAAAAGAGTGAATGCTTCCACAATCAATCAAAACCTGAAGGACTTACATAAGTACGTTGTTGATATCAAAATGACTATGCATTAATGATCAACTCCCTTATTCTTAATGGCTGCTAGAATGGATCCTCAATCTACCTCTGCCTAAGGAAACTCTTCTTCAAATTATTGTCCTAACATAAAACTAACTCGAACTCCTAGATTTCTTCCTCTTGGGTTATTCCCATTTCCTCTACCTCTCATTATTGATTTCTTAAAGTTTACCTTCCTTGGGGTAGTCTAGACAATTTGCCTTGTCAATGAGGTGTCCAATCTCCCCACAGTGGAAACACTACTCAATGTTTATGCACACCTCTTTGTCCTTGAACACTTGCAAATACCTATTTGTTTGCTTTTCCAAATGCCTATTTGTTTGCTTTTCCAAATGTACTTGGGTAGCACAACCATTGTAGTTCCTTCCATGATGGTTCTTCGTGCCACTATTTGTTTAGTTACTCTTGGAGATTTCTCATACCATGAGTTTGAGCATATGAGGGTATCTTCCAAGGATCAATAGTGGATCAGAAGATTAGGATAGTTCAGAGCTAGTATTTCTTGGACTTTGTTTTACCAAAAAGAGCAGTCCTATTAGCAAGAATGGTAGTACCATATGGCTCATAGGTCTATTTGTTTCTTAAAAAGATTTTTTCACCCTTGTATTTAGTTTTATCCCATTGTAGATAATCAAACTTGTGAAGCCCAAACAACTTGAGTTCCTCAATCTATTAAAGTAGCTTGAGGTGAGACTTCATGTCTTTATGAAGACTTGCATTCAAGTAGAAATGCGGGTTACTTCTAAACCGTGTCACACTCCAGCCTTGGCCTCTTCACAAACAAAGATAAGTAGATATCATCTACTCTCTAGAATGGCATGAAAATTTTCCATAATTCTAATATAAGTGATTAGCAAGTTGTTGCTTATAAAATTTTGAATATCAACCGCATACGGTAGACTTTGGAACTTACCTATCGTAATAAACTTAAAGCACTTGGAAAATTTTCCTTAACCAGTCACACCTTACAAGTCATTGAAAAGATATCCTCAATAATTTGCATCAATTCAACTAGTTTATTTACAAAAACTTTAACCCATTAGTAATCTCACAAAGTATACTTACAATATCTATCTAAAATCTTTAACTTGGATCATAACTTCACAAAAGGGACGGCAAAGAAATGTAATGCTGGGTACTTCCAAGTATCCCCAACCTCTAGTTCTTGTAAGATGGTTCCTTGGAATGATGGCAACTCTTTTCTTCAAAACTATGTTACCTTTTGCCCACAAGGTTTAAGGTAATGTCCCATTGCCAATAGGAAGTAATCAATCCTCATCCAAAGCATAGAGGTAGAAGAGACTAATAATCTTCAACTTAAATTACACAAATGGAATGTTTAGTATGTTTACCATGTGTAGATTCCCAAAAGCATCCAATTACATGCATGTGAATTATAGGAGTACAACTCACTTGGGGGATGTAGAGGAATGCACATCTTTTCCATTTTTTGGAATATTACATCATGGAACTTGAAGTTAGCAACTGAGTTGAACCATGTCAAGATGAACATTATGCAAATAGACATTGAGTGGACATAGATTACTCCAAATTCATCACTTGGCATGAAGATAGCCTTCTATAAGGACCAACTCCTTAGCTTTTTGAGGATGGCTTCATCAACAACCCAATGCAATATACATGAATATGCACGTCATTTGGGATGCAATCTATAATAGGCCAAATAGAACCCTCCTGACATCATCTTTTAGTTGACACAAGAAGGTATTTGGAAGAGGCAAAAAAGGATAGGGCATGTCAAAGGTGCTAGGGTCCCCTAGTTTGTGATAGTTCCACCATTTGTGACCTAATTCTTAGACTAGAAGTGCATAGTAGGACAACATGCACTAATTGGTTCCAAGCAAGAAGAAAGGAGGAAAGATTTCTGTACATTAACAAGTGCAGCATGAAACCAACTAACTACTATTTAGACCTCCAAGCATATATATTAGGAGAGGATGCATTTGGGTGGACAAGGGAGTGCATGGCCTTACAGATTTCAAAAAGCATAGCGCTAACTCTCCACCATATTACTTCTGCAACTTTGTGCACTACACGTTTTATAGAAATTTATCCTTTTTCCATTCATCTTCCCAACCAATCTAACTGTTAACACTTTTGTTCATAGTGATGTCGTTTGCAATAACATCAAGCAAGAAACATCAACATTGCAAATAGTCATAAGTTTAAGAAAAATCTCAATTTTACAATGCACTTGTTCCTTACCCTTCGAATTTTCAATTCGTCTTAAGGGCACCAACATCCAATTTCAATACATGTGCTAACGGCTAACCGTGCACAGCTAGTCCATATCAAGTTTCATTTTATGTATCATGTACAGCAACAATTCAGGTTACAACAACATAGTCCAAGGGGCAATGTTCTTGTTTACAGTTCTAGCATTGTTCATAAACTCTCCTCTCAGAAAAATCAGAGCCCATTGAACACTCCACGGTATTGGCAACCCGGCAGTAGGCCAAACCGTGGTGACTGTCACCAAACCATGGTGACTAATTGCTCCTCTCCATTGAAATATTTTTCAATATTACCAACTAATTTGTACTGACACACTGCTCATGAGATTTCGATGTTACCAGTACATACCAATGTAGTTTGCTACTTTGCATAAAGTTCAAATTTGGAATGCTCCGTTGCCTTGTCTTCGGATGTGGGCTCTGAATGAGTGATGATGCAGTGGGACATCCCATTGATGGAGTTGAGATAGCCTTCCTCCCTCCATGTGTCATAATTTTATGTGGTAAGAACACCTAAGGCGCACCTGTAAACCCTATTTTTCCTCAGGAATCTCATCTGGGGTTGTTTCCAAAGATTTGACAAGAGATTCCTCGGTAATCTCATCTGTTGTTTCCAAAGCTTTGTCTTCCCCTCCTTTAGGAGGCTCAGGCTCACTTGGGCCTAAATTTAGTGCCAACTGAAGAGAATACAGAGTCAACCCAATGAAGTTAGCTGTGAAGACAAATGTTGCAAGATAGCACAATCCGTTCACAATTGTCCTGCACATGTAGGAGGGTGTAAGAAATAATATAGATCTAATCACGATTAGATATCTTTGCAAAGGCTGTTACCTGATCGTTATCGTCAATTGGCGGACCTGCACCCACCCAACATCACCAGTCAATATACGAATTAAATGAAAATGATTACAATTTCTATTATAACATTGACAGGACTTGTATTTCCATGAAGGCAAGTAGATCACAAGAAATGTTGTGTCATTCGACATGGCAGGATAATGATTGAACTAGAGCAAAAAGAACATGATTCCAAAATAAAAGACATCGAAAGGACTCGGATTCAGATCAAGATAAGTAGGTCACAAGAAATCGTGTGCCATTGAATATAACAGGATAATGAGTAATCATGACATAAACAAAAGGACAAAAAGAAAAACCTAATTCCAAGAGACCCTACGAGAAGAAACCTTGGACATAGCTTCAATAGCATAAAAGATGAGAAAAAAGGAAGATAAACTATAAGATATTTTCACTAACCCAGTGCACATATGTTAAAACATGACCACATTGATTCGACGGACTTAAAATGAACTACTCATGTCAATATCTTAGATGGATTACAATGGCACTTGCAACATTAGAGTAAGTAATCTTGCAACAAGGAAATCTTTGAAGTTAAAACAAAGGACTCCACTAAAACATACTCAAAAGGAAGGATAATTCAGTTGTCCTTTCAGGCTTTGCCAAACACACATCATCATCATTATGGTCTAAGCATACCGTATAGTCAGCTGAAACAGGTTTCCCAGCAAAGCCTGCTTCCACAGTAGTGGTAAATTTGTACAAAACCAGTGCTATGGCTCCAGATATAAGAGCCCCCAACAATGTCTGAGAAATTGCTGGAGCAGGGCGTGAGCCCACCTCAGGTAGCTTTGGCATATTAAGAGCAGCTTCAATTTCCTTGCTTTTTACTTTCTGATCACCTGATGATCGCAGTTTCTGCACAAAATGCCTGGAAAATTTTGTTAATCTACCTTTGCCAAGTCAAATTGTAAATTGATTAAAAAAATCTGCTTGTTTACATAAATTTACAAAACAATACTTTCATGAGAGAGTAGCATGCTCTATCAGGACAAACTGTCATACGATGTGGCAAGCCATCCATTGTCTTTTAATTTGGTACCACATACTGTGTAGTGATTTGATTTCTGATCCTTTCAATGATTGTAGTTCCTTTCTTTTTTCCCCTCTGGTCAAAAACACCTTTCCACAAAATGATACCTGAGCAAAAGGTTTGCTTGCAATTTTTTCTTTGTTCCCCTGTCAGCATGTTTCTATACTTACAGTAACCTTTCTTACAAGCCTTGACTATCTTGTTACATCAGTCACTGCTCTCAAATATAATGGAAGTTCCATGGGTAGAACTACATCAATATCTAAATTACACCTTGTTTTTGCATACAACTCCTTTCTTATCTAAACCTAGAAGCTTTAGGCATTGTATCAAAAAAAGAAAAACAGCAAAAGGAAAACACTCTCCTTTCAAAGGACGATTCAGATTATAATAAACTTTTTGGCAATAAAATTCAACTCGCTCTTTTATCCCTTGTGTATGAGAAAATATAATATTACTCTCTCTCTCTCTCTTTTTCATAAATTTACTCTCTCTCTCTCTCTCTCTCTCTCTCTCTCTCTCTCTCTCAAAGGGTAATCGTATTAATTACCAAACATAATCTCAAAATCGCAGCATGACCAAGAGTACAAAGATACAACATGGCCAAAAGTACAAAGAGGCTAGATGGCTTGTAGGGGGGGCCAAAGCTACCGCATTGTGCCAAGAAAGCAAATCCGATCGAGAAAGAATATCCACTAGCTCAATCATGTCAAGCTGCCAATTAAGAAGGCCTCTCAAGCAAGCTATATAACTCTGTACCCCATAAGAGTAGATGGCTTGTAGGGGGCCCAAAGAAACTACAATGTGCCAAGAAAGCAAATCCTATCGAAGGAGAATATCCGCTAGCTCAATCATTTCAAGCTGCCAATGAAGAAGGCCTCTCAAGCAAGCTATATAATTCTGCACTCTAGAAGAGTAGATGGCCTATAGGGGAACCAAAGAAATTGCAAAGTGCCAAGAAAGCAAAACCTGTTGAGGGAGAATATCCGCCAACTCAATCATGTCAAGCTGCCAATGAAGAAGGCCTCTCAAGCAGGCTATATAACTTTGCACTCCAAAAGAGGAATCAGCCATGAATGCATTCCTCGTGGTCCGTATGTGCCAACAACCCCAAAAGCATAAAGACCGAAAGAGCATTTTCATATCGGGCTGCACAAGATTCACGAACTTGAGATATCCAAAGACCCAATTCTTTGGAAGCATCCATAGCCTTACCACTCAAGACCAAATGGCTAACATCAACAACCAAACTTTACTCGCCGTTGAACAAGAAAGGAATGTAAAGAAAATACCCTAACACAAAAGCATAAACAGAAACCGTACGACAAAGTACAGACTGATAAAAGAACACGGTTAGGGTTAGGGTTAGGGTAACTCAAAGACAATGAACACATTGAATAAATGAAACGATATGACTACTAATAATACGATGCTCATGCAGCAAACACACTATGCAATGAATGAATACTGAACCTCGAACTCCTGTATCTCAAAGATCAGGGCAAGGGTAATGAGCTGGAGAGTGTGTCGTACTCCGAACAGATCCCGAATCGCACCAAGGCAGCCTCCAAATGTCGAACACCAGCAAATGCAACAGTGAGAAGCTGGATCTGATGCAGACAACTGTGAGGAGAGAGAAAAACTAAAAACGCAGGCAACAAGTGAGAGAAAGACTAAAAACGCAGGCAGGACAGCCAGCAAAAGAGAAAAACTGCAGCGACTGCAGCAAGAGAGAAAAACTGCAGCGACTACAGCAGGAGAGAGAAGACTGTCAGGGCGGCAGTTGGGGCCTGCAAACGCAGCAGTTTGTTGACGTGGTAGGCCGCACGACAGCAGTGCAAATGATCAGCAGTCAATCGCCAGGCAGAAACAGCAGCAATCAGCATGTGGAGGATTAGAAACAGGCGCTAGACTGTAGGGAACAGTGATGGACAACAAGGGCTGAGATGTCCTCTGCGAACGGGGTGTGGGCAGCAAGCTGATAACACCTGAAACCTAGAAAAACGAGATTGAAGGAAGAGTGGAGGGCTGGCTGCCAATTTATAGAAAATTAGGATTCTAGATCCTCTCCCACTTAACTCTCTCGATCCGCTCCCCATTTTACGGTTTTGGCTAAAATAAGCCTAAAATAAGCATGTTTTGGGGCTGTTTAAGTGGCTAAGAGCAATTCTTAGCACAACAAGGAACTAATGGCAAGAGGTTTCCACACATCTTGCAAAAGAAACAGCAACCATTGGAAATTCGATATTTGGAGAGTGCAGATGCAAGAGGAAGGGCACCAATCAACATTCACCAAATGAAGACCTTGTATTTGAAAGGTGTTTTGTTGAGCCAACCAACCATCACTATGGATTTCCACCAAGTCTTGCCTTTATGAAAATCCCAAGTGTAGTTGCCCTTCTAGGCAAGCCAATCTTTGTCATGTATAAGCAAGTGATATATTTGATTCACTAAAACATGGCCCAAAATCAGGCAGCCATTAATCATCCATTCTTGCCAAGGGGCATATAAGGAGGCTAAAATGGAGTCCCATAAATGACGATAGCCTCTAGGAACACAAGAGCAACGTTGTACTGATTTGAAAGACGTGACAGCAATACTTGTAGGTAGAAGACCATTAGCAACAATGATTGGTCCCAGACATGCCATTCCATTCAACATCAGCCTTTGTTCATGTTTGCCTTTCCATGTGAGAAGTTTTGAAACAACCAACACTTCGAAAAGTGTGAGAGAAATAGATGTTATACATGGCTCCAAAAACCATGCGAGTTGTGACTCTCTATGGTCAACTTTTGAGAAAACAAGACCAGCAATGGAGGGAAAAGAAACGAGACAACGATATTGATTGAACTGCAACAAGAGTGTAGAGTGTACTTGCTGAACTGAGCTAAACGAGTGAAAGTACAACCTACTTTAGGTCATGAGTTGACCTAACTGGCCTTCCACCAACTAGCTAGAGTTAGGCTAACTTACTCTAGTTCCTAGTGTCACTAACTTAACGTCTAAAGACACTAGGTACACACACTACATTGTCACTTGAATAAGTGTCCACACCACACAAAATACATTGGGCACTACCTAGAATTACCAAATTCTAACACCCCTCTAAAGTGCCAATGTCATGAAGTACAAGAAAGATCAATCACCAAAGGATAATAAGCTTAACAACTTTCGAAAAGCCTCAAACTTCTCATGTGGTAATGTTTTGGTGAAAATATCTGCAGCATTTTCCTATGTGGGTACATGCATCAAGCTGATCTCTCCCACATAGCATCTCTCTCTAACATAATGGTAATGCATCTCAATGTATTTCATGTGAGCATGAAACATAGGATTACATGCTACTACAATAGCACTCTTAATTTTCAAAACGAATGGGTGTAGGACCCTCAAACAGTACATGTAGATCAGCCAACAATCTACGCAACCAAACACATTTCACTCTTGTTGTGAAGGCTGCCCTATACTCAGCCTCACAAGACGAGTTAAACACTGTAAGCTGTTTCTTACTTAGCCATGAAATGCATGAATGGCCTACAAAGAAACAATGTCCACTAGCAGATTGCCTGGCATTTGCATCACTAGCCTAATCTAAATCACTTTAAGCCTATAAGTGCATGAAACCAGCCTTCCTTCTTGAAGAGGGTGGTAATTCCTTAATTAAGCACTTAATTATAGCAATCAGCAAATAAACGTAAATTGAAATGCACAATTTACCTTAATAATCTTGGATATTAGAAACCTTGTTAGCCCCAAAGCCAGTGCCCCTTTTGGTATTTCTTTTAAGTTTAATTGCTAATGGATTGAGTACAAGCTGAGATTCCACAACGATAGATGACGGAGACAGATTTCTTGAAAATGATGGAAGCACGAGTATTCTTCACCTCCCAGCCACGCCTAGATAAGTGCTGGCCCCCAAAGCTAATCTCTTTGCCAGCCGTCAACTTCCTGGAGTCCTACTATTCTTGGACTCCCTTACTCTCTAGGCTCCCCTTAACCCCGTTCGGGCGCCCAAGAGCCCGGACGGTCATTCTCGTGCATGTTCCCCTAAATTTACCTTAATGTGACATTAAATATTCCTTTTAATGTCACATTCCACACTTATGACCTTAATGTGACATTAAATATCACTTTTAATGCCACATTAATGTCACATTTCCTTCCCCTTAAGAATCGTTTTCGTCCTCGAAAACGATATTTGGAAGGTCTAATTGTAAATCGGGAAACCTTTTCTTTAAAGTACTTACTCGCTCCCATGTTGAGCTTTCTTCTAAACAATTTTTCCACTTAACCAAACATTCTTGATAAATAGTATTCCTCGTTCGTCTATTACGAACATTTAATATTTTTTCTGGTTCATGTGGATTAGATTGGTCATAGAATAACTCCTCAATATCATCATTTAAGATTAGATTATCCAAATCACCCAGCTTCTTCCTTAATTTGCTTACATGAAAAACTGGATGTATTTTACTACCAGCAGGTAGTTGGAGCTTGTAAGCCAATTCTCCCACCCTTTTAAGTATTATGAAAGGACCACAATACCTTGGTGAAAGCTTTGGACAATGTCCCTTTTTCATAGTTTTAGTTTGTTCAGGCATCTTAAGATAGACCAATTCTCCTTCTTCAAAGGAGATGTCTCTTCGGTGAGGATCTGCATATGCTCTAGCTCGATTTTGAGCCTTTTTAATATTTTCTTGAGCAAATTTTAACATACTATTCATATCCTCCAATGATAGATGACGGAGATAGATTTCTTGAAAATGATGGAAGCACGAGTGTTCTTCACCTCCCAGCCACGCCTAGATAAGTGCTGGCCCCCAAAGCTAATCTCTTTGCCAGCCGTCAACTTCCTGGAGTCCTACTATTCCTGGACTCCCTTACTCTCTAGGCTCCCCTTAACCCCGTTCGGGCGCCCAAGAGCCCGGACGGTCATTCTCGTGCATGTTCCCCTAAATTTACCTTAATGTGACATTAAATATTCCTTTTAATGTCACATTCCACACTTATGACCTTAATGTGACATTAAATATCACTTTTAATGTCACATTAATGTCACACACAATCTCCTCTGCTGCTCCAAAAGCCCCTTGCTGTAATAACAATCAGCAAGCAATTCAAGCCAATTGCCCCTTAATTTTCACCCAAGACTTGCACAATTGGAACCACAAACCAGCCAAATGCTGGCCCAATTCACAATGGATGCCTCGCATTTAAAATCCCTATCAATTCCATGAATTTCATGGTGCTGATTTCGGTGTACAATGCCCTCTCTTGTTGGCACAATTCCCAAGGTGGCTACTTAATCCTAATTTCTGTAGAAATTTAGGGTTTACAGTAGAAATCCTCCTGTTGTCCACGAAATATGGCTGAGATCTGCTCAAAATGGCTAAGAAATGCTGAGATCTCTTGTGCAGGGGTTGGAGAAGGTGAGAGAAAGCTAAGATGAGAGAAAAATCTGATTTTCTTCGCAAGAAAATCCTAAAATCTGCCTGCTACCTACTCTAGTCTGCATTTAATGCAGTCACCTATTGCCAGGCACCTCCAAAATATTGTCACCTAATTGGCAATGTTGTTGCTAGCCCCTGCAAGGTGTCTACCTACTATTCCCTGCCTGCCGATGCCCCCAAATGGCTATCTTTTGCAGCAAATTGCTGTTCTTTGATTGGAAAATGGACCAATAGCTCCCTCTCTCTCTCTCTCCCAAGCTGTAAATTGACTCAATGGTTAAGATCCAACCCCCAAAAACGTTTTCTTAGTTTGCATGGGCATTTTTGCCTAGTGGCAACCTTCTAATTCCATTTTTCAACAATATCGAGCTATTTAATTAATTTTCAGAATTAAATAATCCTAAAAATTCGTTTCAGCCCTTCTGACCCTGCCCAAATTTAAATGTGCCCATCCATAATTAAATTGACTAGGCCATTTGCAACCTGGAGTATCTCCAACCTCTGTTGACCCTTAGACTAGCATTAATTTATTGATTAATGCTAGTCCCTAGTGTCACCATTGACACTTATTGGCCAAACAACCGTCCTATGGTCGAATCTGATATCAACTAACCACCAAAACCCAATCGGCATAACTTATCACAACTTTTATCTTTGATACCCATTGCCTCCTCGAGTCCTAGGCCTGTTACCATGAAATAACTACTATGTGCATCACATGTGCTTAAATAACCTTGCACATTTGATTAGTAACTTAATCAAATGTTATCGACAAGACTAAAGCATCTCAAAATCTCACGTCCTCATGACAATGTAAGTCTATCCCTCCTCCCCCCTCCCCCCCGTGAAATAGTAATGCATGTGACTGAGTACCTTGCAAGTATTTGAAGATCCACTTAACAACTTGCCAATGTGTAGTCCATGGGCCGTGTATATATCTGCTCACCTAAAATACTGCATACTAAATGTCAAGATGTGTGTTGCAAAGGTAAATAAGACAACCAACAATCTGGTTGTAAATTGCAATATCATGCATAGGAGTGCACATAGGTTTATAATCTTGCATATTAAATCTATGTAGCAGCTTATCCACATATTGTGACTGTGACATGATAATACCATGCTGATTTTGGGTGAGCTGAATCCCCAAATAGTAGTGTAAACCACCCATGTCTGACATAGCAAATGCATGTTTTAAATTAGCCTTAGAATCTGCAATTTTTACCTCTGTAGATCTAGTGAGAAACATGTCATGCACAAAAAGAATGATAATCAGCAAGTTCCCCTCTTTATTCTTAATGTATAGAGTGGGAGTAGTTGGACTATTTTTGAATCTTTGGTAGTTAAATATGCATCAATTTTTTAGTACCATGCACGTAGAACCTGTTTAAGACCATAAAGAGCTTTATGCAACTTGCATACCATGTGCTCTTTTTCTTTAATCTCAAAACCTTGGAGGTTGGGACACATAAACATCCTCATGCAAATCCCCATTCAAAAATGTTGTTTTAATATCCACCTGATGTACTTTCCAACCATAATGTGCAGCCATCGCAATCACACATCTCACTGTACTCATTCTGGATGTAGAAGCAAAAGTTTCCTCATAATCTCTGTCTTTCTTCTACACATAGCCTTTTGCTACCAACTGTGCCTTGTACCTATCAATTGTACCATCAGCTTTACGTTTGAGTTTGAACATAGCCTACATCCAATGTATATCTTGTTGAGCTTCGTCTAAGGAAGTAGGCTCATCATCATCCAATAGTGAGCTCATAAACACATGCTCATCACAATCATCTACTTTCGTTATATCAGCCAAATGTGCCCCCCTGCATTATGTGTTGCATGCCCTGTCAAAACTAACCAGCAAACCTCCAAACCAATTTGCCCCTTGGTTTGCTTGGGGATCGACCTTCACCCTGCTCCTTGAAAAACAAATTCAACCCCAAATCTAATATGGGTTGGCTGGCCTTTTGAATATCCCTAAAATTCCTAAATTCCAACTATTGGAATTCAAGTCTTAGGCCCTCAATTCTGAGCACACATCCCGAGGCGGTTGTTATGTCAGAGTGAAGCCATATGAAAGCGAATGACCAAGACAAAGAGTCAACAGAGAGAGAAGGGGGAGAGAGAAATTAAATGAAATGATATATTAACGTCTACAAAAGGCCAAAATGACCTATGAGACCATGAGTTACAATCATGTGTATGATGGTACAACTGTTTGGGCAAAATATGTAGCACAAAGCAAAATAAGAAAGGAAACTAACTATGGCTATATGTAAATATAGAGCTCTATCTAGTAACAATAAGCTTCAAACGGTACAATCTCATGTGGGTATGGAGAACCTAGCCCTAGCCCGAGCAATAATCCCTTGTATCCGCCTATGAAGGTGTCATCAGTGTCTGTGTCAAGGCCTAGGACATCTGGATCGGCTAAGCTGAATGGCTCGATCAATCAATACTCCTTGTCTGTGTGTGGGCTGTGGCGGTGGAAGAGGCTCTCGTGTGGACTGTGGTTGTAACTGTATTGAAGTCTTCTGAGTCTCCTTTACAAAGAAGTCTGTGAGCTGCCTCTGCGAAGGGCCTCAATGTCCTGGAGCAGCTGTACTCCTGAGGCGCATGTCACAAAGCCATCATATCTCAAGAAGAAAGAGGCCAAGGCGTCGCTGATTGGTAAAATCCACGACTCTGGATAGTGGTCTAAATCCATCTCTAAAGAGACAGTGGAAACGACCACTGACCTCATAATACGCTAGGCAGCGGCATATATAATGCTCCTTTGTCTCTGGCTCTAATTGGCATATCTGGCATATGCACTCCTCTGGTGGGATTGATCTATATCTACCAGTCTCAATCTCTAGCTGATGTGAGAAGGTGTGCAACTAGCCAATAGTACATCTGATCCCATGGAAAAGGTGGGTGTCCATGTATCTTGGGCGAACAATAAATCCATCGTCAATAGTGTGAAGGAAATGCTCGCGGTAGAAAGCCATCTTTGTCCCTAGCTCCTGCCCTGGCATCAACCATGTCCGCCTGATATCCAACTGGGTAAGATCCATCCTGATGATCTTGCGAATCTCTAACCTGCACAGATCAAGAGATGGTGCATCAAGGGAGTACTGGAAGGGGGGTAACTTCTCCATGCTAAAGCCATGCAACTCAAACCAGGCCGACATCTGTGCATACCAACATGAAGTATCACCCTCTCTGGCAAGTTGCCTGGAGGACTCAAGGACCAACTGTGCATATCTGTGTCTGGGTAAGTCCCATAGGCTATGTATGTATGCGACCGATCGGGTGAGGGCTTCTACCACAATCGGTGAAGCTGCTAGCTCGGCTCTAATGATCTCATGTGGCACTGAGGCCTTACATTAGATCATCCCGGATATCATGGACACTAGGGTTTTCTCCATTGACCTCCATCCGTCATAAGTGCACCTTGATCTGCTACGGTGGTCAAGACTGGGCCTCCAAAGTAGTGTGGATGTGACCAATGTATCAAAGAGCCATAGCTTGATGTGCGGTTCTTGGAATTGCACTTGTGAGCACATCCTCTCCAAACCACCTAGTGTTGTGTATCCGCGAGTCAGTCTAGTGTCTGCTGCCTCTCGCATAGAAAAGGTGGGCCCTGTGAATAAGACTCCCAGGTATGTATAAGAATCCACATACTCCAGTTCCTCAGATCCATATGTGAATTTAGCTGTTGATCTCCTAACCCACTGTGGTGTAGTATTAAATACCATCACCTTGGTTTTACCAAGGTTCACTGAAACCCCACTGTCCGAAGTATAGGAGTGTAATGCGTACAAGTGTCTCTGTAGACCCTCTGGAGAGTCAACTATCAATACAATGAAACGCATAAAATTTGCAGTGGAGAATGCTATACAAGGATGCAGAAACATACACGGGTGCAAAGAGAATGTCTGCATATGTCTCCATCTCGAAGATCTCAATCTCCGTTAGCCCCAAGGGCAATCTCCACAGTCTGCAACCTGAAATCTGGGAGCACAACTATAGAGGACTGCAAAAATCAGGGCCAATAAATAGGCCAGCAAGAAATGGTAAAAAATACCCGGTCGGCTACATTAAATGCAGTCGACTGGTCAGCAGCAAGTCCAACCAGCCTGTCTGACTGCCACATCAACTACCACCTGCCACATGTTACCTGCTCTTGCTGCATCTACCACATGTCACCTGCTCCTGCCTGTCCAGGGAATGTCCAGCTATCTAGCTCTAACACCCCCTCTTAGATCTTGGACACAACAGAAGGCTAAGGGATCTGGAGTGTTGTCGAAGTAAAGCCTAAGAAAGTGCCTTGGTAAACAAGTCTACAAGATTGTCCTCTGTCTTGTAATAAACCAGGGAAATGGTCTCATCCAGAATATTCTCCCGAATGAAATGGTACTAGATCTCAATATGCTTCGTCCGAGCATGAAACACAAGATTCTTGGCAAAGGCAATGCAACTCTCATTGTCGCATTGTAGAACAGTAGGACCTCTTTGAAGGCAGCCAAGCTCCTCCAAGAGCTTGCGAAGCCATACTGTCTCAAATGTAGTAGAAGACGCCGCCCGATACTCCACCTCAGTCAAAGATAGGGCAACCATGGGTTGCTTCTTGTTGCTCCATGAAATAGCACTAGCACCCAAGGTAAAGTAATAACCTGTCATGGACATCCAATGATCCATATCACCAGCCCAATTTGAATCACTCCATCCTATAAGTACCAAGTCTATAGCACCTATACAAGAGGAATAATAGATCCCAAGTTCAGGAGGCCCCCCTAGGAACCGCAAAATCTTCGGAGCAGCTTGCCAATGCACCATCTTGGGTTGACTCATGAACCCGGCCAGCACGCCTACAGCATAACATGAGTCAACACGAGTATTAAGAAGCCAGATCAAGGAGCCAACTAACTGCCTATAATAGGTAGCATCCGCCAAAGGAGAATCGGAATGAGTCGTAGCCTTCCACTTCGGATCCATAGGAGTCATAAGAAACTTGCATCCCTCCATCTCACACATAGTCAAGAGCTCTTGTACATACCGCTACTGGAAAATAAAGATCTCCCTCAAAGTCTGATAGATCTCATGACCGAGAAAGAAGTGAAAAAGTCCCATATCCGTCATCTCAAACTTCTCATGAAGTGCTGCCTTCGTTTGCTCGACCCTTTGAGTATGGTTACCTATCACAATCAAATCATCCACATAAAGGACAAACAACACATGACCTCCACCTAAGGTGTGTACATACAACTGGGGATGGGCTTTGAAATGCCGATACCCCAATTTCTCCTAGAGGAATAAGTCACTCTTCTCATTCCAAGCACAAGGAGCTTACTTAAGGCCATAGAGGGCCTTCCGCAACCTGTACACCTTACCATCAAAAGAACAAAAGCCTAGAGGCTACTCAACATAGATCTCCTCCTTCAACTCCCCATTTAAGAAGGCAGACTTCACATCTAGTTGATAGACTAGCCATCTCCTATGACCAGCCAAGGCAAGAACTATGCGAATAGTGGCCATCCGAGTTATAGGGGCAAAAGTATCATGGAAATCAATGCCTGGGCGCTGTGCGAAACCTTTAGCAACAAGGCGGGCCTTGTGCTTGTCCAACATGCCATCACTATGGTACCTAGTCTTGAAGACCCATTTGGCTCCAATGATCTTCTTATGAGGAGACTTCGGCACAAGATGCCAAGTGTCATTCCTCTCAATCGACTCTAGCTCTTGCTCCATCGCTTTCTGCCAATGATCATGCTGTAAAGCCTCCTTCATGGAGGTGGGCTCCCGATCCTGCATGACACAAGTCATCAAACAATGATTAGTATAAACAAGCTCTATATGGTATGCTTGGTTCTTCCGAGAACGCCGCGGGCCACCCTACGACTGTGACTCCTCAAGGACCCCCTCAATCCCTGCATCACGAAGAGTGTCACGAACCCAACGAGGAGGCCGGATCTCGCCTCGTCACTCTCCATCTGCTGAAGTTTTTGGAAGGTCTGTCGACGACTAGGGAGGAATCGGTGAATTTGGGGGCTGAGAACTAAGCTCCTCATCCAAAGAAGAGTTCTAAAGAGGCAAATGCTCTAGAAGAACAATCGTTGGTGCCCAACTATCACCAGGATCTTCAAGAACAGGGTGTTCCTTACCCCCCTCTAAGGCTGGAACCTGCACGAACCTAACATCATGGCTCGTGTAGACATCCCACTTAACGAGATCATACAATAGATAGCCTTGAGACTACGAGCTATAGCCCACAAACACCTGTCTTTTGGAGGCCACTTCAAATTTGTCACGTTGTGTCTTCAGGATGTGAATATAAGCATCACACCCAAAAACCCTGAAATAAGAAACATCAGGCTTAGACCCAAAGTACGCCTCATACGAAGTCATACCAACAACAGCGAAAGTAGGGAAACGATTAAGAATGTGAACTGCAGTAGCCATAATCTCAGCCCATAGACACTAATGTGTCTAACAATACTCCATCATGGTACGGACCATCTCGATCCAACTGCGATTCTTCCACTCCAATATGTCATTCTCCTGAGGGATGTGTGTATTGGCAAACTCCTGGTGAATACCACGATCTGCACAAAAACGAGCAAGCACATTAGAAACAAATTCTCCGCTCTTATCCGATCGTAAGGTCTTCAACTTCCAGCCTGAGCGGTTCTCCTCAAAGAGCAACCAATCCTTAAAGTTGAAGAAAGCCTCCGACTTCAGCCTTAAGAAATAAGCCCATGTCATCTTGTTGTAATCATCCAAAATTAACATGAAATGCAAGCTTTCTCTAAGAAACTCCATCCTCATCGGTCCACAAAGATCGGTAAAAACAAGCTCCAAGGGCTCGGAAGATCACCTCGAAGCCTTGCTGGGAACAACATCACAAGTTTACTTTCCACGGATGCACGATACACAAGGTTGCTGGCTCACCATAATATCCAGCAAACATCGAACAAGTTGTCCCTTGGACGCCTTCCGAAGGTAATCATAGCTGAGGTCGCCAAACCAAGCATGCCAAAGCTCGAACTGAGTTTGTGAGGTAAGAAAAAGAGAAGTCAAGGCAAAAGAAAATCACAACTTATAGACCCCATTCTCCTCATATCCTAAAGAAAGAACCTGTCTAGATCCATGATCAAGAATCCGAAAAGGATCCACATCAAAATTTTGACCAAGAGGTCAAGGGCACAAATCTTGTGCACCGAAAGTAGATGGTATTCCAAGGTTGCCACATAAAGCACCTCGGACATATGGACACCACCGCACCCATCTGGAATAAGATACATGTCTCCCCGTCCCTGTATAGGAATATACGAATTGTCACCAATGAGAATATGGTCATGCGAAGGCCGCAAATGAGCAACACCTGCTGAAGAAGGAGTCATGTGCCGTGAGGCACCGCTGTCAATAATCCACTCGCGAGTGTAGGGGGCTATCAACGCAACATCAGAAGCTGTCAAGGTCGAATCCTCAACCACCTCCAAGTGGAGGAAAGCAACTAATGAGGGAGCAACCATTGCTTTGGAATCCTTTGAAGATATCTCCTTCTCTTTGTTTTTCTTCTCCTTGTCAAGGCAATCCTTCTTCTAGTGACCAGTCTTGCCACAGACGTGACATGTGGACTCCTTTTCTTTGTCCTTCTTGATTTGTTTGCCTCCTTTTTTTTGTCCTTCCCCTTCTTCTGAGAGGATTGACCACCCAAAGCCTCCGATTTAAAAGCATTGGTCCCTTTCAATTGCTCCTCTTGGTCCAAGACCATAGGAGCCAACTCTTCCCACACCGAAGAGTCTCAGATTACCCTGAAGCAATCAAGGCGGAATAAAAACCACTGAAATGGGACGGTAACTGTTCCCCGAGGGCAGTCTCCACGGTCTACAGCCTAAAATCTGGGAGCACAAATATAGAGGACTATAAAAATCAGAGCCAATAAATAGGCTAGCAAGAAATGGTAAAAAATACCAGGTTGGTTGCATTAAGTGCAGCCGGCTGGTGAGCAACCCGTCCGACTACTACATCAGCTGCTGCCTACTACGTATCACCTGCTCCTACCTATCCAAGGAATGTCCAGTTATCCAACTCTAACAGTTAAAACCCTAATTTCTCTTGTAAATTAGGGTTTACAACAAAGATTGACTGAAATCTCTTCCTTTGATAACCCAAACTGCTAGAAAATGTTGAGATAACTTCAGAGATAAAATCTATTTCTCTTATGGCTCAAACTACTGGAAAATGCTGAGGTAACTTAATAGATGGCTAGAGAATGAGAAAGAATTCTGTAGAGAGAAAAATTTCAGAGTTCTATCGCGAGAAATGGTGAAAAACTGGTGTTGCGTGCTCAAAAAGCCATGGAAGTTGTCACCTAGAGCTTAGGACCGTTAGAAAGACCGTTGCCCCCTCCTATATGTTATCAACAGCACCAAAAGGACCTTGGACTACCATAAGGTTACTACATACCATAAGGAGTTGTGCCATACATCTCTGTATGCGGTTCTCGACCCACCATAGCATGGAAACTAGTGCCACCACCAAAGTAACTTGGCTACCCCATAATTGCATACATGCCTTGCTACACAAAAAGCATTGGACTAGCACTTCCAAGTTGGCCTTGCATTTGCATCAATTGCTAGCACCATTTGCATACGCTCATCACTAACCACATTTGGAACATCATGTTACTGTATTGGCTCCTCCTTCAATGCATCTTGTTGTCCCAAAGCTCTTGAAGACAATTTTCTCTTCTTGCCTTTGCTGCCCTATTTTAAAGGGTTCAAAAAGTACATGAACTAAGAATCATTGACCAATTATATCAGCATTTCAGCTATTGTCCTCAACTAATCTTTGAACGGGTCATCAAATTCCTCGTCCTCTTGCTGGTCATCAACTTTAAGAAACCTGGAAGGACCCATCTCTTGTCCAATTTTCTCATTCTCACCTTGCTACCCATGTTGCATGCCTTGTCTAAGATCAAGCATTGCATTTTTCCCAATACTTTGTGAATTTTCAGATTGAGAAGCATCATCCCCGCTGGATCCCATATTACTACCTAAAGATATTCTTGTTGTAATGCTCAGCTGAATACAATTTCAGCACTAGAGCAAAGCTTTTGACCTTCAATCGCGTGCCTCGAACCCACTAATTTGAGGGAATTGATGGTATCCCGGCCACGGAACCATGAAATCAACTTTTCTCCTTAGATAGGGTGGTAAATAATCTGATTAAGCACTAATTACACTAAGCATAAAATTCACATAAACTAAAAATGAACACTTTACCACACAATCTTGGACATTGGACAACCTATTAGCCCAAAAACTAGTGCCCCTTGTGGTATTTCTTTAACTTTTATTGAGTACAACTAAGATCCTCTAATCTCCTCCACTAATCCAAGTGTCTCTTTCTGTCAAAATTGACTAGCAAGCTTCCAAACCAATTCGCCCCTTGGTTTGCTTAAGGATTGGTCTTCACCCTACTCCTTAAAAGACAAATTCAACCCCAAATCTGATATTGGCTAGCTAGTCTCCTGAATCTCCCTGAAATTCCTCAATTTTAGCCATAGCAATTCAAATCCTAGGCTCTCAATTTTGAGCACACATCCTGAGGTGGTTGTCAAAACCCTAATTTCTACTGTAAAATTAAGGTTTACAACAAAGATCGACTAAAATATCTTCCTCTAATGGCTCAAATTATTGAAAAATGCAGAGATAACTTAAGAGATGGTTGGAGAATGAGAGAGAATTCTGTAGAGAGAGAAATTTAGAGTTCTATCGCGGAAAATGGTGAAAAACTAGTGCTACCCTGCTCAAACAACCATGGAAGTTGTCACTTACAACTTAGGACCACTAAAAAGATTGTTGTCCCTTCCTATATATTGTATTCTACACCACAAGGACCTTGGGCTAATGTCACCTGCTCCAGGAGAGCTCTAAACTACCATTACATGCTATAGGGCTGATCCCTAGTGGTTGCAAATCACATCAACAGCCTCTTCTTACTCTCTAACAGTCTCCTTCTGTCTCACAATAGCTAGAATAGACTTCCACTAGCCCCTAAAAACGTTTTTCCCACTTACATGGGCAAGTTTTGCCAAGTGGCAGCCTTCTAATTCCATTTCCAACATTATCCATTTAATAATTATTCTACTGCTCAAAAATTTAATTTCAATAGCCAATAATTAAATTGGCTAGGCCAATTTGTCTCCCAAGTATCCCTGAGCCGTTATTGACCCTTAAACTGACATTAATTAATTAATTAATGCCTAGTCTCTAATGTCACCACTGTTAGTAGCCAATAGCTTAATCTAGGCCCAAATCTAGCACCGTATACCACCTAGTACATATCAAGCATAACTTATTACAACTTTTGCATTTGACGCCCACTATATTCTCGGGATCCTTGGCTTATTACCATGAAATAAATACCATGTACATCATATGTACTAAATAAACTTGCACATTTGATTAGTAACTTAATCAAATGTTATGGGCAAGATTAAAGCATCTCAAAATTTCACGTCCTCGTAACAGTTCAATTATTTTAGTCAAATTTATACATATTTGATTTTTATTTGCAAATCCTAAAATATTCTCCTCACACCTTGGGCCATTAAAAACAACTCCAATGTATGAAGTTGTTGTGAAGATATGCTAGGGTTTGCACTATCGAAACACCGAAAATACAAACACAACTAAAATATAGACTCAAATAGTGATATACAAAACTCAAACCTAAATGCAAAATGCAAAACTCAAAACACAAAGCGGAAAACTCAAGACTTAAAAACGCAAAACACACAAACACAAACAGAGTAGAGAGAGAACTCTAAAGTGAATAAAAGAATGTTATAAATGAATAATGCTCAAGGATAAAGCTATTCAACAGTCGGTGGCTCTCGTAGGAGCAGACTGAGGGAGGTGTCGATGTGTGTCATCCACTGGAGATGGATCCCAAGTGCAATAACCTCAATCAGAGCCGATGCTAATAAAGAAAAGTATTGAAAACACAAAAATGACCTAATGTAGATTATGAAAGCTGATCATCGGCAGCAGTGGAAGGTTAGGCGACAATTGTAGACCACATTGCAACAATTGCTAGGAGCTAGACAACTACTGGAAGAGGGCTAATGCTTTGAAACTTGCAAGACAAGGATATGACTGAATGGTGGGCACCCTGTCTATTTATAGACGTGGAAGGATCCTACCAAATTAGGGTTTTGCATGTGGGACACAAAAACTCTCTAGAACCGCTCCTTGTTTAACAAAACATTTGGAAATTTACTGTTTTGGGGCTGTTTTAAAGAGCTAATCAATGGGTAATGAATTTTTAGCTCAACAGTTGCAATGGTTAAATTAGATATTAATACCTAGCACATAGAGAACAGCAAGGCATAGGACCAAAAACTATGATAATTTGCATGTGATCAATGCCTTCCATGATAAATGAGACATTATAAATACACATAATAGTGCACCCCTCATGTACATGAGAGAGAGATGGAAATAACTCTCTACAAGATATGATGTGCTTGTAAGCACCACTATCAAAATACAAAGCATTAGTAGCAGAAACTAATAAACACTCATCATGAAGAGAAGGATTAAATCGGCATTGGATAAAGAATACATAATCCTTATGCCAGTAAAGTTGGCAGTCTCATAGGTGACTGCATGAACAAACTCTCTCTTCAACTTCTCTATAGCAAGGCGCTTGCACATTCAATGAGTCGTGCCTTGGCTTCCTACAGTAATTACATCTTTTCATTTTTGGTTTGGCACCTATTTGGGAGTGAGGTGATGAGTGACCAACATGAGAATTTGGAAGCAAATGAGAGGATGAAGCACCATGATCAGCATGTGTAGTGGCTGGTTTTTGGCCAGCATACTTAGATTTACCTTGGGATTTGCCTTTTCCTATGTGTTGAGTGGAAAAGGCTTGCTCAAACATTATCGTTGCATTGTGATTGCCATAGCTTGTCTCTTCTTGCAATAATAAGAAACAAGCTAGTGAAGGTGTAGTCGACTAGGTTTCCCATTGTCACTAACTTTGAAGTTGTGGCAAAACCTTGATAAGATTCAATCAAACCATTGAGTGTAGTACATACAAGCTAATTGTAAGAAGCAACTTCATCGATGTTGCGCAACTACTCCTGAAGATCTTCAATACTTGTCAAACAAGAACCCACATTAACCCTCCCCCCGACCCCGAAAAGCAAAAATCCATAAAAGGACTTCAAGTTGATTACGATGCTAAGCCACATGTCTCTCATTGAGTGCCTCACAAAAAAAATACTTGCCTCATTGAGCTACTCTTCACTAATATAGCAAGAGAGCATGCACTTGGAGAGATCATCATGATCCCAATTTTCCCAATGAATCAAGTTCTAAGGAGGAAGGGATGAAGCAAAACAAGATGACTCTGTGAGAGTGCGCAACAAAAGGAGGAATCTGAACACAGAGACAAAGGAACAAAGAGAGATTGCAAGAAAAGAATAAAGAAATCTACACTAAACAAGGAAAGAATGTTGAATATAGAAGAAGGACTGATCAATCTGTAAGCCATCTTGTGAGCTACACATTGATGCCCTTTGATCCATGATCTGGGCTCCCTAAGCATTTTAACTGTCATTAAACGCAGTTGTTACCCCTAATGTCCTAGCACTAAGTGACAGGATTAGGGTTTACTTTAGGGTTTCCTATGATAGTTAATCTGTTAGGATTTCATTTTTTATTATTTAAAGACGCTTTGTGCCTCATTTGCACAAGTGTGTTTCATGAGCGGATGTCTGTTGGAGAAATAGAGTTGTCTAATATACCTACTGAAGAAAACTTGGCAGATCTTTTCACGAAGGCTCTTCCTCGACCAAAGTTCCAGGCTTTTCAGCAAGCTTTAAACTTGATCCTATTTGTTCCATGATTTGTCATACTCTATATTGTCATAGGTTGCTATATCCACTTGGATGAACTTGTGCCACCCTGACCTTATATTTCTTTTTATTTTCCTAGATCAATCCACCCATTTCATGGAGGGGGATTTGTGGCCATCTTGTGGGCTCCCTAGGCATTTAAATTGTCATTAAATACGATTGTTGCCCCTAATGTCCTAGCACTAAGTGACACTAGGGTTAGGGTTTATTATAGGGTTTCCTATGACGGTTAAGCTGTTAGGGTTTCATTTTTTATTAGTTAAAGACACTTCATGCCTCATTTGCACAAGTGTGGCATTATTCAGTGTGATCGCCTCGAGCGTTGAACTCTCTTTCACTCATAAATGCATTGCTTCTCATTGGTGATCGAATATCGTTGTGCATTGATTGATTCTTTTATTCTCATTCATTTTCCATTAAAATTAATCACATAACTGCTCCACGCTCGGGCCAACACAATCCCTACATGCAGCCCACAATGTCAGGAAGGGCATCAAATCAAGCTAATGATGATGGCAGCACTGGAGATAGAGGAAGATGATTGAGTCGAAGTGTGCACTTGACAAGGAAGGAGAAAGATAAATGCCAAGTGTGGGAGGGGCAAACGAGATATAGCCACCTAACCCCAAATCTCGCCAACAGCAATTTGGGGCCAAAAATATGGCCAACAAACATTAACGCTGGTCCAAACAGCATTTAATACTGGTAAATTTTCCAAAATGCTCAAAAAAATCTCAAAAAGGGTGGACAATGCCTAACACCTGAGGCAGACTGATGTATATAGAAACTGCCCAAGAAATGGATACAAAATCCTAACTGAAGGAGAAAATGCACTAAAAGGCAATAAACTAAGTGCTCTAGAAACAGCTACCTCCTCCATCAAAACAAGTGACAGACACGTCAAAGCTCTAAGTCCTTGTCTAACTCAAACTAAGGCTCACATGCAGGAGATGACAAAGCATGACAAACATGACTGCTAACATCCTCTCTAAGATCTCGGATTTGACATAAGGCCATGAAAGAAACGGATCTAGGGATGGCAAGAGGAATGCCGATGTCCATGAAGTCCGATGTAGACTATTGATCAAGAAGCTCCTCACGATCCTAGGAAATCCCCTCTAAAACACTAGGAGCCAGGAAATCCACAGCCGCATCACCAAGATCGTCCCCCTGTAAAAGGGATAGGGGATACGAGGAAACCATCAAAGGAGAGAGTGGGGATGGAGAGGAGTCTGTGGAATAGATAGTGCACAAGTTGGAATGAGTATCGTAATAGACAACTGCCTTGGAGGACCCTGCATAAGAGAAGGGGAATGGAGCCTATAAAGCCTACTCTCCTACCCACCCATCACGATAACAGCCCCTGTAGAAAAATCCTCAATACAAATGGCCTGCTTGGTGAAGACAACCTGGGTACCAAGCCTAGTAAAGCCATAAACTGAGAGGGGTGAAAAGCCCAAGCCCGAAACATAAAGGGCCTATGAAAGGGAGCTCGACGCATGGGCAAGAAACAAAGGCAAAGTGCCAATACCACTAATAGGAACCGAAACAATGTCACCAACAATGACGGGACACTCAGAAGGACGTAGATTCTACAACAAATCACCTCGTGGAGTCATATGACTAGAAGCTCCACTATCAAAAACCAAGGCCTCTTAGAAGATGACGCAACCATTGAAGAAGGCTCCTCCACGTCAACAATATAAAGGAACATTGACTCATGGGTAACCACATGAGTAGAGGTACAAGGCTCGGATGTTTTAGCTCCATCCTTTTTGAACAAAGGTAAGTGTACTTCCAACATTTCTCCTCTCGATGTGTCCCCTTCCCACAATATAGGCATTTAGGCTTCTCCGAATCGCAGTCAAAGCTTGAAGAACTCTGTTGTCGTTTAGCCTTTGACTTCCCTTTCTTCTTCTTCACCCCTTCCGAACAAGCAACAAAAGCTTAGGTGGAGGTGGATCCACAACCTCTTTGATGCACTCGTCATGCTCCAAAACAAGCAGGGCAAGCTCCTCCCATAGAAACTTCTCAGAGATCCTCCATGTAAGAAGGCTGGCATAGAAGACATCAAACCAGGGAGATGGCAATTGAATCAAAAGAATCGTAGCCATATCGTCTTAAGGGATCATCCTGCCAAGGGATGCAAGCTTATCCCTCATATCCTCCAACCTATTAATATGATCCTTCATGGAAGGAGAATCATCAATAACGAGCATCTGTAATTTCTTCTCAAGAGTAATCCAGTGGGCAAATGTATTTTGATGGTACAAAGAAGCAAGCTTTGTCCACACTTTCGTTGCTTTCCGCAATCTACGCACAAGCACTAGGATAGAATTCTATAAGCTCATAAAGAGGAAAGATTGGGGGCTCTAGAGTTGAGTCGATCCCATAAGGCTACACGATCGATCAATGAGCCAATAGTGGGATCCTCCACTGAACGGAAAATAGGGTGGGTAACAAACTCCCAAAGATCGAAGGTATCAAGGATATACTCCACCTTACACGACCAAAGAAAGTAATTTGAACCATCTAGCCGGTCCTCTTTGAGTAAAGAGGGGAGTACAGACACCTGTATAGAGGGTGCCATGGATGGCATATGGAGGCTAGCAGAATGAGCATTCTATGAAATACGAAGAGAATGGGGAGGAGAAGGCTCCCAAACAAATGGGCTAGGCGACCTCCATATTCACAATCCGCACAATAGTCATCATGGAAATCTCACCGCCCTTCGAAGGAGTGTTGAGAAGGCTCTTCATCTGTATCATCAAAGCCATGAAACTAGTAGTAAGACATATTCAAAATCATATAAGACACCCACAAGAGATTTGCGTTTTGGTGGTAGACAGCCCCAAAACATGAGAAAATGGCTATAGGTCAAATGGAAGTCAATGTTAAGGGTTTGCCAAGGGGAGAAATATTGTCACCTACACAAAGAAGTTGTCAAGAAGAAAGCTGCATTTTCAGCAAAAGATTGATGTGGGAAGGCCACATGGCAATCTAGGGTGGTCTCCTCTACGAAAAATCAGTTCTCTCTCTCTTAGGCCACGATACAATGTGAGAGTACACAGTAGAAGAAGAAACATGAATATAGAGACAAAGGAACAGAGAGGGACTGCAAGAAAAGAAGAAATAAATTTGCACTAAGAAAGGAAAGAATGCTGAATACAAAAGGAGGACTAATCAATCCCTACATGCAGCCCACAATGCCACCAGATCAGGCTGACGATGACGGCAGCATCAAAGACGGAGAAAGATGATTGAGTCAGAGTGTGCACTTGCCAAGGAAGGAGAAAGATGAATGCGAAGTGTAGGAGGGGTAGGTTATATATAGCCAACTAGCCCCAAATCTGTTCGACTACAATCTGGGGCCAAAAATATAGCCGACAAGCATTTAATGCTCGTCCACCAGCATTTAATGTTGGTAAAATGCAAAAAATGCTTTTAAAAATCCCAAAAAGGGTAGACAATGTCCAGCAGGTGAGGTAGATTGATGTATGTAGAAACTACCCATGAAATGCACACAAAATCTTGACTGGAGGAAAAAATGCACAAAAAGGCAATAAACTGAGTGCTCTAGAATGAGCTATCTCCTCCGTCAAAACAAGTGACAGACAAGTCAAAGCTCCTAATATCCTCGTCTAACTCGAATTGAGGCTCAAAGGCAAGAAATGACAAAGCATGACAAACATGACTACTAACAAACTCAACATCAAGAGCATCACTTTGTAACATAGAGCCAGAAGTGCACATGCAAGGGGGACTCCAAATGCAAGCCTTTGTTCAAACCTGTGACAATATTCTATGAGTTCTTTGCAATGAGGACATGCCTCATCATATAAGTCCACAAAGGATAGTGCCACGGAGCTTATCATCAGCCCTAAGAATGCCAAAGAGATAATTATGGCCGGTCATTCTGACGGATCGACAAATAAAGATGGCTAATAGATGAAGAATGAGAACATATCACCCTAGAAGACGTGCAACCAACCACGAACACAATAACTTGCTGGCTGCCTTAAATCATGTTAGAGGACACAAAATTTCTTTATCCTCGAATTGAAGAAATGGAAAGAGAGAAAATATGTTGAAATTGAAAAATGCAAGTTAAAGTATTTTATCTAGTGTCGTGCCAAACTAATGTGCTAGTGAAGTGATTGAAAGCTGTAAATCTCCTCAATCAAATGGCAACAGCAGCTACTCCATGTAAACGCCTTGGAAAAGATTCCCAATAGTACATTTGCTTCAATGTAAGCCTAAATCAACTCCAATAGACCCAAAAGTGATGTCCTCAATGCACAATAGCCAATGCAAAGCAACAAGAGAATAAGCTCTAAAATCAGCCTTCCTTCAATGGATGGGTGATAATTCCCTGATTACAACTTAGTTACAGCAGCAATATTTATTACAAAACTGAGAAATGCAAATTAACTCACAATCTTGGACAATAGACACCTTGTTGGCCCCAAAACTGGCACCCCTTTCAATATTTCTTTAACTTAATTGAAGAAGAAGTGGGTGTACAATGGGATTTTCCCAATCCCTTTCAGTATTCCAACTCCCCTTGCTATCCAAAATGACCGGGAAGTTTCCAATCTAATTTGCCCCTTGATTCGGGCAGTCAATTGATCGTCACCCGTTTGATGGAGATGGAAAATGCCCCAAATTCATTGATTTGTTGGTCTCTCCACTTGAATTTGACTTAAAACAGCTTCAACCTTGTTGAATCCAAGTCTTGGAGCTTCCAATTTCTGGCACACTTCGCGAGGATGCTGCTAAACCCTGATTTATGCTGCAAATTGGGATTTACAGTAGAGAAATCTGAAATTTATTAGTCTCTGGTAATCTCAATGTTGTAATCTTCGAAGCAAGGCTATAGAAATGCTGGGAGATGAGAGAGAATGCTGAGTAGACAGAAAATTCAGACTTTTTTCACAAAAAACTAAAGAAAATCAATCATTTACTACTGCTGCCTTGTCAAACAGCCATTGAAGCTATCTTAGGACCACTAGACAGACTGCTACCCCATCCTATATGCTATCATCTGCACCAGTAGGACCTTGGGCTGCTATCACCTGCTTCTGGAGGGCTCCAAACTACTATCACATGCTGTAGGACTGATCCCTGGTAGCTGCAAATCACATCAGCAACCTCTCCTTGCTCTCTAAGAGCCTCCTTCTCTCTCACAATGGATGAAATAGACTCCACTAGCCCCTAAAAACGTTTTTTTCCTTACATGGGCAAGTTTTGCCAAGTGGCAACCTTCTAATCCCATTTTGGACATTATTCTGCCTATTAAGTATTACTTTTCAGTCTTTAAATACTAAAAATTAATCTAATAATTATTTCGATGACCAGAAAAAATAATTTGACTAACCAATAATTAAATTTGGCTAGGCAACTTCCATTCTCGAGTGTCTATGCGCCATCTTTGACCATCAGATTGGCGTTAGGTACCATTAAACACCACTTCTCTAGTGTCACCAACTAACGCTTATGGCCAAATGAATGACCTAGGCTAACAACTCGCACCACATACCACCAAGTACTTGTGCAGCATAACTTATAGCAACTTTTGCCTTTAACATCTCATGATTTCC
Organism: Lygodium microphyllum; assembly: GCF_053477565.2. Classification (NCBI taxonomy): domain Eukaryota; kingdom Viridiplantae; phylum Streptophyta; class Polypodiopsida; order Schizaeales; family Lygodiaceae; genus Lygodium; species Lygodium microphyllum. The sequence continues at coordinate 812,309 of NC_141136.1, forward strand.
TGGAGTCCCGAGCTTGTAAATGTACTCTAACTCCAATTACCCCTCACATGTGCAACATTTACTTAACCATATGATTAAAAATCAATCCATATGTTAAGTGAGGTTTCTACACTGCCTGAATCATGGGATACATTTCGTACTGCTATGTGTATCAATATACATACTAATGGGTTACAATTGTAAGATGCAGAGGGTGTGCTCTTGATTGAAAAGGTTAACAAGAAGAATATCGATGCTTTCTGCGCCTCTCATGCTTTGACAGTTAGAGGCAATAATGGTAGGGATGGTAATGATCGTCGTGGCAAAGAGTCTCAGCAGTCTCGCTCTCAGTCAGGTGGACAGTCTCGCAGTAAGTCCCGTGGCTATAAGTCCTCATTGCCTTGTCATTACTAGGAAAAGCAAGGTATATTCAGCCACAATGCCATAAAATGCACGAAAACGCATACAAAGAAAAGAAAAAGGGTAAAGCACAAGACAAAAATGATAATTGCAGCATTGTCCCTAGCAAGTCCAGTGTTAAGATTGAAGAGATTAATATTGTACAAATCTGATGATGATTTCATACTTGCAACTTCTTCTCTTGATACCTTCCAGCTAACTGATGCTTTGTCAAGGTATACTGAGCGTTGATTGATAGATTCAGGGGCTTCTTTTCATGTGACCCCTCGTGGAGAGTGGTTTCACTCCTATCATAGTTTGACTGGATCTGTCTGTTTGGGTAATGACCTGGAATTGGAGATCGTTGGTATTGGTGACGTCCAGTTGCAATTTGGTTCAAGTTGCATGTTTACTCTTCGTGACGTACATCATGTACCGGCTCTCACGAAGAGCCTTATCTCTACTCGCATTTTGGATAATGTAGGTTATCTAGTTTCTTTTGGTTATTCCTTGTGGAAGATTACCCGTGGGAATCTTATAATTGCACGTGGTATTAAGTCCAATACTCTCTACCGCTTGCTTGTATTTGGGCCAATTAACCATATTCTAGCAGTGAATGCCGTTCCACATGTATCTCTTTGGCATCGTCGCCTTAGACACATGTCCTTGAAAGAAATAAAAATGTTTACTCATTTGCAGTATCTTCCACCCCTTAACTATAAGTGCTTTGAGTTTCGTGATTATTGTTTATATGGATAGCCCATCTCACCTATATAAGTATCTTCCGCCATATACAGGTAAGATGGGCTATCGCCTATGGGATCCACAAGCTCGGAAGGTTATCCACAGCCATGATGTTGTTTTTCATGAGGAGAAAATGCATTAGCACCCTGAGTATGTCATTGAGGTATGTAGAGTGATCTTTCAAGATAAACCTTCTATTACTATACAACCAGCTAGATAGCCTACAACAACAGCAGATGCCCCAGTGGCCCAGATCCCTAATGCTCCATAGGATGTACACACCCCACAGCCAGCTTTGAGACGGTCTACTAGAGATAGACACTAGCCTGTGCGGTTTGAGCCCTCTTATGGATTATGTTATGGTGACAAATGCTAGTGAGCCTCTTACCTATGATGAGGCCAAGCGCGGAGGTGATAGTCACTCTTAGAAGAGGACCATACAGTCAGAGTATAACTCACTGGAGAAAAATCGTATGTGAGATTTAATTCCTTTGCCTAGTGGCAAGCGTGCTTCGCCATGCAATTGGGTGTACAAGTTGAAAAGTACCCCTGGATGTCCCAAGCCAGGATACAAGGCCAGATTCGTTGCTAAGGGCTTCAAGTGGCAACATGGCATGGACTTTGATGAAGTCTTTTTTCTTGTTGTGAAGATGACTACCCTACTCTTGGTACTAGCTTTGGTTGCTCAGCTTAACTTAGATCTTTAAAGGAATAGATATCAAGACGGCTTTTCTTCATGGGAACTTGCATGATATGATTTACATGGAGCAACCTAAGGGCTTTGCAAAACATGGCACAAAACACCTAATGTGCAGATTGAGAAAGAGTCTTTAAGGCCTTAAGCAGGCACCTAGGGAATGGTACCACAAGTTTGATGCTTTTATGCATTCACAAGGATATTCCCGCAGTGATATAGATCTATGTCTATACAAGAAGAAGGCTCATGATGGTAGCCTTATGATTTTGATTCTCTCTATGGATGATGTGTTGATTGCTGGGAGTACTCATAATGAGTTGGATGCCTTGAAGGTCAGCTCAAGAAGAGCTTTAAGATGAAGGACATGGAACAAGGCTCACATATTCTTGGGATGCGCGTTGTGCACGATTGCTCCAAGGGACTCCTCTGTTCTAGGAGTACATCCAAAAGGTCTTTGAGCGGTTTCATCTGCAAGATGTTAAGCCTATTGGCAATTCTTTACCTTCTTGCGTAAAGGTTAGTCAAGCCAATTATCCGCAATCTAATGAATAGAAAGCTTATACATCCGCAGTGGACAGCTTGATGTATACCATGATAGCCACTCATCCTGACATAGCATTTCCAATGGGAAATGTGGCACGCTATATGGCTACACCTGGCTAATGTCAGAGTGCAGCGGTGCGGAAGCGTAGGACTGAGAGAGAGAGAACGCAGAGACAGAAGAGAGAGAACAAGACAGTGGAAGATGAAGATCTGCTGGACTGCGTGTCTCCACCTCGACGATGCAACCTGCTGTCCACCTCGAAGTCCGCTGCAGTCTGCACTGTCTCCTGTCTGAAATCTGCAAACAGAGACGGAATCTGCGCGTGCCACCGGTCAGTAATCTGCGAGCAGAGAAGTGTGTGAGACTGCTGGAGAAGTCGGCTATTTATAGCCAGAAAACTGAGCGAAAACAGGGCGCCAGAAAACAGCCGACTGCCTGAACAGGTCGGACTGCCACGTGGCAGTCCGACTGTGCAGTCCGACTGCACACTGCTGTACCTGTCCGACTGGTCACTGCTGCTCCTATCCGACTGCACCTGCCCTGCTGCTCCTGATCAGGCTGTGATCTCTAACACCCCCTCTCAGAGCCTGGGCAGGGCAGAAGCCTGAGGGATCTGGAATGTCGCCGAAGTAGAGTCTGGGGAAGTGCCTTCGTAAACAAATCCGCAAGATTGTCCTCCGTCTTGCAGTATTCCACAGTGATGGTATCATCCAGAAGCTTTTCTCCGATGAAGTGGTACTGGATCTCTATGTGCTTCGTTCGGGCATGAAAAACAGGGTTCCGTGCCAAGGCAATGCAACTCTCATTGTCACATTGCAGCAAAGTAGGACGAGTCTGGGGGCACCCAAGCTCCTCCAATAATCTCAGAAGCCACACAGCCTCACATGTGGTGGAAGACGCGGCCCGATACTCCGCCTCAGTAGACGAAAGGGCGACCATGGGCTGCTTCTTGCTACTCCATGACATAACACCTGCACCCAAGGTAAAACAGTAACCTGTAGTAGACTGCCTGTGGTCCACATCACCGGCCCAATCCGAGTCACTCCAACCTGCAAGTACAAGATTTGAACCATCTGTCCCTGCGGGATAATGAATCCCTAAATCAGACGTCCCCCTCAAATACCGAAGGATCCTCTGAGCAGCCTGTCAATGCATCGTCTTAGGTTCATTCATGAACCCTGCCAAGAGCCCAACAGCAAAACAAAGATCAACCCGAGTGTTGAGAAGCCAAATCAAGGACCCAATCAACTAACAATAGCGGGAAGCATCCGCCATAGGAGAAGCTGAATGGGAAGTGGCCTTCCAGTTTGGATCGATAGGAGTAGAAAGGGTCCGACAATCCTCCATCTCAAAAGACACCAAGAGCTCCTGTACATATCTCTGTTGAGAGATGAAGATCCCCCTCTGAGACTGATAAATCTCATGGCCCAAAAAGAAATGGAGTAGACCCAAGTCCGTCATCTCGAACGTCCGATGTAAAGCTGACTTCGTCTCTTGGACCTGCTGTGCATCATCACCTGTGGCAATCAAATCATCAACATACAACACAAAAAGCACACAACCATCCTCGGAAGTGTGAACATAAAGTTGCGGATCGGCCTTGGAACGCCGATATCCCAACTGAGACTGGAGGAACGAATCAATCTTCTCGTTCCATGCACGCGGAGCCTGCTTGAGGCCATACAAGGCCTTCTTCAACTTGTAGACTTTCCCATCGGAGGATCCAAAGCCAGGAGGCTACTCAACATAGATCTCCTCCTTCAAATCACCATTGAGGAAGGCCGACTTCACTTCCAACTGATAAACAGGCCATCTCCTATGGCCCGCCAAGGCAAGAACGGCTCTAATGGTCGCCATACGAGCTATGGGGGCAAAAGTATCATGACAATCAATCCCTGGGCGTTGTCCAAAACCTTTAGCAACAAGGCGAGCCTTGTGCTTATCCAAAGAACCATCGCTAAGGTATTTGGTCTTGAAGACCCACTTGACGCCAATCACCTTCTTATTCGGAGGGCGGGGCACGAGTGACCAAGTGCCATTCCTCTCAATAGCCTCCAACTTCGCTTCCATAGCTTTCTTCCATGGTGCGGACTGTAAAGCCTCCTTCACGGAGGTGGGCTCGCGATCCTGCATAACACGGGTCATCAAACAATAGTTAGAGCAAACAAGCTCTGTAGAATGTGCCTGGTGCCGCCGTGGACCATCCTGCGGTCCCCACTCTGCAAGAACCCCCTCGATCCCTGAATCACGGAGTGTGTCACGGGCCCAGCGAGGAGAAGGCCGAACCTCCATCAGCGGAAGACTCTAGCATATCCACCGGTGGTAACGCCTCAGGGGTGACCGGTGGAACAGTAGACTCTATGTCAGAAACAGAATCATAATCAAAAGGCACGGGCTCCAATGGAACTGTAGCAGGAGCCCAACTCTCCCCTGGATCTCCAAGAACGGGATGCTCCTCACCCGTTGATATAGCCGGAACCTCCACAAACCGCACATCTCGACTACTGTACACATCCCGCTTGACGGGATCATACAATCGATAGCCTTGGGACTGGAAGTTGTAGCCAACAAATACCTGTCTTCGGGAAGCTGCTTCAAATTTATCACGGTGAGCCTTGGGAATGTGAACATAGGCATCACACCCAAATACCCTAAAGTAAGAAACATCTGGCTTAGTCCCAAAGTAAGCCTCAAACGGGGTCATCCCTTCAACAGCCGAAGTGGGGGATCGATTAAGGATGTAGACTGCAGTAGCCATAGCCTCGGCCCACAGAACCTGAGGGGTCTGTCGGTGCTCCATCATAGTGCGCGCCATCTCGATCACACTGCGGTTTTTCCGTTCAAGAATGCCATTTTCTTGAGGAGTGTTGGTATTGGCAAACTCCTGGTGAATACCTTTATCTGCACAAAACCGAGCAAACTCATTAGAAACAAATTCACCACCCTTGTCGGATCGCAAGGTCTTCAACTTCCGGCCCGATCAGTTCTCCTCAAAGAGAAGCCAATCCTTGAAGTGGAAGAAAGCTTCTGACTTCAATGCCAAGAAATAGACCCATGTCATCCTGCTGTAGTCATCTACGATCAGCATGAAGTATGAGCTCCCACGCAAGGACTCATTCCTCATAGGGCCACATAGATCGGTAGATACAAGCTCCATCGGTGAAGTAGATCGCTGCGAAGCTGTGTGGGGAATGGCATCCCTATGCTGCTTTCCACGAATGCAGGTGACACATGGCTACTGGCTCACCACTATATCCGGCAACCCTCCAACAAGCTGTCCACGTGACGCCCGCCGAAGATAATCATAGTTGAGGTGACCAAACCAAGCATACCATAACTCTGACTGTGACTGAGAGGTAAGAAGAAGAGTAGAAAGGGCGGTGGAAGACTTCAATTTATAAATACCGTTCTCCTCATATCCGGATGATAGAACCTTCCTCGACCCACGATCAAGGACTCGCACCGTAGTACTGTCAAACTCCACCAAAAGTCCAAGGGAGCAAATCTTATGAACTGATAGGAGATGATACCCTAAGCCAGGTACATGCAAAACCTCGGAGGTATGGGTACCACCTCGTCCATCTGGAATAAGCTGCATCTTACCCCGTCCTGCAATAGAGACTGAAGAGCTATCTCCAATGAGAATCTGCCCATGCAAAGGTCGCAACTAGGCAACACCATCTGATGAAGGAGTCATGTGCCGGGAGGCACCACTATCAACGATCCACTCTCGAGCCTGGGGAGCCATCATCGCAGCATCAGAAGCATTCGGTGAAGAGTCCTCTATGACAGCTAGATGAAGAAATGCAGCTGATGAGGGTGCAGCCACCGCTCCAGAATCCTTTGTGTCCTTGTTGGTGTCCTTCTTGTCTTTGTCAAGGCAATCCTTCTTCCAATGGCCAGTCTTTCCACAAATGTGACATGTGGATTCTTTGTCCTTGTCCTTGTCCTTGTCCTTCTTTGACTTGTTATCCCCCTTCTTCTTCTTTTGGTCCTTCCCCTTCTTCTAAGAGGCTTGACCTGTCAGCGCCTCCAACTTGGAAGCATTTTGTCCCTTTAGCTGTTCCTCTTGGTCCAAGACCATAGGAACCAACTCTTCCCACCGAAGAGTAGACTCTCGCCCCGAAGCAATAAGGGCAGAGTAGAATGTACCGAATCGTGGCGGCAACTGGGACAATAGTGTGATCCCCATGTCTTCGGAGGAAATCGGCTTCCCCGCATTCTGAACCTGCATCTGAAGCTGCCTTAGCTTGTTGATGTGCTCCCGCAGCGAAGAAGACTTGTTTACGGACAAGGTCCGCATCTGTACCTCCAAAGAAACCCGCTTCATAAGGGTCATCCGATTGTACATCTGATCAAGCTCCAGCCATATCTCCCGAGCCACCGTCAAGTGCTCGATGTGAGCGATCACGGCTATAGTACAAGATAGAAAAAGAAAGGAACGAATCCTGGCATTCAGTTTGTCCCAATGAGACTGAGCCTTGGCCAACTCCGCACGAGCATCGGAAGAGAGTTTGGACTCATCTCTTACCGAGGGCCGGTCGCTCTCCTCCTGTACAAGCTCCGCCAAATCATAGGACTCAAGGATGGCCAACATCATGACACGCCAAATGCGGTAGTTGTTGCCGTCGAGCTTCTAATCTGCAGGAAGAGCCGGTAAGACAGGCACCTTCCAGTCCATAATCGACTGGAACTCCAAGTCAATCTCTGTAGACATCTTCACCTGTAATGCCTTCACAAACGCAAAAGCAACCCCCTCTGACTGTGAAAACTCAGAGTGCTAAGGCTCTTCCGCATCCTGAACCTTCTTCACCTGTCGGAGGCGATGAAAAAGCAAAACCTACACTTGTAGGCTGAAAACTCAAACTTCCTCGGCGTCAAACAGCAGTAAACAGCAGCAAATCCACCACCTGGACTCCTTTCCTACGCGCCCACGCTCGCTTCAGCCTTGTTCCAAGGCGCAGCCCTCCTGTCTGCCCTCAAACGCTGAAAACGCAAATTTGTGTCGCGATAGAAACTCCTCTTCAGGCTGGTTTTGCGCTCAGTCATCCCTCTAACACTGCTCTGATACCATGTCAGAGTGCAGCGGTGCGGAAGCGTAGGACTGAGAGAGAGAACGCAGAGAGAGAAGAGAGAGAACAAGACAGTGAAAGATGAAGATCTGCTGTATAAAGTGTGCTGAATACAAAGATATGCAGATATATACACGGGCGCAGTGCGTTGGACTGCGTGTCTCCACCTCGACGATGCAACCTGCTGTCCACCTCGAAGTCCGCTGCAGTCTGCACTGTCTCCTGTCTGAAATCTGCGAACAGAGATGGAATCTGCGCGTGCCACCGGTCAGTAATCTGCGAGCAGAGAAGTGTGTGAGACTGCTGGAGAAGTCGGCTATTTATAGCCAGAAAATTGGGCGAAAACAGGGCGCCAGAAAACAGCCGACTGCCTGAACAGGTCGGACTGCCACGTGGCAGTCCGACTGTGCAGTCCGACTACACACTGCTGTACCTGTCCGACTGGTCACTGCTGCTCCTGTCCGACTGCACCTGCCCTGCTGCTCCTGATCAGGCTGTGATCTCTAATAGCTAACGGCATTGGGATGTCGTCAAGGATATCACGAAGTACCTAAAGGGCACAGCAGCTATGTGTATCTGTTATGGTGGCCAAGATACAGGAGTTGTGGGATACACTGACTCTGATTATGCAAGACATGCAAAAAATAGAAAATCCACCTCTGACTATGTCTTCACCTTTACTGAAGGTGTTGTTTCTTGGATATCCAGGGTGCAGAAATGCACAACCCTATCTGCTACTACACAGGCAAAGTATATTGCAGCCACTAAAGCTTGCAAGGAGACTCTCTACTTAGGCCATCTGGTAGCAAACCTTGGCATTCCTAATGAGGTCCCTACACTGCATTCGGATTCTATAAGTGCTATTCAATTGGCCAAGAATCCGATCTTCCATACAAAGACGAAGCACATTAAGGTGCGTTATCACTTTATTCGAGAGGTCATTGAGAGCAAGTCTATTGAGCTTGTCAAGATCTCAACTAACCAAAATCTTACAGATCTGCTCACTTAAAGTCTCTCAGCGAAGAGTTTTGCCTTCCTTAGGAAGTTGATGGGTGTTAGATGAGATGACGTCTTTCCTCATCTTGTTGTACTTATATACATTTGTATTTTGTCACTTTTTTCTTGTACTCTCCTCACTAGGGATACATTCATTTTTAAGTGGGAGGTTGGGGGTAAAGGCGCATGTACCTCGCCGTCCGTGTATTGGTTACACTGGTAATATCCACATACCCACACACTTGTACATTGCAAGTGGCAGGCGCCCGTCACTATCGCTTCATTCTTTATTCTTTTAGTAACATTTGAATAAAGGAAAGGCCAATCACACATTGTGACTATTGGAGTTCCCACATTGTGTGTGCCTCTCAGTCTTGCTCTTGCTCCTTCCACCATAGCTCTTACTTCCACTTCAAGGCTCACTTCCTTCAAAAATCATATCCCTACTAACAAGGACTTTCTTTAAAACAGGATTGTATAGTCTATATCCTTTGCTGTTACTGATGTATTCTACAAAAATACATTTGACAGCTTGTTGTCCAACTTCTTTCTTAGTACTTTGGGAATATGAGCACGCAAGACATCCAAAAGTATGTAAGTGGCCAACTAAAGGTTTCGGACTATTCCACTAAGTGTGGGCATAGTCTTCAAGGTGAAGGGCTACATGATAGATCTTTGCTTTATTGCTCCTAGGATAGATTGCCATAACTCTGCCTATAACATAGCAGGACTAAGAGTAGATGCTAAATAAATTGACTGAACAATCGAATAAGCATCTAACTCATAGAGTCCATGATATAATGTGTCAGTCAATACCAAAGTCAAAAATTCTTTATCCTTGACCATGCATTTGTCATCATCAAATGCAACCTGCATACCACACTTTGCTAAAGAAGAAAGGACAACAAATTCTTCTTTATCCCTAGCACATATAACGCATCCTGTAAACAAAGAGTAGAGCCATCAATGGCTTTCAAGACAATCTCCCTAACACCTCTAATAGATAAGATGCATTGTTGGCACATTATACAGACTTGCCAACACGAGCTACAATAACAAAGGGAAACAAATCCCTACAGGATGTAATGTGCTTAGAAACAACACTATCAAAGAACCAGGTGCTAGTATCCTCAGTAGAGCTAAATGCTCTATCAGCTCAAGAAGACTCGTAACTACAAGTGTAAAATCAATAGTCACAGTCTACAACAAAAGATATGGACTCTACAGCAGTGAAGGTGCATCAAAAACAGACATACCTAACTCCTCCTCTATGGCAATGCACTTCTTGCATTCCGTGATATAGTGACCTGGATTCTTATAATAGTGACACTTGCCCTTCTTAGCTTGCGTGCCCCCTGTTTCTTGTTGCTCTGTGAAGTACTTGAACTTCTAGAACTCTGCAGAGCATTTCTACACTAATTGCCCTTGCCCTTCTATCTCACCATAAAAGCTTATTCAAAGGCTATAACATCCAACCCACTCTTCTTTCTTGTTTGCTCTTCTTCTAAGAGCAAACTAACCAACTAAAGAAAGGTAAGTGACTGCGGACAAATTCCCATAGCAAGATTTAAGGCCATGTGAAAGACCAAATAAGAGGGCAGCAAGGAATTCAAAGTAGTAGAGAACATCTGTGCATCAGAATAATACTCACCTGCATTCATTAACTCCTCGCGCAAGACCTGAATTTTGTTAAGATGATCCTACATGGCATCACCTTTATCCATCTTCACATTCTCAAGCTCTTTTTTCAAGAAAGCGATGCATGTCCCATTTTTTCCAACAAAGATTTACTCAAGTGTGAGCCATGCTTCTCGTAAAGAAGTTATAGACTATATATGCGAGATTTTAGTCCGTTGAACTGCCAATGCAATCAGTGGCAATGCTTGAGCATCCCGTGTGTCCCAAGCCTTTGTGCTACTGATCTTTAGGGAAGTGGCTGAACCAGAGTGGGTCTGTGACCACATCCTCTTGGAGGAGGTGTTGTACAAGCCACAACTCCGAAATGGACTTCCTCACCACTAACATAATCCCAAAGATTTTTTTACAATCAACACATTCTTCATCATGAAGGACCGGAGAGAATAGTTATTGCCATCCAATCTATCCTCCTTGGATACATATGTGAATACATCGTTCTGTGCCTGCTTGGCCATGGTAAATGTTATTGTTTCTAAGAGCACAAAAACAAAAGCCAAAGCTGGAACAACCTGGAAATTTGGAAACTTCCAGAAATTACAGCATGCACCATGCTATAATTAACAAATCTGTGTCACACTTAATCAAAATTGTCCAATGTACACCCTGTTCAATGCGCAAACAGTGCTTAGCAACACAACCAATGCAAAAGCCCCAAAATTTTGCTGTCCAAAATGCACAATTTCAGTCTGTTTCAGACTGAACCTGTAGTACTTGTGCCAATGTTTGCTCAATAGCCAAAAGCCCCAACTTTTCTAACCCGCTTCCCAAGAAATTCCTGTAGTGAGTGTGTCCAAGACACGTCCAAGAGAAGAAATGTGCTCGAGTAAAGCCCTTTGCTGTAATTCAGATTTTCAAGTAAAAAATGAATAAATGCCTTCTTTACCTCTAATGTTGGCTGTCTCAAGCTTGGTGGAGCTGTTATACAGCCCAACGAACTGGAAGAGGCGTTGGCAGAGGAGGCAGTGCTGGACAGATCAGAGGCCGCACTGCTGGTGGCACTAGCAACTGACAGGTGACAACGGCAGGGGGGTGCTGCAAGTGGTGGGCCTGCAGGCGCAGCTGGTGCAGGTGTTTGCTGTGCTGCTGGCGGTTGACAGACCAAGAGGCAGGGGAGCTGCAGCCTATGGTGCTGGTAGTCCAAGAGGCAGTGCCACTAAAGACTGGTGGCACTAGAGCACAGCTAGACCAAGCAGTTGGTGGTGCAAGACTAGACCAAGGCGAGGGTACTGCAACCAACGAACAAAGCTGTCACTGGTAGCGAGAGCAGCAACGGCTGGTGGCTTGAGCTGATCGAGATCTCCAAGAGGCTGAGATGCACCGTGCGAGTCCGTAACTCTGATACCAAATGTGAGGGATGAAGATGGAAGCTCTCAGCTGAGAGTACACAATTGACAATAGAGAGTGAGAGAGTGTGAAGACACAACATGACTCCCAATGAAATTACCAAGAGAGAAAGTACAAAGTACCACCCTTGAACCTTAGGGTTGTTAATGTGCATTCACACCCGAAAGGTGTAAAATACGATAAGTGACTGAATTGTGTAACATAAGCACATAAAATAGAAGATAATGTAACTAGGGGGAAAAACCTCTCATAAGGAGAGTAAAAAGTGCCCCAATGTCCTATTGCGGATCACCGACACTCCTCAGTGAGTGTAGGCATGAGTCAAACCCAACGTTGGCAGCCCCAAAGTCCCCACATATCCCACATTTAATGCTTCAAGGCAGCAAAGTGCTTCAAAGCTAGCAGTCAACCATAAAATTGAGCCTAAACAAGGTGACAGTAGACTCAAAAATAATTTGGCAAATGGAAAATTTATACCCATGGATCTTTTTAGAGAGTGCAAAGAGAAGAGTCTATATTTCAAGTGCGGTGATAAGTATACAACTAACCATGCATCTAAGTACATGTACAAGAATGCCAAAGCTAAAAACTATAACATGATTGTACTTGAGGATGTTGAGGAGGAAGTGATTGAAAACCCCACTACGGATACACAAGCTGAATTTGAAGATCATAAGATGAGGATCTTGAGCAGGATCGGTCTTATGAGCTGGCAGATAGATTCCTATTTAACCTTGGTAGACATGTTCCATTTTGATCCAGGTGGGACAGATTTGTATACCGCTGCCACTACCTTTTTGTTTTATTTCCATGGATAATTGGACAGGTTCTAGGAGCCCTAATACACTCCGTATGAAGGGTACCATTCATGGGAAGGATGTGTTTATCCTAGTAGACAGTGGCAATACACAGAGTTTTGTAAATAAGTCAATTGTTAACAAGCTGAATTGTCTTCCCACTGGTCTACAGCAGCCCATAAGACTTCAAGTAGCCAATGGTGAAGAACAAATCAACACCCAAATGTGTCCACAGGTTCCCATATAGTTCACTAAAAATTATGAAGCAAAGGTAACCTTGATTACCTTGGAAATGGGACCCATAGAGATAATACTTAGGTATGATTGGCTGAGAACTTAGGGAGGATTGCTATGGAATTTTCACAATTCTACATGAAGTTTACCATCGATGGGCAACCTATCCATCTATAGGGAATCCATAGTAAGTCAAATTTTCAGCTCATCACCATTAAGCAACTCAAAAAAGAGTACAAGAAGCACTCTCAAATTGTTGTTTTACACCTAAATAAAGAGGTTGAATATCAATCCAAGGTTTCAATTGATAGTCTAGTATTAAAAGCTCTACTTTGGGAGTGTAAGGATTTATTTTAAGGTGCCTACATCATTACCTCCTAAGAGAGCAATGGATCACCTTATAGACCTAGAGCCACACTCCAAGCCACTCAATAAGCCAGTAGATTGTCTAAATGTGAGCGTAAAGAAGCGGCCAAGCAAATCAAGAAGCTTCTAGAGATGGGTTTCGTTGAGCCTAGTTCTTCACCATACACTTCACTGGTCTTATTAGTGAAGAAGAAAAATGGATCCTTTAGAATATGTATAAACTGCAAGGATCTAAACAAGATCACAATGAAGAATAGGTATCCAATTCCTAGAGCGGATAATTTGATTGATAAACTTAAGGGAGCTAAGTTTTTTACCAAGATTGACTTGAGATCAAAATATCATCAGATCCGCATGCGAGAGGGTGATGAGGTTAAAGCAACCTTTAGGACTGATCATGGCTTATTCTTAGTGATGCCATTGGGGCTTATTAATATCCCAACTATCTTCCAAAGTCTAATGAATAAGATTTTACAAGCCTTTTCTCTTTAAATATGTTCTAGTATTCTTCGATGACATATTGATTTATAGCAAGACATTGGAGAACCATTTGTCACATATAAGAAAGGTCTTTGATGTGTTGAGATACTACAAACTCTTTACTAAGGAATAAAACTGTTCATTTATGCGAACAGAGATGGAGTACTTAGACCACATTGTTAATGAGAAAGGGATGTAGACTGACCCTAAGAAGGTGCGGTATGCCAGAGATTGACCAACACCTACCACTACTACTCTTAGAAGATTTCTTGGTCTATCACCATTCTATCGCGGATTCACAATACACTATGCAACTATGGCAGCTCTTTTAACTAACAGGTTGAAGAAGAAAGCTTTCTTTTGGGATAACCTTGCAAATAGAAGCTTCAATCAGTTAAAGGAACTACTCACTTCTGCTCCTATGTTAGTATGCTACTTCTCTAGAGAGTTTACCATATAGTGTGATGTCAGTGGCAGATGCATAAGGGTTGTATTGTTACAAGAGTGTGGAGTCATTGCCTTTGAGAGTGACAAGCTCACAGATAAAGAAATGGTTAAAAATGTCCATGACCAAGAGATATTGGCTATTCTTCATGCGATAAAGAAGTGGTATCACTATTTATATGGCAAATGGTTTAGAGTCCAGATGATCACAGGGTCCTAAAGCACTTCCTTATCCAGTCAAATCTCACTCCTAAGGAGCGTAAGTGGATGGCTACCCTATAAAATTATGATTTTTACATCTCTCATACATGAGCAAGGATAATATAGTGGCTGGTTTTCTTTCAAGGATGTGAGCATGCAAAGTTTCACCCATAGCTGAGCTACATAGTGATTGAATTGAAGAGCTATAGAAAGCCTACCTTTTGGATTATGAGCTCGACCATACACTTCAGAAATTATAGTTAAAAAAAGTAGAAGAAAACTCACATTTTCAGCTTAATAATGGCCTTATCTAGCTCAATGGCAGGATTGTTATTCCGCCTACTTCTTCCTTCAAGTTGAAATTTATAGAGTTACATTCTTCACCGACAACTAGACATTTTGGAGTATTTAAGACCTATGATAAATTAGCAAAGGCTTTCACTAGAGAAATTGTGGAAAGATGTAAAGGTTTATGTCATGACATATATTCCATGCCAACAGAATAAGGATAGCACTCATAAGCCAAGTGATTTATTAAAGCCATTGCCTATCCCTAAAGGAAAATGGATGTATATAACCATGGATTTCATTGCTTGCTTGTTTACAACTAAAAAGGATGGAACAATATATGTGTGGTGGTGGATAGACTCACCAAAGCAGTCCATTTTATTCCTATGAAGACAATTCACTACCCTACAAGTGGCTAGTCACTTCATGGAGTATGTCTTTAAATTATATGAATTACCGCAGATGATTGTGCATGATAGGGATACAAAGCTCATAAGCAACTTTTGACAAGAGGTATTCAACTTCATGGGTACTATGTTGGCTCCTTCTACAACCTATCATCCGCAGACTGATGGCTAGACAGAAAGGGTAAATAAGTGATTAGAGACTTACCTTTGCCATTTCTGTCATGATGTACAATATGCCTGGGATTCCTGGTTGCACTTAGTTGAGTTTTCTTATAACTCTACCTATGCTAGTATCAGAGTTTCACATTTTGAGGCTTTGTATGGCTACAAAGTGCCCTTATCCACAGTCATTTTTAGTAAGAAGATAAACCCTCATGGGAAAGAGGAATTAGAAAAAGGATGCAGACCCTTCTTCAATAATGCAAGGTGAATCTAAGAAAAGCCCAAGACCAAATGAAAATATATGCTAATGCGAAGAGATGCCCTTTGGAGTTTTAAGAAAGAGAGTTGGTTTTGCTCAAAGTACCTAAGTCTCATTACTCTACATTAAAAGATGGTTCCAACAACAAACTTGCATGCAAGCTTTATGGACCCTACAGGATCTTGAAGCATATAGGAGACTTGGCATGTAGAGTGAAGCTACCATGTTAGTCGACTCGAACCGTTTTATGGCACCATGTGGATATAGTTCATGAGCCGCTACCCATTGATGAAGGTCTTATTCAATACATCCCTGAGGAGATCATAGGCCAGCATGAGAAGAACCTTCGCTCTTGATCTATCACTTGAATGGAAAGGTTTGCCACTATAGGAAGCTTTTTGAGGATTTGATTCTATTATGGATGAGTTTTCATACTTACAAGATACATTAGTGGCTAAAGCATAGCTCCAAATGAGTCAATTTTGATGCAAACAGGACCTAGACAACAATTTGTTTTAAAACAGCTTTTACTTTGCCTAATTTTTAAAAAGATACCACTATGAAGCATCAAAGTATTCTTCAACAACTACGTTTCGACGTGTGGCACACCCCATTTGGATTATTCTATCAAGAGTTATAGTTTTTGTCCAATAGAGCCTATTCTCCCAGCAAGCTATATATTCACTGTAGGGATTTTTTCTTGAAGATTTAAAGCCACAAATTCTCTTTTGAAGACATCCTGATTATATATACAGCAGAGGCTTCTTTTTGTGTCTTCATATCAGTAAAAAGATTTGATTTTTTTTATTCAGTTCCATCATTTCTATAGCTGTAAACAGAGTAGTACTCAGTTCTATCCATCCTTTTCAGCCATTTCAATGTTATTTTTGTGAGTAAAAACCTTCGGAAACAGATGGATTATAAGAAGTTGGGAAGATGTATTATTTGAGATGGTTTTACTAATAATACCGTCTAATATTAGCACAAGTATAAAATGTGCCGAGACATGTAATTTTTCATCAATTCGCAATAATACAATTGCAGTCTCTTAATCTTACTTCTTATTTCACAACTTTCATGGCTTCTTTCTCTTCTCTCCTATCTTTGTAGTCTTTCTCTCTCCTCTTTTCTCTCTTCTACACTCTCTTCTCTCACCTCTCAAGCCTCTTCTTGGCAATGCTCCAAGAGGCGAAGGCAACACAATTTGCTATAGGTCAGGTAGCACCTTGCTGGTTGAGGCTACACAGTAGAGCTACAAAGATGGTGCTAGGTTGAAACTAGCCTTCCTCCTCGGATAGGGTGGTAAATAACCTGATTAAGCACTATTTACAGCAATTAACAAATCCTCAAAACTGAAATGCACACTTTACCATATAATCTTGGACATTGGATACCCTATTGGCCCCAAAACTGGCACCCCTTTCGGTATTTTTTTTACCTTAATTGAAGAAGAAGTTAATGTACAATGGGATTCTACCAATCCCTTTCAGTATTCCAACTCCCCTTGCTATTCAAAATGACCAGTAAGTCTTTAATCTAATTTGCCCCTTGATTCGGGCAATCATTTGACATTCACCCGCTTTGATAAAGATGGAAAATGCCCCAAATTCAAATATTTGCTGGTCCCTCCACTTAGTAGGCTAAAAACAATTTCAACCCTGTTGAATCCAAGTCTTGGAGCTTCCAATTTCTGGCACGCTTCCAGAGGGTGCTGCTAAACCCTAATTTTTGCTGCAAATTAGAGTTTACAACAGAGAAATCTGGAATTTCTCAACCTCTGGTGATCTCAATGCTGCAATCTTTGGAGCAAGGCTGTAGAAAGGCTGGCAGGTGAAAGAGAATGCTGAGGAGAGAGAAAATTCAGACTTTCTTCGCGAATAACTGAAGAAAAACTATCATTTACTGCTGCTGCCCTGTCTCAACAACTTGTAGATGCAAAGAACTTAAGAAAATCAGTCATTTACTGCTGTGTTGCCTTGTCTCAACAACATGTAGATGCTCTTGGCTGCCTCAGAAGGTCCTCCAATGGCTACAAATCAGACCAGCAGCATCTTCTTCCTCTCTCTTGCTGAATACACTAAATATGCCTCTCTCCAGCCTCTAAAAACGTTTTTCAGTCTTGCATGGGCATTTTTGACAAGTGGCAACCTTTCCAAATGGTTTTTCTAACATTATCCATACTTAAATATTAATTTTCAATCTTTAAATATTAAAAATTAATATAATAATTATTTCGGTGTCCTAAAAAATAATCTGACTTGACAATAATTAAATTGGCTAGGCAACTTCCATTCCTGAGTGCCTCTGCGCCATCTTTGACCATCAGATTGGCATTAGGTACCATTAAACACCACTTCTCTATTAGATACGCTCAATGCCCCACCCTCATAAGGTGCCACCAATGATCCATGGTGCTCAAAGTTGTAAGGCTCCCATTATGAGGAGAAGCCATATGTGAGCCCGAATATTGGTTGAGTCCTGACTTGTATGTCAGATGAGGTCTATGTGACCGGATGGCAAAAAGATGATCGTTGTGGGTCTAATCTTTGGGTTAGACGAAGCAGTTAAGCTGGTAGCAACTGGAGGCACATTGCTTCGAGTTGCGGAACAAAGGAGTTAAAAGAGACCCCTATTTTGGGGTCCGGGGGCAGTGGAAGCAGCCCCTGACTGCCCCCAACCCGATGGTAAAGGGAATATTCCCTAGAATATTCCATGGCCAACTAGTGGAGGCTTATATGGTAGGTCGATCAGGCCGACCTAACCGCCTTTACGGACTATAAAAGCTAAACCCCTTCATAGCCATCGATTATCTATCTTTCGCCCAGTCAGAGTTATTCCAGCTAGTCTTAAGCTCTTCACCTATCTTCTGTCTAGATCACCATCTAAGCTTCACAGTTAAAGCGCACGAGTGGACAGAGCCATCTTTGTATCAGTTATTTGGAGCTAAAGATTTTTTTATTCTCCTCTTATCTGTTGTGTACTCTCTATCTCTTTCTCAATGTCTATTCACTGCACCGTGTAATTTTTACATGGTATCAGAGCCTAGGGGGCTCTAGGGATCGAAGAGTGTGCAAGAGGCAAAGGCTTCAACAGCAAAGAGAAACTATGCCGTCTTCCAGAAGCAATTCTAGCACATCAGAAAGCGGTGTGGGAGGTGGTGCTGCTGTACCGACTATTCAAACACTGAGAATTCGTCCACCAACCTTCAGCAAAGGCAAGTTAGATGGTACAAACTACACCTTGTGGAAGTTCAAAATTACAACTATACTTGATTCTTACGAGCTTTTGGAGATTGTGCTAGAGACTGACACAAAACCACAACCTTGTCAAGATTGTGGGAGAGAAGGAAGGAGTCTCGCTTGAAGCTTTCTTGCTTGCACAATGGGGAAAGACACACAAGGGTGGAGGCTGAAAACAGTTTTCCTCTTCTTAGTTGTGTAAGCCAAAAGAACTCAAGTACAAAGAAATAGAAGAACCCTATATATGGGTCTCAAACCAAACTCAACTAACTAAGGTGGCATACTAACTGAGCCACGAACTAGAGTAGATAAGGATAGCTATCATGTAGCTATTATTCATGGGCGGTGTACCAACCGCGTCTGCAACTGACAAGTCGGTGACATAAATACACAACGGTCACCCTGGCGTATCACGAGTGGAGCTCGATATCTCAACACTCCCCCTCGAGCTCAATCCCGATTCCTGCACACCAAGCAGGTCTCTGAACTTGCGCAGCTTCTCTGTGCCCAATGCCTTCGTGAATATGTCAGCTACCTGATCCTCTGTGCTGACATAAACTAGATCAATAAGACCTAGTAAAACCCTCTCTCGCACATAGTGATAATGCACCTCAATGTGCTTTGTTCTAGCATGATAGACTGGGTTATTTGCCAAGTGTATACTACTCATGTTGTCACAATAAATGACAACTGGCCCATCTGTAGACTGATGCATATCATAAAGTAGCTTATGCAACCAAGCTACCTCACATGCAGCCATTGCTGCACCCCTGTACTCAGCCTCTGTGCTCGACAAGGCAACTGTAGGCTGTTTCTTGCTGCTCCAAGTGACTGCAGCACTCCCAAAAGAGAACACATATCCACTGGTAGATCGTCTATCAGAAATACTACCAGCCCAATCAGCATCAGTGTATCCATGCAACTTTATCTGAACCCCAATCTCATAAAATAATCCATACTGCAATGTGGACTTCACATACCTGAGTATGTGTCTAGCCGCATCCAAATGTGGTTTCCTTGGAGCCTGCATAAACTGACTTACCAATCCAACAGCATAGCTCAAATCTGGCCTGGTAATAGTCATATAAATCAAACTTCCTACTATGCGTCTGTACATAGTAGGGTCTTCTAGAAGCTCACCTGCATCTGTGCTCAGCTTCACATTCTGCTCCAAAGGAACTGAAATAGGCTTACAGCCTGTCATCCCATATTTGGACAGCATGTCCAATCCATACTGCCTCTGCAAGAGCTGTATCCCACTTGGTGATCTAATCACCTCAATGCCCAAGAAATAACGCAGCTCTCCCAAATCCTTCATCTCAAACTTCTGCTTCAATAGCATTTTCACATGAAGGATATCTTCATCACTGTCACCTGTCATAATCAAATCATCAACATAAATGACAAGTAGCATAATACCTTTCTCTGTTTTTCTCACATAAAGTGAGAAATCTGCCTTGGAAATCTGAAAGCCAATAGTGACAAGATACTGTCCTATCTTGTCAGACCATGCTCTAGGTGCTTGCTTCAATCCATACAAAGCTTTCTTCAACCTGCAAACAAACTCAGGATGAACAACATGCACATAACCAGGTGGCTGCTCCATATAGACCTCTTCTTGCAAATCACCATGCAAGAAGGCATTCTTTACATCCATCTGATGTAAAGACCATCCCTTTGATGCAGCCATAGCAATGACTGCTCTTACGGTTGCCATCCTTGCAACCGGACTGAATGTTTCTTCATAGTCAATGCCATATGTTTGTGCATACCCCTTGACTACTAATCTTGCCTTGTATCTGTTCACAGAACCATCTGCATTGTGCTTCACCTTATAAACCCACTTACAGCCAATTGCATTTTTACCTTTAGGCAAAGGTACCAATTCCCATGTAGCATTTGCTTCCAAGGCATCCATTTCTTCATCCATGGCTTTCTCCCATTTTTCTTTTCCCATGGCTTCCTCAAAAGAAGTGGGTTCTGGTTCCTGTATCACTTTAACCATATATGCATAGTGAATGGCTGTAAATCCATCATATTTCAGCCTATCCACAGGATACCTAGCTCTCGTAGACCTGCGCAAAGTAGGTTCACTCCCAGGTGCTATCAAAACATCCCTGGTCTTCCTTACTCCAGGTGTAACAATAGAAGGAATACCCAACTCATCATCAATGCTCTGTTCTGAGCCACTGGATTCACCATCCACATAAGAGTGACCTGCATTCACATCAAACATGGGCTGATCAACCTTCTCTTTTCCTTTTCGTGATACCTGCATACCACTATCTGTATTACTTTGAGAAGATTCTCCTGATCTCAATCTGCCTGTCCATGGCGAAGAATGTGAACCACTGCTAGAGGACGCTCCAGGTCCACTAATATTTTGTGACTGCTGCTGTGAATTCTGTGCAGCATTACCATTTTGTGCATCTACATCATCAATCACATTTACTGGTTTATACCAGCTACTCATCTCATCAAAAACATCTCTGCTCACTGTAAACTTACGAGTAGAAGGGTTATAGCATCTATACCCTTTTTGCTGCAGAGAGTAACCAATAAAGATGCACTTCTCAGCTTTTGGATCCAACTTGGATCTCAGCTCATCTGGCACATGAACATAGGCAATGCAACCAAAAATCTTCAAATGAGAAATATCTGGTTTCCTACCAGTATACCTCTCCTTGGAGTCATTCCATGTATTGCTGCAGTGGGAGTCCTGTTCATTATGTAGACTGCTGTAGCAACTGCTTCAGCCCAATAAAAATCTGGCAAGTCTTTTTCATTGAGCATGGCACGAGATACCTCCCCAATATGCCTGTTTTTCCTTTCTGCAATTCCATTTTGTTGTGGGGTATAACCGCATGAATATTGCTGCTTTATGCCATGCTCCTGCAAGAACTTTGCAAACTCATTTGAGAGGTACTCTCCCCCTCCATCTGACCTTAGGCATTTTATTTGCAGACCTGTTTCTTTTTCAGCCATAGCTTTAAGGGTTTTGAAATGCCCAAAAACTTCACTTTTCTTTTTCATAAAATACACCCAAACTTTTCTGCTATAGTCATCAATAAAAGTGACAAAATAATGACAGCCTCCAAGAGATGCAGCTTTAGTAGTCCACACATCAGAGTGGATTAATTCCAATGGCTTCTCACTCTCTTGAACATGTCTAGGAAATGGTTTCCTTGCCTGTTTTCCAAACTGACAGGCTTCACATACCTTATGCATTTCTGCAACCTTGAATTTGGGCAATCCTGCAACAATATTTTGGGCCTGCATTGATTTAAGTCGCTGTACATTAACATGACCAATGCGTTTATGCCAGATATCAATATCTGCAACTACACCGGTCCCATGTGCAAACATTGCTGCACTCAATTCAGACATGTCTGCATCCAACGTAAACATTCTGCCCTTCTTCTTTCCTTTTGCTATCAAGCGACCTTTATTTTTCATATCCTCAACAAAGCATCCATGAGGATTAAATCTGACCTGCAAGCCCTGCTCAACCATTTGACCAACAGAAACCAGATTCTTGGTGATATTCGGGACATGAAATACATCGGACAGGTATTTCTTTTTCCCATCCTGCATAGACAAGGGAATTTTTCCAATCTGCACAATAGGATGTGCAGTATCATCACCAGTCTCCACAAATCCTGGTTTTTCCATTTTCCTTGCATCCTCCATCCATTCTGCATGACCTGTCATGTGGTTTGATGCACCTGAGTCAACATACCATACATCATTGCTTTCTTCTGCACTTGTCACAGAATTGTTCATGTGCTGCACCATAAACAAATGCTCATTTCTGTCATCACCCTGTCTACTAGAAGATGCATAATTCCCTTGTTGCAGTTTTCCATTCATGATGTCATTCTGCTTTTTATAGCAATCTTTAGCCATATGACCCATTTTACCACAGTAGTAGCATTCAACATTACTGTTTGCATTTTGGCCTCTTTGCCATCCACCACGACCTCTTTGGCTCCCCCTGCCTCTAGAGTTACCACGTCCTCCTCCATAGGACTGATTTTCTTGAGCTTGCTGCATATTCTGATTTCTACCACGGCCTCCAAATCGGCCTCCTCTACCTCTGCCTCTACCTCTTCCAGCATTTGAGTAGAAGACAGCTTCTTTTGAAGTTCCTCCTGAAGAAGATGCACCACCATTTCTTTGCTCCTCAGAAATTAGAAGAGCAATCAGCTCCTCAAAATCAGGAAATCTTTCACGAACTGAAATGGATGTCCGAAACTGTGCATAATCCTTTCCTAGACCATTCAAGGTCACAGAAACTAAATCATCATCTTCCACTGGCGACCCGATGGAAGCAAGTGCATCTGCAATCTTCTTCACCTTCATGTGGTAGTCATTGATGCTCATATTTTCTCTTTGCACATTGTGCAACTCTTGCTTGAGCTGCATTTTCCTGGCTTGCGTATTTGTGCTATACATCTTTGACAAAGTATCCCATGCCTCCTTTGGCGTACTTGCATCCTGAATATGCACAATCATAGAGTCTGAAATGCTGATAGACAGCCAGTACATAACTTTTCTGGCTCTCTCATGCCATGCTTTGAATGCCTGCATTTGCTGTTGATTGGGAACATCAGGAAGAACTGGTTCTTCTTCATTTCCTGCAACAAATTCCCAATATCCTTTTCCCATAAGGAAATTCGTCATTCTAAACTTCCATGCCTGGAAGTTGTTCTTGTCAAGCTTTTCAGTTACAATCTGTGAAAGAGAATCAGACGCCATTACAGAACACTGCGAAAAATTCTGTCACTGCAAAAACTTAGCTTCACCCTCACAAGGGCAAATCTGCAAAACTGGCGAAAGTGGTATTTGACCACACAGTCACTTCCTAGTGACGATTTTGCATAAACAGGAACCAAGGATGATTCTGAAACTCCCAATGTCTCTGCACACAAGCATACGATGCAATTTCTACAATAACTTTTCACCAACCTGTAGAACAGTGGTCGCACAGCATAAAACAGGGCTTTTTCCTGAGTGCGTGCAGAAAACTTCCGCCTCCAAAACAGGCCCCGAAATGGCCTCAAATCAAAAAAACAAGGTCGCCAGGAGCTAAAGCTCTCTCCCGCAGCATATACTACCCTCTTGCTTCACCGCGAAGGGCGTCTCAACCTGAGACAATGCACTCTTGCAATTTCCGGCTGTACTACCTGCAGAGATCTGCTCCCAAAACAGAAAATGAAAGCAACACTGCTCCTCTTACCCGAACATCGCGAGCTTAGCTTGCTTTCTTGAGCTCCTTACCACGAACAAGGCTCTGATACCATGTCAAGATTGTGGGAGAGAAGGAAGGAGTCTCGCTTGAAGCTTTCTTGCTTGCACAATGGGGAAAGACACACAAGGGTGGAGGCTGAAAACAGTTTTCCTCTTCTTAGTTGTGTAAGCCAAAAGAACTCAAGTACAAAGAAATAGAAGAACCCTATATATGGGTCTCAAACCAAACTCAACTAACTAAGGTGGCATACTAACTGAGCCACGAACTAGAGTAGATAAGGATAGCTATCATGTAGCTATTATTCATGGGCGGTGTATCAACCGCGTCTGCAACTGACAAGTCGGTGACATAAATACACAACGGTCACCCTGGCGTATCACGAGTGGAGCTCGATATCTCAACAAACCTACCCCCGACCCACCAAATTCTAGTGTGATGATTCCTCAAAGCATAGTATCAACAAATAGATAAGTTATTTTTAAGCTTAAACTTCAAAAGATGTGCCTCAAATGCTAACCTGTATGTTTACAGGGATGGTGAAAAGTCTGTAGTGATTGTCCTATATGTGGACGACCTTCTTATTACAAATGACTATGAAGATATGATCAACCAAACTCGAAAGGCTTTGAGTTCTGAGTTTGAAATGACAGACTTCGGCTTGTTGCACTATTGTTTGGGGATTGAAGTCTGGCAAAAGCGAGGAAAGATCTTCATCTCTCAGAAGAAGTATGCATGGGAAATCTTGAAGGCATTTGGCATGACCGATTGCAAGGAGATAGCTACACCTATGGAGGTGAATGCAAAGTTATCCATTGAGGATACATCAGCACTAGCAGACATTGGGAGATACAGGAGGTTGATCAGCAGTCTGATCTACTTGTGTAACACCAGACCAGATATCAATTTTGTTGTTGGTGTTTTGAGCAAGTTCTCAAACAAACCTCATAAGAGTCATTGGAAAGCTCGGATGCGGGTGCTCAAATACTTGAAGGAAACTCTTGACTATGGTATCACATATAGTTCCGGAACTTCTCTTGTAGGAAACTGTGACTCAGATTGAGCAGGAGATAGTGATTCCAAGAAGTCAGTTTCTGGTTATTGTTTCTCTTTGGGTTCAGAAAATTTCTCCTGGATTAGTAAAAAGCAGCCACCAACAATGGCATTGTCTTCCACCGAAGCAAAGTATAAGACAGCTTGTTTTGCTGCATGTAAAGCAGTATGGTTGAGAAGGATCCTATGGCATGTAGGAGTGCAAGATAAGGAACTAAGTGTGCTAAGATGGAACGATCGAAGTTGCATCATCATTGCTAAAAATCTAGTGTTTCATGCGCGCACCAAACATGTAGAGATCCAGTATCACTATGTGCGTGATTTGATTAAGGATGGGATAGTGGAACTCGTATACTGTCCGACAAAGAAGAATGGAGCGAATATCTTCACCAAAGCACTTACGAAGGATATGCTTTAAGTTCATCTTCAGAGACTCGGCATTGGACCGAGGAGATAGTTCACCTGCGGGTGAACATTGAGGGGGAATGTTAGATACGCTCAATGCCCCACCCTCATAAGGTGCCACCAATGATCCATGGTGCTCAAAGTTGTAAGGCCCCCATTATGAGAAGAAGCCATATGTGAGCCCGGATATTGGTTGAGTCCTGACTTGTATGTCAGATGAGGTCTATGTGACTGGATGGCAAAAAGGTGGCCGTTGTGGGTCTAATCTTTGGGTTAGACAGAGTAGTTAAGCTGGTAGCAACTCGAGGCACATTGCATCGAGTTGCGAGGTAAGGGAGTTAAAAGAGGCCCCTATTTTGGGATCCGGAGGCCACGGAAGTGGCCCTTGGCTGTGGGGTCCTAAGGGGGCCAACGGCCTCCCTGGCTGGGGTTCGAGGGCAGCACCCCCGGCCCAATGGTAAAGGGAATATTCCCTAGCCAACTAGTAGAGCCTCATATGATAGGTCAGTCAGGCCAACCAAACCACCTTTGCAGGCTATAAAAGCTAAACCCCTTCACAACCATCGATTATCTATCTTTCACCCACTCTGAGTTGTTCCAACTAGCCTTAAGCTCTTCACCTATCTTCTGTCTAGATCGCCATCTAAGCTTCACAGTTGAAGCACACGCGTGGACAGAGCTATCTTTGTATCAGTTGTTTGGAGTAAAAGATTTTTTTATTCTCCTCTTATCTGTTGTGTACTCTCTATCTCTTTCTTAGATTCTGTTCGTTGCACTGTGTAATTTTTACATTCTCTAGTGTCACCAACTAACACTTATGGCCAAATGAATGGCATAGACCAACAACTGGCACCAGATACCACCAAGTACCTATGCGGCATAACTTATAGCAACTTTTGCCTTTAACATCCCTTGATTTCCTCAGGTCGCGAGCTCGTAAATTTACTCTAACCCCAGTTAGGTCTCACATGTGCAACATTTACTTAACCATGTGGTTAAAAATTAATCCACATGTTAAGTGAGGTTTTAAAAATGCATGTCCTCACAATATAGGTTGGATCAACTTTGGCAAGGTCACAACAAGATGCAATGCAATTGAGAAGACTCAAGGGCACTACTATTGGGACTACCCCAATGTACAAGAGGTCTAGAAGAGAGCTCTCAGACTAGCCTTGCAAGGTACTAAGATAACATTGATCTTCAAAGTAAAGGCGTGGACTATAGAAAAGCACCGGCCTCTGGATAAGAGGGTTTACAAGGGAGCATTCTATTCATATTTTAGGCCACTTCACCTAAAAGGATTGAATTGGAAGACATTGTCAAACATGGAATCTCATTTAGTATTACTACCCAGTATATCCGGACTGGATAAACGTAACAAGTCCGCTTTAACCGCCGCCGGCAATACACTTTCACTTCAAACACTCACTCACGTTAAGGTAGCAACCATAGATACTTTTAGATGCCAATGCGAGGAGATTCAAAGCATATGAGGAGGAGGCAATATGCCTTTTGAGACGTGATTCTAGCACCTTCTTTTATTTAGGGATTCCTCACATGGTTTTGCACTGTAGCCTGTTAAAATAGCCTTTTTTTTAGTCCTTATACTAGACATTTCCCTTGCCAATCATTCCCTATGCTGATATTATTTCATGTCTTTCAACATGTAATATATTGTTTACCTAGTGATGATTAACATTAAAGGATTTTGGGAGAGTCTACTTCCCTTAGAAATATATGCAATATTGGGATGCCATTAGAGAAACGCCATTAAGAAAGAGAGAGGGAGATTTTGGGAGATTTTGGGAGATTTTGCAGAAAACGGAAAGAAAGAGAGAGGGAGGGAGAACCGTACCGTTTCTCTAGCAAACTTTGCGCGCTTTCTCAGAGAGCGAAACAAGAAGAATCCGATGGCGCCGGTGAGCACAACGCTGGCAGCAATTCGTAGGGGAGACATCTCCTCTAGGCTATCCAATTGTAGGTCCTCTTTAAGCTCCACAGGCCCATCATCGGGTGCGGCCTGCGCTGGAGATTCAATCTCGAGGAGGCCCTGCCGCAACGCAGCTTTCGCGACTGCGGAAAAACCTAATTTCGAAGGTGATAGAGTCAAAGATGAAGAAGAAAAGGAAGAAGAAGAACCAGCGGCGGCGGCAGCAGCAGAAGCAAAGGAAAACGAAGACGAAGAAGCAGACACACAAGAAGAGAACGAAGAAGGAGAAGCAGGCCACCCTGATGTTAACATATTGGCTTTGCTAGGGCATGGCAGGTGGTACATTGGTGCAGAAGAGAGTAGGAAGCGTGTGGATAGAGCACAAAGTGTGACAGACGAAGCTCCCATGCAGGAAAACACTCTTACCCCCTACACAAAGATATAACATTAACCGATGTTATCCAAAACGAATTGTTTTCGTTTATCCAAACGAACCAGATTCTTTTATATATATAATATATTCTATGTTCTATGTTGTCTCTTATTTTTGAATATTTTTTAATATACCAGAGCTGTCACCAAACCTGACACAATCTGATGTGGCACAAATTTAGAGACCCATGAGAAAAACATATGATTTTATTTTCAATAAGTATTTTTTCTCAAAGCCTAAAGAAAACACCAACTTACATTGCATTAGAACTCGTTAAGTGCCACATGGTAGAGGACCTCTCAAAATAGCAATTGATTTGTCAACATATCTTCCTCTCTTGAGTCTCTTTTGCATGTGGCTCATTAGTGTTCTGCCTCTCTCACCATTCTTTGAATTCCACCTTAATGAGTTCTCTCCCTATCTCAAATAAAAATAGTCACTGCTTTTTGTGTGGATTGCACAACTATAAAGGGTGATCAAATTCTTTTTTCCATATCTTCTCTAGCAACATGAATAGAGATGACAGTTGCTGTAGAAGCGACAAAACGATCAGAAGCATCATAAGCTACAGAAGTAGCACCATGAATAGTAGCTCCAAGATTTGAAATTCAAAAAATTGCTACCTATGGTGGGGATGGAGTCCAAGACAAAGGCTTTGGTATACAATCGTGGCTACCTCACATAGAGGCTAGATGCAATCCAAGGCCTATCATGTTGCTGGAGGATTTGAGCCTACTACCAGGCTTCCTTCTCTCAACATTGCCAAGCTTCCTTCTTTAAATAGGCAATGTTGTGATCCTACACATAAGTATTAGGCCCTCTCTCATTACCAAGTTGTCTTCTCCAATGGGTGGGCATGATTGCAATATTTGGTGTAGATACGGTAGAGAAGAGATAGAAGCAACAATGTGGTTATTGCATATCTTTTGGAATGAAGCAATAGCATAAATATGTATGTATACTCTTTGCGTCATTCTAGTCTAGGCAATGCATTCATGATGAAGAAGTTTTTGAGGATTGGATGGTGGTGCAATGGAAGGATATATATATATGTCCCCCTTTGTCAATGATACTTGCTTAGTCTTCTTATTCTTATTCACTCCTCTCTTCTTCCTCACCTTATTAGTGCAATTCTCATTTGACTTCAACACTTTGATGCAAGAATAAATGAATGACGAAAGCAAGACCTAGATGTGTGGGTTGGTGCATTGATTCATGTATGATCGCAAGTGCGCTCTCTCTCTCTCTCTCTCTCTCTCTCTCTCTCTCTCTCTCTCTCTCTCTCTCTCTCTCTCTCTCTCTCTCTCTCTCTCTCTCTCTCTCTCTCTCTCTCTCTCTCTCTCTCTCTCTCTCTCTCTCTCTCTCTCTCTACACACACACACACACACACACACACACACACACACACGATGGCATGAGATTTTCTAGGTATATAGTTTTATTAAGTAGAAGAGAAGGTGATCATGAATAATTTACTTCATGTGTAGACATAAGTTGTGATCATTTGTCAATCCGCCACAATACTTTTTTCCCTATATTTTCTATGTAGGCCTTTTGTAATCATTTCCTTCGAAAATTATACTTGTGATTCAATGATAACCTGCATTGGTGGTCTGATACAATAGTGTAAGATCTAAATGTGCTTTTTTTGACGCTCTATTTTCTTTCACATAGGCTTTAACCTTGATAGCATTATGGATCGATAGGAGGCCATCAAAACCCTCGAGTAGGCTTGCATGGATGTGGAAAAAATGTAGGTAGCTTCATAACAATAAATAGGTTGAAAATGTGAAAATGTGTCCAAACAACTATAGGTGTATGTATCATAATGGATGAAGGAGAGGGAAATCCTAAGCCATATATATCCATATCTCTATTTATTACCTTGGTTGTGCCTCCCATTAACAAGCCACGAGCATAATGTTGCATTACATGTTTCATACCAATTTTGTTTGCACTTATTGTATTCCATGAAATTTTTCCTTTATTTCCAAATTTTATTGGAGAAAATTGTTGCTCACTTTCTTGTGTTGTGCTATCAATTTAATGTACTGATTATTGTAATGGATCATTAAATTTAGTGTGTATATGCTTTTCATGACCATGCAATTTTGAGGGGGGGGGGGGGGGGGGGGGGGGGGGGGGGGGTTGCATGTATCCACATGTGTGTGTGCATCCTTGCTATGCAAATACCTTAATACATCTACTTATGTGGGTCTAACACAATGCGCTCTATGTATTACAAGAAGCAAGTATAAAGTGTGAACCAAGTGAGAACAGAATGTGTTTTGAGAGAGAGGGAGGGAGGGAGGCAAGGAGGGAGAGGTGTGGGGAGGAGGGTTACACATCCTTGCCATACAAGCACCTTGTGGGTGTTGTGTTGTTTATATATTTTGCAAAATGTAAGTTTCGAGTTCGGGGTATAGTTAATAGGGAAGGAGTTGAGAGAGAGAAGAGGAGAGAGAGAGAGAGAGAGAGAGAGAGAGAGAGAGAGAGAGAGAGAGAGACACACACACACACACACATCGGGAGAAGAGAGGGGGGTTAAATACCATACTTTATAGGCACCCTATGTGGATCCTAGCACAAAGCACTAGTATATTTTTAATGACATGTCCAAGGTGTAAAATTTTGCAAACATGAGGGCTAGTGATCTGTTTCCATAATTAGGGTAGATTCATACATGTCCGGATAGGAATGAAGTGCATGGTAATTTGTATGATGCATCTAAATTATTCAAAATCAATAAAAAAATTTGTTCGGTCAAGTGTGAAACTAAGCACTCGCCATTTTTAAGAAATATTGTCACACATCTGGATGGGTGTCTAATAGGCCTTAGGCTAGGTTTAGACTTAAACAAATGACCATGTAAAAATGGATCATTATAGGGCAAGATTTCGATGTATATAGGGTAAATGGGCCAATTGCAAAATGGGTGCCAATTACAAAGCACATTCTTGGTGCTAGCAAGGCCTAGTTATAGAACCATTTGCAATCACTTATGACACAAAAATGTGTGGGGGGGTGATTGGCTTATGTTGACATAGATGCAACAACACTCATCATCCCATGAGCAAAAAAATGTTGACATCTGAAGCAAGAATGCTACAAATTTTTCATCACAAAGAGAGAGAGAGAGAGAGAGAGAGAGAAGGAGAGAGAGCATCTTTCATCAAGTTACGTGTTCCACAATTGGCTCCTCTAGAGTCTACCCTAGATTAGATTGGTCAAAGCAATATACATCATGCAGTGCAATTGTTTGGCCTATAAATGATGGACAAAATCAACATTTTTGCAACGAAAAAAGAGAATACATAGATTTGGATCCATGCACAATATCAAGCACTCACAACAATTGCTATGTATATCAACAACCATCTATAAGTTCATGTATGTGATTTCTAGCCACACCACTTTGTTCACACTTTAAAAGGAAAACATTTGACCTTTAGAATATCCATCCAAGCCTGTAGAGAAATCATACATGGGATTTGGTTTCTTTGCTTAATGGAAAACATGCATTGCCATACAAAGTGGGTGTATGAGTTGAAGGGTGCCCCTAGTCGCCCAAAACCAACATATAAGGCTAGATTGGTTGCTAAGGGGGCTTTAAGCAAGAGAAGGGAGTTGATTTTGATATATGGCTAGATTTTTTTGCTAAGGGCTCTAAGTAAGAGAAGAGAGTTGATTTTGATGAGGTATTCTCACCTAGTGTGGTGTCTTTGCAAGGTACTTAAAGGTCTTCTAGTAGTTAATGTAGCCAAATAGCTTCTATGTGTGTTGAAGT
Source organism: Lygodium microphyllum (assembly GCF_053477565.2). NCBI lineage: Eukaryota > Viridiplantae > Streptophyta > Polypodiopsida > Schizaeales > Lygodiaceae > Lygodium > Lygodium microphyllum. The sequence continues at coordinate 843,515 of NC_141136.1, forward strand.
TGAGATGTTTGACTCGCAGAGTGACATTGTCAATAAGCTGAATGCCTCTCAATCTCAAACACCCCATGCTTCTAACTCTAGGGAGTTTCATGTACCATCTAAGGGGAGAAGTTGCTAGTCCAAGAACAAAGAGAGTGTTTGCCAAGCCTCTCCCCATGAGAGTTTTTGTGTGATCAATTAGAACAAGCATAGATGGCCCTAGTTAGGACTTTTTTTTTCAACCATGCAATGAAAACTGTGGATAATGATCATTGGAAACATGCATGGAAGAAAATCTAGGAGTTTGGGCTGTTGTCTTAGCACTCAATATGGCACGGTGTTCTTAATAAGCATTACTCAGAGGCGAAGGAGTGGATTGAAAGGGTTGTTCTATGCAAGTTGGGCTTGACTACATATGCTATTGTATCGGATGGTTGGTCCAATGTTGAATGGTGACCATTGATAAACATCATGTTGGTTTCACCAAGGAGGGAGATATTCTTAAAGGCCATAGATAGCATTGGAAAATTTAAGTCACGTGAATACATTGCAGGTGCAAGACTATTGAAGAGACAAGGCATCATCATGTGGTGCAAGTATTTATGGATAATGCAAAGAACTATAAAAACATAGCTAGACTTATAGAAGAGCAATATCCAAAGATTACCTGTAGTAGTTGCAACACTCATTCACTAAATTTGGTATTAAAAGATTAGTATGAAAAGGAGGATACAACTTTATTTTATAGCATTATTGATGATTACAATAGAATTTTCAAGTTTGTTCTCAAAAGAAGTTGAGGAGCTCATATGTCATGCATGTTAAAGCTTCCTTCAGAGACATGGATTTGCACTCATTTTTATACTTTGGAGTCCTTAATTCAAAACAAGGGTGATGTGATAGAGACATTCTCATACATGGATATGTATGATTGGGAGGCTGAGCAAACTATGTGAGTGAGGGATAAGGTTGTTGAGTTACACTCTAATTGTTTAAACAAGGATAAATGGTGGCAATCTATGGTTGATGCATATCATGTAATGATGCCCATCACTTATGCTATACATAGCATGGATGAGAAAGTAGCAAACATGGGAAAGCAATGGATGGATATGGTGGATCGTGCAAGATAATTTAGAGTCTTGAGGAGATTGAAGATTCCATTACAATGCCATGGTAAGAACCATTTAACACATCTCAAAGAAAGATATTGTTAACATATGTTCAGAGGAGGTGGGTTGCAGCCCATAAACCATTGCATAGTGTTGCATACATATTAGATCTTGAGTATTGGGCCCTAGACATATGGAGCAATACTAAGGTGGTTGTAGTCTTCTACATTGTGATCAACATGTTCTATGCGGATGATGAGGTAGCATACAAGGAATGTGTCAAGGAGATCTCTAGATCCAAGTTGAGAGAAGGCCCATTTTCTAATCCCTTTGTGCATGAGATGGCCAAGGAGCAATTGGCATGGAAGTGGTGGACCATGAATGCAAGCAAGACTATCCACATTTGAGACCCCTCACTGTGTGTATACTAGTATAATGTGCTAGGAATTCCATGGAGCACACATAAATATGTGCACAACACCATGAATGCAGGCAAGACTATCCACATTTGAGACCCCTCGCTGTGTGTATACTAGTATAATGTGCTAGGAATTCCATGGAGCACACATAAATATGTGCACAACACCATTTGAAACAAGTTGTTGGCAAACAGGACCGAGAAGTTGGTATACATGTTTTGTAATGATAGGATATTGCGGATTCTTGAGAGCAATGACTATGAGGAGGGTATGTCATTGCAGATGTATAATTGTGATGGTGATGAGACCAAAGCTTCAATGATCTTTAGGTAGCATTCATCGAGCTCGAACATCATGCTGTGGAATGGATTAGCTTTGAAGCTTCACCTCTTCTTTTTCTTTGATTTAATTTTTTTTAAAATGCTATAAATTATTGATATGTGGACACTTAAAGTTTTTTATAGCAATAACTTTGCAATGTCACATTTAACTTGTACTTTGAAAGACACAATTTATTGTTTCAACTATGAAAGATAAGGTTTATTGTTTCAACTTTCCATAATTGATATACTTTGAAAGCCATCTCTTTATAGAGATTCAAAAGGTGATGTTGCTTGACATTCATTACAACTCATTTTTGGAGCTCACGTATGATTCAATTGATGCATATTTGAAAATTCAATCATTGGGGAATGTCATGAGCATGGATTGAGGTGCTTATTTGATTGATTGGAGCTCAAATAGCTCAATTTATGCAAAACTTTACTACTATGCATTGTCTGGGTAGCAAGCATTTAACTAGGAAATATCTATGCATTGAAGGCCTATATGCTTCTCGAGTATGTCACATGCCTATGTGAATGCTTGGCACTAATATATGTGCTGGAACATTTCTATGGTGACATTTGAGGCATGGCTTTGAGTTACATTGAATGTATTTGGAAACTTGCCACTTGCTTTAGTGCTCATTCACTTGTGGATTTGAAACTTATTGAATGACATGCTTCTAGATGTATACATATTGTATCTTGGTTGCCCAAATGTTATATGCTTGAAATATTGAGCTTTGCTTGCTCAGCTCCTCCCTCTCAGCCCTCCCCAGGAGACATGCACCTTCTTCCAATCTAGGGTAGTATTCACATTACCAAACGGAAGGTAGGCCATAAGGGTTTGATGCTAACGCAAGCAGGGCTGGAGCTTGTGAGGCAGGCGCTCTTGTGTATCATCTTGTAGGAGGAGGGCTAGTGTAGGATGAGGGGTGTAGTGGGAGAGTAAAGAGAGCGCCGATTCCAGCCGTGCATGATTGGTGGTGATTCCGTTCGATTTGATTGCCACACTGGACACAGACCATTCGACTGCCATGCTGGCACAAACGATGAGCTTACCACAAGTTTTTTAGTACGAGGATTCATCTTCTACATCACCTTATGGCCGGCTGCTGTCCATGCTGCTGTGTCGAGTAGGCCAAGTCTCGTCTACATTTCTACACTTGCTACCTACATTTCTAGGCTACAAATATCCCACATTATCGTCATCTTCTACCTTAGAGCATTCATCACCATTAAAAGAATTTACATAGGAGCCTTCAAAGCAAGAGGCATAATCATTAACATCATCATTAGCATCCTTTCCTTCTTTATTGTGCCCTTCTTTTCCTTCTTTCTCTTTGGCACCCCTTTTGGGCTTCATTCATCATAACCGCAATACCACTCGAAGAAAGGAAGAGTCATTGGTAAGGGAGGAAATCATCGAGAGAAAAGCTAGATACCACAAGCATAGTCAACCAAATGTTGATAGTAGGTAGAATTTATTGAATGTTTATGCTTTGATTTGAATTACACGCACTTGTGACTGCATTTAGGAAAGAGAGCGTGGGGGGAAATGGCCACATGTCAGCCTATAAATGACATGTATGCATCTTCTTGTATTATATGCTACAATTAATAAGGGTCAAAGTTGGTTGGTTTCATTATTCAAATCTCAATGAGTTTGAATTTTTAAGCCTTTGCGTTCACTGTATAGTGCACTCCACTATGCACTAACTCAAACTCGTGCATTAGCATATGCATTGGCACTCACATTGACACATGCATTGTGTATACGTGTGTATGTACACTTGCATACTTTTGTGCACTTGAACCTTGCACACCCCCCACTACATGCCACCATATAAGGACACAATTGTAGGTGCTTACAATTAGTTAGGGCTCTCAATTGGTTCTTCTTTCCTTTTCTCTCTTTCACTAAACACCCACCCTGTTCGCAAGGGAAAGTCGACCAAGGGGTTGGAGGAAGGAATGAGGCACCTTGCAATGCCTATTGTGCTCCATGAGCTCAACAAGGGGACATTAGACACCCTCTTATCCATTCAAGAGGCTCGATACGAGGTACGCCGATTATCTCTCACACAATCTATGAACACAAAGATTTACTTGTAGTGAGCTCACTATGAAATATCGAGCATGATGATAGCACATGGCAAACTCCACAATTCAAGTAAGTATCATTTGGTTCTAAACTCTCTATAGCCTATATGTGTATGAGGGGAGAATGAATATGGCAAGAGAGAGTGTGGAGAGAAGATAAAGGGCTTCACTCACTTAGTCACTCACTCTCACTCAGTTTCACTCCCTCCACCTCTCACTCTCTTCCTTACTCTCTTTCTCTCAAGTACATCAAGTTAACACACACATGAATAGACTCTTCTACGCTTCTTTATCCTTTAAATACAAAAAGATTAGGGTTATGATTTTCCCATTCCCCTTGTCTTATCCCACCCCTTTTGTGGCCTTTTCCAACTTGTCATGGCCCTATTTATATGCAAGTAAGCTTAAAAGAATTAACTAGATATAGGACAATAGTTTCAAGTACAATTTGCATGGGAGGGAGCTCCACTCTCATATAAAATAATAGCATCAAAGTGTTGCAAAAATTAATTGATGACTTCCAACATTTGTATCAAAATTTATATGGCCTAATTTTCTTCATCTTGTCTAATCTTCTTATCTTTCTTTCTACTATCCTTTTATTAACATTTATCCGCCCTCCTAACTGAGTCCCTCTTTCTAAGAGATGTGTCTATCTACTTATGCGCATTGCTTGTGCACTCGCGCATGTGCAACTGGGAGTTAGGTCGAATTCCATGGAAACTTGGAATGCTATCCCACACTTGAGGACCTTCTTGCTGGAACAATGTGGTGTGGTGTTATTCTCAAGGTGACACGTTGTCCAAGCAAGCATGGAATTTCCCGCCCTTAATGTGCTTGTAAACTGTGATGTGAAGAAGGGGCTAGTGTTTTGCCCTAGGTGTGGTGAATATGCATGTGCCTTTCTTTTTTTTGAATAAATGAATATATACAAGAGAGGAATATATCACTCAGGTAGTGGCTTGAGTGTGCATTAGAGACAACCCTTGCTAAGAAGGTATAGCTCGATGTTCTCTCGTAGCTGCAGCAATGCCTCTAGGCAAAATGGATGCATAAACATGCTGAATCTATTGTCCACCATGTCCTCTAGTATAACTAGGTACAATAGGTTGGCAATAATAGGGGGTAGAGGTAAAGCCAAACCATTGCCATTGGATCAATTCTATCATTGATGTTGAAAAAGAGTGGGGTAGCATGTCTTTATAAGGGTCCCTAATGATGATGAGACAAAGATAGTTTATAGGTGGTGATGAAGGAGGAGTCTAGAAAATTAGCAAACTCTTGTGCAAAATACATAAAGGACGAAATCAGCTCAATAGGTTGGAATATGTAAATTTTGATGACGTGGGTTGCTCTTATATTGGGGATCCTTGGGAAATTTTATCTACCATGCTCTTGTTCCTAATAATCTTGGCCATGCCTTCTTGGTAGAGACAAAAAAGTAGAGCTACCCACTCCTCCTTCTAAGAATAGATGAAGGCTTTTTAGGCCATCTTATTGCCTTCCAGAAGGTGGTATCACCATTTTGGTAGCCTTTGCAGCCATACTTTCATATGCTTTAATATCAAATACCTCCCCTGGCTTCCTTGAATGCTCCATGACTTTTGATAAGCTTCCATGTCTAGGGGGTCTCACTACTTTGCAATAATATTTTTAGATGTTTGTATGAGTAGCTCTTTAGTGCATAATGGGGGAATGGGATACTTTGTTACCCTTTGCGACTGAGCTCTCATGGTTTGGATCATGGGCATGTAGGTCTCCTTCTCTGTGTCTTCCTATTCAAATATTGGCTGGTCCTCTAAGTCCCTTGCATCGAAATTTGGTAAGTCTGGTAGGTCCATGGGGGACTATGGGTGGATCTAGGGCAATGGGAGAGGTTTATTGGGGCAACTTATGTTGTACCACAACTTCCCTAAATAGCTCTTGTTGCTTTATCATGACCAATTTGTAGGCCTCTAACTAGACTCTATGATGTCTTTTACTATACAAGGCTACTTCATCAAGGTAGTCTCATAGAGCCTCTATATGTCATATTCTGCCATGCTCATGGCCCCTCACAAGCTATTGGAGATAATCTATTGCAAGCATGTATATGAGGCACTACATTGACCCTATAGTTGTTGATGCTCTAAATGCCATCTCTCATGCAGATCTACCATTTCTTTTTCCTAGGCCACTTTGATCTTAGCATTGGTGAGCTGACATTTAATTACCATTATTTGCATGGTTAGCGAACCATTTTATTTTGTAGCTTGCAATCGAGTACTAAGTAGTCTTGCTCCCTGAGTCTATCTTGAAGCTCACTCATGGCGATCTCTTGCTCTTTAAGTTGATCCTAGAGTTTTAAAGCACTACATCACACTCCTTTAGGTGATTCAAAAGCTCTTGTACTTGTTTCTCCTTGAGGTCTTTGAGCAGACTATCATGCTCTTTCAACTAGTTTTGGAGATTTGTGAGTACCAAGTCACACTCCTTCAAGTGGTTTTGCAACTTTTACTCTTGCTTTTATGGAATCTCCTTCAATGCATTGTTGCGTTTGTGTAATTGAGCTTGGAGCTCTTCAATGTACTTGTTTGAGTCTATCAAGCATCTATTTTACTCTTCATGTATCTCTCCAATCCATCCTAGAGCTTCTGATTGGCCTTGAGTGCATTGGCTTTGTCTTCTTTTAGCTCTCAAGTTATTCGCTCAAGGACTCCTATCCTTCTGCTGCACTCTGCCCCTTGGAAGTGTCTTGTATATTCTTTGTGGTATCTATTGGGTAAGAGCTCTCTTCTAGATTGGTTATGGTGACTTTAGGCATGTGTTGTGCCTTTGCCAACTCATTAATTTGTGCATGCATGGTACCAAGTTAAGCCATTAACTCATGGAGAGTCACATAATCAAAAGTTGGTTCCTTTATCACCTTCTCCTTTCCCTTACTAAAACTACTTTTTTCTTTTTGGGCTATAAGGTGTGCTATTTGCTATGTGATGGATTGGTTATTGCTAGGCATGGACTCTTCTACTAATTCTCTAATAGCCCTTTCATACTCTTCTTGTGATTGCCTCATTCTAGCTTCCAATTTTCTCCATTCCGTTCTTGACCTTCTTTTAGTAGCATGAATGATCAGTCGCTCTTCTTCTACGTTCCTTCATCAGAGTCTTGTTAAGATGAGCTCACTTGTTCCTCTTTTATGTACTTCTTCTTCTTCTTCTTGTTTTTGTCATCACTATGGCTAGGGTCTTTTCCTTCTTCTTTGTGCCTATTTTCTCTTGTAGTGGTGTATTCATATGAATCCTTAGATAGTGTGGGTATCTTTATATGTGATGGCAAGATCTCTTGGAGGGCCACTCCCACTACGATAGTAATGATGCAGGTAAGTAAGCTACTGTAGTTAATGATGTTGTGCATGACTTCCATGTGGTTAAGATTTATTTTTGGATTCTTTGGGGCTACCCTTTGCACCTTGGCCAGGGATTCTATGACATGCTCCAACCACAAAGCATTCAAGTCTTGCTTAACAAGGTTCCCTATCAGTATGTCTTCTAGGAGGTACTTAGGTAACTTGGTTGGGCTAGTGGAGGTGTTTTTGTAGGTGAGAAGGTGACGAAAGAGGTGCACTATCACCCTCAACTATTTTTCTAGTATCCCTCTTAGAAGGACTTCTTTATTGGCCACTACTTTCACTACAATTCCATCAATTCTAACCATTGAACTCTCATCCCACCTCTGAGATACTTGGGGGAGGGGATCTTTTATATTTTGATGTATTTTCTTGATCCCTTTCTGATACCCACTATCTCTTCCACTAGCTTTGGGGTAAACTTGAAGTTGGTCACCATTGTTCATCATAGTTCTCATTGCTTTTTTATATTGTATTTGAACATGCTAAATCTAATGGCTAGTTCACAAATCTTGATCAATATGGAACAAGTTAAAAAGTGGATGTGAGTGGAAGTATCTCCAATTATGTAGTATTTGAGACAATAGTTGGCTATGAGTTCCCTAGCCATTTGGCATTTTTCAACCAAATTAATTCTCTAGGTTGGTGAGAACTTGAAACTCGAGGTGGCCAACTCTCCATATGCCTACCTCCAAATTTAGCCCATGTCTCTGTTGGGCAAAGATAACCAGTTTGTCTTTGTTTAGTGGATCTTTGATCGGTGCCGGGTGTGCTATGTGGCTAAAATGAATAGTACTTTTGTGGATACCATCTACAAGCAAAGGATTTTATCATGGCTATTTTTCAATAAAAATTCAAATTGTACAATTTTATATTTCTTACCAGAATGGAAGAATTGGATCTGAACAACTTGAACTTTTGAGCCTTACCCACCATTTACCTTTATTTCACAAGTAACAGTTACTTGGTTGTAGTCTTTGACAGTCTTTCGAGGGCTTTGACTTTCAAGTCCTTTGGAATTGATTTCTTTGGCTAGTCTTGGAAACTCTTGGCAATTTGGTCTTGTCTATAAGGCCATGATTATCAAAATGGTGAAGACAACCTGACTGTGCTCAAACATAGAGATCGAGAAAGAGTGGTGGAAAATGAGCAAATGCCTTCATGATGGCATCAGGGAAAATACTGAGTGCACAACTCTTGAGGTTTTTGGCCAAGCTCTTGAAGATGTTGTATATGCGTTTTGTAATTGACCAAATGGTGGACTTCTCATCAAAGAAGACCCACCATTCTACCAAGGATAAATAGGCACACATTGTAACAATCACCCCGTGATGATTCGCAGTTGTTGGCATTGTAAGGCATACAACATTAGACTTGCATGCAAGAGAGGAGGCCTTGAAAATAAGCTAGCTCAAAGGAAACTAGAGTTTTAACAACTTTTGTAATCCCAAACATTGTTGCAAGTACATGGCCACATTGAGAAGTAGATTGAGATATTGACAAGGATAATAGCATGTGGAGCACCACATTGTGTGAAAGGATCATGAGTGGAAGCACACAAGTGGAAGCAAAAGAAAAGCAAGAGCTATGGCAGATGAAGCCATAGAGCAAGAGAGAGAGAGAGATAGTGTATACGGAAACTCCAATAGTCACAACATGTGACTGGCCTTCCCTTATTCAATAGTCACTAAAAGAATAAATAATAAAATGACAGTGATGGCACCTACCACATGTAGTGTACAAGTGTGCAGATATAGTATACAACTAGTAAATCTGGGTAGCTAGGCATAGGCACCTTAACCGGAACAGCCTCCCACTTAAAGGCGATAGCCCATCTCACCGACATCCCCATATCCAAGAAAGATATATTTGACAGACTTCAGATCCAACTTATTGCACTTGTATTAGGAAATATGGTAGAAAGCCTCATATCTAAAAACCCTCAAATGAGCATATGATAGAGGTTTACTAGACCATACCTCCTCTGTAGCCTGACAACCAAGAGTAGTGCATGGGGAACTACTATAATGAGATGCATAACAGTAGTAACTACCTCAACCCAAAATTACTACAGTAAGCATGCTTAAGTAACCATACTACATACACTTTCTTGAATAGTCCTATTCATGCATTGTGCAATACCATCGTATGGAGTTGTCAATTGATACCTAATACCCTGTTCACTGCAAAATTGCTCAACAGAGACATATTCACCCCCATTGTTAGACCTTAAGAATTTTAGCCTATACATAGATTGGTTCTCAACAAGAGCAAGAAAGTGTTGAAATCAAGCCTAGACCATCTAATTTGTGCTTAATGGGATAAGCCTAGACCTTATGGGAATAATCATCAATAAATGTCACAAAGTACTTCATGCCCACCAATGACTGACAAGGCATGAAACCACATACATTGAAATGCACAAGAGCTAGAGGCTCATCCACACACATAGAGCCTGACTTTTTATGTGTTGGGGTAAAAGGCCCTTGGGCCTGCCCTTGTACAGTGACCGCCCATATTCTTTATTCATATATATATATATATATATGAAAGTGCAATAAGGCTGTCATAACATTGTTGACAGCACCAACATTGTGTGTGCTCTTCTCTCCCGTGTCTCCTGCATCCCTTTCAACTGGTATCAGAGCCACTCCTTCGTGAGCTCTTCCTAGCATCTACACAAGGTATGAGAGCTTGCTTCTCACTTAGTTCTCAGCCATTCTTTGACATGAACAACAAGGTTTCATGAAGAGGCAACCATAGCTTCCATCATTGAAGCTTGTTCTCTTCACCTATTGCTTGGACTTGTCCTAAGCTTGTGTAGGCCTTCATTGGGCTCTTGCTTATCCCCTACCTACCCTGATTTGGCCCCTCAAGTACAACAGCATGCTCACATTTTATTTGCGCATGTTTGCAAAAATGGCTAAAAAATCACTCTTTTTGTCATATCTCGGGCATTCGGAACCCGATTCAAGAAAGGTAAGAGTCTAAGTTGGGGTTTTGGCACACTCCGAATGCGATGGTGATGTTTGGTTTTCCAAGTTCTGATGATAGAATATTCTACAATAGATTTCATGTCTGAAACAACATGTATTTGTATGCCTATGGCTTATGTGATGCTTCTACTAATGTCTATTGATACTGGATCACTTGTGGATGTTATGCCTCTTATGTGAGACACATTTGGAGCTGATTTAGCTCAGCCATTGACTATTTTGAATAGTCCAAGATCTGTCCAAAACAGGGAAGCCACCTGTTACTTCAATTTTATGCTTAGAAGTCTTGGCATTTGATGCCCGATTATGCTCGGTTGGTGCCTACATGTCTAGGAATGTATGCCTATGAGTTGGCACTTGATTTGAGCTTGGTTTGAGGATTATTTTGCTCAGTTTTGGATTGTTATTTGTTGTTGGAAACTTCAAGGCTGAAGCTATTTATGCTATAGTTGGGCTATGCCTATTGGTCACGGGGTGCTCCTGGCTACTCGGTATGATGTCATGATGTATTTGGACTATGCCACATGTCTTGTTTATGCTCCAGAATGCTTTTGAGCTGAGATTAGAGCTCGATTTGGGTTTGACTGTCACTTCTTTGCAGCTGGCATTTCATCTATGACATGGTTTATGCCTAGGCTACCCAGTACGGGTTATGATGTCTTGGTGAATGCTTTATTCTTTGGCTGTGGATGGCAGTTGTTTGAGCTCGTCTCGACATTCATTTGAGTATTCCCTTGAGCAATTGGACATTGACTTGGCTTTTTCCGTTACGACTTGGCTTTTTCTATTATAACCTTGGATGCTATATGGGATTTGATGCTTTGATTATGGATCTTGACTATTACTTGGATGCACTTACAGGCATTGAACGGTGAACTGCTCCCTTATTTTGGCAGTTGCCTATTGAGCTGTGATTGCTCCTTTGCATTTGATATGTGGAATACTTAATTATCAATGGACTTGGATAGTGCTTGGGATTTATAGTTATGGCTATCCTGCTTCTCTGTTGTTGTATGGCATCTATGCTATTTGGGCTGCTATTGTTTGTGTATGTCAAGGAGTAGTTGATCTTTATGGCCACTCGTGTATGCACATGGTCTACTGCTATGTATTTTACAGAGCCTCTTACCTGGATGCTTTTACATAGATATTTGGGCTTTTATTGGATCTTGATTCTTGCAGGTTTATTTGCCACCTGCCGTTCTTGGCTGGACATGTATGTCAGTACATGGTATGAGACATTGCAAAGTTATGTATACTCCTATGTTTCGGGGGATGCTTATGCATTTATGGCTCCGAGGCATGCTCATGCTTTTATGGTTGTGAGCTACAGTGGTTGGATATGTCATGCTTTTGTCTGGTAGGCTTGTCCGTGTGGGAGCTTTGGCATCCGTGGTTGATGCCTTTGTGCTCTCCCCTTATGGTTTGGATGAGTCTCCTTTGCAATATGCTATGACAACTTCTAGCTCTTCTAGTCATGCAGACAGTCCTCTTGATGAGCCTATTCTCTCTGATGAGCATTCCCCTGATTCTTTGAGCTCCTTGGATGTATTGGACAGCCCTACTCATGCTATTACAAAGCAATTGTCCTCTTCTATATGTTTTACAGGTTCTGTTTGCTTTCATTGTGGAAAGATAGGGCATGTGAAGCATAAATGCTTCAAGTGGATTAGAGAGCAGAGAGCAGAGTCAGTGATACAGTAGGTGAGACCACTATTTTGATAGTAGTATGGTGCATGTAGTTACCCATAATGATACAGTCAAGCCTCGACTCCTGGCATCGTGTAACCCTGCAGATTACTTGCTCAGTGATATGGCCTGTACCTTTGATTGGCTTTTAAACAATATGGCATCTTGTCATGTTACTCCGCATAGAGCTTGGTTCTCTTCTTACAGGGAGGTTGATAGATGTATTTCTTTGGGCCTTGAGCAGGATTGTCATGTTATTGTATAGGGGATATACACTTGGCTTTGCCAAATGGGTCTTCTCTTATGCTCCGTGATGTTTTGCATATACCTACGCTCAGTAAGAGCCTGATCTCTGTCAGTTAGTTGCATGGTACAAGATATTATGTCTCTCTTGGGGATACTTCATGGAAAATCTGTCGTGGTTGCTTGGTATTGGCCAGAGGTGCTAGATATGGGAGTGATTATGTCGTGCATGTCTCTCGTGTGGGAGATTCTATGGTTGCAGTTATGCAGATACCACATACATTGTTATGGCATTGTCGCATAGGCCATGTATGACACATTGAGATGGATGCTTTATGTGATGTGGGCTTATTGCCTGCTCTTCCCTATGCTACTTGCCCTCATTGTACTCATGGTCCATGCAGAGCCTCTTTGGCTTATGGCGATCGTGTGAGGCATGCTCCTCTAGATCTAGTCCATGTTGCAATATATGGACTATGCCTTCCCAGTCACTTGGTGGAGCGTCCTATTTTGTGAGCTTCATGGATCATGCTACCCACCGTGTTTGGGCTTACCCTTTGATACGGATTGAGGATGCTGTTACTATGCTTGACAGGTTTATGGATTCTGCTGGTAGCAGGCCTAGATGCTTGCAGATGGATTATGAGAGTCATGCTATCTCTCCCAGCATACGGATCTCTTGTCAGCAATATGGCATTGATTTCTTATGCCCACGTTATTATGGGATTGCTCATGCCATGTGCCTGACTTTATAGGCAAAGGTTGCTTCTATGCTTACCATAGCTAGGTTGTCTTATGGCTTTTGGGCTAAGGCCCTTATGACGGCAGTCTACTTGGTTAATTGGATGTCGTGTTTCTTTTTAGATGTTATTACTCCGCATGAGGCATGGAGTGGCATGAGACCCTCCTATGATCACTTGAGGATGTTTGGCTGCCAGGCATTTGTTAGTATGCCACATGAGCCTATGTCACGCAGATGCATACTTCTTGGTTATGGAGATGGTGACTTTACGGCTTACAGGTTTTGGAATTTAGATGCCTAGCGACAGGTTCTATGTAGCCGTCATGCTATCTTTTATGAGACGCAGACACCTCTCAGGCCTCTTGATGCACGTTCAGTGCGCTTTATGGCTGATTCTACAGTCGTATGTCAGTCTTCCGCTTTGATGAGACCGCATACTATCTTGAGACACCGTCAGGATGCTGGCCCTCTTTCGATGATTGACCTTGGAGAGTCTGTATGCTCTCCGCTGTCTTTTATGCGCTGCCCTGATGCTATGCGCCACTCTAATGCTTTATAGCCATGCACTTATGAGTTGTGTTGCTTGCTTCATGGGAAGCAGTCATGGATTGTTCTATTGTCTAGAGCTATGGGATCGCTTATCTCCTGGATGTCATGGACTCAGGGATGCTTGACTCTTCTTGTTGTGAGGAGGTTCCTGCCACTTATTGCACAGCTTGCTTTCCAATTGGGTGTTGGGTGAGATGTCATGATTCCTCACCTTGTCTCTTTTCTTTTATTTTGTTTTTTCACTCCCTGGCCCATCGGCCTTTTAGTGGGAGTTTGTTGGGTTAAAAGGCCCTTGCGCCTGCCCGTGTACAGTGATTGCCCATATTCTTTATTCATATATATATGAAAGTACAATAAGGCTGTCATAACATTGTTGACAACACCTACATTGTGTGTGCTCTTCTCTCCCGCATCTCTTGCATCCCTTTCATTATGAGCATTACATGTCTACCTGCCATAAAGATAGTGATCTCATGAATCAAAATGTGAGTAATCAAGAGGCGGAAGATATTGCAAATGAGTAAGTACTTTTATTCCTTTGAAAGACATGTGCCCAAGGTGACAATGCCATAATGATACATGTGGTAAATTAGTCACAACCAATACATGGTCAGTAGGCCCAAATACAAACAAAGGCTAGATGTTGCCAACCTTGGCACCTCGAGAAAAAACAAGGTGACCATGGGTAATCTTCCATGCAGAATCACCAAAAGAGACATAATATTCGGCATCATCCAACTATGCAGTAGAAAGTAGGTTTTTGGTAAAAGCCAATACATGATATATATTATGCAAAACAAAAGAGTTTCTTGAAGCAAACTACTATCTAACATCCCCAATACTAATGATATCCAATGAAGTGTCATTTCCTAGTCTCATAGAACCTGCAATGTTGAGATAAGTATGAAATTAATCTCGATTTGGGGTAACATGAAAAGAAGCCCCCAAATTAAGTAGCCAACACTGAGAGTAAGTACATGAAGCATAAGCCAATTGAGTAGCATCAAGAGATAAAGCAACTAAGATATAGTCATTATGAAACTCACTCTGCACTACATTTATCTCTTCAATTTTCACACTAGACTTACTAGGGACAATGCTACAATCATCAAACTTGGCACTATCCTGCACCTTCCCCTTACATTTCTTATTGCTCTTATCATTACACATTTTATGGCATTGTAATCTAGTATGACTTTGCTACCCACAATAATGACATGTCAAAGATGACTCATATTCGTGGGACTTATTGAGAGATTGCCCATGAGACCGAGAAATTTCCCTATTGGGACTGAGAGTCTCTAGCATTTCTACCTCTAATAGTCAGTGCATGAGAAGTGTGGGTTGCATTAATGTTCTTTATGTTTACTTCTTTTGTCATAGTAGAGCAGTCTCTGCATCACCATATTTAAAATCACCCTCCAGGGGATGAGTACTCATAGTAGTATGAAAGGTGTCCCATGACCCAAGTAGTGCAACAAGCAAGAACAAAGGCTTGACATTATCTTCAAACCGAATGCCATGTGATATAGGTTGGCAAAAAATGGAATGAAAATCATTAAATACGTAGACATAATCATACCACCCTCCATGCGAATGTCCATAAGCTTTTTCAACCAATATAACTAAGATGTAGGACTTTGTTTGTCATAAAGATCACAAATCTTTTTCCATAATGCGTAAGCACCACCCTTAGTGTCAATGTCATTAAAATGCACATGCTTTGATAATAATAAGATAATAGTAGACTTGCATAGATCATCAAGTTTTTCCCAATCCTCTACATCGTAAAGCTCATGCTTGATGCCTCTAATTTCATAGGTTTAGCCTGCCTCTTTCTACACCAAGTCTTGCTATATCTGTGTCTTTCATTATTGGAAATTATTGCCATCGAGATTTTTAATCTTAAAAATAGCATTATTGGTTGATGAACCTCCCATCATTATTGCAAATGTTTGCAAATGACAAGAGTAGGGCTATGGTAAATTCAATAAAATAGCCTCAAAACTAATCCAAGAGGGTGGGCAAAAGAACGTGAACAAATGAGAGTATTTTTGTCCACAAATTGCACTCAAAAGAGTGCCAAAACATACATTCTATTTTTATTTTATCCTATCATGTGATGCATATATGCTTTTGATATGACCAACATGAGATGCATAAAGTACAAACATCACCTCCTAGTCCTATACAAACCTCTTCCTTGCATTGGGAAAACATAGTTGACCCCCACTCAAGGGTTAATGTTCTACATATTGGTTATATACCTTGGGATCATGTTCAAGGCTTCATCAATGGGGAGGAACAAAGAGAAGTTATGCACACAAATTTCGAAAACATTGGACAAGCTCAAGAGTAATGGGATCCTTGCAAAACCCAAATGAGTCGAGCTATTTGTAGATGACTACATAAGTTCTTCATAAGTGTCTTTGTGCTATCTACTAGAGAAGGAAGGCCTTATGAATTTTATGTAAATATTGTCATGTTAATGCACAGGTATTGGTGTGCATATGGTCCTAAAGATGCACATGGATAAGTATCTCAGTCCCTCATGGTATGTAAGAGATGGTGTGCATCAGGCATGAATGGATATGAATGTACATGTAACTTTAGTATTAACCAATTACATCTATGGCCCCATATCACTTGGATAAGCTATATTCAATATGAGCACGTGGACACAGTTGAAGAGATATGCCATGGTGTATCTTTTTCTAGTAAGAGAACATATTTCGCACCATGGTTATTCATTGACATGAAGAACTGGATAGCCAAAATGCTACACAATGGTTTTACACCTTCAGAAGTTTTGACTCGTTATATTACTTTGGTGTCTCAAAGTCCAATAATGCAAGATCACTTTCATCTTATTAGGGATACATTTTTGACCCTATGAGACATCCTCAATGTAGCAAGCAAGTTGGAGACTCTCACATTTCAAACAGATGTAGATGATGCAAAAAGTGTCCATAATAGGGCATTAAGTAATCAAAATAACACGTTCCTTACCATCCATTTGGTGGAGTGGCTAATAGATATTTTCACTCTATATATATCTTGCATATTAGGTAAGTTTGTATTAATGTTTAACCCTATATATGTGCCATGCATGACATTATAGTAATTTTAACTAAATACTGTAACTTCCAAGCATTAACATGTGTAGATCTGTTTTATCTCATGGTGCTATGTAGACATCATATGGATTTAATTATTGTGTATACAATGGTGTTGTCAAATTAGTGTGTTTCAAGCGTAATAAAGTAATGTTTCCCTAAATTTTTATCATAGTGATATCGTTATACATATAAACATAAATATAAATATAGGCCTATGCAGAAGTGTGTGGTGGCTCTCACTTTCTTGGGCCAGCATGGCAATCCCTTCTTGAATGGGACCATCTAGTGTGGCAAACACAACAAAATGTATCGCAAGTTATTTATCCTGACCCGAGGATGAAGATAGCATTGTGTTGTAGGCCGTTACCTTTAGGGGAAGCAATTCAGCCTAAGCATGGCAAAGATGATGGTGGAGATCGATAAGGGTTCTACTGCTATACCCTCCATAGGATAGGGTGAGAACAAAAAATGGATGCTAGCTATAGCTATAATAACTTCTAATTAACTTCACTACCATTTGCTATAATAATTGCTAATTAACTTCACTACTATTTGTTATCATCTTTGGGTTAAGTACAAGTACACTAATTCAAAATTCATCAAGCAAAGGCAACCAAGGACCTGGCACAAATAGAAGCTACCTTGCATCACTATGAATCATCCTGCCAAGGTGCATCAAGAAATTTCTTGCCCTACTTATTTGCATATCCTATATTCTTAGTGGTAGTAGCCATTTATTTTGTATGCTATGTTGTATTACGAAAGGTATTCATTGATAAATAGGCCTATGTAGAAGTGGTGTGGTGGCTCCTACTTCCCTGGGCCAGCATGGCAGTCCCTTCTCTATTAGCCATCCAGTGTGGCGAAATTCAGCCTAAGCATGACAAAGATGATGGTGGAGATCGATAAGGATTCTGTTGTCTGCTACACCCTCCATAGGATAGGGCGAGTAGCATGAATGCAGAGTACAAAACAACAAGGTGTGGAGATCACAATGGAAAAGACGAACCAATTCACTCGTAGCAACAAGGTGTGGAGGAGGCAACAATGATGATGCAATGTATTGAGACTCGAGCACACGATGATGAAAATGGAGAAAAATATTCTGAATCAAAACGCTTGCTTTTGTTATCTAGAGTTGCATGGTTGAGGTAACCATTGTTAGCATGAATTACTCATTAGTAATGATAATTAAGAGTCTATTCCATGTCCCTATTTGGAACTTTGAGACATTTTATTCCTCCTCTCACTCAATCTCCTCTCAGACCCACATTATTCTCATGTGGTTTTTAGTATGCGGGCCCCCCTTGGTGATTGTAAATAACCATTATACAAATGAATCCTCTTGTTCCTTTAACTTACAATGGTGTTTATTGTCATCATTTTGAAAACCATAAATCTCATTGCATCAAATGAAGATGAAATTCATTTATTCAACTTAGTCAACAAAAAATGGGATCTAACTAATTACTCGTGTTTTGGAATTCGTATGTATACACCCCTCCTATTTCACAATGCTAAGCATGTAATAAACTCCATGGCTATAGTCCTTGGTTTTTGGCAATGTAACAAAAATATTGTGCTATACAAGCTCAATGTTGGGACCAATGGATACACTTTTATTATTTCAAGAGTTTTGACCAATGAAATACTTAGACGAGCTCTCACCTACCCACTCACACAATTAACAAACTTGATGATTCACTTGTAGTGAGCTTACTACCACACAATGGCTATAAACTCTATGATTCAAGTGTACACCCCTTTGTTTCTCATCCCTTCTTGGTCCACATGTAGGAGAGAAGACATATGAGGAGATTAGAGAGCTCTAAGAGAAATGGAACAAGCTTTACTTGTCATGGTCCCTCCCTCTCTCTCTCTCTCTATGTCTATTTATCTGTTTGTTTGTTTCTCTCTCTCTCTCAAAAGATGCAAAAGCAAAAGGAAGAATGCAAGAACACCAAGTTAAAACACACATGAATAGCTTGTTCTATTCTTTCTCATCCTTTTATATATAAAACTTAGGCTTAGGGTTTTCCCATCCCTCTTGCGTATCTAGCCCCTTTTACGGTTCTTCTAGCCAACCATGGCTCTTTTTACATGCACTTAAGTGTTAATCTTGATGAAAGATAGACTTAACACAAGTTGTGACAACTAGTGCTACTAGATTAGATACAATTTGCACAAAAGGAAGCCCATCTCTCAATCCAATTGATCTTTACGTGTAATTGTTATACTAGTGAGTAGTGATCTAATTAATGAGAGGAGCTAGTCAATCTAGCATAGTAGTAATAGCACAATATGAGGGTCATACTAATGTCATTTCTTGACATAAGATGGTATAGTGATGAGAGTTTTAAAATAGATAGTACAATATAGAGGTGGTGAAGAAACTGAAGTAAGAGATAGAAATTCTTATGAAGACATTAGGATTTGGATTGCAAAAAGTCTCGCACTACATAATCATGTATTCAATAGTGGTCAAAGGAAGTTTAGGGACATGATGGTGCATTTATTCATCATTGTTTTACTATTGTATATTGAGAATGCTCCCAAAAATAAACTATCTTACAATCATGTTAAAGGTTTTTGGTTTTGATCAAGAGTAGATCTCAAAACAATTGGAAACAATATGTGATGCAAGCATTATTAAGAAAGTACTAATTGGAATCGCTCTGGGGGGCTCATTCATCTCTTATATATGAGTTGAAGTTTACCTTGAAGTGTCCAAGAATTGATTTTGAAAATGAAGTCAATATCTTGGCACTCCTTGGTAAATATAAAGTCTAAGTAAGAGAGGGATGAATTCCTATAACATTTTCAATTACGTCTTTCTTAGTAGAGCTTGCAACACCTACCTTTTTAAATTGTTCTAGGTTTTCTCTTGATTAGAAGATACCTTCAATACGATTGTAAAATCGTATATTTTGAGGAGCATTCTCAATAAATGAGTTTGCTTTGTCTCTAAACCTTTTCAGAGGTCTTTTGGGTGTGCTTGTGAGTGTGTGACTATTCGAGCATGAATATTTTTCAAACTCGGATGCTATCTTTGCCATAAAGGTTTTTCTAGCTCTTGCTTTAGCTTCTTTAGATACTCGTTATATTTTCCTATCTATTTTGAAACTCTTTGCATTGGATGCTAACAATCCTAAAGCAAAAAATAGATGCTAGCTATAGTTATAAAAATTGTCAATTAACTTCACTACCATTTGCTATCAGCTTTGGGTTAAGTACAAGTACACTAATTCAAAAGTCATCAAACAAAGGCAACCAAGGACCTGACACAAACAGAGGCTACTTTGCATAATTGTGAATCATCCCACTAAAGTGCATCAATAAAATTCTTGCCCTACTTATTTGCATATCCTATATTCTTAGTGGTAGTAGCCATTTATTTTGTATGCTATCTTGTATTACAAAAGGTATTCATTGATAAATAGGCCTACGTAGAAGTGGTGTGGTGGCTCCTGCTTCCTCGGACCAGCATGGCAATCCCTTCTCTGTCAGCCCTCCGATGTGGTAAACAGGACAAAATGTATCGCAAGTTGTTTATCCCGACCTGAGGATGAAGAAAAGATTGTGTTGTAGGGCATAATCTTCAGGGGAAGCAATTCAGCCTAAGCATGACAAAGATGATGGTGGATATCGATAAGGGTTCTGCTGTTACACCCTCCATAGGATAGGGCGAGTAGCATGACTATAGAGTACACAACAACAAGATGTGGAGATCACAATGAAAAAGATGAATTGATTCACTCGTAGCAATAAGACATGGAGGAGGCAATGATGATGATGTAGTGTATTGAGGCTTGAGCATAGGCTGATGAAGATGGAGGAGAATATTCCAAATCAAATGCTTGCTTTTGTTATCTAGAGTTGCATTATTGAGTTAATCACCATTAGCATGAATTACTCATTAGTAATGATAACTAGAAGTCTATTCCATGTCCCTATTTGGAACTCTGAGACACTTTCTTCCTCCTCTCACTCAATCTCCTCTCAGACCCACATTATTCCCATGTGGTTTTTAGTCTATGGGCCCCTCTTGGTCATTGTAAATATCAATTATACAAATGAATCCTCCTATTCCTTTAACTTACAATGGTGTTTATTGTCATCATTTTGAAGCATCTCATTGCTTCAAATGAAGATGAAATCCGTTTATTCAACTTAGTCAACATAAAATAGGATCTAACTAATTGCTTGTGTTTTGGAGTTTGTATTTATACACCCCTCCTATTCAACAATGGTAAGCATGTAAGAAACTCCATGGTTGAAGTCCTTGTTTTTTGGGAATGGAACTAAAATATTGTGCTATACAAGCTCAATGTTGGGACCGATGCATACGCTTGTATTATTTCAAGAGTTTTGACCAATGAAATACTTAGGCGAGCTCTCACCTACCCACTCACACAATTAACGAACTTGACGATTGACTTGTATTGAGCTTGCTACCACACAATGGCTACAAGCTCCATGATCCAAGTGTATACCCCTTTGTTTCTCATCCCTTCTTGGTCCACATGTAGGAGAGAAGACATATGAGGAGATTAGAGAGCTCTAAGAGAAATGGAACGAGCTTCACTTGTCATGGTTCCTCTCTCTCTCTCTCTCTCTCTCTCTCTCTCTCTCTCTCTCTCTCTCTCTCTCTCTCTATGTCTGTCTATTTGTTTGTTTCTACCTTGCATCACTGTGAATCATCCCACCAAGGTGCATCAAGAAATTTCTTGCCCTACTTATTTGTATATTCTGTGTTCTTAGTGGCAGTAGCCATTTATTTTGTATGCTATGTTGTATTAAAAAAGGTATTCATTGATAAAATGTCCCATAAGACCTTCATATTAAATTGGTATAGGTTACCGTATTTCTCGATAATAGGTTTGTGGTTACATAATAAAAGATGAAATTGATCTTTTAATGGCAAGGCTAACTTATAAACTTTAGGGTTGCCCTTTTAAAATTTGCCTAAGGCTAGCTTATTAACTAAAGGAGTGCTACTACTTAAGGCTAGCTTATTAATTAAACGGCTATTACTTATTAAGATCTTGATAATGAAAATTGTGATAATGTTTGCCAATGCTTTGCTTGGCTTTGACAATAGATTACCATGAAGTAATCTATTGTCAACGATGCACTCAAAATAATACGAGAACTTTATATTGAGCATGACTTGAACCCCTATTGCATAAGCACATAATGCATTGAATTTGAACTTGATTGTAGTTCCCTTTATGTTATTTCTCTAAATGTATTAAGTGGATTAATGGAATATGGAAAGTAAATATTATATGCTTTTGAATACGTTGACCTTAGTTGTGGTGGTTAATATGCGAAGAAGTAGAAAAACAATTAACCATGACCGAGCGCCATGTGTTAGCATAGGATGGGATGTGAGTAGTTAGACCACAACATCTGCAAAAGAGAAGGAAGTTAATTATTTGAGAGAGAGAGAGAGAGAGAGAGAGAGAGAGAGAGAGAGAGAGAGAGAGAGAGAGAGAGAGAGAGAGAGAGAGAGAGAGAGAGAGAGTCACAATTGAGGGCATCGAATATGGACATGAAGACTTTTGAAGCAACACTTATCTTTGCCATAGAAGTCATATAGCTTCTTCCGTACACCGAATGCACCACTTGCCATGTCTTTAGCATTAAAATGCATAGACTTTGAGAGTGTCAATATGATACTGGCATGTGCCAACTTGTGTACTTCTTCCCATATATCTACATCTATGCCCTTAGGCTTAATACCATTGTAATTGATTGGCTTTACCTTCTTCTTCTTAACCAACACATTACATATTTGCTCTTTCTAATGCGAAAAGTTCATATCATCAAGCTTTTCAATGCTGAACAATACATTTTCTGAAGTCAAAGAGAAAGCCATAGTTATTGCAGTGTGTGCAAAACAAGTAGCCAGAATACTATTAATCATGAGACTAAGAAGACCAACAAGTTGTGCTCATTGCAGTGGCCAAACAATGGTAAAAGTATTACCAAAATAGCCCAAGGACTTTTCAATGCATACCACTCTTTTTTAGATTTTTTCTTGCATGTTTCCTCGCTACTTATCTCAAGTGAAAAAACCTCTAAAACGTGTGTCTTCTCTATGCAACATGAAAATTGTTGTAGCTTATTTGACATTAGTCAAAAGGTTACAAAAGAATATTATTTTTTATACAATTGATATGTTCTAGCTTCTAGGACATGAAAAAATGTGAGAATCCAGCACAAATAGACCAAATCACCAAAATGCATCTAAGTAGGTCATTTATGTCATAGCCCATATGGATCATGATTGATTGCCTTGCTTTTTTCTAGAGCATAAAATGTATATGTTGCACCAGCTCTAGCAACGACATTTGCATCAAAGAAAGCAATGACAAAAAATAAGAAATCATGTTGATTATGATTATTTAGGCCACTTTCAATTGCACATGCAAAAGGCTAACCTTGGGAATTTTAATACCTAAACTTATCATAATGTGTGAAGATATCCATTTGAGCATAGCAGGAGGATCCACATCCACCCCTACGAGACAACCCATGTGTCGAGTTATCTCATCTCAAAGAACCATGCCCCCTACCAACCCAAATTATGCAAATCACTCTTTGTACAACATATTAGAGTAGATCTCTATGCATTGATATGCAAGCTTGAAGTAAGACCAAATAGGCTCCATATCACCATTTCCCTTTATGGGTTACATCTTTCAATCTTAAGGAACATAAAGGAATCATTTGGAAGACTATGCCAAAAATTTTTCTCCATTGGGAAGAGTCAATCCAATGATCTTACCATCAATAGACAACTTATCTAGCAAAGAGAGCATTCAATATATCACCAAAGCAAACAACAAGGGACTAAGGGGCCATCCTTAGTGAAGTAAGCAAGAAATTGCAATCTCATCAGTCGCTCCACCATTAAGCACGATATGCACCACTGCATCGGTGCTAATAGCATCAATACACGAGCATAAAATTGATGAATTTAGTAGTTGAAATCATATAAGGCATCCAAATAAGCCAACAATTTATATTTTGCATATTTCTTATCATGGAGGTGACAGATTGTTTCAACAAGGATTGCAAATATTGCAATTTAGTGTTAAATGTAAATGCTTGTGCTGAATCTCATAAGCTCTAAACAAAGCACCTGCATTCTTTTGAACAATTACCCATGCTTCCAACCCCTTAGATAGAATCTATTTGCTAAAGAAAACTATCAATTGTAGCATTTATCTTGAGAACTGATCATGCAACAAGAAAGATTGACTGAACATTAAGGGAAAACACATTAGTTAGGCCTTGAAGGTATCCATAAGGTGTGATGAATCATTTCCAAGATCTTCAGATAATGGTCTGATAGAACATGATGTCTCTCCACCCACATACCAAGCACTACCAAGAGGAAAGAATCACTTTGACAAACATACATCTTGTCCAATCTAGCCCAAGTTCCAACATATTGAAGAGAGAAAAAGGTAAACCCTAGCTTTGAAGGATGGAGCCAAGTCCACATATCTTGTTTCAATGACTAGGTTGTCAAAGCATCCCATAATAGGAGTTCTGGAACATTCATAATGGAATGAGGAAAAGTTGCATGCTTTTCTTGCTCACAACTATTAAAATCACCCACCATCACAAACCTTTGGCAGGCTAAAGAGAGACATTGCAAGTCCACCCAAAGTTGTCGATGATTCTGAATTGTATTAGAAGCACACACCCCCACTAGTCAAAGAGTCTTCCCCTCATGCATAATCTCCACAATCATAAACCTACATCAAGTAAACAAATCAAAGAAGGCTACAAAGAAGAGAAAACAACAGGCATGGCCCTAGATCTACTAGGTGCTTGATAATTGAAAAACATTGTAAAATCCATAATTGCATTGTGCATGTGCTCCATTATGCATAAAATGTTCTAGTTTCTAGCAAAAATAGTTGTCTACAATCTATACATTTTGCTTCTAGACAAGACACCTTTAACATTCCATAAGGCTATCCTTATGATAGAATAGGCAAGAGAAAACTATTGATACAGTGCTTTCCCTTTGACATCTACAATTTTATCTGCTTGAAAACTCTCCATTTCATCCCAAAGGTCATGATGGGAGGGTCGAGGCTCATCCATAGGTCCCTCATCACACAATTCTTTAAGTCTTAATTGCCTAGCAGGAGTGGAAGAGGAGATAGATGTTGATCTTGAGATAGAGGTTGAGGCTTTTGCACTTGCATATACATCTCCTCTTTTGAATTTATACAATATTGTGATCCCTCAGGATCCTCATTACATTCAAACATAAAGTGCCCCAATTGTCCACATTTAAAGTAGTGGCATATAGATGTCCTCCATCTCAACTCATAAAACAAGGGCTACAATGCGAGAGCTTGAAAATATGTTTTAGTTAGATAAAATTTAATGATGTCGCAAAGCAAATAGGGATGATTTCTATTGCAGCAAGCCAAGTGGGGTTCCACCAATACCTACCCAAGAGAGCACAAGACCAATAGAAAAATCCATTAGAGATGAGAAAGGAAATTGATGACTTCCACACAAATAGTACATTCCTATCTAAGTAAATCTTGAAATTCTTCCAAGGGCTGCCACGAAACAACATGAACTAATTGGCCATCCAAATACAAAGGGATACTTTGCATTATTTGAGCTTGAGCTTTGTAGGGAGCGAAAGAAAGCCTCAAAGCCCATCATGAATGTCCTCCACCAAAGGGGTTTATACATGTCCATGTACAATTTCCTTTAACAAATTAGCATGTGAAAGCATACCCTCAAGACAAGCCCAAAAATGAGTAATGAAGGGAATGTGACCATTAAATTAGAAGATGGCAGCCTGCTCATGGAAGGCCACAATTCGCTACAACACAATATCTCTATCTAGCACTACTACCACATGCACACCGTCCAGTAAGGTGGATGGCTTAAACTCATTTTCATGGATGTACTCACTCCTCATAGCCAGCCTCATTTGCATGGATGTACTCACTCATCAAGCTATTATCTCGAGCCAAGATACCTTGGTACATGTCCCCCTTCTCCTGCAAAGGAGGGCAACCAACCTAGTATTTCCAAAGCGCTCATGTCTATGGGATCCACCACTATCTTGTGGCACTTGCTGCTAGCTTCATTGCCTTTAGTATCTTTGTAAACATCATCTATTTGCGACTCCTAATCAAATTCCAAACCATCATTTCCTTCCACTTACGAGTGTTGGTTAAGGAAATCCATATCAATGCCACACGAGGTCTCCATTTGTGCTAGACTAATTCATAGATTAGCCAACCACCATTTTCTTAGTCACTTGTAATCAAAGGGTTGGTGTACATGGGTCTACATTGTCCCATAGATTTCTATGCATAGGGGATAGATTAGGTTTTTTGGCTATACTTGTTTAGGATTGTGCAGGTTTGACATGTATCTCTCGTTCTATCACATCAACCACCTCTCAGAATCTATGCTCTGAATTTAATTGTGGCCTGCCACGGATTTACACCTTAGTCTAAGAACTTGGTCAAGACCTCCCTTAAATTTGTGCCCCAAATCTGGTCGTGTCCTGCTCTTGAATCAACACCCTAAAGCTAGTTGTAATCTACTCAAACTTCTGCCTAAATCAGGTCATTATCTACCTTGAATTCGCAACTTGAAATAGGTTGTGAGCTTCACTTAAATTAATGCCTTGAATCTATGCCTTTGCCTAGGCACTGGTCATGACCTCTTCCTGAGCACTGAACATGACCTAGATTATGTCCCTTGTTGCATCATAGGCACTTGCTGACATCACATTTGTAGCTTCTCTCTCTTTGGCTCAAGTCTCTATCTTTATTCTCCTCCCAGGACTCTCTCTCTCTCCCTCTGAGTTGCATTATTGCTTTAGCATGCAAACTCACATTATCCTTCCTTTTTTTACATTCTTGTTTTACATAGAGCCTAATGATGATTGAAGTGCAAGAAGTAATCATGTTAATAGCATTGTAATCACCGAGGAACCTTCTATGTGTGTGCACATGACCACAACCCATGGTCATGTGTGGGCTAACTACAATGACTAACTGTGGTCATGTGTGGGTTAACTATAGTGACTAACATGTTGACATGGCACTAGATATTCCAATGCACCTTAGTGAAATGCACTCTCCCTTATTACTATAGGGAGAGTCCATGTTACTCCCTCTCACCATGGTAATGAATAGTCCACCACTAGACACATTTTGAGGGCACATACAACTTAAACATTTAGATCCAATCATCTTTGTTGAATCATTGCCACATAGGCAATTCAATCGACCTTCAAGTGCAAATCCTTTCTAGTTTGGCTACAATATCCTTGGCTTTGGTTAACTAGACCTGTTGTAGTTTGTCTTGTTCATAAGATTTCATCATCAACATGACGTAGAACCACTTTTCTCCCCATGGGCATGGACTATATCCCTAAATGCTACTCACATTGGGTAAGCTTCTCCCCCCACTCAATCTCCCCCTTTTGATATTCGATTGAACCTTCATATTTAGGAAGCCTAAGCATGCATTTTTTTTTCTGACTCCTGACTTCTACATGGACAACATCTACATTGGTGATGACCACATGTGATTGATAGAACACATGATGCCTATTAGGCCACACATGTTGGTTCTTATGGGTGTTAGGCTGGGCAAGGGTTGGTGGGACGACATCATGGAGTGCTTAAGCCAAAGCTTCATCTTTTTCTTGGCACCATCATCGAAGGCCATCAAAGACTTCCTAGGCTTTCATGACAATGACATGGAAGCCCATGGAACATGGTATATGCAAACCTGGTAGAGTATGTGGGAGGTCTTAGGAACATGGGGGCAGCTTTCTACAATGTGGTGATGATGGGAATCATCATAAACAACATAGAGCTTTTGGTTGACATGATAGAGTTAGTGTAGTACTTGGATGACAACAAGAGGGATTTTTCTCAATAGTGAGAGCATGGGATCTCTCTTGAAGAGGGTTGTCTCCATAACTTGCATGCTGCATTGCCCTCCCTCTCTCCCTCTCTCTCTCTCTCTATAGATATGTGTGTGTATGTGTGCACATGTGCACGTGTGTGCATGTGCCTATCTATATATGTGTGTATGTGTGTGTGTGTGGATTGTATGTATATATAGCACTTGGCACCTTCAAGACCAATGAGTGATAGCAAGAGCTTCTCTCTCTCTCTCTCTCTCTCTCTCTCTCTCTCTCTCTCTCTCTCTCTCTCTCTCTCTCTCTCTCTCTCTCTCTCTCCCCCCCCTAGTCCCCCTAGCATAGGACCTTCAAGGTTAATAGGTGGCAAGAGGAGTTGCTCTATGTGTGTGCATGTGTGTGCTTGGAAAAGTAGATTCAAGAAGGGAAGTTTGATGGCGCCTCTACAACCTCATCATCTTACTGGTTGGCAAAAATTACGATAGCTACTCAACACATATTTGACCATTAAAGCACTCTTGTTTGACCATTAAAGTAGATGCATGCATTTTAGGAGGACTCCATCTGATGTGCTTACTTTGAGGGGGAGATCATATTTTACCATTAAAGCACTCTTGTTTGACCATTAACGTAGGTGCATGCATTTTAGGAGGACTCCATCTAATGTGCTTATTTTAATGAGGGGAAGATCATTATATACAACACATAATAAGGCCTACCATTGAAAAAGGAGGACCATCCATTCTCAAAACATCTACAGCACGTAGCCTGAGATGATCATTTGGCATGCCAAGGTTAGCACAAGCATGGAGCACAAATCAACAAGCCGCCTAATTATTAATGGTTACCCTAGGTAGGAGCGACTATACAAAGGCTAAGGGGGCAACATTTTTGTGCTAGAGGTGACTTCCAAGGAAGGGGCCATATTAACAACAATAGGTTATTACATTTGTGGTATTGTGGCAATAACTAATGACCTAAAAGGGTGGCCATGATTGTGCTCTGAGGGGCTAATTTTGTAATTTGTACTTGAACCATGGTATGAGGCTACAACCATGGGCCTATTTTACATGAAGGTTTCTATAGGCGAGAGGACACTTTGGACTTGGTGTTGGGGTGCCTAGCCCCTATTCATTTGTAATCAATCTAACTCAATTCATCATCAACATTTTTTTAGGCAAGAGGATGCTTTGCACTTAGTTGTGTGATGCCTGGCCCTTATTCATTTGCAATCAATTTTGACTCAATTCATCATTAATAGATGATATTTTTAATGAATTCTAATGATTGTTGAGAAACTCTAGGCTCGCCATTTAGATCTTTGTCCTCATGCCTCATGATACATGGAAGACTAGGGCTTAAATCCTTCCTTTTGCAAAATCTCTCATGCAAAAGAAATAAAAAAATGTGTAATTCTACAGAATCATTATAGAGTGTTGATATTTCTCTATAAGTCATATGGAAATGATAGTTAGAGTAAAATAGTAACGAGAAAAGTTATTTTTCATATAATGCTATATGTGTATGTGTGTACTTAAATATCTAGAGAAAATCCTATGATGTGTAAAACATACTTACAAACTCATTGTGAAAAAAGTAAAAAACAAGTATTTATCCATACAATGTAGCCTGAAACCTAATTTTATATAAAGAGGAACAAATCTTTTGTCTTGACTGGAACAATAGCTTCGAAAGTCTAGACAAGTGCATGTGTGTGTGTGTGTGTAGATATGATACTATATGTTATCTTAGGATCGAGAGTTTGCTAATGTAATACTTGATCACTAGCTCCAAATTGATCCTAGGTAATGAGAGTATAGAACTTTTGTCTTTGTTGAAGTTCACCATCTTGCTAGAGAATAAGAAGTTTGAAGATAACTTCACTATAAAGATGGATTTTGGGAGAACTATAAAGATGGATTTTAGGAGAATATTTGATCACTCTAAGATGGGAATTCACTTCTATCTTATGGAGCTTCACGATGATAGATGTTCAGTTGAGCACATAGTGGGGTCAATGTGATAATTAATTGTTATGTTGATTACTGGCGTGATGATTTCTAGGCAATTCGACATGATTGCACCCTTCATAATTAAAAACAAGGCTAATGATAAACCCCATTCTGTTAATGTATACTCACAATAGAACTCCACTTAATGAGTGGATTTGGAATGGATTGTGATTCATAATGAATACCATTTGTTATAATGTGTGCTTACAATAAAATCTAGCAAGATAGATAAGTGGATTTGGGACGGATTTTGTGAGAGATTGAAAGTAGAAGAGAGAGAGAGAGAGAGAGAGAGAGAGAGAGAGAGAGAGAGAGAGAGAGAGAGAGAGAGAGAGAGAGAGAGAGAGAGAGAGAGAGAGAGAGAGAGAGAGAGAGAGAGAGAGAGAGAGAGAGAGAGAGAGAGAGAGAGAGAGAGAGAGAGAGGGAGGGAGGGAGGGAGGGAGGGAGGGAGGGAGGGAGGGAGGGAGAGAGAGAGAGAGAGAGAGAGAGAGAGAGAGAGAGAGAGAGAGAGAATTGCTTGATATTGAAGGAATTTAGGAAGATAAGAACAAAGTGTAGAGGGGGTGTAAGGGGTTGTGTTTTGGAAGTGATGAGGGAAGGAACATATCATTGTGAAAAAAGTCAAAAACAAGTATTTATCCATACAATGTAGCCTGAAACCTAATTTTATATAAAGAGGAACAAATCTTTTGTCTTGACTGGAACAATAGCTTCGAAAGTCTAGACAAGTGCATGTGTGTGTGTGTGTGTGTAGATATGATACTATATGTTATCTTAGGATCGAGAGTTTGCTAATGTAATACTTGATCACTAGCTCCAAATTGATCCTAGGTAATGAGAGTATAGAACTTTTGTCTTTGTTGAAGTTCACCATCTTGCTAGAGAATAAGAAGTTTGAAGATAACTTCACTATAAAGATGGATTTTGGGAGAACTATAAAGATGGATTTTAGGAGAATATTTGATCACTCTAAGATGGGAATTCACTTCTATCTTATGGAGCTTCACGATGATAGATGTTCAGTTGAGCACATAGTGGGGTCAATGTGATAATTAATTGTTATGTTGATTACTGGCGCGATGATTTCTAGGCAATTCGACATGATTGCACCCTTCATAATTAAAAACAAGGCTAATGATAAACCCCATTCTCTTAATGTATACTCACAATAGAACTCCACTTAATGAGTGGATTTGGAATGGATTGTGATTCATAATGAATACCATTTGTTATAATGTGTGCTTACAATAAAATCTAGCAAGATAGATAAGTGGATTTGGGACGGATTTTGTGAGAGATTGAAAGTAGAAGAGAGAGAGAGAGAGAGAGAGAGAGAGAGAGAGAGAGAGAGAGAGAGAGAGAGAGAGAGAGAGAGAGAGAGAGAGAGAGAGAGAGAGAGAGAGAGAGAGAGAGAGAGAGAGAGAGAGAGAGAGAGAGAGAGAGAGAGAGAGAGAGGGAGGGAGGGAGGGAGGGAGGGAGGGAGGGAGGGAGGGAGGGAGGGAGGGAGGGAGAGAGAGAGAGAGAGAGAGAGAGAGAGAGAGAGAGAGAGAGAGAGAGAATTGCTTGATATTGAAGGAATTTAGGAAGATAAGAACAAAGTGTAGAGGGGGTGTAAGGGGTTGTGTTTTGGAAGTGATGAGGGAAGGAACATATCATTGTGAAAAAAGTCAAAAACAAGTATTTATCCATACAATGTAGCCTGAAACCTAATTTTATATAAAGAGGAACAAATCTTTTGTCTTGACTGGAACAATAGCTTCGAAAGTCTAGACAAGTGCATGTGTGTGTGTGTGTGTGTAGATATGATACTATATGTTATCTTAGGATCGAGAGTTTGCTAATGTAATACTTGATCACTAGCTCCAAATTGATCCTAGGTAATGAGAGTATAGAACTTTTGTCTTTGTTGAAGTTCACCATCTTGCTAGAGAATAAGAAGTTTGAAGATAACTTCACTATAAAGATGGATTTTGGGAGAACTATAAAGATGGATTTTAGGAGAATATTTGATCACTCTAAGATGGGAATTCACTTCTATCTTATGGAGCTTCACGATGATAGATGTTCAGTTGAGCACATAGTGGGGTCAATGTGATAATTAATTGTTATGTTGATTACTGGCGCGATGATTTCTAGGCAATTCGACATGATTGCACCCTTCATAATTAAAAACAAGGCTAATGATAAACCCCATTCTCTTAATGTATACTCACAATAGAACTCCACTTAATGAGTGGATTTGGAATGGATTGTGATTCATAATGAATACCATTTGTTATAATGTGTGCTTACAATAAAATCTAGCAAGATAGATAAGTGGATTTGGGACGGATTTTGTGAGAGATTGAAAGTAGAAGAGAGAGAGAGAGAGAGAGAGAGAGAGAGAGAGAGAGAGAGAGAGAGAGAGAGAGAGAGAGAGAGAGAGAGAGAGAGAGAGAGAGAGAGAGAGAGAGAGAGAGAGAGAGAGAGAGAGAGAGAGAGAGAGAGAGAGAGAGAGAGAGAGAGAGAGAGAGAGAGAGAGAGAGAGAATTGCTTGAGATTGAAGGAATTTAGGAAGATAAGAACAAAGTGTAGAGGGGGTGTAAGGGGTTGTGTTTTGGAAGTGATGAGGGAAGGAACATAGCATGAACAAAGACAAGGTGTTGGAGGGGCCCGTTGTGTTTTGTAAGAGATGAGGTTAAAGTTTGAGAGTTGCCTATAAACATTAAGATAATGTTTTGAGTTTCCAGGTGTTGTCTAGGAGAAGTGGCTTATGTGTGTAATTTGGTATTTATAGGTGCATTTTGTTTGGTTTGACATTGAGCACAATTTAAATAGCAAGACCTTTATGGTTTGTGGGGGAGATATCCCATTGAGAGGTTTGTCATTCCTTAAAGGAATATCATACTTCACTGCTTAATTCAAGCCTTTTTGGTAGATGATTACATGAGTGCAAATATGCAATGGAGACAGTTACTAAGCATCATACTGTGTGCACAATTGACGAATAACACATGTTGGTTCATCAAACATTTTTTTGTGTGTATGTGCATGTTTGTGCATATGTGGGCTTGGTATATTAAAAAAAAAACACCTACATACAACACAGCTAGTGTGTCTACAACCAACCCCACCACTCCCCCCCTGTAAGGGCTTTGTAGCTATACCATGCCGTTATAATCAGAAACACCTATATAGGGAGTAGTAGTGACTCAAAGCCCTGCCTTGTTTCCACTCTACGTGTGATTTCCTATACCTAGTGGTGAACCCTTTTATGTGCGGCGTCACGAGGGTGTAGTCATGGGATGTGCCTATGTTATACCACTTCTTTGATTGAATAAGACAAGAGTGTACCTTGATCTCACATATCGTGTTACCTTTCTGTGCTGTGTTGAGTGCGTAACGAGTGTAGGCGAAACACACTTGGCATTAGAGCAACTCTTGCTCGGAGTGAAGGAGTGGAGGAGTGCTCACAGAAGCAGTAGAGAAAATCCAGTGCCTCGAAGAGAACGAAGTCGTAACGACCCACATCGTGACGTCCTGTGTCGCGTCACCACGCGTCGTGACGCCCTGCATCTCATCGACCCCCGTTGCAGCGACCCGCATCGAGTCGACCCTCGTCACGATGCCCCTCTTGCGTCGACCCTGGCGTGACATCCTGACCCCGACACCACCCACCATCTGAAGATGTGACGCAACTTCCCTGCGGAATGAACACCACCACCAAAGGCGAGGCACGGCTTCCCCGCGCCGACAACACCACCAACCACAACGTGGATTCCCCGCACCGAAAACACTACCGACCACATGGAGGACGAGAGGGAGAATATCACCCTCCCAACAATGGAGGAGAGGAAGAAGAGTAGAGGGCAAGAATGGAGAGTAGCCCAAGAAGAGAAGGTAGCCACATTAGAAAGGCAGTTGGAGGGCATGTCAGGCATGTCGGAGTCAATTTGGAGGAACATGCGGATGAAGGAAGAGGAAGAGGAAAGAAAGAGGAAACTAGAGGTGGAGCAGGGCTATAGAGATTAGGTGTTACAGCAACAAGAAGAGGAGAAAAGACACAAAATGTAAGAGGAGATGGATAGGATGGGTAGAGAGGAGATGTTTAGGAGGGCACAAGATACGAGGAAAGAAAAGGAGAAGGTAGTAGAAGTAGGAAACAAGAAGAAGGACAAGAAGAAGGATAAGACGCACAACCGAAGGGAAGAGGAAGATAATGATAGTTCAGAAGATGACTATGGAAAATTCAAGATGCCCCAACCTGCCAAGGACAAAGGAGAGAGAGATGGGCTAGTCCTGAAGAAGTGGATTGCAGAGGTGGACATATACTTGAAGTATGCCCGAATAACTGAAGATAGGAAGGCGGAAGTGGCAGCCATTTACTTGGAGGAGGACACTGCCAGTTGGTACCTGCTGGAGCAAGAGCAGGGCCACACCATCTTTTCATGGGAAGAACTCCAGGAAGAACTCAAAGACTACTTCATTCCAAAGATGGAGAAATTCAAAGTGAGAGACGAATGGAGGAACCTCAAATAAACACAACGGAAGATGAAGGAATACGTCAGCAAATATAGGCAGATTATGCTACAACTACCAAACATGGATATTGACACCAAATTACATGGATTTTTGTTTGGGATGCAAGAATGGGCTAGAAGGGATGTGGAGAGACATGAGCCAACAAGCTTAGTAGAAGCCATGAGAATGGCTGAAAGACTACTGGACCTGGAAGGCAGGAGAATGGCCCAGGGGAACCAAAATAGATTCAACACCAACCTCAACAACAATTCATGGACCCCGAGGCCTAATGCCCCTGGAGGGCCATTCATGGACACGTGGAGCCAAACCCCCAATACCACAACAGCTGCGTCGCAATCCGCATTGGTACCAAGAGGAGCCACCTGAAGATGGGGAAACAACCATTACAGGTCAACTCCTAGTGCATCATATGGACCCGCAGGATCAAATACAACATGGTGGAGACCCCCAGGCCCATCCATCGAGATCAAATGCTTTAGATGCGGGGGTCCACACTACCAAAACAGATGTCCCATGAAAGATACAACCTCATTAAGTGGGTCGAGGGTAAACACAACTAGCGCATATGGAGGAGAAGAACCACAACCACCGCGTATCCAACAAAACCCAAGCGAAAGTGATGAAAGCATGGACCACCCAAGGGTGGTGATAGTCATCACTTGACCCCAATGCATGACAGCCCAAGTAGCAGAAATCCACTAGCTATACATCAAAGGTAGAGTGAGCGAAGGAAATCAAGCCATCATGGTGGATATAGGGGCCACACACAAATTCATTACCCCAGAGTGCGCATCCAAACATGGATTGAAATTATCTAAGGCTTCAGAAGGATTAACAATAACATTCACACAAGGAGAGGCCAAAGAAGTGAAACAAGTCTTTGCAATGCAAGTAGAAGCTAGAAAATAGAAAGCAAAACTCAACTTCTTAGTAATCCCCATGGATGATTTCGAAGTGATCCTAGGCTTGGAATTCTATGATAAATATGTCATTGCAATGTTTGGGAAAGGAATAAATGAGATGATGCTAGATATGCAAGGAGAAGGCGTCAGAGTACCTTGAGAAAGAATGCAATTACCTGGCAGGACCCCACTCAAATTGCAAATGAAGGAGAATAAGCCGGGAGTCTCATGCCAAACAATGAAGCCAAGTGCAAATCAACCAAGAGGTCCAACCCAAGCAACATCGGTCCAAGGGACCATTATCAGGCCACACATCATGACGTGCAGTGCCAAGCAGGTAGAGAAATCAGTCAAACAAGGACATATGGTCTACTTGTGTATGATCTGACTCATTGGGCAAGAAGATAGCAAGAAGCCCAATCATTAGAGCAACAACATAGAAGTGGCAGAGATACTTGAAGAATTCAAAGATGTAATGCCAGTGGAGCCACCCAAGGGCCTACCACCCATATGAGATGTGGATCATAAGATTGAATTGATTCTAGGATCTGCCCCACCGGCCCGAGCACCCTACCGCATGAACCACACCGAGCTCATGGAATTGAAGAAGCAACTGTATGAATTAGAGGAACAAGGTTTCATCCACCCCAGTAAATCCCCCTTTGGTGCCCTAGTGTTATTTGTCAAGAAGAAGGATGGGGGACTTAGACTCTGTGTAGATTATAGGGCCCTTAACAAAATCACCATAAAAAACAAATACCTGATGCCCCTAGTGGAGGACCTCTTAGCTAGATTACATGGAGCTAAGTGCTTTAGACGCATAGATCAGATTACCATCAGATTTGCACAACAGAAGAAGATATCCCTAAAACAACCTTTCACACCCGCTATGGTAGCTTTGAGTGGTTAGTCTTCGGATTCGGCCTAAGTAATGGGCCAGGAACATTTTGCGGCCTCATGGACGGAGTCTTTAGACCTGAGATAGATGTCTTTGTCGTTATCTATATTGATGATCTACTAGTCTATAGCAAAACCTTAGAGGAACACAAGCAACACATATGCTTGGTCTTTGAGAAACTGCGGCAACATCAGTTATATGCCAAACCTGAAAAATGTGAGTTTGCAGTAAAAGAGTTGGAATTTTTAGGCTTCATTGTAGGAGCAGCTGGTATCAAAGTGGATCCTAAACAAGTGGAAGCTGTCCAAAGATGGCATGTACTGAAAATTGTAAGAGAAGTGCGGGAGTTCCTCGGCTTCACAGTATTTTGCCAAAGGTTCATCAAGGATTACAGTCTCATCATTGCCCCCCTCTCCCACCTCACCAAAGAAGATAACTCTTTTACATGGGGGAGTGCGCAACAGGAAGCTTTTGAGAAGATGAAGAAATGCACGAGTCAAACTCATGTCTTGAAGGTACCGAATTTCACCAAACCCTTCGAGATCTCCACAAATGCATCCGATTATGGCATCAGAGGTGTGCTGGTGCAAGAAGGTCACTCCATAGCTTATGAGTCCAAGAAATTTACAGATGCTGAAACAAGGTGGAGTACACATAAAAAAGAGATACTTGCAGTCATCCAATGCCTCAGAAAATGGATGCACTATATTCAAGACAAGCACACAGTAGTCTTCACAGACAATATCTCCCTCAAATACTTCCAATCACAACCCAAGCTATCAATAAAGCAAGCTCGTTGGCTAGACTTCCTAGCAAAATTCGACTTGGGGATTAAACACAACCTCGGCTCCACCAACAAGATAGCACATGCCTTGAGCCGTAAAGTTGACTTGAAAGCCATCAGTGTGGTCAACAGCAACTTTATGGAGTTAGTAAAGGAGGCCTTGGAACAGGACCATGAGATGCACAAAATTATCCAAGATGTGGAAGCTGACAAAACCCCGAATGGAATGTACATCCTCGAGGAGAGTATCCTATTTGTAGGCAAGAGATTGTATATCCCCAATAATTTGGAGCTGAAGAAACTCATCCTCCATGAAATACATGATGGCAAACTTGGAGGACACAAAGGACAAAGCAAAACATTGGAGGCCCTTATGAAGCAATTCTTTTGGCCCAACATGAAGGAGGAAGTCATTGACTACATCAAAACCTGCCCCACTTGCCAACTGGTAAAAGCACCATGCTCAAAGCCAACAGGATTACTTCAGCCATTGCCCGTACCAAACCGCCCATGGGATGTCATCAATATGGATTTCATTGTGGAACTTCCCGAATCCCATGGGTACACAATCATCTTTGTATTGGTGGACTATTTCTCCAAGCAAGCCCACTTCATCCCGGCCAAATCACCACTGAATACTAAGGAGGTAGCCCGTCTCTTCTTCACACATGTATTCAAACTCCACGGCTTACCCTTGGCTATAGTATTAGATAGAGATGGAAGATTCATGAGCGACATGTGGAAGGAACTCTTCAAAACCCTGGAAACCCAGTTGAGATTCTCCTCATCCTTCCACTCTGAAACAGATGGACAAGCAAAACGAGTCAACTAAGGCATTGAAGATTACCTCAGAAGCTATGCCTGAGTGGATCAAACAGATTGGGCCTTGTACCTTGATGTCTTGGAATTCCACTACAACAGCTCCATCCACTCGGCCATGGGTTACACACTCTTTGAATTGGCCACAAGAAAAGAAGTCATTATCCCAATGGCCTTAGCATTAGGAGCGGCCAAAGCGGAAGATCAAGATGCAGAGGAATTCCTGAAGAAATGGAGAGATCAAAATGCGGCGGCTAAGCAGAGCCTAGAACAAAGAAAAATCACCATGACTGAGCAAGCCAACAAAAAGAGGAAGGCCGTACTATTCACCCAAGGAGACATGGTCCTAGTCAGCTCTAAGAATATGCCACTTCTCAAGAACATGACTCCCAAGTTCAACCACTGCTACTGTGGACCCTACTAAATCACTTAAGTGCTGAATGAAGTCACCTACAAACTCGACCTACTAGACAGTGTATGTGTCCATAATGCTTTTCATGCTCGTCTTCCACATAGGTTCTATCCCGACAACCAATGGGGACGGCGCGTACCAATGCTCCATTCCAACGGTCACTTTGAAGTAGAAGCATTCCTCTGATGCTGGGAACAAAGAGGATACCTCGA
This sequence comes from Lygodium microphyllum, assembly GCF_053477565.2. Taxonomy (NCBI): domain Eukaryota; kingdom Viridiplantae; phylum Streptophyta; class Polypodiopsida; order Schizaeales; family Lygodiaceae; genus Lygodium; species Lygodium microphyllum. Next base: position 881,673 of record NC_141136.1, read on the forward strand.
GTATCTCACCAAGTGGCGCGGACGTCCACTCAAGGAATCCACTTGGATTTCAAAAGCAGAGGCTCGTGAGTGCGGCAAAGACGCCTTCACCCTTTGGCTCAAGTAGAACCCCACTACTCCTTCCAATGCCCCTTGAACTTCTCCAACAAACAAGCGGTTCTCAATCATAGGCCCAGAACGCCTCCACTCCTCAAATGTAATTGAGTCGAGGGTAAATTGGCATGGTAATCCCAACACCAATAAATCCAACGGAGCCCTCAACAAGTCTAGATGGGAAGACACTGACCAGCTTGCTAGAAACGGCTGTGTTAAGACCCCCAAGTCCTAGTGCGGCAGACACTGACTAGTCTGATAGTATAGATTGTGTCAAGACCCCATGGTCATATAGACCGGTAGACACTGAATATCTTGATAGAAAAAGTTGTGTTACGATCGCGGATGAGTCAAATAAGCGCTACCCTTAGATTGTTGAGGACATCAATCCAGTAAGCAAGGGTGAGTGTAAGGGCTTTGTAGCTATACTATGCCATTATCACCGGAAACACCTATATAGAGAGTAGTAGTGACTTAAAGCCCTGCCTTGTTTCCACTCTACGTGTGATTCCCTATACCTAGTGGTGAACCCTCTTATGTGCGACATCACGAGGGTGTAGTCCTGGGATGTGCCTATGTTGTACCGCTTCTTTGATTGAATAATACAAGAGTATAGCTTGATCTCACATATCGTGTTGCCTTTCTGTGCCGTGTTGAGTGCGTAATGAGTGCAGGTGCATCACATCCCCCCATATGGAAAATTAATATAACAAGCATATACTAGGAGATGCATAACCACATATGCACACAAACATACCCATGTTTTCACAATTATTTGTCTAATTGAGTAAAAGCATGTAGCACCTTGATTTATCCAACAACCATATGTCTACACATTTAAATATATGTATAGGTAGGGGGTAGGTTAAACACCATCGCCTTACGATCACCCTAATGACTTGCGTTTGCATGGGTCCTAGAGCAAAGCGGTAGTGTATTCTTATGCAAATTTTCGATCTAATTGTAAATTCTGACAATTTCTGTCCGTCTAAGGCTAGATAATTCTTTCATCTTCATTAAGCTTTATTTTTTAATAAAAATCTGCAGTCTTATACCTGTGATTACATCACCTGGTATACATCAGTTCATAAGACACGGCATACATAAATAATCTCAAGGTGGATATATGCACATCTATGCATCCGATTACTTTAGCTATCTGAGTTTGCTTAATGCAGTCCATTTGTCCTCGAAGAGCTCTTCCACCACCCGCACATGATCAACAATACTGGAATGGCATGCACGGACCTCGACTTCTCATGGAAGGAGTACGTCACAGAACCCTCTCAATTCTGGGGCAATCCGGACAGCAAGGTAACACCCTTCATTCAGTTGAAGCAGAGATCCCTCCCAATTTCAAATCAATGTAAGCCACTGAATGCGTTGCAATTTTGCTCCTGTTCATTCATCAGATGGTGGGCATCTCGAACCTTGCATCACAGAGAGGCCCCAAGTTCCCTGACTTTAGGCACACACAGACCAGGCAGCTCCTGTGGATGGATGACTGGAACAATCCCCCCTGGGTCCGAGACGTAAATGCCAGCGGAGAGCTCTGTGCCCTCGCACAGAAGACACAACAAGAGTGGATAGAGTTGATGAAGGCTTGCAGCAGACAAAAGGACCTGCATCAAGGCACCATGATACATGCTGACATTCTCAAAACAGGGTTGCTTAAAACGCTTGGCGCTGCCCTGGTCCGAATGTATGCCAAGTGCGGCACACTTGCAACAGCACAAGAAGTGTTCGATGGGCTTCCGGTGCGGGATGCAGTTGCCTGGAATGCAATCATTGCTGGATATTCCGAGCATGGGTTTGGTGACAAAGCTCTGTATTGCTTTGGACGGATGCGAGATGAAGGCTTCGTTCCCGACAGAGTCACCTTTCTGTGTGTTTTGAAAGCTTGTGGCAGCATAGGAGCAACCAAGAAGGGTGAAGAGATACATGCTGAGGTTCGCAGGCTGGGTTTATTGGAAACTCATGATATGATACTTGGCACTGCATTAGTGGACATGTATGCCAAGTGTGGCGTGCTTACCAAAGCACAAGAAGTTTTTGATGGGCTCTCAGTGCGTGATCAAGTCTGCTGGAATGCTCTAATTTCTGGATATGCCCAACATGGGCTTGGTCAAGATGCTTTGAACTGCCTTGATCGGATGCGAGATGAGGGCTTCTCCCCAAACACAGTCACATTCATATGCATCTTGAAAGCTTGCAGTAGCATAAGAGCAACCGAGAAGGGCAAAGAGATACATGCTGAGGTCAACAGGCTACGTTTATTGGAAAATTATGATACTATACTTGGCACTGCTCTGGTGGACATGTATGCCAAGTGTGGAGCACTTGCCAAAGCACAAGAAGTGCTTGATGGGCTCCCAGTACGGAATGCAGCCTCTTGGAATGCTCTAATTACGGGATATGCCCAGCGTGGTCTTGGTAAAGAAGCTTTGCAGTGCCTTCGACGGATGCGAAATGAGGGTTTCTCTCCAAACAATATCACCTTCATATGCATTTTGAAAGCCTGTGGCAGCATAGGAGCCATTGAGAAGGGTGAAGAGATACATGCTGAGGTCCGCAGGCTGGGGTTATTGGACAATCATGATATTGTGCTTGGCACTGCTTTGGTGGACATGTATGCCAAGTGCGGTGCTCTCGCCAAAGCAGAGGAAGTGCTTTGTGGGCTTCCATCACGGACTGTGGTGTCTTGGAATGCGCTGATTGCTGGATATGTCCAGCATGGGCTCAATGAGGAAGCTCTGAACTGCTTTGAACGGATGCAAGATGAGGGCTTCTCCCCAGATACAGTTACCTTTGTTTCCAGTTTGACAGCTTGTGGCAGTATAGGAGCAACAGAGAAGGGCAAAGAGTTGCATGCTGAGGTCCATAGGCTGGGGTTACTGGAAAATCGTCACCATGTGCTTGGCAATGCATTGGTGAACATGTATGCCAAGTGCAGTGCACTTGCAGAAGCACAGAAAGTGTTTGATGGGCTCCTTGTACGGGATATAGTTGCCTGGAACTCACTAATTGATGGATATGCTCAATATGGTCTCTCTGAGAAAGCTCTAAACTGCTATAAACGGCTGCAAGATGAGGGCCCCTCCCCTGACGATGTAACTTTCTTATGTGTTTTGAAAGCTTGTGGTGACATAGGAGCAACTGAGAAGGGTGAAGCGATATATGCCGAGGTGCGCAGGTTGGGCTTATTGGAAAGTCACAATATTGTCCTTCACACTGCATTAGTGGACATGTATGCCAAGTGTGGTGCGCTTGTCAAAGCACAAGAAGTGTTTGATGGGCTTCCAGTACGAGATGCAGTTTCTTGGAATACATTAATGGCTGGATATGCTCGAGTTGGTAAGCCTAAAAGAGTTTTCAACTTATTCAGCAAAATGAAAGGAGACAGTTTAGAGCCAGATGGTGTCACCTTCAGTGCTTTGCTCACTGCTTGCAGTCATGCAGGTCTCGTGGAGGAGGGGCAAATGTACTTTGATATTATGAGCACTGTATATTGCATCATCCCAAGTCGAGAACATTACGCTGGTGTTGTTGATCTTTTCAGCCGTGCAGGTCACTTTGACAAGGCAATAAACGTGATCCAGAAGGTACCAGATACTAATTTGTGGTTGGCTCTGTTGGGTGGTTGTCGAAAATGGGTAAATGTGGAGCTTGGGAGATGGGCCTTTGAGCAGGCATTGCAGTCGGATGAAAAGTCTTCTGCAGCATATGTTTGCATGTGTAATATATATGCAGCTGCTGGCATGCAGGAAGAAGTGGACAAAGTTGAGGCTTTGAGAACAAAAAATGGAGCATGGAAGACACTATGATGTTGTTGGATTGATGCGGGTGGAGATGTACATTCGTATGCTTTGGGGGATTAGAGCTATCCCTAGAGCAATTGTATGCAAACAAAGCAGAAAGATATCTGCCAAACAGCCCGAAGAGTGTTTCCCACTTTTGCATTGGGTGTGTCACATGCTATGTGAGCTGATGTAAAGAAAAATATGCTATGCAGGCATAGTGAGAAGTTCACCTTGGCATCTGTCTTCATCAATATACCTCAAGATACACCCATACATGTCATGAAGGACATGGTGACAACCATTTTGCAATGCTTTAAACTGCTTTCAAATTGGTTGTGCAGGAATTCCTTTATTTCAACGGGATTCCTGAGTCTGCCAATTGGTACTTATCTTGGTTCGGTCAAATCAATCTCTTCGGTGGCACATGTCATTTATTGTTAAAATGGCCATGGTACTTTTAGATGCAACCTCATCATCAATGCAGCAGTTTGTCCATGATTAGACAGGAGAAAACCTGCTGGAGTAACTTCTTTTGATGATGTAACTGATGAAGCTTGACTGCACCCTTGCACATAAGTTTGAACAGACCTCAGCGAGCTAGTCAAGTATAGAAGCTCTTGCTGGTGAAGCTGAACAAGAAGATTCTGGTGACGGAACAGATAAATTCTAAGCAAACTATTCTTTCTTGTAAACGCATTACACAATCCACAAGCCTGAATGACGACCTTGGTCACAAGGAAACCAGCTATACCAGCAGGCTTTTGTTATACTTACCAAAAAGCAGCTCGTTCCTATGTTTCCAAATGGATCAACACATTAAAGCTCTAACAGTTGACCATAATTTGTAAGACTCATTGAGATTGCCTTCCTCATGAAGTAGGGCATGTTTCCAATTGGCGGAGTGATGCAGACCCACTAACCTCATATAGACTCCATGATATTCTCCAGATTGGTAATGTTCATAACAGTAATCTCTCTTGATTACTTGCCCATATCATGCTTAACAACACAATGCTGAAGTATTTATTTAATCCAGAAAACCTAAACCCAATGTTGGATACATGATGGCATCATGACCCTCGATGCCTTCACCCAACTAGAATATCCATTTCTCTTTCATTAGTGGCGTGGATTGTTATGACTTCTTGCATGAGGGCTGTCCAAGCTGTTGATCTCCCTTTGATACCGATGATGGCTGAGACTGGCAGAGCTGCCCTTAGCATTCATTGTGCTCTGCACATATGTTTGATTATGCAAACAGATATCCGTGAAAAGAATGATATTAGACACAATAGTAAACATTTAGAACTCATAACCATTAGACCTATACATCTCTGTATTTTAGGTCTAGTTTAGCCATTTACGTCGAAAGTAAGTGCGACATTGCCAACACAGGAGCTACACATGCATATAAAGATGCCGTGTGCTGACACTATCAACAACCAAAGGGTGGATGGTATTGCAAACAAAAAATGATCATAAAAGAAGAACTGCAATAGGCCTCTCCCCTCGGTATATATAAAAACTTGTCATGCATCTAAAAATACAGAATACTATAAGGCCTTGCATGAATTGGATCAGAACTATCAGCATTAAGACGAGGGTAAAGAGCATCCATCCATAGAAAAGCCATACCTTCATACCATTAAAAACCCCCCAAAAGAAAAGAAACCCAAATGTAGATTAGTCAGGGTTTATTCTAACCACTAACCTAACTGTACCTAACTAGCCTAAGTCAAAAAATGTTTAAGGTGGAGGCCATTGACCTTAAATATCTCATTTTCAACATTAATATCTTGTAAACTTTAACAACCTTAAAAGGTTCTAACTAGCAAATTTTAAGCTTCCTCGAAAATTTATACTAATGATTGTCATAAAGTAAAACTAAATCATTTTTCTTAAACTCTCATATTTTGATATTTTGATCATGCCAAGCTTTTCGGCGTTTCTGCATGGCTTCTAAGCTTTGTAAAGCTAACAATAATTCCTCATCTAACTTCAATGATTCTAAAAGCCTTTGCTTCAACGATTTGGCTTCCCCTAACTGTAACAATAGAGCTACTCGCAAACTAGGCAATTCTTGCTCAATAGGAAATATAACATTAGTTTCATAAACTAAGTTGAATGGTGTATTGTGGGAGCTTTCGCTCAACTGCCAAGATCCACGGACCGCTTATTGCTTCAAGTGTTCCAAGCAAGCTCTAATGGCTACCTCTCACATAGATGACACGTCATCGATCCCATGAGTGTAATGAGCTTACCTTGATGCCGATATGAGTTTCCTTCTCTCTTGCACACACCGGTAGCTCCACGATCCTAGATGCTAGCTCAAGCCTCCTCAAGCCTCCTCTATCTCCAAGCTCCATTCACCATAGCCGCGCGCGCAAGAGAAGAGAAGATGGTGAAGAGCTTCACCCTCTTGATCCCTCACTCTCACACACTCACTTCCTCACACTCTCACACTTCCTCTCTCAAGAGTACACACAAGCAAGAAGAGGAGAAGAAGAGAAGAGCTCTTGTTAGCCACACACCAAAGAATGAGCTTCCATTCACTTTTTGAACTTTATATATACAACTCCTAAAACCCCGTGGGTGCCCATCCCTTTTTACATGACCGGCCATTGTGGCAAGTTCCCTTTTTCTAATTCCTTCTTCTTGCTTCATGCCCTAAGCCTATACTTGTGTATTCTTTTACAAGTGGCACAGGAGGGAGCCTGGCGCTCTTTTACAAGAGTTTTTGGAGTTCTTGAGGCATCTTTTATTTAAAATTATGCTTTTGGCCCCGGTTTATGTTTAGAGGCTGCGTGTCTTTGCTCTTCTTCCATCTTCTTCCCGCTTTTCCATTCATTCTTCCGCCTTCTTGGCTTGGGGTTAATATTACCCCCCTTCGAGATGGGTGCCAGTCCCATGGCACTCTTGGCGACTGTTGGGGTTTAAGGGGCAGTTGGTGCAGTAGTCGTGTAAGGGCAGAGCCATGTGTAGACTCTGGTGCTCGTAGAAGCTTGGTAGTAAAGTTTGTTGGAGAAGTCGAACGGATAACAAGTGGTTGACGGGGCCTCCGAAGTCGGTGGTGGGTGGTCTCCTTTGTGATGCTTGGAAAGAAAGGGTGCGGTGCTCTTCCTAAGGGGAGTGTCTACCTTATTGGGTAGTGCCTTGTTGTCGTGCTGGTGGAATGGGGAGTTGGGTCTAACCGCGGCCAGCCGAGGTGATATCCCACTCTTGGGGGTCTCATTCGTGCAAGAGGTGCAATGCAAATAGCTTAGGATGACCGGTCTAACCATAGGCGACTGTGACCTCCCTAGGTATGTCCTGCCCTTGATGGGCCCTAAGTATGAAATGGGGAAGTAAAAAGGGGCTAGGAGGTTAGGAGCGGAGCCGGCCGACTGAAGCCACTAGGCACGCCTAACTTGAGGACCCCTAGGTGCAGTGATCGTGCTCTATGTGGTGCTAAGTGCTGCAGTGAGTGAGTTGTTTGTCCATTCCATGTGTAATGTTCCGCTTGCTCTTCCTTGGATGCTTTTTTTTCTTATTATTATTATTCTTTTTTTTAAATAGTATTACACTAGTAGAACGACAGCCTGTACCTAATCTTCCTCGTTTGATTTAGGCGGAGAAGGGGGTCGGATGGATTTGCTCAAAAATTGATGGCTTTGCATGTACCCTTTGAGGTTCATGCTGCGGACGTTGAGGGAGGTGTTGGAGAGGAAGGGATGGTTGCACCTAGTGAACTGGCTGTTGTTCATATCCTCTAGGAGAGCTAGGCAAAAGGAGGGGAGAAGGCTAGCTCTCATCATTAAACGTGCCATGGCATAGCTGTCAATAGCGTTAGGGTCAAAAAAGAGGGAAGACAAGCCACGCTCTTGTGGGGTCAGGTCCTGGTTGAGCAGCAACTTAAGTAGCCTAAGATAATTACAGGTAGTTATAAAGGCTGGATCGGGGCATGAAGAGAAGTCCGCAAGAAAACACATCATGGAATCATTTAGGCTTCCCGAGTAAAAAAGGAGGGCATGTTCGAAGGAGGTGGCATTGGAGTTGTATCATGACGCCCATGGAGGGTGGCAACAAAATCCACACCTACCCTACGAGGATAAGCCATGAATGTGGGGTTGTTCCTCTCATAGGGCAGGGTGTTACAAAAGGCCATCCAGGCGAGCATGCTAATATCACACACTCGCCTCCTCCATAGGGGTTGGCAGTTGTAGCCCTGTACAGTATGTGGTATTTCGAACACCTTGTCTTGCCAAAACTCAGCTTCTTCCCTTCCCCATAGAGTGGGGGTCCTCTCCCTTTCTTCCAGCCATTTTTGTCCCAGTCGGCCGCCAGTTGTTGCGATCACCTCCTCCATCACCTTGATCAGTAGGACCCTCCGCAGGCTATTAGGCATGAAGAAGTTGAAAGTGAATGGGTCCTTTTCTTTTTCTTGCCGTTCCCAAATCACCAACTCCACGCGGAATCCAGCCGGGAGGTCATTGGGGCACGGTGGAAGGGGTGCGGACGGCTGCACGACCGGTTTGCCCCTTAACTGCTTCTTGGTTTCCTCAACTAATTTTCTTCGTCTCTCCCTTAGTGCCACTTGTCTTTCCATGGAGGGATCAGTCTGTTGCTGTTCGTAGACATGCGGTGAGGGGGGTTGTGGGATTACCTCTTCTTTGATTCTCCCCATAACGAACTCAAGGTCAGCCTCCTCCCTGTTAGAATATCAAGCTCCCATTATTCTCCTGTCAGTTTGTATGACTAACATTAGCGGTGTTCAGCTGTATTAGCAAGTGTGGGACATTAAATAAGTCGGTGGTCTTAGACCCAGTGTGAATGGTCCTACGGACCTTAGTACTATTGTATACACTTATGTTATGTGTGTGGTCTATTAGATAATGGAAGAAGGAGAGAGCACTCAGCTCTTCACTCTTGTCTCTGTCTTTGAATCTCAACATGGTATCAGAGCACCCATGACTGGGCTCTGTGGAGTGCATACGGGAAGAAGACTTGAAGATTGAACTGACAGGGTTGAAGAGAACAAAGGACTAATTGTCATTTTCCTATGCTACAAGGTAGGCATTATCATTGTGACTTGTCATTGCTTGAAGGAGGACCTGTGACTTGTTTGGAGCCTTGTAAAGGCTTGGTTGATCATCATTGAGGGGATGTACATCGAAGTGATCATCAGCGTGAAGAAGGAGAAGCCCAGATCTATCCACGCAAACTGCGCCAGGTTGCTGATCTGCATATGCTGGCTGGATAAGCACATTGGAAGGGAATGGAGCACTTAAATTCTTGCTAAATCATCATTGGAAGATGGTTTATTGTCTTGGAATGCTAACCCTTGATGTAGAGCTCATCTATGAGCTGTGACAGTTGACTATAGATTTGAAAACAGTGAAGACCTGCTGTAATTAGGGTGTATATAGCATACACTTGGTTCTACTCAAGAGCTTTGAGCTTCTTGGCATGCTCAAGAGAACTTGTTGAAGCATATACATGCTCTGGGAACCATATGCATTGATTGACATGGTTGTGGACCGAAGTTATTGACTGAAATGCTCAGTTTTGGGAAGTCAATGACAGGCTGAAAACTGTCATAAAATTGTCATCATCATATAGTCAGTGCCTTGAAGAAGTACATGCCTTTTGTTACCTACAGGGAGTTGTATGGTACGGGATATGACTGTTGAATGCTATAAGCATTGATAAGAGCATTGAAAGCTCTTAAAAACTGAAGTATGAATCTAGAAACAAATGTATTCACAGGGTATTGACTGGTCATAAACAGTGAATGCATTATATGACATTGCCTCTTACAGATAGAGTGTCTGCGGATGCTTGTTTGGTCATGTATTGACCTGTACACACAGTGGCATATGTATGAAGTGGTTTGAGGTTCTCTTGGGCTGAAATACATCTTGGTTTGACAGTTTATTGGTTGTATACAATCTGTGAGTAGATTTATGTCACTTGTACTTGCTGGATATGCACTGTTTTGTACCCGTATGCTTATGACTGGACTGCCACATGTACCAGCAGATATTTTGGGGGGTTTGGAACATGTATGACATGTATACACATTGATTTTGGCCTTGAAATTGCTGCTGGTTACTCACAGTTTACAGTTTTCAGACTGTATGTATTTACCCTGGCAGTGAGGTTGCAGGAGTTTAAGCTGAAGCAACTCCATAGCATATGTATTGGCTGTTATACTTATGAGTTAGATCACTGGTTTGTGGACTGTTTTGAGCTGTCATTGGGCCAAAATAACCTGGTTTTTTACTGCAATTAATTGTAGAAAATTGTCATAAACAGTTGAGGATTGAACTTGGTCAGTCATACTTGTTGGCTTGTGGGAAGTCAGGTAGTGACTAAATAGTGCCTGGTACAAAATGGCTAATGCAGAGAGGACTGACAACATAACCCAGATAATGGGGGAAAAGCTTGATAGTAACAATTATGTCATATGGAAGTTCCGCATGGAGAACTTCTTAATAGAGAAAGGCTACTGGGAGTTGGTGACTAGAGTAGAAGCTGAACTTGAGCTCCCAGATCGACCTACGGCTGATCAGAGACGATTACATTGAGCTTGGACAGAAAGAGCGCGTAGAGTCTTGCACTGGCTCTCATTATGTATCTTAGATGCCATGGTAATGCAGATAATAAACTGCAGCTCTCCTAAGAATTCATGGGACATTTTGGTCAAGTACTATGGCACAACCACAAGTGCCAGGAAGATATAGTTGAAGTAGAAGTTCAGCAACATGGAGAGAAAGAGCAGATCTATACAGGATTATGTCATGGAGGTTAAGACCATTGCGGATCAGCTGGCATCTGTTGGTTCATAGGTTGAAGATGAAGATATGGTTGCTGTGACTTTGAATGGCTTGGGGCCTGAGTATAAGTCTTTTGACACTTCTGTGTCTATGCGGGCTGAAATGCTTGATTTTAATGAGCTGGCTGCATTGGTTATCCATGAAGAGGTTAAGCTTGGCTTGGCTACAGAATCTAGCAGTTCTAAAAACAAGGATGCAGTTTTCTATTCCAATCAGCACAGCCGTGGAAACCGTGGTAGAGGCTATTGTTCTGACAGAGGAGGCCAACAGAATGCATCCTATGGCAATAACAACTAGCAGGTATCGAATGCAAGAGGTGGTGGAAACTTTAGAGGCAGGGGGAGATCTAGCCCTAGAGGCAGAGGCTCCTGGAAACAGCAGCGTCCATTTGATAATCCGAACAAGGATAAGGATTGTCATTACTGCGGGAAGTATGGGCATATTGCCAAGGACTACTGGAAGAAGCAGGGCAATCAGAAAGGCAAACAACATGGAAATTTTGCTACGTCTAGTCAGATAGATGATACTTCAGGAGATAGATTTTTTGCCATGCAGTATGTAAAAGACAGAGTTACTGAAAAATCCACTGATGATGTAGTTTGGTATATTGATTCAGGGGCATCAAACCACATGACTCCTCGTGGTGATTGGTTCACTGATATGGTGGCTGAAAAACATGGCTATGTCTGTATAGGTGATGACACGCAGCATAGCATTGAACATAAATGTAAAGTGCCTCTTGTGGTTCATGATGGCAGAAAGAAAAATTTGCATGATGTATTGCATGTTCCTTCGATTACGAAGAACTTACTATCTGTCGGTCAAATGACGGAGCAGAATTTGCAGGTTAGATTCAATAAGCATGGCTGCTTTACTGAAGAGTTTGGCAATGGATGCAAGTTGATAGCTCGCGGTCACAAGAATGGCAGAATTTTTACTCTTGATGCTACCTTGCCAGAGCTGAATTCAACTATGTTTGCCCATGGTTTTGGCACTATCAAAGATTTGGAAATTTGGCACAAGAGAGTGGGGCATGTGAATTTGCGAAGGCTACAAATTATGCAGAAAAAAAAGCTCGTTACAGGTTTACCCAAGTTCGAATACTCAGATATTGGTCATGTATGCGATGCTTGCCAGTTTAGTAAGCAGTCAAGGTTGCCATTTGTCAGGCATGTAAGGTAGAGTACACGTCCGTTGCAGTTAGTGTACTCTGATGTTTGGGGGCTAGCCCATAATGCATCCATGGGAGGCTCGAAGTATTATGTGACATTCATTGATGATTACAATCGCTATACTTGGGTTTACATTCTGAAGACAAAGGATGAGGTGTTTGCTATTTTTCATCGGTTTAAAAAGCAGGTTGAAAAGGAATCTGAATGTTATATCTCTTGCTTGAGATCAGATAGCGGTGGGGAGTATGTGTCAAATGAGTTTGACAACTTTTTGGCTGAAAATGGCATATGCAGGCAGCTTACCTGCACCTACACTCCTCAACAGAATGGGATAGCTGAAAGAAAGAACAGGGTCTTGATGGAAGCTGCTCATGCCATGATGAATGAGAAGAAGATACCGCTCTATTATTGGGCTGAGGCAATTATGACAACCATGTATATCTTGAATCGGACTCCCATTGCAGGTATTCATGAGATGACACCGTTTGAGAGGCTGTATGGCTATAAGCCAGATGTAAGTCACATGAAAGTCTTTGGCTGTCTTGCTTATGTGCATATTCCAGATAAAAAAAGGAAGAAGCTGGATCCAAAAGCACATAAGTGTGTTTTTATTGGCTATTCGTAGGAGAAGAAGGCATACAAATGCTATGATCCCTCTACCAGGGAGACCTTGGTGAGCAGGGATGTTATTTTTGATGAGATGGGTTCTTGGTATGTATCACTGGCTACAGTGCCATCGAATATGCCTTCCACTCATGTATCTACAGTTGATTTGCAGCAGAGCACTGCTATGACAGGACCCAGTAGTCAGATAGTATCCCCATGGACAGGGAGATTGAGGAGCTCACCGTCCACTGACACCAGTATGCCAGTGAGGGGGAGATATGATGTCTTGGACAGCAAAGGAAAAGAGAAAGTTACTGAGGATGCATTTGGTATGATGACACCTGGTAGAATGACTTCTGGATATGAGTCTGCTGACACTTTAGACAGTGAACTTGGTATTCCGACTGTCTATACGCCTGGCACAAGGCAGAGCAAGTACATTCCGCCTCATGAGAGAGGGGAATCGAGCAATGCACCATAGCCTAGATGCTCATAGAGGGTCAGATAACCTGTTGATAGGTTGACATATAGTGGCTACACTGCAAAGCATTATGCTTACATGACAAAAGTAATGGAGATCAAAGAACCAGGTACATATGCTGAAGCAGTGGAAGATGAGAACTGGTGTGTAGCCATGGATGAAGAAATGAATGCCTTGGCTGAAAATAAGACATGGGATCTTGTGCCAATGCCTGAAGGAAAAAAGACCATTGGCTAGAAATGGGTCTACAAAATCAAATGCAAGTCGGATGGCAGTGTGGAAAGGTACAAAGCCAGGTTGGTTGCTAAGGGGTATGCCCAACAGTATGGACTTGATTATGAGGAAACATTCAGCCCTGTTGCCAAGATGGAAACCATACGCACTGTGATTGCTTTGGTTGCTGCTAGAGGCTGGAAATTACAGCAGATGGACATGAAGAATGCCTTTCTTAATGGTGACTTAGCAGAGGATGTCTATATGGTTCAGCCAGAAGGGTATGTTCACCCTGATTTTCAGCATTATGTATGCAAGTTGAAAAAGGCACTGTACGAGCTGAAGCAGGCTCCGAGAGCTTGGCATGCTAGGATCAGTAACTACTTGCAGAGGTTGGAATTTATTGTTGGTAGGGTTGATCACAGCCTATTTACAAAGAAGACTGATAGTGGCTTGGTAGTGCTGGTCATATATGTTGATGATTTGATAATCACTGGTGATGATGACTTGGGCATACAGCATGTAACGAAGATTCTGAAATCTGAATTTGACATGAAAAATCTTGGTGAATTGAAGTACTTTTTGGGTATTGAGGTAATCAAGGCTGAAAATGGTTTATGGCTGATGCAGAAACATTATGCCATGGAAATGTTGAAAAAGTATGGCATGGCTGAATGCAAACCATTGGATACACCCCTTGATCAGAATGTCAAGTTGGACATTAGCATTGGAGCTAAAATTCAGGATGTGACTATGTACAGGCAGGAGTTTGATCTACTTGACCATCATTAGGCCAGATTTGAGTTATGCAGTTGGGCTTATAAGTCAGTTTATGCAGAAGCCCAGGAAGGCACATTTGGATGCTGTTAGGTAGATTATGAGATATGTTAAGTCCACTGTAGATTATGGGCTGTTCTATATGAGAGATATGCCCTTGAAACTGGTTGGATACATAGATGTGGATTGGGTAGGATGCTCATATGATCGCAGATCTATGAGTGGTTATGCTTTTGGCTTTGGAAGTGGCATGATCAGCTGGAGCAGCAAGAAGCAACCAACGGCTGCATTGTCTAGTACTGAGGCAGAGTACAGGGGTGCTGCATTGGCAGCATGCGAGATTTCATGGTTGCTCAAGCTTATGACTGATTTGGATATTCAGGTGGATGCTCCAGTGACCTTATTATGCGACAATCTCAGTAGTGTACTCCTGGCAACGAATCCAATATACCATGCTAGGACAAAGCACATAGAGGTACACTACCATTTTATCAGAGAGATGGTTCTTGCAAGAAGAGTAGATCTTATGCATGTGAAGACTAATGAATAGGTTGCAGATATCTTTACCAAGTCTTTGGGTAAAGATAAGTTTAGTAGTTTTAGACAGCTACTTGGAGTTCATCAGATGATTTGAGCTCGAGGGGGAGTGTTAGAATATCAAGCTCCCATTATTCTCTTGTTAGTTTGTATGACCGATATTAGCTGTGTCCAGCTGTATCAGCAATGGAACATTAAATAAGTCGGTGGTCTTAGACCTAGTGTGAATGGTCCTACGGACCTTAGTACTATTGTGTACACTTATGTTATGTGTGTGGTCTATTAGATAATGGAAGAAGGAGAGAGCACTCAGCTCTTCACTCTTGTCTCTGTCTCTGAATCTCAACACTCCCCCGGCCCGTCTTCTAGTTGCGCTCCTTCTTCAAAGCCCAGTGTGTCCAATTCCTGGGGGGTTAGGCCGGCCAGTAGTAGGTACTTCCGTTGCTCTTCTAAGTTCAGCCTAACCTCCGCAGGTTGGGGTGGCATCTGTAGGCCCGCATGCAGGGCTCTGCGTGCGACCAGTTTTTTTTGCACCATCTCCAATGACTCCTTTCCCTCTGGGTAGGTCGTGTCTAGTAATGTGCTGAGGAAGGCTTGTTGCTGGGCACTGAAGGTTGTCTAGGCGGCATCTGCTTTACTTTCTGCAAGGATTTTTTCTTTCTCCACCAAAGCGAGGCACCGTGCTAGTGTCTTCACCTGTTTCTCGTTCTACGCTGCCCATTCCTCTGCTCTTTTGTTCATTCCTTCCATACTCTCCCTTGCTTCTGTGCCAGGGTTACGATCTTCTGCTCCTTGGCTTTGAGTTCTTTGCTCATATTCTCATGCTCTTTCGTTCCCTAGTGTAGTTGATCGGGTCATATACTCGATCTCCTTTTGCTGCTGGTCCCTCTCTTGCTTTCTTTTCTCCTCTTTGGCATTTAATTCCTCCATCATTTGCTCGATGTTGGCGGTTTTTGCCTCCAATTCCCCATGTTGCATCAGGAGGAGCTTATATTCCTACTGCATCTGCACCAGTTTTTGATTCTCATCCTCGAGCCGTTGCTTGTAGCTTTCTTCCATGTCTTCCTTGGCTTTTAATTCCTACTTGAGGTCAAAGATCTGTCATTGTTGCATGGCTATTGTACGGGTTTTTTCAAGCTAGAAAGTGGCTACTGACTCCTTTTCTGTCACCAACTTAGCCACGGCCACCCTCTTTTCCTCCTTCGCCCTCTCCAATTGGGAGAGCACTCACCGATGTACTCGTCGTAATTGGCTGGTGGCGTCATTGTTGTGTGGGTTGAGGTGGTTAAGGCTTCCACTCTCGGACGCTTCTGGTCCTGTCTCGACTCAGCATCTACGGTTGGTCTCTTTTGCCCTGTGGCCGTGGTTTTCATGCTCTTTCCCTGGGCTATTTCTTTATTGATAAAATATTGCATCCAGGCCACAAAGTTGGGAACCTCCATGCTGGTGGGGATGCTAGGGGTGAGGGTGGTTGGTTCGGTGGAGGGCACCATGAGAGTGGGGATAGGATGGAGGAGGGCCTTTCCTTTGCCTTCAGGAACGGCGGCCGGCGTGACTTCTGGTACCTGCGTGCTAGAGCTAGGCCCTTCTTCCCTCAGTGGGCTCCAGGCTCCTGGATCATCAGCCTTGCACTACTGCTCAATGGACCGTCGTGTGGCTTTGGCCAAGTCCTCCTCTTCCTTCCTTCTTAGTTCCTTTTCTTCCTCTGTAGCTCTTCTTTGTCTTTCTTCTTTAGCTTTCCTGTACTCTTCCTCCAGTTTCTCTTTTTCTTCATCCTCTTCTCTTTTTCTCTTCTTGGCCTCGTGTTTTGACACCTTTTTAGCCCTCTTGACTTCTTCTTTTGTTTTTTCTTCTTCTTGTTTCTTCTTCTTCTCCCTCTCCTCGGCCTCCTTGAGGGATTGTCTTTTTTCCTTTTCCAAATCCTCTTTCTCCTTCTTGCGGCCTTCATCTGGCTTCTTTTTCTTCTGTGCTGTCTTCTTCTTGGGTTCCTTGGCCTGCTTTTTGCCCGATTGTTCTTCTTGCCCCTGCCCTTCCTTATCAGTCTCGGTCCTGTCACTGGACCTCTCTTAGTCTTGGTGAGGGGGTGACCTATCGGGCGTTTCTCCTTCCCCTTCTTCTGCATCTAGTCTCTTTCACTGCCTCCTGGATGAGTACAGTCAAAATGCTTCCATAGGCAATAAAAGAGGCCTTCTTTCTTTCCGTGGCTTTGGAAGCTGGGGACTCTCCTCCTGCGGGTGTGCTCCCTAAATCTAGTGCTTTAGCTACTTGGTCGATAGTTTTGCACACATAACCGTTCCAGTCAACTTCATGCAGGGTGTGAACCGCTACGTTCTCCAGCACAGGCACGCTGATTCGATGCATTAAGGCATTGTAGCGCTGACTGGAGAAGAGTGCGTGTACTAGTTTTGCTTGGAATCTGGCTTTCGCATCAGGGATGTCGTGGATGCTGATGCCGTCGTTTGTTAGCACGTCCTCCTTTCTCATTTTCAGCATGGCGTACACATCCCTCTTCTGCTTCTTATCTATCTTTGGCTTTAGTCCCAACGCCTTCTCCACCAAGGCAGGGATTAAGCGTTTTCTCCCCTTCCTACCATGACGTTGCCGCACTCATTGTTAGGGTTGTAAGACCTGAGAAACTCCACACACTTTGTGTGGTCAGGTTCTTGCGTAAATTTTTTGAGGCACTTGGTGAAGTTGCATTATTCAATGACTCTCCTGGCCGCTTCCTCCTTGGCCACCACACCCTCTATGTTGTGAATGGTTCGAAACTTAAGCTGGTTGTAGGCGCGGCTCTCAAGAGTGATGATGTACTGCGCTCTTTCCTCTTCCGTGAACGGAAGTCGGTGGGCACGGTCTTGCTGCAACATCTTTTGTTCCTGTCATAATCCCAAGTTTCCATTAGTGCTTCCACATTAACAATTTGTAAGAAAAGTCATAGTCTAAAAAGAAAGACTCTATGTGTTTATTGAATGAAAGCATGAAAATCCTATCCAATGTGGAGTCTTCCCTTCCGGCTTTAACTTTTTGCCCTTTATTTCAAAGTTCTTTTGACATTTTTCTACCTTGCTCTTGTTTACGTGCTTATGCATTTTGCTTGGTTTTCATTGGTTTTAATTGATTCTCCTCACTTGATTCACCTCACTCCCCTTCCCCTCCCAGCTTGAGAAGAATCCTTCCTAGGATTGAAGGTTTTGGAGGTTGAGGACATTCTGTAATGGGCCTAGGAGTTACCGGTGTAGGAACCAAGTGTAGAAATCAGGGTTGTACTCTAAGTGAGCTGCACGGTCGAGATCAAAGGGGCGTGTGTAATGTAAGTGAGAACATCTGTTAGGAAGTCACTGGAGGCACTACAGCTAGCAGTATGTAGCTCCTCCTCAGTCAGTAGGCGATTGAGGTAAGGGTGTCCCTTGATGTGCTCTTCTAGGGGGCGGTCGCGAAGAGTGGTTAACACTCTATACAAGATTGGCGCAATATAAGTGGGGTCGTACTCCGCTGTTTTGATTATGCGGTGGCACTGCTCAACGTTTGTCATGACTCGGCATCCCTCTACTTCCCATTGCAACCTAAGAGTGTACCAATGCTGCAAGAATGGGGATTCAGTCTCAGCAAGTTTGGATAATTCTGCAATTTCTTGGTCAGTGATGGTAGAAGTGGTTCGCTGATTATATGACGTGATGAGGCGCTGTTTGAGGGCTTGCTCTTTAGAGATCTCGCTGTTGAGCAATACAGCAGCGGAGTTTGCTGCCTTTGCGAAGGCAAGTTCAAACGTCTTCCAAGAACAAGGCATTGTACGAACTTCGGTTGCGAAAGGCTCGGGCAACAAGCCTAAGTCCAAGCGGTCGTAGCTTAGAGCTAGCTCTCTGAAGGTGGCATCGAGCCGTCTAATGCAATCAACCACGTCATCCCCTATATCTTCGGCTAGATCTGAGGCCAATGTCAAAAATGATTTTCGCTCGTAGGAGGGTTTAAGACGTGCTGGTGGTTAGGGTTCGATAGCACTAGAGCCTTTGACAGTGGATAATTGTGGTTGCGGGTGTTCCTTAGGTTGCAGTTGGGCTTCTTGGCTTAGGGCTGGGGAAGCGGCAGCTACTTGTGATGGACTGCTGCCTTTAGAGTAAATCATTGTAGTTGGATGGGCAATAGTGGGTGATGGCTCATGAGGCGATGTCTGTCGTTCGGGCCGATAGGCTTGTTCGACTCTCTCGGGCATGTGTGTGGATGAGCTTGATGGATGTGGGCCTGGGGAGCACTGTGGTTTATGGTTTTGAGGTTTTATGGGGCTAGGGGTGATCAGGCTTGGGGGTAGCGTACAAGTGGTGTTCTTGGACGTGTGAGCTTTAAGGATCCATATCTTGGCATTCCCCTCATAGTAGCCTTGCGCATGCAGGAGGGCATTAGGGACCCACCTTTGCTATCATGTGCCGATTTTTGTAACTGCGCCTTGGTGTCCTAGTTTTAGGGCTTTGGGTGCTATGAGGTTGTGTGTAACGACTCCTAGGCGGTGGTTGCGGCTATTTAGGCCTCCATTGAAAACTAGGCTATTGAGCCTTAGCTTTTGCTACCACGACCAGCGGGTCTTGAGAGGTGGTGGGGGTGGTGGCTGAGCACTACCCTTCTCCTTAGATTTAGCTGCTAACAATTCTACCGGTGGCCGTGAGGACTGTGCTATCGCGTAGCCCCCCTTTCTGAAAGCTGTATCAATGCAGATGTTGCCTATGGCAAGGTGAATGCGTTGCAACTCATAATCAACGTTGCAACGAGTTTGCTTCTTGAAGGTTTGCCCTAGCAGCGTCTCCGTACCTGCATCCTTGGCGTCTGGCAGCATGTAGAAGATCATTGGTACAATTTCAGACTCAATAGAAACGGTGGCCCTGCACTTGTCGAGAAGTGCGTAGGAGCGGCCCCCATATGGGTTTAATTTGGCGTTAGTGGGTTGTAGTGGTGGTTTGCCAAGTTGGGTCCAATGATCGTGAGTCAAGACATTGAAGTCCTCTCCCTCGTCAATTAAGGCATTGAAGATGCATGTTTGCTTGGCAGTGACCATGATGTACAAGTATGCAGGCTCCATAGTTTCCTCATCCTCATCATCGATTTCGGTGATGGTGGCTACTCGTACCTTGACAGAGGGTTCCAACATCGGTGGCTCATGCAAAGGATGTATGGGGGGATAGTATTTCTTGACTCGACTACCATTTAAGAAGCCTATTCCCTCACCGGCTAGAGTCTCGAGCTCGACGTTGCGTGTTCGGCTAATCGCACGGACTCTGAAAGGTCCAAGACCTCGAAACTTCATTTTTTGCTTGTGCCCCTTAACTGAGTATAGGAGCACTAAGGCGCCTTGTTCAAAGTCATGTTGCTTGACATGCTTATCAAACCAGCTCTTGCGTCATGCCTTCTCACATATGAGTGCACGAGTGGCTAGAAGGTGGGTCTCCGAGAGGCGTTCGAGCTCTACTAGGCGTTGCATCTATGCCTCCTTTCCTTCCCATTGCTCCTGAAGAGCAATTCGCAGGCTAGACACGAAGAATTCTACGGGGAGAATTGCTTCGGTTTTGTAGGTCAACCTAAAGGGGGCTTGTTTGACAGCCATTTTGTAAGCTGTGCGGTAAGCCCACAAGGTTGCCATCAGCTTGTTATCCTAGTCGCTGCATGAGGCCGAGACTACCTTGGTTAGGACATTGACAAGAATCTTATTTGTGGATTCAGCCTGGCCGTTTGCTTGGCCATTTGCTTGAGGGTAGTATGGGGAGGATTTTCGATAGATAATTAGGAAGGTAAATAGGAGATGAGCTATCGCTTCATTGATGAAGTGTGCCCCTTGGTCACTGACTAGTTCGATGGGGCATCCGAATCGTGAGATTACCTGCTCCCACAAGAACTTGGCTGTCGTTCGAGCATCGTTCTTTTGTGTTGCCCTTGCCTCTACCCACTTCATTAGGTAGTCTATGGCCACAATGATGTATTTGGCTTGAAAATATTGTGCAACGGGGCTGATGGGTCCTATGAAGTCGATTTTCCATTTTTCGAAGGGTTGTCGTGTAATGATTGCAGTTAACTCCATTTGATCCTTGCGAATCGGGACCTTTGTCCGCTGGCATACTTCACAATGCTTAACAAGTTGTGCGGCATCACGGAACAACGTTGGCCACCATAGTTGAGACTGCAACACCTTGCGGGCCACTAAAGTGTCCACCAGCAATCCCACTGTGTTCCTCTAAGAGCACGTCATGCATCGTAGTCCACCCCCTGCATGACTATAAAGTTGACAGAGAACTGGACACCTGCGATTTTCACTGGCCAGTTTTTAAGTACCCCAAATGGCTTCACTCTCATGCCATTTTCTAATGTGACATTAAACCGAGCGGTCTCAACAGGTGGGTTTTCCCAAGTCTGTAGTACTACGTGGCTCAGCACACTAACCCCGGCTCCTGTGTCTACGATCCCCTTTCTCGTTGTGTCGCCTAAGGCTAGAACTGGTAACATTGCATGCATCTCGGTGCCTTCCTAGAAAGCATTAATGTGTAAGGATTTTGGCACAGAGTGTAGCATTAGACTCGGTATTTGTGTTTATGCATCCTGATCATGTAGATCCGCAGCTTATTCTCATGACCCCTTGACCCACTACTTGAGGTCTTGCCATAGGGTGGGATGGTGCTTAAGCAGGTCTCCTAGGCTTAATGTCACAGGGGTGGTCACTAGCGTGGTAAGGAGGCTGTCGGTTGCTCATCCCTCTCCTACACCGGATTGTCCTGGCCAACGACCATGATTGATTTGTTGGCCTGCAACATCAAGGCTTGACTTAAGGGGTACTGTCTGCGGTGCGGTTGCATCTCCTGACTTTGGTCGAAGGGGTGAGACCGCCATGTTCATGCTGGTGAGATCATCGATCTCGTCTTCTAGGATGGGCTCAGCACCCCTTAAGTGCTCTTGGGCGTCTTTTACCCAGTCCTTCACTTTCTCTATGGCCTCGAGTTGGTGCTTCGGATGCGGGTACTCCCCCACCTTGGCACTTCTCTTTTCGGCCATCTTGGGGGATGAAGTTTCTATCTCTGCGTCCATGACTTTCTTTCCAACAGGCAGAGTTGTATCACTCTTAGTTTTTAGTGCGATCTTAGCCTCCAACCTCTTCTTCCTTTGCCTGTGGCTCTTCTTCCCTATCAAGGCTGCATCGAGGTTGTTGGGCCTCGGTAGTGATATGCCGGCCTACTTTGTCTGGGCACGGGTCATGACCCACAACGGGATGGGTGTGGCCTCCCCATCAAGGTTCTTGACACCAAACAGCCCCATTGGAACAGAGGGTACGTTGGTTGAACTTGCAGAAGGTTTTCGCTTTGGGCAATCGACGAAGAGATGGGTGATTCTGCACTCAACGCACCTTAGGTTAGCTTTGTCTCTATTCTGCTGCTCCCTCTCGGGGCAACGTGATGAGACATGACCCGGGTGACCACAAGTCCAATAGATGATTGGATCCTGCGTCTGCCCTCCTAGGCCTCTACCTCATCCTCTCCCCAATGCCGTCACTGGCCCTGGTTGATAGTCCATAAGGATTGCGTTGCCCTCATCGTCATGAGAGACATAAGGGCATAAGTAAGTCTCTTCCTCATTTAACTCTTCCACGTAGTGGACTGGAGCGTCACTCGGTGGATGGGTCACATAGGGGCCAGGCGGTCTAGGTATACCCGTAGGGTTTATGTCCACCCTAGGGGCAGTCGGCTTAATGTCGTTAGGTGCAAGAAGGGCCAATGGGACTCCCCTTCCGAAAAGTGGCTACGATCTATTCACTAGGTAAGGCTGACTGTATGGTTGGGAGTACAGAAGTTTCCTGAGCAATCTGCAATGCACAAAGTCGTGACCAAACTTACCGCAGTTAGTGCAGGGTCTTGACCGAGGGTCTTGACACTCGGCTGGCAAATGGTTTCCGCCATAGTACACACATTGGACGTATGGCCACATTGGTCGTCTCCATAGGTCTTGCAGCTTGACTATCTCCATCTTGACATTAGCCAAGTCTCGTCTCGGTGGCCTTCCTCTTATCTTGGGATGATGGGGTTGGTCGCTCACCAGAGGCTAATGCTCTTTCTAAACTTTGCGAGATGGCTTCTTCTGAGTTGGAGCTCCTGGAGCTCCTCTCTTTTAGTTGATCATCAACTGTGATAGCTTCCTCAAAAACCCTAGCTAGCATGTCTCGCTGCAAGCTCGAGTTGGCTGCCAAAGCCTTATACAGTTCCTCATTTCGAATTCCGTTGATGAACACAGTTGAAACTGCTCTTTCAGTTGGTCGTTCACCTGTAGGGATTCTCTTGAAGAGGCTCCTTACGTGGGTTACGTAATCGTGAATGTCCTCCTTCTCTTTCTGCTTGACATTCATCAGTCATACTAGCAGATTGTCTGAGTATCTAGGCTCGGAAAATCTCTTAATGAAGAGATTCTTGAGGCTGTTGAAGTTTGCCTGCTTTGCGGCATCTAAGCTTGTATACCAAGTCCTGCCCTTGTCACCTAAGCAGAGCCCGAACTCTTGAGAGCGCCGAGTTAGGTCGCTGAGGCCGTTGGCTTCGCAGACTTGCTCAAACTGCTCTACAAAGCTGTATGGGTCATCGTGGGTTTGGTACTTGTTGAGCTGCTTTGCGATATTTGGGATTTTAGACTGGCTCTTAGAGCCTTGGGTTGCTCCCAACCTTGCCAGCAGTGAGGTCACCAATGCTGCAGCGCTTTGCTCTGCTGCGGTGTTGTCTCACAATTGCTTCATAAGAAGCTCGCTCAGCGTTAAGTCTCCTTCTAGGGCTCTCTCGTGATCCGTTCGGTTTCTGCCGGCTAAGTTCAGTACTCGCTATACCTCACGCTTTGCCTTTGACTCCTGTCCTACTGGTCTCTATTGTACATGGCTATGCTTTGCAACACCTTGTGGGCTAGCTTCCTCTCTTCTTCTAAGTCTGCGATGATAGCATCTGCTGTCCGACCGCGGTGCTCATACCGGGCGTGTGCATCGTAGCTGCTGACTAGTTGCTGAATAGCCTCTGGGAAGACGCCTAAGTCGAGTTCCTCGTTGGACCTGCAGTTTGAGCTTTCCTTTGCCATAGTTGAGTTCTCGTGCTTCACCAAGCTATTGATCAGGTTGAGTGGGTTTGTCAAATCCCCTTCATTTGTGCCGCTTGCTTGGTCCTACTTTGCGTGTTGATGGTTTGCCTCTGTCTGTGGGTTCTCTCCTATTCGTGGGTTCTTTGAGTGGCTTATCTGAGTGAGTTCCTTGACTTATTAAATACAGTCCTCAATTTATCTCCACTCAGTGCATGTGTTCTTTCTGGTGCACTTGTGTTCAATCAGGCTTTCAGTTTTCCTTAAGTGCACTTCAAGTGCGGAAATTCAAGGTGAGTGCGGCAAATAGCCTCTAAGCGTCTTACGCACCCTCGCTTCATTTCGGGCCTGATAGGCTTTGTCGATCAATTCTCTGGCTGTCTACACGGGATTTAGGGCTTTTCGGTTACGTTTCCTTGCTGTTTTTGGGTTCAATCAGGGTTTTATGGCTTAGCAGGTTGCCTCTAGGTCTTTGGGTTCCTAAGTATCACGACAACCCACTCAAACTATTAAGCGGCTGCGCCTTATGATTTTGTCTACTCCGTGTGCCAGAATTAGGTTTTGAACGTCAGGAGGGCTTACGACAGTTTGCGCTGCTAAGCTCTAGCTCAGTCAGGTCAAATTTTTGAGAAATTGAGGCAAATACACACTCGGTCTAAATGGTCTGAATTGTAGGGGCCGAGTGGGTGACTCGAACGGGCTGAATCGCACTGGTCCGAGTACAAAAAGTTTTTCGTGGGTCGAGGTTCGAGTGGTGTGACTCGGACGGGCCGAGTCAAATGTTGGGTAGAGGGCCGAGTGGACTTCGGGCCAAGTGGCAGGTTGGTCAAAGGGTCGAGTGCCGTCACTCAGAAGGGCCGAGGGGGGCCGAGGGCCGATTAGGGTTTTCGGGTCGAGGTCCGAATGGTCGGGTCCGAGGGCTGAGTCTAGGACTTGGCCTAACAAAGGCCGTTCGGATGGGCCGAACGCGGCGCGACGAATTCTGCGCGACAACAATTTTGATCGAATCTCCTGAGTCAGGCAATCATTCCAAGCACAAACTTCCAGATCCCGGCTAAGGCACTAAGGGAAGTGATTGGTATACCTGGGGTGAGCGGTAGGCTCTCCGATGACAAGATCGAATCGAATCTTTGCGGGGGCTCTCTCTCTCTCTCACTACAATGGTTGCAAATGAGCTCTCCCTTGGCCTCTTGGCTCTTAAACCCCCTCCCGAGCAAGGCTTTAATGCTCCCAATCACTCAGTTGCCAACATTAAGCATCCCAAGCAAGCTTTTTGCCATTTTTGCATGATTTATGCCTTGTTTTGCCTTGTTTTGCAACAGTGAACCCTACCCTTTCCCGGTTCGATTTCCTAATCCTATCTTACACTAAATGCAATGAGAATCGAAAGCAACAGCCTGAATTGATTTCTCCCTATTTTCCAATCATCAAACAAACAAACAAACCCAAAATACTTGTTTCGAAGATCAAAACACCCAACCTTCCTACCTATCTCAAGCTCCGTTTCGGGGATGAATCCCTTACTTCAATGCTCGATATGGGGCGCGCAAGTGCTCAAGCTTGAATCCATTGTCCCGGCAACGAAACCCAAAATGTGGGAGATTTTGCTCAACCGCCAAGACCCACAGACCGCTTATTGCTTCAAGCGTTCGAAGCGAGCATTAATGGCTACCTCTCACATAGTCGACACGCCATCGATCCCATGAGTATAGTGAGCTTACCTTGATGCCGATATGAGTTGCCTTCTCTCTTGCACACACCGATAGCTCCACGATCCTAGATGCTAGCTCAAGCATCCTCAAGCCTCCTCCATCTCCAAGCTCCATCCACCATAGCCTCGCGCGCAAGAGAAGAGAAGAGAAGAGAAGAAGAGAAGAGGAGATGGTGAAGAGCTTCACCCTCTTGATCTCTCACTCTCACACACTCACTCCCTCACACTGTCACACTCCCTCTCTCAAGAGCACACACAAGCAAGAAGAGGAGAAGAAGAGAAGAGCTCTTGTTAGCCACACACCAAAGAATGAGCTTCCATTCACTTTTTGAACTTTATATATACAAACCCTAAAACCCCGTGGGCGGCCATCCCTTTTTACATGACCGGCCATTGTAGCAAGGTCCCTTTTTCTAATTCCTTCTTCTATGCCCTACGCCTATACCCATCTATTCTTTTACAAGTGGCATAGGAGGGAGCCTTGCGCTCTTTTACAAGAGTTTTTGGAGTTTTTGAGACGTCTTTTATTTAAAATTATGCTTTTGGCCCCCGACTTATCTTTAGAGGCCGACTGCGTGTCTTTGCTCCTCTTCCATCTTCTTCCCGCTTTTCCATTTATTCTTGCGCCTTCTTGGCTTGGGGTTAACATGTATTTTGCACTGTATCAGTATACCATGGAACTTGTATCTCCATAGTAAAAAGTGATGCATCCAACAAATCATCCTCCACACCTTCCTCATCATCTGATGTTAATAATCGAGAAAGATGATCTACTAGAACATGAGTTCTACCAAGATGAGTAACTATTTGAAAATCAAACTCTTGAAATAATAACATCCAACGAATTATGCATCCTGAAAGTTCAAATTTATTAAGCAAGTACTTTAACACTTCATGATTAACATAAATAATAGATTTATTTCCTAATAAATAATGACAAAATTTCTCCACCGCAAAAACCATTGATAAGCATTCTTTCTCAATGGTAGTATAATTTCTTTCCGTATCACCTTGGTTACAACTTGTGTAATAAATCACATGATCCATCTTATTATCATCTGCTTGACATAAAATAATTCCCACAACATACATATATGCATCTGCATGGATATGGAATTCCTTCATCCAATCTAGGGTGCCAATACTGGTCTTTCAATTCAAATGTTTTTTGGCAGACATCATCCCAATTGAAAGGAGTATCCTTTCGTAGCAAATTTGTTAAAGGTGATGCCACCTTAGCAAAATCCGAAATAAGCCGTTGATAGTAATTTAGATGTCGTAAAAATCCATGCAATTGTTTAAGATTTGTTGGTAGTGGAAGTGCAAAAATCTTGGCAATTTTAGATGAATCCATAGAAATCCCTTCCTTAGAAACTGTATGCCCCAATAATGTTCCTTTTGGAACTCCAACACATTTTTTGAGATTTAACAATATATCTAGCTCATCACTATGTTCAAACACTTATGCTAATTGATCATGCATTTCTTTTGTTGTCCCATAGACACAAAAGTCATCTAGAAAAACTTCCATGCACTATTGAAGAAAGTCCTGGTAAGTTGCAATCATAACCCTTTGGAATGTTGCAAGTGCATTGCACAAGACAAAATGCATTACCTTAAAGCAAATGTACCCCATTCCATAGTGAAAGTATTTTTAGATTGATCTTCAGGATGGATTAACACTTGATTGTAGCCACTAAACCCATCCATAAAAGAATATAGCTCATGCATGCAACCTTATCCAGTACTTGATCTGTAAATGACAAAGGGAAATGATATTTCTACATCTTACTATTAAGCTTCCTATAATAAATAGAGATGTGGATTTTCTTACTATTCTTCTTTGGTACTACCACAATAGGAGAAACCCATTCACTAGATGCCACATGATATATAAAGCCCGCATCAAGAAGCTTAGTAATCTTAGCTTTAACTAGTTTTGCATACACATGATTTGTTCTTCGTTGATGTTGGTATACGGGTTTTGTGCCTGGTTCTAGATCAATATAATGCTGACAAAGTTTAACTTTAATACCTTTAAGGTTAGTATAAGACCAAGAAAATGCCCCAACATATGCTCGTAATACTTCTTCAAACCTCTCTCGATCTTGGGATTCCAATTGGGCCGCTAAGTTTAAGTATTTTCCTTCTGCCATTTCTATTTTAACTGATTCCACTTTAGGCTCTTTAATAAACAAAGAGGCTATTTTTTGAGGCTTGACCATAGGCACATCTTTTGATATTTCTATTGATACCTTTTCAACCAGACTATGCTTAGTACTAGGTTTTGGTTCTTCTTCCCACCATTCACAGAGTGTACCAGGGGTAAAGCCCTATAAGGTACAATATCTAGATTATCATGAATACCCTCAGTCATTTTGATTGTATAGACATCTAATATATCCGATAATAGCTTACCAGTATAACTTTCTTGTCTTTTTCTCAAGCCATACAAAATAGGCTTCACCCTCTTCAACTCCATCCCCATAAACAGTAAAATCCATTACTTTTTCTTTGGGATGAGGTAATACTACCTCACATATACTTTGCAGGCAAGCTTTGCTTGATTTCAATTGTCTTATATGATATCCCCCTAGCTTCCCTTTAGAATAATGATACAGCTTTTGCCTATTGCTCATAGGGTTGATTAAGGGAATGATATAGCCAAGGAGGAGTAGTAGAATTTTTCTCTTGCAATCCAATTCTAGTAGTAGACAGAGATTTACTTCTTTTATAAAATTCATTCGTTTGCTCACATTCAACTAAGCAGCAATATTTGCTCCATTCATTGCACATAATTATTTAATTTAGATTCTTGCTCTTCTAAATACATCTCTAGAAGTGAAATTTCTTCTAGATAGCGCCTCTCCCTAAATTGAAATTCTGACTTTTCTTTTTGTAACTCCGCAATTTTCTTCATTACTTCATTCACAACTATCAATCACTGCTACCTCACGTTCTATTTCCAAAGCCTCATTTAATTGTCTGATTATCCTATCATAATTACCATGACATTCATTAAAAGTTTGTGCACATCTATTTAAAGCCAAAGATGGGTCATCTCTATCATCATGTAATATCAACTGATGTAAAGGTTTGCAACTATCCTTGTTTCTTCTCTTTTTTTCTTTCTTTTCTAGCTAGCAACAGTAAGATATTTTAGCTACAACTAAAAGTTGTTTGAACCCAAAAGACAAATTATCTACCTCATAAGGAAATGTTGTAACTAAACTCTCCTCATGTTCGTCATGATCATTCTCAATAGGATCGACTTCCTCCATAATTATTGAGGAGCTTATTGAAATTTTGTCTAAGTTTGATGTTCTTGCCTCGTTCTCCTCCTCTTCCAAGTCATTAGTGGAAAAGATTTCCGATTTGTTATATGCAAAAAATGCATCCCCAAGGTCACCTTCTTCCTCATCTTTACAAAATCTAGGACATGCTTTGAAAAATGAATCATTCAAATCATTGAATTCATGGATTACATCCTCAGGATTTTTATCCTTCTTTGCTAAAACCATTAAACAGTCTATGTCTTTTGAGGTGGATAATCAGTGAGTAATATTGCTATTAGAGTCATTATCTGATGAGAAATTAACATCATATTCACCAATACCCACTTGTTCTACTTTGTTATGCTGATGCACAATATTCACCCCTACTTTTTCCGCTCTTGTTGGTCATTGTGCTTTAAATAACCAAGCATAAGGCCTTTCATTATTGGTCCTCTCTACTTCTGAATCATAGAATTCACTATTGGATTTTTCATCCATCTCACTAACTACTTCATCTCCTGACTCCCTTAAAAACCCTTTTGTAATAACTTATATATTGACCCTATGATTTTGAGGACCAATCACAATTGAAGCTTTATACCAATCTTGAGTGCTTCTTGCTTAGTATAACCAAGGTCAACCTAGCAACACAGAATATAAAGAGATATTTGACAATGAGCGAACCACTAGGTAATTCACATGAAATTCTAGTCTAGTAATTATAGATTTCACATTGCGAAAAGTGACCCCAAAGGAGTCACTTTTCTTTGATCAGCCGCACGTAAAACTATATGAGTAGGTTCTAGATTCTTTAACCCTAATTCCTGCATCATTTAGTCTGTTACTGAACCACCATCCAATTGTACTTCATTCAACAAATGTCCATTGATGGTAGTGTCCATAATACTGGTAACACCATATTGGGGAATATGGGAATTTTTCATAAGTTTGGGACACGTGGTCAAATCTTTGGATTCATCATAACTTGAACATTATAACTCCAAATTGAGCGCTCTATAGCTCAATAGATTCCATTTTTCACGTGCTTTCCAATGATATGGTTTTGAGAAACGTATGGTCATGTTATCTAAGTGCCACTTTTTAGTATTCAAAAGGTCACATCATATGATTTTGAGAAACTTATGGTCATGTTATCTGAGTGCCACCTTTTTAGTATTCAAAAAATGGGAATTGGGAGATTCCCAAACTCACTAATATTGTGTTTAGTGCTTCTGGATCCACAAATAGATCTACAATTTTTACTTATTTAGTTGTTTTATTTTTGGATACCTTTGCAATTACTTTAGAAGCATTAGTCTCAATTTTCTCATTTTGTTGCTGCTTTTGCACTCTAGTAACGACACCAATCATGGGGTCGACCTTAAAGGTCACCCTACGATGCAAAAATTTTGACTTAACATTACTCTCTTACTTTTTCATATCTAATTCAACTAAATTTGCAGCAGATGTTGAAGGTTAATCAGAGATTTGTTTACTTTTGTCTTTAGTTTTGTTATCCTCTCACTTAGGATGGTTCTCTTCATAATGCCCTTTGCCACTACACCTCCTACAAAGAGGGGTATAGTCTTGATTTTTACAGGTGTTTGGATAGTAGGTAGCTATATGACCTTCTTGTTGACATCGATAGAAAAATATTGGTCCTCTAGGCCTTTGTTGTCCACCTTGCTCCATTGAATTATGAAAATTACCATTGTTTCTCTTGAAAGGAGATTTTCTTCCTCAGTTTCCATCACTATTGTTATTGTTTCATGGCATTAGAGAATTTTAGTGGTCAAAAGGAGGGCAAATAAGAGGAGAGAGAAGGAATAGCAAATCCAATAGGATCAAGGCCAACATTACATTGGATTTTCTTAAAAATTACTCACAAAAGAGCAAAAAATACCAAAAACCTTTTTTGTTTAAGGAGAATACCCTCTAAATGTCACTATCTATAAACAAGAAGAAGATCTGGAAAGATTTTGGAGGGAGGTTTTGGGAGGGAGGTTTTTCAAAAACTCCCCACCTTCTCCTAGCTACTGAGACCTTCTCCTCCTTCTAGAGCTCTCTGCAATCTTTCTTTGTTGTCAATATCTAATGGCTTCCCACCCTCATCATCTAAGTTCTTGATGTTCTATAGTGGTCGCAAATAATGCTACTCCCTTGCCTTGCAGACCTTCAACTTCTATCTTCTCTATCTTGGTTCCCATTACCCTTCATGGGAATACATGGACAGAAGTTCTCATCTCTAAGGGATATTGTGTGCTCATGCAGCCACGATGAGGAAAGCACAAGCATGAGGGAAGTGTCTATAAATGTGCATGGAAGGGACGTGTGGTAGACTTTAAAACTCCACATGGCAAAACAACTGTGAAGGAGGTGCTCATGCAACACGTCTGCATGCACCATCAGATTGTAATGGCACGTGGATATGAGACAAGGCTTCCACCTCACAGGCCAAAGTGTAGGTTTGGCTTACCCCCTTGGTTTTTATGTATCGTTATTGTCATTGCTTCAAACATTAATTGTATTCTATGTGAGCATATTGTGTGTCATTGCTTCATACATTTATCCTTCATCCTATGAGGAGTGGCAGCCCATTTAGTGCACTGTAGGAGTCATCCATGTGCTTCATGGACATATTGGATAGTTACAGTATGAGGGAAGGACTGAGGGGAGCCTTGCAAATGAAGGCCTCTTCTTTTATGATCATTTTTACCAACTTCAAGACCGGTCTCACATTAAAGGTTACCTCCAAGCACTCCCTTTAGATGCAAACAAGAACAGATTGGCATGGCCAGTGCCTGATTGCTTTGGAGTAGAGTCCACATGAAGCAAGATATACAGAGATGTACAATAATCATTACATGCTACCATTCCAACGAAATTAGTGAAGATCATGCTATCTATGCATGTGAACATTTTTGTGGAATTGTTCCTGGAGTTTGATGTTAACATTACCAAGATGATGCTAGTTTGCACTCGAATGGACAACAAATTACTGGAAAAGATATTGCGGAGCCAATGGTTCATGAGACAGGTGGGACATGTACACTGTCGCATTGTCCTTGATATAGTTGTAGCAAAGTACATGATCGCAACCCAGACTTTTGATAGTATTGTCAATGGAGTGCTTGTGCCAATGGACCAGGAGGCTGCAAGCTTTCAAGCCAACCAGGTTATAGACATTAAGGTGGTAGATGAGGCCTCATCTCTATTGACCATTATAAGCATAAGAGAGGAATGTGCTTTGGTCAAGCTTCGCAAAGACATCAATGATGAGGCACCCAATATGCTACTAGAAGACTTCTACTTCATACACAATAGAAAGCGTGTATTGAAAAGAAGGGAATCATAGATGATGTGCAAGGACCTTCAAGGCAGAGTTCAGGACAAAGCTTAGTACTACCAACTTGAGCTGCTCTTGTAACGCGCAACCTCAAACCTAAGCTTCTCTTGCAAGATGTATCTTGTAGCACACAACCCTTCTGTTAAGGGATCTTTTGTAACACACCTTTTGTTATAGAATGGATCTTTTGTAACACAAAAAGCCTTTGATAATTTATGGATCATTCCTATCAATTTCCTTTCTACAATTAGTTGCATTATTGTTTTGGTGTATTTTCGAGTGCAGAGATGGTGTAATCAACATGATGTAATTGACACAACAAGTTGTACCTTGTAACACACAACCCTTCTTAAGGGACATGCCTTTTATAACACACAACCCTTCTATTAAGAATTGGTTCTTTGTGTCATTTTTCTTTTACTGTTGGTAATGCTATTGTTTTGGTGTGTTTAACAGCGCTTGCCTCTAAGGAATACAAAGATGATGTAATTCAAACATTTTCTTATATTCACAAGATATCAAAGAAGATACATCACAATACATTGTCCAAATGTCTTTAACAATCAAAGAATAATGTGTTTCTACATTATATCATTTGACCATACATATTCAGTAGCACATCCTGGAAACCAATACAAGCACAAAATATATGGCTTCAATCTCTCAAAAAAATCATCATCCTCATCGCCATCAAAGCTAGGAGCCTTAATGAGGCTTCCAATTGGATTGCACCTTGCTTTTTCTGGTGTTTCGTCAATAAACATTGTATTATTAGGGCCAATTTCAATGTCTATATGTGCAAAAGCTTTTGTAAATAGTCCATGTCTTGGCTCATAGCGATGCTCAAATTCCGAGTCCTCATAGCACCAGGCCCTATCATAAAAGAATTGAAGATGTTGCTCAAGATCAATTTGAGGTGAGGTGGGGAGGGGGGGGGGGGGGTGTTTAGGGTGGAGTGGGGTTTTTTTTGGGGGGGGGGGGGTGAGGTGGAGCTAGCAAAAAGTATACTATAAACAGTTGAAGTCCGAGCCGCAACATAACATAGTGTCCCGCAATAAACCACGACCCCAGACGTGTATTTCGAAAAGGACTTCGCCTTCTTCGCAAGAGCAACCCATTGACATAAAATATTATCAATCTCTGTACCTAAAACAAGAAAGCATGTCATCAATTCAAACATCCAAGATACTTAATGGAGAAGGTTAGACGACCAAGACCACTCAAACACAAACAAAACATTAATACTCAAAACTCAAATTGGAAATTCTACCAAACAGTTTGTTTACATGAATGGATACTAAGAAACAAAGTCTGGTACATTCAAGTAAACCTACTAGAGTTACATGAATGGTCATACATAAGACTAATTCACAAAGCACAACAGGAGATTGTAAAGAATTTTGCAATTACAAGAAAATTTAAAATGATATCCAAGGAGAGGTGCCGAAATGCATGGAATCAATCTAGTGCGAGGGAATGTCATGAGCTATGGTATCGAAGAGCTGAGTGAAGGTGGACTTGATGATGGATTTATCCTCTTTGGGGAGCACTCTTGATCATTCTCATCTTCCACCTCTGACATCAACATCACTGTGGAGGGGCCTTCATCAGGTTGCGACAGTGGATCCCTGCATAGCCTTGTTTTCTTTTCCCTCATGAATCTTCTCTTCCCATATGGATACAAGTCCTAAACTTGTGTCATCCCCACTGCAATAGCTTGACCCACATATGACAAATAATATGGCATTCAAAGCGCATGACATCCATATTCTATACCAAAAACTCACAAAGAAAATTGCTTTGCTACCAATATCACTTCTCAGCATTGGTTGCCACAGGATGGCCACCCAAATACCTCGAAACTACCTTTAGTGCAAAAAGAGGTAGCACCACATTATTTGGAGAGAAATCCTTGTGAAATATTATGATCTGTGAAGAAACAAGAAAAGAAAAGATGCTTGTAAGGAAACATTGCCAAATAATATGTATATAGATATTTGTCTTTCAGTTGCGTATATGTACATGTGTACATACGACTTGTTACCTTTTTATGATTGAAACGTCCCACATAGTGGGCCAACCCAGAATACTTTTTGGTCTCTTTTAAATTGGAGGAAGATGAGGATGCACTACCTACCAACCCACTTCCTCCAGCTCTTTTAATGAACTCATCTTTGCAAACGAGAAGCTGGAAATCAAACATATCAAAATTGAAAAATGCCATAGCAATAGCAACCACTTAATACTAAGAACAAAAGGAACACACACTATCAGATGATTCTTATCATTTTCTAGCATTCTTCTTGACCATAGCTGGATTTCCCCCCCAATGTTTGGCATTGCTTCTCTCTCTTGGATCCTGCCCATGTCCAACACTCCTAAACACTCTCTGTAGCTTGAGCAGTCTATATCTCGGGGGAAAATTGGCTCTCTTGTGACTTAACCTCCTCAAAAAACTATGTGAGCAGTTGTTTTCTTGTCATGTAATCCTCCTTCTTGACTTCTGAGTTGGCCAAGAAATATTTATCTTCATCCACAATCAAACCAATATCAGCATTGCTGAATGCTAATGCTGTAAGACAGTAGTCCTCATGCATATTTAGTTGCTACATAATGTCCACTAAAAGAATAAACTCTTCATTTTTCAGGCCCATCTTGAAGCTTGACAGGCATGATAAAGGAAGGCCTTGAGGGTCATCCTCCATCTCTTTACTCTTCCTTGGGGCATCCACATCGAATCCTCGCACCACAGGGTCGCTACCTGCCAAGGATCACTCTTCCTCTAAGTCGATGGGTATCTCTTCATCATAATCCTCATCCTTTGCCAACTAAGCGCCCTCACAAGTGGATGGAGTTTGTGCTTCTATGTCATATCAAAGAAGCTGAAGGTGTAAAAAACACAAAAACCTGTACTTGTATTGAACAAGTCAACATTTCTTCGAATGCAGGGGACAACTGTCCAGGCACACTATGCCACATGAGGGGATCTTCTCCAAATCCCTTCTAAGCATTCTTGCACTTGCTCTATCTAATGACCAAAGCCCTATATGGACATAAGTCACTCCATCCAACACAAGAACACTTGCCGCGGTTAGAATTTTGGACTCACATTCATAGTCCTATCAAAGGCATTGAATGCTAGCACCTACTCTAATGGAAAATCTACCATAAACATACAAGATAGCTTGTGTGCTCTAAGCATAGCACCTACTCTGTAAAAAATTCAAAAAGCTTATCCTCTAGAAGCTCTTGGAAAATCTCATCATCCACAAGAAGAACGATGTTGAATGGCGAACTTCTGGCCATCACTTGATCACAACTCCTAAAAAAGGGGCTCAAGAAAGGAACCAAAGAAAACAAAAACCAAGAAAATAGAAAAAAAGGGACTTTGGGCCAATGGGCCAGAACAGCACGAGTGAGGCCCAAGGACCTTCCTAGGGGGGCCTCTATCACACTATTGTGACCCATGTTGATACGATGGGTGTGTTGAAGGCCAATGGGCTAGAATGGTGCAAGTGAGGCCCAAGGACCTTCCTAGGGGGGCCTCTATTACACCTTCGTGACCCATGTTGATTGCGCCATGGGTGTGTTGAAGGCCAATGGGCCAAAACAACATGAGTGAGGTCCAAGGACCTTCTTATGGGGGCCTCTATTGCACCATTGTGACCCATGCTGATCGCGCTAGGTGTGTTGAAGGCCAATGGGCTAGAACGGTGCGAGTGAGGCCCAAGGACCTTCCTAGGGGGGCCGCTATTGCACCATTGTGACCCATGCTGATCGTGCTAGGTGTGCTGAAGGCCAATGGGATAGAACAGCACGAGTGAGGCCCAAGGACCTTCCTAGGGGGACCTCTATCACACCGTTGTGATCCATGCTAATCACGCCAAGCGTGTTGAAGGCCAATGGGCCAGAATGGGGCAAGTGAGGCCCAAGGACCTTCCTAGGGGGGCCTCTATCACACCGTTGTGACCCATGCTGATTGCACTGGCGTGTTGAAGGCCAATGGGCTAGAACAGCGTGAGTGAGGCCCAAGGACCTTCCTAGGGGGGCCTTTATCGCACGGTTGTGACCCATGCTAATCACCCTAGGTGTGTTGAAGGCCAATGGGCTAGAATTGTGCGAGTGAGGCCTAAGGACCTTCCTAGGGGAGCCTCTATTGCATCGTTGTGACCCATGCTGATAGTGCTGGGTGTGTTGAAGGCCAATGGGCTAGAACGGCGCAAGTGAGGCCCAAGAACCTTCCTAGGGGGGCCTCTATTGCACCGTTGTGTCCCATGTTGATCATGCTGAGAATGTTGAAGGACAATGGGCTAGAATGATGTGAATGAGGCCCAAGGACCTTTGTAGGGGGGCCTTTATTGCACCGTTGTGACCCATGCTGATCGCACTGGGCATGTTAAAGGCCAATGGGCTAGAACGACACAAGTGAGGCCCAAGAACCAACTAGTGCAAGGCCCAAGGACTACCAATTGGTCCCCTTATTGCATGGGAGAGTTCTCCTAGTCCCGCGGTGTAAATGTTTTGACCTAAAGATGAAGATTGCCCAAATGACCTAAAGACGGACAGAGAAAAGCAAGGAGAAGACGAGAGGTGCAAAAGGGATTGCTTTTGGTTTGTGATAGGAGAAGACGAGAGGCAGTGAGAAGGGCCATCGTTGTACACCATTGTGACCAATAAGGGAAGATTAAGCATAGCTTGTACGAGATAGAAAGGAAAGCAGGTAGAAGACAAGAGATGCAAGAGAAAAGAAAGCAGGGAGAAGATGCGAGGTTCATCAAAGCCAACCGCAGGAAGAAGATGCAAGGTTCATCAGAGCCAACTGTAGACGACATCGTGGAGAGGACAGAGGAACACAAATCATGAGACTGATTTGTTGGGAAGTGTGTCGGTACTGTTCACATTTAATGCCACTTGAAGTGACCCACATCAAGTTTGTTATGGCCACAGGCCCGACGAAAGCTCATTCCTTATTATTATTATTATTATTATTGAGAGAAGTAGAATTTGATTAAAAGGAAAAAAAGAAATTACAAAGTGCCATGAGGAAGGTCCATGGCGAGACTCTTAGTAGCAACACATACTAACCATGCATGTGGGCTCAGAACCAAGCACATAATAGTAATTAGACCCAATATGGAATGTGTATAATAGGCTCATAACCAAGCACATAATAGGATGAGTTTGTAGACAAAATACAAGAAATGGACACCGAATTTGCTAATCGGCTTGAAGTTGAGGATGTAATCATGATGAAAAAACTTTCCCTTTCCCCTTCTAAAGAAATCAAGAAACCCTAATGTTACAGAGGTTCAACCTAGCCCTAGCAGAGTCTATCCCAAGATTGCTGAAGGAATTTTTTTTTCGTCAAAGGTGGCAACTCATTACCTTTTTTTTTTCGTTGCAAGTATGTTAAGCTCACTGTAAAAAAAACACAAAACTTTTCATCTACCAAGGCATGTTAAGCCTCTCATCTTCCAAGCATGGTTGTCTTCTTTGCAATAGGGTTCCATTACTCTCTATCTCGCTTCCTCTCTTCTTGGGCCATCACAATGTGAGAGAGGCCCCTCAATCCGTCGCCCGCGCCCCCTCGCCCCGTGATGACCTCCCTTCTTGGGCCATCATGGTGCGAGAGAGGTCCCTCAATCCATTGACCGCGCCCCCTTGCTCCATGATGATCTTCCTTCTTGGGCCATGACAGTGTGAGAGAGGCCCCTCAATCCGTTGACTGTGCCCCCCTTTCCCTATGATGACCTCCCTTATTGGGCCATTATGGTGTGAGAGAGGCCCCTTAATCCATCAATCGTGCCCCCCTCGCCCCATGATGACCTCCCCTCTTGGGTCATCACGGTGCGAGAGAGTCCCCTCATTGTGTCGACCATGCCCCCCTTGCCTCGTGATGACCTCCTCTTCTTGGGCCATCACGGTCTAATGCAAGGCCGGAGGACCTTCTTAGTCTGATGTAAGGCCCAAGGACTTTACTGTCATATGCTTGTAGATGCCATGATGAAAAGGTCAACCACGACAAAGCCTCATGTTAGACCAAGGTGATTCTATATTATAGGTTTAGTCCAGGAGACAAAGATACAATGCACACAGGGGAGTTCTTGACGAGCTTAGGCGCATTTCGCGCCATATGCAACTTGCAATCCCGAGGCTCCCTTTCCAGAGGGTTGTTAGAAAGATCTGCGAGTGTCATAGAATAGGGATGTGGTGGACCACCTCTACCCTCCTTTCCCTCCAAGAGATCTGTGAAGATTTCTCGATTGAATTCATGGAGGATTCCTACACGCTTGGTGCACATGCACACAGGGTTACTGTGATGGCAAGAGACTTTGACACTAATAGGAGGCTTTGCGACAAATATGATTAGCTGCTTCAGCTTCCTCCCATTTGTGACCCTCACATGCATGACAAGGTACAAAGAGGGCATGAATCACAGATTTTTGTTGAGGAAGTTTTGCAAGAGCAGCCCCAACCCTAGGAGTCCCAGCCCTAGGAGCCCTAGCCATGGTCAGCCAAAGCCCCAACCCCATCCCATGGCCAAGCCATAACCCCAGCCCTAGCTAAAGCTCCAGCAGCTGGAGTCCTAGCCCCAGCCCTGCCACAATTGGAGCCCCAACAATCAGAGCCCCAAGCCCAAGCTGGAGCCCATGACTCAGCCACAAGACTTAGGGGTCGGCCCCTTTGAAGAGCACCAAGATATTAATGACGAGTGCATCATTAGCATGCTCAGAGTAGAGGTGGATGTCGGCCTCTAGGATTACGAGAATATGCTAACCTCCACTTATTCTTCTTCTATAAATTATGGCTTTACCATTCTGGGGGCCAGAGAGGTTTTATTGATGGACCTGCATGACATGCAGTGCATGCGGCATTCTGAAAGCTGGATGACGGACACAATAGTGCATGTGGAAATGCTATAAGTATTCTATTCAATTGTGTTCTTTTTAATAAGTATTTGATCAAATGCTTGAGTCTTACTTGCCCACTTTTTATTACGTATAGGTTCAATGTGGCGTCTCTAGCAGAGAAACATCAAAAACAAGTTTTTGTCATTGACTCTCTGTTCTTCATTGCGTTGCAGACAATGCACAAGCGTTCATCTGGTAGCTTGATTGGTTCAGGCCTGTCAGGATGGATGGCACTAAAATCATATGTCATATGATATTGTCAAAGTTTTCATGAAGAAAATATTTAGGTTCCATGGTTGTTGAGAAATATAGTCAGAAATAAGGACTCTGAGTTCACCTCAAAGTTCTTGATGTGCATTAGGACATTGTGACTTAGTTGTGCTTTAGTACCACATACTAATCACAAACGAATGACCAAACTGAGAGAGTGAATCAAACTATTGAGGGTATCTTAAGATCCTAGTATGGCAAAGAACCAAGACAATGGATTGAATATCTATTTCTTATGCAATTTTCCTACAATTTTGCTTATCGATAAACTTAAAAGAATGCCATTGTTGGGTTAAATGTATAACAATTGGGACATTGGATGGACTTTTATTATTTTAGAAGTTGTAACTCACTTTGATGAGAATCTCTCACTTTGCCTCTTGACACTCCACTCTAATCAGCCATTCATCCCTCTCTCTATCCCAAGAAAGTTGTAACTCACTTTGATGATAATCTCTCATTTTGTCTCTTGACACTCCGCTCTAATTAACCATGCATCCCTCTCTCTATTCCAAGAAAGCAAGAAAAGACTAGCTCAAGGTTTAGTGAACTCATCAACTTACCTTCTCACATTGTGGTCCAAAATCTTGAAGGCTCAAAGATGGCTAATGGAAAAGCATGTGATACTTTGCAGTTGAATGCAAAGATGTTGAAATGGAAAACAAAGGAGACGAGACTATCTATGTTGCATGTGGTACATCATGCTTTTGCATATGGTACTCCCCAAGAATGGTAGGAGAATTGGATACAACCGTTGTATAAGGGAGGAGATTACAATTTGCTCACAAACTACCACATGATTATGGTTAGTTTAGCCATGGCAAAGCTATTCAACACTATCCTGGAAATGCAATTGAGTAAATGGGAAGAAAGTAATAACAAACGAGCTTATGGACAAGCAGGTTTTCACCCTGGTCATAACACCATAGACCATTTGGTTACTTTACGTGTGCTTATGGATGAGAGTCGGCTTGAGGCAGTAATCTTGTATTTATGTTTTGTGGATTTTAAGAAGGATTTTGATACTATATCAAGGGTTGGCTTATGGCAACGAATACAAGAATTAAGGGTCCCAAATGATCTATGCATGGGAATTTACAAGATATATCAACAAGTGATGTGCCGCTCAGAGGTCGCAACGGGCTGTCACAAGTATTTGAGAGTAATATGGGAGTCAAACAAGGTTGCCTGCTCTCCCCTACATTATTTGGTTTATGCATTGATAAGCTAGAGGAAATACTTCTCATGGCTATGAATGAAGAGGAAGCCAAAAGCCTGCATATTGGTATGTTTGCCATCTTGCTTCTGCTTTATGTAGATGATGTGGTCTTCTTTACATGTACTGGGGAACGTATGCAGCAGTTCATGGGGATTCTTGAACAGTTTTGTCAAGATAGTGGTTTGACAGTGAATGTAACAAAAACAAAGATAATGGCTATGTGCACCAAGCAATCAAAGATCCCACCAAAAGTACATTATGCAAGACAGTCTATAGAGGTAGTATCTACTTTCAAATACTTGGGGATTGAGATACATGCAGACCACAGATGACATACATGTGTGGAGCCACGATTAGTGGTAGGGAAAAGCAAGTATTTTCACTTTGAAATGATTACAACTGTATAGATATACTAAATGTTGGAAAATACGCTGCATGATTTAAACTGGCCATCGGCCAATTGAGGTACATGCTATGATCCGAGTACTGAGATATGCCACTCAAATACATCAAATGGATGATAGTAGGTTCCCCAAACATGCATGGAATGCTAGCACACACCTACAGAAAACATGGAAAAGTAAAATGCTTTCAACAGGATGGTGTTGGATATGCAAAAATGGTTTAAAGGGTGGGGAGTGGATAGATCTCTAGATATGGCATCTGAAGATATATGCATGGACACATTTCAATTAGACCTCTTACGAGCATACCAAGAAAAACATCAAAGAAAGGGAGCAAATGGAAAACTTGCTTATAGTATAGTATGCATATCTATCCTTCATGTTGGGAATCCTACATGCAAGTGGAGGCACACACACAACCATACATAGCCAACATGCTCTCACTGGTATTTAGATGGAGTATTGCACGACGTCAAACTCAATCACACACTTTATTGATCGAGACAGGTGCATGGAGTGGACAGGTAAGAGAGACGAGGTTATGCAAGCTGTGTGGACTACAGAGTATAGAATCAGAGGAGCACATGATTATGACATGCCCAACATATGCACACATACGGGCTGACTTCGATATCCCTTTACAGGGGCCACTTCACCAGTTTCTGACCACTACTCCTATATTAAAGTTAGGGGCTCTCATCGCCCGCATGT
The DNA here is from genome assembly GCF_053477565.2 of Lygodium microphyllum. Classification (NCBI taxonomy): domain Eukaryota; kingdom Viridiplantae; phylum Streptophyta; class Polypodiopsida; order Schizaeales; family Lygodiaceae; genus Lygodium; species Lygodium microphyllum. Next base: position 923,086 of record NC_141136.1, read on the forward strand.
TATGCTTTCGAGAGAACCACGCTGCATAGATCGTTCTTTCACCGTAGCTACCCTTTTCTACCATGGGGGAGGAGAATCATTGTATATGTGGAAAGGTCCCATGGGTCATAATTTGGCCTCCCATGGACGATAATAAACTACTCTACTCTCTCTCTCTCTCTCTCTCCGTTGTCTGATCGACCACATCTTCACCACATCTTCACTCTCCGTTGTCTGATCGACCAGTCACGAGTGAAGAAACAGAGATTGTACTGTTGCTTTGTGGATTTCCGCAAAGCCTTTGACATGGTTCCAAGAGAGAGGCTTTTCAGATGACTACTTGATCTGGGGGTGGATGATGACATGATGTGGGGTATTTATGCACTATATGAGCAGGTTACTGGCATAGTCAGATGTCCGGGAGGTATATCAGATCCCCTTGTGAGCACCATTGGTGTGAAACAAGGATGCCCACTCTCACCGACTCTATTTGGGCTATACATTGATGAGATAGCAGAGTTTATTCAACAGCGAGGCGGTGGAGGTATAGATCTCAGTGGAGCCACAGTTCATATCTTACTATATGCAGATGACATTTGTTGGTCTCAGACTCAGCTCAGGGATTACAGTAGCATTTATTAGCATTGGATGATTTTTGCACACAGAGAGGCATGACAGTGAACCTTGGTAAAACCAAGGTTCTTATATTCCATACATCAGCTCAGATACGCAGACAGAGTATTTTCATGGCAGCAGGAGGGAGTATTGAGGTCACTGGATCATATGTATATTTGGGAGCCACCTTTACAGCAGCTTCAGGGACTTTCTCGATGACACAGGCAGCTCGTGACTGCCTCACTAGAGGATACTCAACATTGGCTCTTATGGAGCGACAGTGTCATCAGGCACATTTCCAAGAGCCCCACACCAAGGGGTGGCTCTTTGATACTCTAGTCACTCTAGCACTGATGTATGGAGCAGCTATATGGGGGCCAGGTCTTGCCGATTATGTATGGACATTGATGGAGAGACCTTAGGTGATCATGATATCTAGATTGATTCGCAGCAAGGCCTCAGTCCCACATGACATTGTGCGAGCAGAGCTTGCCACACCGCCCATGCTAGTCGAGGCATTATTTCAGACAGGCTGCTTCCTACACAGATTTCAGGATATGGATAGAGATTGCATTGCATACAGAGCATATATGGCATCTCAGGAGATGGCTCGAGCGGTGGATACCACATCATGGTATGCACAGACTAGAGCTTGGTTTGACAGACATGGGCTGGACATTGATAGACTCCCACCTCTTCTATATGATACTCAGGCTCCCACTTACACCCTCTCTCTCTCTGAGAGGAACAGAGTCATCAGACAGGAGATATGGCATATTTATATACAGAGGACATGGGTCAGCCCTGCACAGCCACTGCCATCGAAGATTGCACATTATTATACACAGTTCTTGAGCATATCAGAGCAGGGATTCATAGAGATTTCGAGATATATGCAGATCTATATGCCACATCGATTGAGAGTTCTTATTGGACAGCTCAGGGTATCATCACATCAGCTTATGATTGAGAGTGGCATAGCTAGTGGCATCCCACGGGAGGAGAGGATATGCCCCCTTTGCAGATCAGAGGTGGAGAGTGAGGAGCATTTTGTTCTCAGATGCCCGGCATACTCAGAGTTGAGATCTAGATACACATTGAGCAGCTCACTTCAGGGATGTATGACTGATATGGATCAGAGATCATTTGGCCGTTTTCTGGGAGAGGCATGGCACATCAGAGAGCAGAGCACACAGCGGGTCCCAGTCAGAGAGGGGCCCACCCAGACGACTATTACACAGTTCTTTCAGACAGACAGAGTGAGAGCTACTATACCAGCCTCCAGCCAGACCTTCGGGCTCACACTACAGCAGGCTGAGGACCAGCGTACCCGACGCCGCACGAGGATCCGGGGGTTTCGAACCCCACAGCCACACCGACAGGAGATCCGGAGGATTCTTGATCTACATCGACAGTAGACTGAGATCCGACGACACTCGACACATTGGATCTCAGATCTCCAGTTTGCTCTTTCTCCATCGCCGATGTACCACATCCTGCATCCAAGAGGGATCACCTGCTATTAGCGACTTCGACGACTGCTACTACATCCCAGGATAGTATATCTCCCTGCATCTGTTACATATACACATCGCACCACTTTATCATAGCCGACAGTTGTTCCCCTATCACAGCCGACATTTGTTCCCCTTTTGTAGCCATTATCTGGAGTACCAGAGCTACATACGCACATACACATATGCGACACTTATCACACTCACAGCACCGTATTTTCAGTTTCCAGTTTTTAGCTTTTCATTCAGCACTTTTATTTTGGATAGCTGGACCTCATCAGTTGTATCACAGTTTGTCTCATAGGCCAGTTTTGGTCTTTAGAAGACGTTAATATAACTTTCTTTCTTTCTTTCTTTCTCTCTCATTCACTCTCAATAATGGAGACAAGATGATAGAATAGAAGAAGACAATAGAAAGCTTCAATAGTTGTAATAATAGAGCTTCCTTAGCATGGATGCACCAAAAGGGAAAATACAATTGAGACCTCCCATCCTTATATAGACACAAATTAGGGTTAGATAATTTCTCTAGGATGCCACCCTATTTACATTTTAGGGTCTGCATCCTTTTTGCATTTTAGGATCTCCTCCACTTCAAATTAGAGTTTATGCCCCTCTGAGTTAGAGTTTGTACCCTTTTGTATTTTAGGGTTTCCATCACTATGAATTAGGATTTGCGCCCTCCTTTGGGCATCCTACCTAGTTTGTGGGACAGTCATTTCTTGAAGCATACTTGTGTCTTAACCTAAATAGACCTTACCTACACTATTCTTGATATAAATCCATGTGTGTGATAGACATAACTATTACGAGTGTGATAGATGCAATTATGGTTGATGATACAATGTGCACGGGTTTATGAGTCTGGCTCTCATAAAATAATGCAACCATGATAATATGATGTGATTTCCATGAAGTATAGAATAATATAAGTGCCAAAAAATAAAATGGTGAAGATCTGCAAAATAATAGTCAACCATAAAAAAGTTCTAGCACTTGTGCTAGATATGCTCAATTGCCCCATCCTCATAAGGTGCCACTGATGATCCATGGTACTCTAAGTTGTAAGGTCCTATAATATTCTCGTGAAAATATAAGTTACTTAGTCTATAAGTTAGTTAAGTTAGTTAAGTTATGAGTTAAGGTAAGTTAGTTAGTAAGGTTAGTTTATATACTACTTAGTAAGTTATATAGCTAACTAACCCTTATAACTAATAACTAACCATTATAACTAATAACGAATGCTGAAAAAAACCAACATTAAAAAAAGAAAAAGAAAAGGGAGATGTCGACTATGGCCGCTGAAAAGAAGGCCGCCTCCAAATCAAAAAGACTATGGGCCTTACCATCACTATCATCGTCATCATCATCATCATCATCATCATCATCATCATCATCGTCATCATCATCAGCATCGTCATCTTCTTCATCATCATCGCCATCATCATAAGCATCTTCTTTATCACCAAAAATGGCATCGAGAGCCTCACGACTTCCTTTTTTTCTATATTTATTAAAGAGAGAATAAAATAATTAAAAAAGAGAGACAAGATTCCACTCTAAGTGAAGGAGTTTTCTTAACACAAAGAGAGGAGAAACATAGGGGAAGGGAGAGGCAGCATTCACTCCCTTTTGCCTATATAAAGGCATGCCCTGTACTCAATTTAGGAGGCGGAAGGAGACCCTGAGAGGTTGCGAGAGGGAGATAGAAGGATACCCCCCTGAGAGGCTGAGAGAGAGAGAGAGAGAGAGAGAGAGAGAGAGAGAGAGAGAGAGAGAGAGAGAGAGAGAGAGAGAGAGAGAGAGAGAGAGAGAGAGAGAGAGAGAGAGAGAGAGAGAGAGAGAGAGAGAGAGAGAGAGAGAGAGAGAGAGAGAGAGAGAGAGAGAGAGAGAGAGAGAGAGAGAGAGAGAGAGAGAGAGAGAGAGAGAGAGAGAGAGAGAGAGAGAGAGAGAGAGAGAGAGAGAGACCCTGAGAGGCTACGAGAGAGGGAATTAGAGAGAGGGTTAGAGAGGGAAAAAATTAACTCAATCCCCCATGTCTCGGTCTTCAACTTGGCAATCTTCTCTCATAATCTCCCATCTTGAATTCATTCCTCCTTCTCTATCTCTCGAACCCACTTGCAAACGATGGCTCCAAAGCAATGAGATGGTGCAAAGACCATGAGATCCTCTGCAATCGGTCAAAGGGTATTGCCAAGGATATGGGAGAACCTGAGGTTACTAGAGTTGCCACTACCAACGAAACATCAGGTGTGGCAAACACGAGTGCAAGCAAATATGAAATTTCCAATGTCATTGTGAGGTTATTCAAAACTCAAGAATAGGCTATTATTTTCATATCGTCACATAAAATAATAATATTTTTGTAGATTTTTTTCATAAAATGTTAGCTTTTGCATTAGATGGTATAAGAACTACTTGTTAAATTGCATGGACATCATCCATATAAAAATTAAGTACATAAAATATTAGCTTCCATATTTACACTTACACGAAAGGATAGCTTTTATCTACAGAGCGTAATTAATACATGCATAAATTGTTAACTGCTATCTATGATTTGTAGCTATATTAATCAGGATTATAATCCATAGAATTATGATGGAAATAATTGTAGCTGGATATTGCAAAAAATAAGTAAAGAATTATATGCACATTCAATATTAGTTAAATAAAATAACTCGACATATCTACTATCAAACACAACAAGGTTAAGTACTGATTAACACTTGCAAAAGTCTATTTAAAAGCCATGTAAATCATCTCGTCACTATATTTTTACTAGAAAATTCACTATTTCTTAGGATAGATCAATGCTAAAAAGATATTGGACAAAATCTAAAAATGTGAAGAACAACTTAGACCCTCCCAGTCTATCATATTACCTACAAACTCTCGAAATTTGAAATAGAAGGATATCGCATAATCTTCATAAATAGTTTGTGAAATGATATCACTTGTGTTGGGCAAGTTAATCCCCAAACGGAAAATTCATGTTAAAATATTGAGAATGCATGCTATGGAGGATCAATGAAGAACAGATAGACAATCATAATGAAGCATAAGCATTGACAAAGAAGAACAACTGATATTATCCAAGCATAATGTGAGTACAACTTATGAGAATGACTGATTGGAATGAGTATGGGGATGAGTGCCTTTTATAGGCTTACAATAGGTGGTATTGGTAGGTGGAGAAAAAGTAGAAAGAGACCATGGTATTCAACAACCGTGGTTTTAATAAAGTGTGCATACATGACCTAGTCTAAGGCTTTATTTGTTGTATGTTTCTTTGCCTTGTTTGTCCCAAACAAAGAGGCTATGGTGGATGTAATTGCACATTTCTCAACACCCCTCCTCAATCACAATCGGAAAAGATACTGAGTATATAGAGGCTATCATGAGTAGAACCTTTCTAAGTGAAGACATGGAAGAAACAAAAAAACAACCATATAAAGCTAGAGATTGTTACAAGCCCTCACGAAGTGTGTAGAAGCTGTAGTGTGCAGAGGTTACATGAGGAGTTTAGGAGCTTATGGTGGGAACATTAGGCAAGTCAACATGTTAAACTTTAAAAAAGTCTATTAGAAAATGAGCTAAAAAGAGGGACTGATGAGTCCTATCCTTTTATTCTTGGGATTCTTCTTCTCCTTCTTCTTCAATGTTGTCTACATCTTCTTTGATTGTAGCAAGATATGCTCTTTGAGACTTTTTCTTAGCATAGCAAAATTTCTCAATATACCCAGATTTCTTAAAAAAGTCATAGACTATGCTCTTCTTCCCTTTCACATAGAGGAGTTGTTGGTCTCCTCTTAGGGATGCTTGTTTCTCCCTTGTTCTTGATCTTCTTTTCCTCTTCTAGGAGAGAGGCTTTGATGTCTACAAGTTTCGGCTTTGGCATGTTGATTAATTTGGTAGACACATTGAGGGGAGCTACAAGCTCAACCCCTGAGACCTACGGACCTCTTATTGGTCAAGCATTTCAAGACGAGAAGCCATGGCTACCTCTCACATAGCCGACACGCCCTCCCTACTATGGGGTGTAGTGAGCTTACCTTGATGCCCAATCGAGTACCCTCCTCTCTCGTGCATGCCAGTAGCTCCACGATCCTTGAGACAAGCTAAAGCAACCTCAATCCCTCTCCAACAAGCTCCATCCTCCATAGCTGCGCGAGACAAGAGAAGAGTAGAGAAGAGAAGAAGACGAAAAGAGGAGATGGGGAGCTTCTTCTCCTCGATCCCTCACTCTCACATACTCACTCCCTCACTCCCTCACACTCACTCACTCCCTCTCTCAAGCACAAAGCAAGAAGGAAAGAAGAAGAGAAGAAGAAGAAGAAGCTTTTTGCCACACACAAGAATGAGCTTCTCATTCACTTTTCAAGTTTATATACATGCCCTACTTCCCACGGGCGGTCATCCTCAATTTTTACATGGCTGACCATGGCCTAGGCCCTTTTTCTCCATTCTTTCACTTCCTAGCTAGTCCTATTGCCCTTCTAAGTTTACAATTTGCACAGGAGGGAGCCTGACACTCTTTTACAAGGATTTGAGAGTGCCTTTGCATTTAAAGGCATGCTTTGTTGCTTTTAACTTCTCCAGACTTTGGCGGCTGCACCTTGGACTTTTGGCGGTTGTTCCCATGCTTTTGGATTTTTTTCAGACTTATTATTCTTCTGGGATCCTTCTCCATGCTTTCCCTACGCCTTTTCCTGCTTCTCAAAATTTTCTATTTTTCCACTTTTTTCCTATTGCTGGTGTTGTAGTAAACATTTACCCCCTCCTAGCCGAGTGCTAGTCCCATGGCACTGATGGGTGGTAGCTTGGAAGGTGGTAGTATTGGTGGCCAAGTGGCCTTTTGATTTTGTATACATGCCCTTGTCGAGGATGGTGTTGGAGGGATTCATCCTTGATGTGGGAGCTTTCACTCAACTGCCAAGACCCTCAGACCGCTTATTGTTTCAAGCGTTCCAAGGCGAGCACTAATGGCTACCTCTCACATAGCCGACGCGCCATCCATATCTATAGGTATAGTAAGCTTACCTCCATGCCGATTGAGTTACCTCCTCTACCACGCACTCCGGTAGCTCCACGATCCAAGTGCAAGCTTCAAGCAAGCTCCATCCTCAAGCTCCACACTCCAAGCTCCATAGCCACGAGCAAGATAAGAGAAGAGAAGAAGAGAGGGGAAGATGGAGAGCTTCTCCTCCCCGGTCCCTCACCCTCGCACACTCACTCCCTCACACTCTCACACTCCCTCTCTCAAGCACAAACTCAAGCAAGCAAGCAAGAAGAAGAAGAAGAAGAAGAAGAAGAAGAAGAGGAGACCCACTTTTGGCCACGCACAAGAATGAGCTTCTCATTCATTTTTCAACTTTATATACAAAACCATAAATCTCTTTTGGGTGGTCATCCCCTTATCCCCTTTTTTTCATGGCCGGCCATGGCCTAGGCCCTTTTTCCCATTTTCCTCCTATCTTCCTAACTTCCTTTCCACTTCCCGTCTACATTTACAAATTGCACGAGCCTGGCACTCTTAAAATAAATCATGGCGCCCTTGTGCTTTTTTACAAAAGTATTGACTTGGGCCTTTCCTTGTGCACCTTTTTCCTTTATTTAGGACTTTTCTGCACTTCTTGCGTTTCCATATTTTTCTTGGCGTGCCTTCATCTTCCATTTCACTTTTTCCTTGTCCTTGTCTTTTGCTTCAGCTTTTCTGGATTTTTCACCTTTGTTCATTTGAGGGTTAACATTACCCCCTCCTAGAGGAGTGCCAGTCCCATGGCACTCACCGTCGTAGATAGCAGGCTTTGGCATGCACTGAAGACGTGGGTGAAAGGGACATCGATGGTTGCCGTGGAGGAGTATTGGCGGTGGTGTGGAGGAAGGTCGTTGGGGGCACGTTGGTGGCCTAGGTGGTTGGTTGTAGGGTCGTTGGAGTTGGTGGTAGGGCTGTTCTTTGTTGGGGATTGCACTGATGGCCAGCACAAGTATTGGTTTGTTGGGGATTCTGCACATGACGATTCTTGGCGGGCTTGTAGGATGATAAAGGATAAGAGTTCAGAGTTGGGTGTTGATGAAGAGTGAACGACGCTTTCATTAGAGTCTTCAATACTACATGCAATTGAAAACCTCTCATAGGTGGTCTCTTCCTAGGGGTAGTGCTAGTCTTCTCTATCGTGCACAAGACATAGTTCAATTAGTTTGGGAGATAGGTCAAACTCTAAGCAAGCTGAAAGTATTGTCCTGCACTTAAGGACCCAAACTGTGTATATATTTCAGTGCAGATATTATGTGAGTGCTTGTGCATACTTAGATATTATGTAGTTAGAAGACCATGGCTGGTTTCTCGTAACAATGTGTGGATGATGCAAAGTTTTCCATGTTGAGAAGAAGTACATGTGAAGGTGTATGAGACGTCCTTTGCATTGTGATTGCATGACGTAGCATAATTGAACACAGGGACACCACACTTTTGGTAGTTGGGAGCTATTGGACTTGCTTGATGAGGACAGTGTACTTTTCATAGCCATTCATGCAGTGCTTACCACAATTGATTGCAAGGGTATTAAGGCAGAGTGCAAGAGGGAATCGTGCAATGGGTCAAGGTGACAGGTCTAACCATAGGCGAGACAAGCTCCCTAGGTATGTCTTGCCCTTGATGTTACTTGAACAATTGGGGGTGATGCTAAAGGGCTAGGGGACTAGGGACGGAGCTAGCCGACCAAGGTCACTAGATGTACCTAATTTGAGGACCCCTAGGTGCTATGCTGTGATTGTGGGTGCTTCGTATCTTTTCGTTCTTTTCTTTTCTTTTTTCCTTTTTTGTTTTCTTTTTTGTTTATTTTTCTTGTTCTTTTTTCTTTCGTTTCTTTTCTCTCTCTTTTTTTTTTGGACTTGCCTGAGTACAACCATTGCAATATGTTGAGGCAACCAACCTTTCCATGGGTTGGAAAATGTCGAGCTTCGAAGGCTTAGGAAATGGATATTAGAGCGATGATTGTGCCCTAGCCTCGTTGTTAGAGAACCAGTTGTTGAGATGGGGAGATATACTTGAGATTTCGCAAACCTCTTTGTGACACCAATGCTGGTATAATTGAGGTAACAACTACCGTGAGCCAAACGTAGAGCTTGACCTAGAAAGAGAGCATAGCCCATGACTATGCTTTGGGCCATGCGATGTGGGTGGTCGGCAAGGGTGATTTTTGCTTCTGGCAGCGTGGCTTTGTCGCGGCTCTTTGTGGGGTTGGTGGTCTTGCGGTGACTTGGGCATTGAACACTTTCGCACAAAGACCTATGTCATCCTGCATCCACTTGTCACTTCATGAGAGTACATGCACATCATATATTGCAACTATAATAAACCAATGCAATGCAAGGAGGCATCGCTTATCTAAATTCCATGGTGTTGACTTATATACTTATCACCTGCACTTGATTAGCTTTTTCTTTTGCTAAAGATGTGAAATATATTAAACAGAAATACAAAAAGTTTGTACAATTGGGGAACATGTTAGCACTTAACCATTTAAAGAAAAAAAGTCATGACCAGGTAACATTTGATAAGCCCTTTATACAACATGGGGCTACTCTATTTGTATGAGGTAGGGCGAGTCCGGGTGGTCAGGCGACTGAGGTTTTGCTGGTGCAGGGCTCCTGTGAGGTTGGGCAGGGAAGATGTCGGCTGGGACCCAGATGATGTGCTGTTCTTCCTCAAATTCTTGCTCAAAGTTTGTCCCCTCTTCCGTGGCTTGCTCTACTGTTGGTTGGTCTTCAGGTGGTGGTTGTTGCACTTGTCCTTCAAACCCTAGTTCCCTGAGCTCGTCAATGGAAAGGCCGGCTTGCCATAGATAACTGTATTATTGTGCCATAGTAATACTTGTGCCGGTTGGAAGGGTGCGTTCTTGAAGGCCGTATCTCAAGGCATGAGAAGTCAATTCTAACTTCCTCTTCATCCTTTCCATTGAGTCCTTGCCTTCAACTTGGGTGATATTCAACACGTGCTCAAGAAGGCTTGTCTTTGAGTGTCTGAGCACACTTCGGCAGCCTCTGCTCTTGATTCTGTGAACACTCTTTCGCATTCACTCAATGCTAGGCATTCTATTAGTCCACGCACTCTTTCAAAGTTGTGCCACTCCCATTGTTGTGCCTTCTCTTCCATCTTTTTCCTTCCCTCCTCCATTTCTTGAGACAGTATCACTACCACCTGTTGTTGCTCATTCACTAAGTCTAGCATTTGCGTCTTCTCCTTATTGCGCCAGTTCAACTGCTCTTCTATTGTTTTCCTTCCTTGTTCCACAATGGTAAATTATAGTTTTGCCTTTGCAAATCTCTCTGATACTTCTTCCCGGATCTGCTCACGGTTTTCTAACTCTGCAAAATGAAGTCTACTTTCTGTTATTGCCATAGCCATGAGAGCTTCCCATCTCTTTTTGTGTTTTGCAAGTCATCTTTTAGCTCATGTGTGCTTCCTGTGGCATCCTGCCTTTCTTGCTCTAGGACTTGGATCTCTCTTTCTAGTCTTCCTTGCTCCTCTATTTCATACCACAACCGGAACGCCAATGCGTCCTCTTCCTCTTGACGTTGCTCTTCTGACTCCTAGCTTTCTTCCTACCAGTGCTTCTCCAAGCGAACGGTCCTTTCCATTAGCTCATCATACTGCTGAATTAACATTTTCTGACTCTTTAAATGAGCTAGTAAATCTTGTTCTTCCTCCTCCAATCTTCACCTCAAATGATCCTCATTCTCTTGAGCTTCCTTGGTCTTGGCATCCAACTTCTCTTTTAGGGCCTTAAGCTCTTTTTGCGGCTTGCTTGGACACGTTGAGCCTCAAAGCTACCGAGGTTTCCTTTTCAACGTCGAGCTTTGCCAAGGCCACTTTCTTTTCCTCTCTGGCCTTGCTCAACTGAGTGAGGAGTTCAGCCACATATGTGTCGTAGTCTTTTGCTTGGTGACACTGTGAGAGGGGCTGTAGTGGTTGATGCTTCCAGCTTTTTCCGCTTAGGGTCTTGCCGTGATTCTATATCTCCTACGACTGGCCTCTTTGTTCCTGCTTCGGGGGAAATCTCTGCCACTTTGTTAGCCAAGAGCTGTATCATTGCCATTAATTGAGCCATGTCCACAACTGGCACCGACTCCTGTGTCATGGTGGGTGTGGTTTCAGCTCTGGGAGTGGCACAAGGGAAGAGGGGAGGGGGTGCAATGGAGCCTTTCCTGTAACCACCAAGACTATTTCTACACTACCATTAACTCCAGTCTCATGATGTAGGCTCAGTGGGCTCATCTCTCCCCCTCCATGGGTCCCTTCAACGGACCTGTGAGTTGCCTCTACCAAATCCACATATTTCTTCCTCCTTATTTCTTCAGCTTCATCTTCAGCTCTTCTCTTCCTGTCCTCCTCAGCTCTTCTTGACTCTTCTCTGATCCTTTCAAATTCTTTCTCTTCTTTTCTCCTTCGTTCCTCCTCCATTCTCTTGGACTCTTCTTGTGCTCTTTTCAACTCAGCTTTCTCTTCCTTGCTTAACTTTTCCTTCTTCTGTTTTTGGATCTTGGAAATCTTCGCCTTTCCTTGTGCCCTAGCTTCGGATGGAGTGGATGGTGATTTAGGCTCTTCTCTGCTAATGGTGCATTCACTGGATCTATCTTCCTCACGGTGCAGTGGTTGGGAGGGTGCTACTATCTCTTCAATTGCCCCTGCTTCCTTGGTGGCCTCGTGAATAATGGCCGTCAGTACACCATCGTATCTGATGGTAGAAGCCTTGGCAGAGGACTTCTTGTGGGCTAATCTCGCTATATAGGCTGGGGACTCTCCTCCAACTACTGCTGCACCTGTAGTAAGGGCCTTTGCTACTGTCTCGATGGTCTTTATGACAAACTCGTTCCAGTCCACTTCCTCAGGGGATCCTGTCGCTATGCTTTCCAACATCGAGACACTGATCCTGTTCATCAAAGCATTGTATCTCCATCTTGAGAAGAGGGCGTGGACCATCTTTGCTTGCATCTTTACTTCCGGTTTTGGGATGTCTGCCAAACTTATTCCATCCACTATGTGCACCTCACTCCTATTCATCCCCAACATGGCATATACGTCTCTTCTATGATGCTTCACAGCCTTGGGGGCCAAGCAAAGGGCCTTCTCCACCACTTCAGCATTAAGTGGTACCTCCACCTGGTGGGCAACATCCCCTCTTCTTACTGCCACTGTACCACAGTTCCTACGAGCATCAAAACTCCTCAGGAACTCTGCGCAAGCACTGTAATCCATTGCTTGTCCCACTTTCTCCACATAGTTCCGGAGAGTACACTTGTCCACCAGCTGCTTTACTGTTGGCTCTCCTAGGATGTCTTCGTCCAGGTTTAGAGTGTGCTTGAAGGTGAACTGATTAAATCATCGTGTCTCCACACCTATCCTGTACTTTGCTTGTTCTTCTTCCATGAACGGAAGCTTACCGCCTTTTTCCTGTCCTGCCATTGTGGGTATCTGCCATGAAACAATACCCTTAATTAGTATTGATGGGGTAGGCAAGACCAAATTATGACATTATGAAAGAATTGAACAATTAGAAAAGCTACACGAGAACGTGAAATTTGAGAAATAACAAATTGAAAGAAAAGACATGAATTTTCCAAGTGCACTTTGCTCTTAAGTTTTTATGTGTAGTTCAATTCATTATTATGTTTTTCCTTTGTGTAATGTTCTCCTGATCACCTTATCCCCTCCCCCTCGTGGAAATATGAAAATCCTTCCTAGGATTGAATAGGACGAGGCAAGGGTGTTAAAGCATAGCGTGGTGTGTTTAATTTGACAACAGCCACCACTGGTAGAAATTTGGGTTGTATTCCAATTGGGCATGACGGTCAAGTTCATGTGGTCTAATGGATGCTTGCATGATATACGTTAGGACATCGTGTAACACATCGCTAGATTTGAGGTGGCTAGAAATGTGTAGCTCTTCTTCTGTAAGGACTTGGTCGGTGGGCCAATAAATGGTCGTCAAGTAGTTTGTTACGTAGGATGGCCATAACACTAAAAGAAGTAGGAGCTATGTATGTGGGGTCATATTCCGTAGCCTTGATTACGTGTCTTTTCTCGGCATTCGTCATAATTTGGCAACCTTTCTACTCTCATTGGAGGCGTAAGGCGTACCATTGCTGTAAGAATGAAGAGGTAGAGTTTGCAATACTCACGAGCTCTTCAAGCTCTTGGATTGGTGCAGAGCCAGCTGACTTTCGGTATGAGGTCAGCATCCTGCAGATGGTTGCTTGCTCCTTTAAGACTTCACCGCTAGCGATAAGCTCAGTTGCAACCTTGGGGAATTTGATGGTCATGAGCTTGTACTCTTCCCAGGTGCATGGTAAAGCACGGACTTCAGAAGCAAGTGGTTCATCAAGAAGGCCAAGTTCTAGCCGCTTGTAACTTTGCGCGAAGGTCATGAATGTGTTGTCCAACATTTTAATGCAAGTAACCAAGTCATCACTTGAATTTTTGGCAACAAGGTCCTTGGCCATAGCAAGAAATGAGCGTTGCTCATATGAAGGCCTAAGACTTGCTGGTGGTTGCGGTGGAACAGAACTAGATGGATGCATTAGCGATGATGTTTCACAAGATTGCTCCTTGGGATGAGCATCCACTTGGAAGGTTAGTTGTGTGTCATGTGGCTTGGAAGACGTGCAACCTTCATCATGAGCTACTTTGAGCATGCAAGAGTCAGTCGCATTAGATGATTGCGGGACATCTAGTTGCTAGGTGAGTTGATAGGTTTATGAGATCTCAAGAGACATAGTGGGTTCAAGCTGCACGAGACTGATTGGTTGAGTCTCTAGAGACTTTTCTTTGGCATCCGTAGTGGCTAGTTTAGAGCCAGCAGGTTGCGGATTTGGTTGATAGATGGGCTTAGGTTTTGGGGCCTCGGCCTTTGTGGTTGTCATAGATTTGGCAGCTTGGGTCTTAGGTATGGTTGGTTTAGTGAACATGCTGCCTGAAGCAGGTGTTGCTGCAAGTTGTGTAAGGGGTTTGTTCTTAAGGACTGATGTCTTCGGCACCTAGATCCAGCTGTTGCCCTCATAGTATCCTTGAGCACGTAATAGGTTTATGGGGACCCATTGAGGCTGAAGGGTGCGTTTATAGCTTTGGCATCTAGGCTACTTTCTAGGCTTTGCATGAGAGTTCCTAGGTCTGCAGGGTTACGTTTGCTTATTGTGGGAAGGCTTGCCTTGATGTTTAGGTACCCATTGAAATGTAGGTTGCTTAACCTTATGAGTGGGTTTGGTGGGGTGGCGTTTTGTGGGCTGAGTGGGGTGTGACACATCATGACCCCTCTCCTTAGCCTTAGGAATGGTCTTCTCTATTGGTGGAGCACTGCCCTTGCTGAAAGTTGTCATGATGGGCACATTTCCTATGGCGAGGTGGATACACTGCAGGTCGTAATCAACGTAACAATGGGTTTGTTTTTTGAAAGTGTGCCCTAGCAGTGACACCTTGCCTGCCTCCTTCATGTTGGGAAACACATAGAAGATGATTGGAAGACTTTTAGACCCAATAGAGACAACGACTTTGCACTTTCCAAGGAAAGCATAGGATTCGCCCCCAAATGGGCTAAGTTTAGTGTTAATTAGCTACAATTGGGGTTGACCAATGAGGGTAAAATGAGCATGGGCTAGGATATTGACGTCAGCTCCCTCATCGATCAAAGCATCAAAAGAATGTGTCTTTTGGGCTATGGCCTGATTTGTAAATAAGCTGGAGAAATAGCTTCCTCATCATCCTATATCATCTCAGTGATGGTTGCGACGCAGACATTGAAAGGGGCCTCTATCATAGGGGGCTCATGTAAAGGTTGTGAGGGAGGATAATACTTCTTCATGCGACTGCCATTGAAAAAGCCTATGCCCTTGCCTTCCAGTGTTTCAAGTTCGACATTGCCCGTCCTACTGATGGAACACACTCTGAAAGGTCCTAACCCTCAAAACTTCATTCTCTACTTATGGCCCTTCATAGAGTACAATAACACAAGGTTGCTCTGGTCAAAATCACGTTGTTTGACATGTTTGTCAAACCACATCTTTCTTTGTGCCTTTTCACAAATTAGAGCGTGGGTGGCGATGAGTCTAGTTTCAGTGAGGCATTCCAACTCGATAAGACGGTTAGTCCAAGCCTCTTTCCGTTCCCAATGCTCCTGCACCGCTATCCTCAAGCTAGGGATAAAAAATTCTAAAGGTAGGATAGCCTCAGTTCCATATGTCAGCCCGAAGGGCGTTTGTCCCACAGCCGTTTTATAGGCTGTTCGATAGGCCCATAAAGCTGCCACGAGCTTGTTATCCTAGTCACTCCAAGAAGTGGAAACCACCTTTGTGAGCACGTTGACCAGGATCTTATTCGTTGATTCTGCTTGGCTATTGGCTTGGGGATAGTATGGTGAAGACTTCCTATGGATGATCAAGAAGGTTGAGAGCATGTGGGCAATCACCTCATTGATGAAGTGGGTGCCCTGGTCGCTCACTATCTCAATAGGGCAACCAAATCTCGAGATGACCAGCTCCCATAAGAACTTCGTTGTGGTCCTTGCATCATTCTTCCTTGTGGCTCTTGTTTTAGCCCATTTTGTCAAATAGTCAGTTGCTACGATGATATATCGAGCGTGTGAATATTGAGCCATAGGACTAATGGGTCCGATGAAGTCAATGCCCCATTTCTTGAAAGGTTGTCGTGCTATTACAAGGGTCAATTCCATTTTTTCCTTCCACGCGGGGACCTTGGTCCTTTGGCACTCATCACAGTGCTTGACAAATCTAGATACATCACGGAATAGCGTGGGCCACCACAGTTGAGACTGTAGCACCTTGCGGACTGTTGTCGTGTCTCCACTAAAATGCCCCTCGGTGATTTCGATGTGTGTCTCTCTCAACGTGTCGTGCATCTCATGTTTGCACACAACCTGCGCAACAACTCGTCTTGCCCTAACCTATAGAGTTGGCTGGCAATCAGTTGATAGGGTTGGATCTTCAAATAAGCCTCCTAAGCTTGGCCTTCTTGATAGGTCTCTTGGGTAGACCATGTTTGAGCACGTGGACGACATTATCTGCCTAGTATGACGTTAAATCAGCCTTGAATAATTCCTTGTCATTGGACAAGCCAAAGAGATGCGTATCTGGAAGGTCGTTCGTTATGCCTTGTCCAGCAGCTTCACCTGTGGGTATGCTAGACATGTGATCTGCCATGCAATGTTGTTTCCCTTTGTGTACAACCATAGAGAAGTCAAACTCTAGAAGAAGCAATAACCATTGTGCAATACATCCTGTAGCGCAAGGCTTGTTTACTAGATAGAGCAATGCTTGATGGTCAACAAGAAAGGTGAAGGGTGTGGCCAAAAGATAATGTCTAAATTTCCTAATGGCAAACACCATGGCCAGCCCCTCCCTTTCCGTAGTGTAATTGTTCATCTCCGTATCAGTGAGATGCCTGCTAGCAAAGCTCACTAGGTAATCAAGGTTTTGTTCGCCAGGTTGATGTAGAACATCTCCAATGGCAAACTTAGATGCATCTATATGCACATGGACCGTTTTGGTCCAATTTGGGGCTCGTAAGACGGGTGCGGTGGTAAGAGCCTTTGTCAATTCTTCATAAGCACGTTGGAATTCTTTGGTCCACTCGAATACAATTAGCAGCTTGTACAATGGTCTTGCAATTAGTGCATAATTTAGCACAAAGCACCGATAGTACCCTGTGTGACCTAAGAAGCACTGAACACCCTTATAATTGTTGGGTGGTGGCAAGTCGACAATAACCCTGATCTTCGAGAAATCAGTGGAGATGCCGTTCTTGGACACCCCGTGCCTTAGGATGCATTCGTGCTTCACCCAAAATTGGCACTTCAAGGGGTTCATCGAGAGATTATAAAGTCGACACCACTCAAAGACTGCCCGTAGTTTCTCTAAGTGTTCTACCCAACTAGAGTGTAAGCATAGATCATCCATAAACACCTCTAGCTCATGTCTAAGCATGTCTTTGAAGATCATGCACATCAGGCATTGGAAGGTTATGGGCACGTTCAGTAGCCCAAAGGGCGTAACGATGTAGGTGAATACCCCCCACTTTGTTGTGAAGGCAGTCTTGTGCCTGTCATCGGGGTATACTCGCACTTGATTGTAGCTTGAGAAGCCATCCAGAAAACTGTAGGCTTCTTTACATGCCACCCTCTGAAGCATGTGTTCAATGTATGGCAATGGGTAGTTATCTCTCTTCGTAGTGGCATTGACTTTCTTGTAGTTGATGCACACTTGGATCTTTGCGTTTTTCTTTATAACGATCACTATTGGTGATACCTAGTCCGTGTGCTCTATTTCGTAGATGAATCTTGCTCTCATGAGTTTATCAATCTCCTCTTTTACTGCATAGGAATGCTTTGGATTCATGGGGTAAGGGCATTGTTTTATAGGGACAGCGTCAAGGACCATAGGGATGTTGTGGGTCACAACCCTGGGGTTGACTCCCTTAAGTTCATCCAGAGATCAGGCAAACACGTCCACGTACTCTTGTAGGAGAGCAACAAGGCTAGCCTCCTCATCCTTGGTCAGGTCCTATGCTATGAATACATGTCGAGACTTCTCATCTTCCCTTGCTAGATTGACTTCCTTGACCTTAAAGGTCTTGCGGTTTCTTCTATCATTCTGCATCTGACTCTTTTGTTTGTTTGTTTCTTTCCTTCTTTAGCCGATTGCGCCTTAGGTGGATCGACAAGACCCCCTTCATGCGTTTGGTTTTGGATGGCATGGGTATTTCAGGGTCGCTCTCCCTACTGACTCTTCAAACTTCGAGTTGAACTCACAACCCTCACTGGAGGAAGGAGTCTCCCCAGGTGGTCGTAGTTCACTAGGTGCGTCTATCCTAAACATAGGTGCCACTGATGGTTGGGCTATTCCAGCTTGCTCATAATCCACTACCCTTATGCATTCAAACCAAGAGCGATCGCAATCCAATCTCATAACTCTTCTCTTGATCTCATATGCATTTCTTTCTCGGGGCTTGGAGTCTGCTCTTATATGCTCTATCACCCTTCCATCAGTATCATACTCCATGGTATCCATTTCCTCCTCACTCTCCTCATTGATGGAGGAACAATCCTCATATTCATTGTTAGAACCATCATTCCCTCACTGCTCATCATCTCCTCGGTCCTCCTTTCTAGCCTCTTTCTTGCCAGTGACTAGAGCCCAATTGTATAGCAAGTTCAGGTCGTGAACTTTGGTCCACTTCCACTTGTGCTTTGTTGAGATGGCAAACTCAACATGTGCGGACATTGATGATAGACTACCTAGATAGATGAGTCCGCACGTCTACACTTAGCATGTTGGTGGTCATTATGATACTCACATGGCCATTGACTTATCACTTATTATATTTAGTTTGTTACACCTACCTACAACTAGCAAAGATATAACGCCAGTCGATTAGTGTAGTCGGCTATGCACTATTTGACTTAGAAGGCCACTTTCCTTTATGTTGTATCTTATCTATACTTTGTGTACATTGAATAGTGTGTGGAAGAAGAATAAAAATCAGCAAGAAAACGTTTTGGCCTCCATCTCTCTTCTTGTGTTCTTGAGTGAGCTTCCTCTTGTGTATACAATGTGTGTTTGGCGCAACATCTCAAGAAAATCTACCCATCATGCGATTCTTGACATGGTATCAGAGCCGCACCACTAAGAGAGGCTGATTTTTGAAGGCTGAAGTGAAGGAGAAGAAGCAAGGTTCGAGCAAGAAATGGGTAAGAAGCTTTCCCATTCTTCTACTCTCTCTCTTGGATAGTGCCTGTGGAGGCACCGAAAGCAGGGTCGAGCAAAAATCTCAAATTGCTGTGAGATTTGGTGTGTGAGCAGATCACTATATATTCTGCATATAGGCCCTTTAGGGCTTTTTTGCAGTTATTTTGGGTGTCTAATGCTATTTTTCGGGCCCCGTTTTAGAGCCGCAAGGTTGTGGACAACAGTTTCAGGGTATACTGTGATTTCGACTGTATTGACCGAAAGTGAGTACACAAGTTACAGATTTTGAATCTGTAATTTTTGAGGTGTTTGTAGGAAGCAAACATAAGGTTTATCTGCAAACAGGTTGCAGATTATATATACTATTGAGCAATCAGTGAAAAAGGTTGCTTGGTGTATTGCTATGCACGTGTTGTGGAAGATTGCAGAAGACTAGCTTGTTGTGTTATATCCTTGTTTGTGATAATGGCAGAGAATAGTGAAAATCCCATTATTGAGAAGCTCGACAAGAAGAACTACCCTTCATGGAAGTTCCATGTGACAAACTTCCTCATTGGAAAGGGCCTTTATGAATTTGTTTCAGGTGAAAAAAAGGAGCCAGAGTTGGCTTCTGACTGTAGATGAATTAAACGCATGGAAAGCATGGAATGCAAAAGACAAAAAGGTGATGTATTGGTTATTTGCAGTCATTGATAATATGATGTTGGGACATATCAGGAATTCTGAAACTTCACATGCAGCTTGGACAATTTTTGAGAACATGTTTTCAGTAAATACAAAGGCACGAAAGATTCAACTCAAGCAAGAGTTGAATGCCTTGAAGAAAGGAGAAATGTCTGTCAATGAGTATGTGTTGAAGGTGAGGAGCATTGTAGATGCTTTAGTAGCGATTGATGCAATGCCTGATGATGATGATTTGGTTTCATCCACTTTGAGTGGCCTTAATAATGAGAAGGTATGGAAATCATTTGTTACTTCAGTATATGTACAGAAGCCATTTCCAGATTTTGATGAATTGATCTCTCTCATGATTACTGAAGAGATCAATATGCGGGGTGACTCATCTAAAAATAATGGTGAGCAGGTTCAAGATTTTTACTCAAGTTCAGGAAGGGGACATGGTAGATCCTCTTCAAGAGGCTATTGTGTAACTAGCAAAATAGGTTCAATCAGCAATTTGGTGAAATGTAGGTTTCAGGAGGCCGAGGAAAATTTAGAGGCAAGGGGAGCTCTAGAGGAAGAGATGGATGGCAGAATAGAGGTTCTGGAAATTTTACTATTATTTTCCATTATTGTGGCAAAACAGGCCATATTGCAGCCTATTGCTATGCAAGGAAGGATGATATTCATAGTGGTAAATTGCAGTAAGGAAACTATCCATCATCTTCACGACAAAATGAAAACAAAAATGAGCATCTGTTTGTTATGCAGCATATGATGAATGCAGTTACAGGAAAGGGGATTCATAATGATGTATGGTATACCAATTCAGGTGCATCTAATCATACGATCAGTCATGTTGAATGGTTTGGAGAGATGCAGGACTTACAAAACCCATGTTATGTGCAGACTGGTGATGATTCATGCCACCCAATTTCACACATTGGAAAGGTTCCCTTGTCCTTGTATGATGGCCAGACAAAGATTCTGACAGATGTATTACATGTGCCATCAATTACAAAGAATCTAGTTTCTATTGGCCAAATGGTAGAGCAGGGGTTGCAGGTCCAATTCAATGCAAAATGTTGCTTTATAGAAGACTTTAATGATAAGTACAGGTTGGTCGCAAAAGGAAGTAGAGTTGGCCGAGTGTTCACTTTAGATGCTGGAATTCCTATAATGGATCCTGCTATGTATGCTAAAGGAAAAGGAGTAGTTGCAGATATTGAAATATGGCATAAACGTATTGGACATGCAAATATGCAAATGTTAAAATTATTGCAAATATGGCATAAACGTATTGGACATGCAAATATGCAAATGTTGAAATTAATGCAATCTAAAGAATTGGTTATAAGGTTGCCTTCTTTTAGAGTTGCAGAATTGCATAAAGTCTGTAAAGCATGCCAGTTTGGTAAGCAGGCAAGACAACCCTTCTCACATGATAGAGAAGTGAGCAGAAATATACTTGATGTAGTACATACAGATGTTTTGGAGCCTACACAGAATGTATCTCTTGGTAGCAACAAATACTTTGTCACATTTATTGATGATTGTTCAAGGAAGCTATGGGTATACTTCATGAAGGAAAAGAGTGATGTTTTTGAGCACTTCAAATCTTTTAAGGTAGCTATTGAAATAGAAACATGCTTAAAAGTGAAGTGCTTGAGATCAGATGGAGGGGGAAAGTACCTCTCTAATGAGTTCAGTGGCTTCTTGAGGACTCATGGGATAAAGAGGCAATTCACTTGCAAGTATACCCCACAGCAAAATGGTGTTGCAGAAAGAAAAAACAGGCATATTGCAGAAGTTGCACGGGCATTAATGGTTGAAAAGAATATGCCCAAACATTTTTGGTTTGATGCTATCCATACTAGTGTCTACATTATGAACAGAACTCCCACAGCTGCAGTTCATGGGATGACTCTTGAAGAATGCTTTACTAGAAAGAAACTTGATGTATCGCACTTGAAGGTATTTGGCTGTGTTGCATACATTCATGTGCCAGATGAGCTATGGAAGAAGCTTGATCCAAAGGTAGAAAAATGTTTTTTTATTGGATACTCTCTAGAGCAGAAAGGGTATCGCTGTTATAACCCTGTCATAGGTGAGTTCAGAGTGAGCAAGGATGTTATCTTTGATGAGATGGGAAGTTGGTATACACTTACTGGTGATGTTTTGGATGATGATAATGATCAAGACAACTGTGTGCAGAAAGATAAACAAGAATCACGGAGTCTTAGTGGACCAGAAACATCATCTGGTACTACATCGACAGTGAGCCCTTGGTCTGGGAGACTAAGGAGTAGCCCCACATCTTCAGGTGGATCTATAAGTGTTGCAGGAAAGGACAAAGGAAAGAAGAAAGTGCTGGATGGTAATGATGCATCTACTAGTCATTTGGGATTTGATGGAGATTCTAGTGGTTCGGAGAGTTTGGATGATGAGCTTGGCATTCCTGCAGCAGTCAGGACACCAGGTGTATAGAGAGCTCATAGTAATGTAAAGGCTCCATTGAGTGATCCAGTGGTATGCAAATCTAGCAGGGTCAGATACCCTGTTAAAAGATTTGGTTTTGAAGGTTACGAAGCTCACCATTATGCTTATATGGTGCAACTAGTTGAGGATGTTGAGCCCACTTGTTTTGAGGATGTTGTTGGTCATGCTCATTGGGATGCAGCAATGGATGAGGAGATGGCTGCGTTAGAAGCCAATAAGACTTGGGATTTGGTACCCTTACCTAAGGGTAAGAAAGCTATTGGTTGTAAGTGGGTTTACAAAGTCAAGCATAATGCAGACGGTTCAGTTAGCACTTATAAGGCTAGGCTGGCTGCAAAAGGCTATGCTCGAACATATGGCATAGATTATGAAGAGACATTTAGTCCACTTGCTAGGATAGCAACTATTAGGTGTGTGATTGCCTTGGCAGTAGCCAAAGGTTGGAGTTTGTAGAAAATGGATGTTAAGAATGCCTTCTTGCATGGTTAATTGCAAGAAGAAGTATATATGGAGCAGCCAATAGGTTATGAGGATTTAGAGCATCCCACATATGTGTGCAAGTTAAAGAAGGTGCTCTATGGGCTGAAGCAAGCACCTAGAGCATGGTCTGACAAGATTGGAGAGTATCTTGTCAATATTGGATTTTGTATTTCTAATGCTGATCACTCACTTTATGTGAGAAAGGGAGATGCAGGTTTGGTCATCATAGTCATCTACGTGGATGACTTGATTATTACAAGTGACAGTGACAATGGGATTGCTAAAGTTAAGGACTTCTTGAAGAAGAATTTTGAGATGAAAGATTTGGGTGAGCTGAGATAATTTCTTGGTATTGAGGTGATCAGATATGATGATGGTATATGGCTGTCCCAAAGGCAGTATGGCTTAGATATGTTATCCAAGTATGGTATGACATCATGTAAGCCTCTTTCAGTACCATTGGAGCAAAATATGAAGTTGAGTGCTGATGTTGGGGATGAGATAGAAGACCCTACTATGTTTAGGAGGATAGTAGGGAGTTTGATTTACATGACTATCACAAGGCCAGACTTGAGCTTTGCTATTGGCCTTGTGAGTCTGTTTATGCATATACCTAGAAAGCCTCATTTGGATGCAGTTAGACGTATATTGAGGTATGTGAAGTCCACTTTATATTATGGACTTTTTAATGAGGTAGGTAAGGACGTATAGCTCTTTGGATACACAGATGCAGATTGGGCTGGTAGCATGTTAGACAGAAGATCTACAAGTGGATTCATGTTTTTCCTTGGTAGTGCAACAGTTACATGGAGCAGTAAAAAGCAACCTACAGTTGCTTTATTGAGTATAGAGACTGAGTATAGAGGTGCAGCTATGGTAGCATGTGAGGTGGTATGGCTACAAAAGTTATTAGGTGATTTGGACATGCAAGGAGATGGTCCAGTTGTCATTCATTGTGACAACATGAGTAGCATACAACTAGCTAGGAATCCAGTGTTCCATGCTAGAACAAAACACATTGAGGTGCACTACCACTTTGTGAGAGAGAAGGTACTCGCAGGAGAGATTGACTTGGTATATGTCAGGACACAAGATCAGATAGCTGACATTTTCACAAAGGCATTGGGTGCAGAGAAGCTTCGAAAGTTTCGAAGCTTACTTGGAGTTGCAGAGATAGAATTGAGCTTGAGGGGGAGTGTTGAGATGGAAAGCTCAATACGTGCAGACATTGATGATGGACCGCCTGGCTAGATGAGTTTGCATGTCTACACTTAGTATGTTGGTGGTCATTATGGTACTCACATGGCCACTGACTTATCACTTATTATATTTGGTTTGTTACACCTACCTACAATTGGCAAAGATATAACGCTAGTCGATTAGTGTAGTCGGTTATGCATTGTTTGACTTAGAAGGCCACTTTTCTTTATGTTGTATCTTATCTATACTTTGTGTACACTGTATAGTGTGTGGAAGAAGAAGAAAAATCAGCAAGAAAATGTTTTGGCCTCCATCTCTCTTCTTGTGTTCTTGAGTGAGCTTCCTCTTGTGTATACAGTGTGTGTTTGACGCAACAACTCAAGAAAATCCCCCCATCACGAGATTCTTGACATGCCTTCCCAGGAGGTCTCTGAGGGGCAAGATATTAGCGGAAGCATTGCCCTCCAATCTGCATGTCAAATACTCTAGGGTCTCCTGGAGTTCTAGCTTATTATTTGGGACATGGAAAGTGACAGGTTTGGGCCAACCACACACACTCCTTGCCATCATGTAGAGTGGTACTGAGTGTTCCTCATCTGGCATGCACATGGCTTGTGCAGCTTGCTTATACTCTTCCTCATCATCTAAGAACGGGAGATTGATGGTTGCAAGGACATGCATCCAATCTCGCTCATCCTCAGGGCAGAGGATATACTTGGTTAGCGGCCCATACGATGTGGTTGGTTGCGTGTCATCCCTCGATGTGGTTGAGATGGCATCTAGATCAACAGGTGTTGTCTTCCAAGTATCCATCTCCACTCTTACTACTTCCTTCTGATTCCCTAAGAAGATTAGACAGTTTTCTGAGTCCTTGATGACTCGTGCATTCCTCATCTAGGGTCAGCCTAGTAGAATGTCGTAGTCCACTCCCTTCATAACAATGAAGTGTATAGAGAATTGGACACTTGCAATCTTCACTAGCCAATTCTTTAAAACTCCGAACAGCCTTACCTTCATTCCATTTTCTAGTGTGACATTGAACCTAGTAGTCTCGACGGGAGGGTTTTCCCAAGCCTACAAGACTGTGTGGCTCAAGACACTAACCCCTACACCCGTGTCTACGATTCCTTTCTGTGTCATGTATCCTAGGGCAAGGATAGGTAGCACAACGTGCATCTCGGTGCCCTCCCAAAAAGAACTTACATGCAAAGATTTAGGCACTGAGTGCAGCCTCAAGCTCAGTATCTGTGTGACTGCATCATGCTCATGCAGGTCAGTAGCAATTTGCTTAGTTGGTTCCTCCACCCAGTGCTTCAGTTCTAGCCAAAGCATCAGATGCTACCTAAGCAGGTCTCCTAGGCTTAGGATTATTGGGGTGGTTACTAATGTCATGAGGAGGTTACTCGTCATTTGTCTCTCCTCCATCCCCACACCTCTAGGTCATTGGCCTTGGGTGTTTTGCTGGCCCTTGGCTCCTAAGCTTCTCCTGGGTGGTGCTGCACGTGGCGTAGGCACATCTCTTGACATTGGTTGAGAGGGTGAGGCTGGGGTGCTCACACTAAAGAACTCAATTCCATCTTCTATGATGGCCTTAACATCCTTCAGGCTCTCTTAGGCTTCTTTACCCACTCCTTGACCTTTCAATCGCTTTTAATTGGTGCTTCGGGCAGGGGTACTCCCCTACCTTAGCACTCCCTTTCTCAGCTGTTTTCAGAGTGGTGGTTTCAGCCTCAGCATCAGTTACCTTCCTACCACTCACTAGCGTCATCTCTCTGTCAGTTTTGAGAGTGATCTTAGCGTCAATTTTCTTCTTTCTCCGCCTACTACGACTCTTCTTTCCTGCTAGGTTGCTAGGCCCAGGCAGTGATATGCCAGCCTATCGCGTTTGTGCACGTGTCATGACATGTAGTGGGATGGGTGTATCCTCACTGTTGAATGTCTCAATGACAACAGCCCCAAAGGTAATGATGGTACACCTGAGATAGGCTCTTTTTCTGGGCATTGTGTCCATATTTGACGAGGGTGACCACAAGTCCAGCACGTGACTAGGTCTTGGGTTGGCCCTAAAAAACCTCTGCCTCTTCCCCTTCCTAACACCATCACTGGAACTGGTCGATAGTCCATGAGGACCGGATTACCCTCTTCATCATATGAGATGTAAGGGTTCACATATGAATCCTCATCATTGGGCTCTTCCATGTAGTGGATGGGAGCATCACTTGGTGGATGTGTTACGAAGGGTCCATGTGGTTTGGGTATGCCTGTTGGATTGATCTCTAATCTAGGAATGGCTAGTTTTGCATCATTAGGTGCTGGAAGGGCCAATGGGGCTCCTCTTTCGAAGAAGTTAGGCAGCATATTTCCGTAGTATGGTGAGTTGTACTTTTGTGCGTAAGGAAACCTTATTGGCAATCGACAATGCATTGCATCATGGCCAAACCTTTTGCAATTTGCACAAGGCCTGGATCTTGGATCTTGGCATTTGGCAGGGATGTGGTTGCCTCCACAGTGCACACACTGGACATGTGGTCTAGTGGGTCTCTTTACCAACTCCTGCAACTGTGCCAGCTCCATCCTGACTTTGGCTAGCTCTTGGTCTTATGCCTTGCTCTTGCCCTTATCCTGCATGTCAGGGGCTGATCTGTTGCTATAGGTTGTGGCTTTCTCTGTGGTTCTTTGGCTAGAGCCATCTCGATTCAAGCTTCTAGTGCTTCTCTCCCTATGCTGGTCATCTACCCTTATTGCCTCATCAAAAACCCTAGCGAGCACATCTCTTTGCAAGCTCAAGTTGCTTGCCAGTGCCTTGTAAAGTTCCTCGCTACGGATTTTGTTTATGAAAATGGTAGAGACCGCTCTCTTGTTTGGTCATTCGTTGGTAGGGATTCTCTTAGACAGGCTACGTACATGAGTGATGTAGTCTCTAATGTCCTCTTTGTCCTTCTGACTGACATTCATTAGCTGAACTATGAGGTTGTCCAAATACGCTGTCTTTGAAAATCTCTTGATGAAGAGATCCTTCAGGCGATTGAAGTTTGTTCACTCTGCTGTGTCTAGGCTGGTGTACCATGTCCTTCCCTTATCACCCAAGCAAAGCCTGAAAGCCTGCGAGCGTTGGGCGAGGTGTGTGAGATTGTTGGCTTTGCAAACCTGCTCGAACTTGTCCACAAAGTTATAGGGGTCGTTGCTGGGCTGGTACTTGTCCAGTTGCTTGGCCACTGCAGGGATCTTGTTGTGGCTCTTTGCTCCCTGCGTGGCTCCTAAGCCTATGAGCAAAGAGGTGGCTAGTGCAGTTGCACTTTGTTTTGCAGCAGCTGTGTTGTCTATGAGCCGCTTGGTGACAAGCTTGCTCAGCGTCAGGTCTGCCTCTAGCTCCCTCTCCCTCTTTGCGTTTGGCCCTATCGTGGCCTTACTAGAGCTAAGGCTGGAATGCATCGTGTCTTGTGCACCTCTAAGTATCGACACAATTTACTCATCCTTGCTCGCGTGCGAATGCCGTGATGCTTTGTAGCGCTTTCCTAGCTACCTTGCTCTCTTCCTCAAGGCTCGTAACTACTTCCTTGATTGGTCTACCATGGATCATGGTCCAACCGATTGTATTGGTTGACCATATGCTGCAATTTGATTGGGAACTTGCCCAAGTCCAACCGGTCAGTCCGTGTCTGCTCCTGACATTTCTGTAGCCTCTTGCTCCACCCAGTTTTGTTGATCAGTCCAATTAGCTCGGGTAGCGACTTGCCCTCAATCTTGTCGTCTTTGAACTCTTAAGGGTCTTCAGGGTCCTATTAATGGGGCTTTGTGGCACCCGACTACATCTCAGGGTCTGCCCCTACTGGTGGGTTCTTTGAATTATTATGATTCTATGTGAGTTCCTTGTTATTGAAAGCAGCTGTCAATTTTATTCACACTTGTGCTTAGTGCTTTCCAGTGCATAGTGCCAAATCAGGCTTTCCTTCTTTTAGTGCACTTTAAATGATGAAATCAACATGGAGTGCCAATGCAAAATGAACAATGCAGTTTCCATTTTTCCCCCTTTTTTTCATAGCCTAATATGGCTCTAAGCGCATTTCTTGGTTGTCCTCTCGTATTGTCTAGGGTCTATGCTGCACACTCTACACCCCGTCAAGGTCGGATTGGAATCTGAGGGTCAGTTTCAGCTCTAAGTTTTGTTTGTTCTATGGCCTGCTACTAGAGGTTGACTCTAGGTTGCCCAGGTGTGGTTTCTCCAATTTCTAGCTTCTAAGAGTCAGGTCAGGTACTCAGGGATGTTTGGGGATGCGTTCAGAGTGGCCTTGGCTTGAGGAGGTGGCTCACTTACCAATTTAAAATGTTTTGCCTTGGTGGTCCGATTCTGGGTGGTTCGACTATCCAAGTTGGACTGTCCGATCGGACTGGGTGGTCCAATCCTAGTCTTGGTCAAGTCCGATCCTAGTCTTGGTCCGACTGTCCAAGTCGGACTGCCCGATTGGACCGGGTGGTCAGATCCTAAAAATGGGTCCTATGGCCACATGGCAGGGTCAGACTAGTAGAGTCAGACGGTCCGATCGAGTAGTTGGTCCGATTGGACTGAGTGATCCGAGTTTAAGGTAGTGCGTCCGATTGGACGAGTGGACCGATCGGACCATAGGTGGTCCGACTCAGAGAGTCGGACAGTCTGAGTGCCCGATTCTGGGACTCAGACACCTGCAACCTAGTCCAATTGTGTTTGTCGCAGCGCAGTTGCGAGGACGCGAGTGACAAATGCTATGCATGGGGGTCCTAGTACAAACTCTAGCTTTCTAGATTGAACCAACACAACTCAAAGAAGGTCAAGGAGTAACTAGAATGACTGGGCAATAGCAAAACAATCGGATCAAACCCCTTCTGTACCTGCACTCACACACTCTCTCTCAAGCTCTCTCTCTCTCTTGATGTCTGATTGCAAAATGAGGCCTACCCTGACCTTTTGAGCCTCTTATTGCCCTGCTCAAGTCTCCTTCAACCTTATGGTTGCCCCTCTTGCACCCATCTACTCAAGATTTAGATTTTATGCCCCTTTCCCCCAGTTTTCAGCCTGTTTTTAGCAGTAGAAAACCCTTATGTTTTCCCTATTTCCTTGGTTCTAATCCTATCCAAGTGCAACAAAAATAAAAAACAATGGCTAAGGTTGATTTACCTACTTGCCCACTCAACAACAGACCAAAATGCTTACTTGTTCCGAAGATCAAACCTCCTAAATCTCCTATCTATCTCAAGCATCGGTTTGGGTTGAAAACCCTACCTCTATGCTCGTTTCGAAGCGCGCGGCACTCAAGGCTTGATTCTGTTGGTCTCGGCAATGGAACCAAAATGAAGGGAGCTACAAGCTCAACCCCCAAGACCTACGGACCACTTATTGGTCAAGTGTTTCAAGCCGAGCGGCCATGGCTACCTCTCGCATAGCTGACGCGCCCTCCCTACCTATGGGGTGTAGTGAGCTTACCTTGATGCCTGATCGAGTACCCTCCTCTCCCGTGCATGCTGGTAGCTCCATGATCCTTGAGGCAAGCTGAAGCAACCTCAATCCCTCTCCAACAAGCTCCATCCTCCATAGCCGCGTGAGACAAGAGAAGAGTAGAGAAGAGAAGAAGATGAAGAGAGGAGATGGGGAGCTTCTTCTCCTTGATCCCTCACTCTCACACACTCATCCCTCACACTCACTCACTTCCTCTCTCAAGAACAAGCAAGAAGGCAAGAAAAAGCTTTTTGCCACACACAAGAATGAGCTTCTTATTCACTTTTCAAGTTTATATACATGCCCTACTTTCCACAGGCGGTCATCCTCAATTTTTACATGGCCGGCCA
This sequence comes from Lygodium microphyllum, assembly GCF_053477565.2. Classification (NCBI taxonomy): domain Eukaryota; kingdom Viridiplantae; phylum Streptophyta; class Polypodiopsida; order Schizaeales; family Lygodiaceae; genus Lygodium; species Lygodium microphyllum. Next base: position 952,614 of record NC_141136.1, read on the forward strand.
TGGCCTAGGCCCTTTTTCTCCATTCTTTCACTTCCTAGCTAGTCCTACTGCCCTTCTAAGTTTACAATTTACACAGGAGGGAGCCTGGTGCTCTTTTACAAGGATTTGAGAGTATCTTTGCATTTAAAGGTGCGCTTTCTTGCTTTTAACTCCTCCATACTTCAGTCGGCTGTGCCTTGGACTTTTGGCGATTGTTCCCATTCTTTTGGATTTTTTCTAGACTTATTATTCTTCTAAGTGCCTTCTCCAGGCCTTCCCTATGCCTTTTCTTGCTTCTCATATTTTTCTATTTTCTTGCTTTTTTCCTTTTGCTGGTGTTGCAGTAAACACACATTATCAAACTCAGGTGGAAGACTTTTGAGAAGCACTCCAATGCAAATGTATTCATCCGTCTTCAAATTGATTCCTACACGTTGTGTCAACAAGCTTTCCATATAATTCAAATGAGTTGCAAGTGAGATATTACTTTGCATGTCAAGCCTAAAAAATTCAATTAGTAAACCATATTTTTTGAGGATTTGGAATGAGCTCCAAATAAGGTTTCTAATTGATGCCATGTCGCATGAGAGGTTTCACAATCATCAACATGATGAATGTAGTTGTCATCAAGTTTGATCTTGATAATAGCTTGAGCCTTATCATCATTTTTATCCCATATGACTAAAAGTGCAGCTTTCCTTAGTTTCTTTTCTTGACCACTTGTGATCGACTACAAGCCTTTCTTCATTAGGATCAGTTTGATCCTAATTTGCCATGTATGGAATCCAACACCATTGAATTGGGATGTCAATGAGTCCTTGCCCATTTTGAGATTGCAAAATCAGTAGCAAATCAGCACCAAACAATTCAAAATTCAGTTGAGCACAATTGCTAAGAAGCACTAGGTGATTAGTACCAAGTGATGCTAGATGATTTGGTGACTATGATGCCCTTGAAGTTGGAATCTTCAAGATCTTGTAAATCTGAGTCTTCCCTTCCTTGATTTGATGCTGGAGTTGCAAAAAAAAAAAGATTTGATCGGTGGAAAATATGATAATGTTAAATGACATAAGTGCTAAAGGCACTAGATGAGTGTCAATGGACACTGCTGCTGAAATGCTTGCAAATCTTGTCGAGATCTCCCCTCCTTGCTAGTAAATTGCTTGAATGCTCTGAAATAAGGTTGTGGTTGTTGAAGGCTGAGTAATTTCCACTACCAAAGACTTGAGGACTCCAGTGGGTGAGAAAATAAAGTGGGAGATGAAGCTTAACTATGGAGTCTGTGATTAGGGTTATCGTACATGCAATTACTTGCCACAATATTTCATGGAGAGATAGCTTACGTAGTAGGATTTTAAAGCGCCATGACTCCCATCAAGATTGTAGGACTCATGGGCTATATGTAGTGTATGACAGGGATATAGGCACAGATAGGCAGCGGGCTGAAGAATGGCGCAATGCTGAGGCATGGGGTCAACAATGTTGTGGAGTTTAACATGATGAGCAGGAGCGCCTTGAGTCAGGGAGTATTGTCCTAGAAGAAACCACGAGCTGAAACGGCATGAATTGGGAGATTCAAGTCCTCCACTGAAGGTGGGTAGCTATGGAGGTAGGTGAGGGATCCAAGGAAAAGTGGAGGGAGCCAGAAATTCAAATTGGAATGACTCAATTAGTGGCCTGATGACTCACTAACTTAAAACCTGCTCTGATACCATGTTAAAATATTGAGAATGCATGCTATGGAGGATCACTGAAGAGAAGATAGAAAATCATAATGAAGCATAAGCATTGGCAAAGAAGAACAATTGATATTATCCAAGCATAATGCAAGTACAACTGATGAGAATGATTGATTGGAATGAGTGTGGGGATGAATGCCTTTATTAGGCTTACAATAGGTGGTATTGGTAGGTGGAAAAAAGTAGAAAGAGACCATGGTATTCAATGACCGTGGTTTTAATAAACCGTGCATACATGACCTAGTCTAAGGCTTTATTTGTTGTATCTTTCTTTGCCTTGTTTGTCCCAAACAAAGAGGATATGGTGGATGTGATTGCACATTTCTCAACCATTAATGTCTTGCTTAACAAAGTTGAAAGAATTGTACTCATCACTTCTTTATGGGGAGGATGATACTCATTAGATTGTAAGGTTACCTTATGATAAGATATACCATGGCTATGTGAAGTTGTGAGTTGCACAATGGCGTGATTGCTATTGCATCATTATATGTTTGAAAGGATTGTTTGTGTTTGCTAGAATCTAGATCTTTGATTAAAAACATTGACAAATAGGATAAAAGGAAAGATCGCCCTAAGCTACCCCCAAGCTAGCTACGAGACCCTACTCCAAGGGGATCATGGTTATCGCTTCAAGAGGCTTCGACCGACTCTGTAGCAGAAAGGCATGTCTATAGGGATAGTCTTGAGCAGTAGGAAATGTGGATGCCAAGGGGGGCTCTGGATGTAAATTCTGCATTACTCCTAGAATCTGACAATCCCCTTCATGACCTAGGATGGGATCCTAGAACCCTAATACTAGTTACAAGGGAGGAATCTTGGTGGGCAGAATATCCTCGTGGAATTCTGTATATCTTCTATAGGATCGAAAAGATGAAAATTGTAATAAAATTCCAATATGATAAATGAATTTATTTTACTCAAGGTTTGTTTGAATTGTATATGTGTCCGTGAGATAAATTACGTGAAGGAACCTGTGATTTAACAGACTAATTAAAGAAGCTGGTTGTATATGTTTCAATAAATGTGATGTAGGTAATTAAAAATCTAAAGATGATACCTCATCAAAGAAAAGCCGGTGGATGTGACCCCCGATGGTAGGTCTATCAAATGGTAGGGTGGTTTCGATTAGCTGGGAGCTTTTCTAAATCGATGACAGAAATAGAAAGACAATAAATTGACCAACTAGTCACTAGGTAGAATCGACTTGCATTATTTTAGGGGTCGACATGGGATTTTGCCTTATGGGTAGGAGGGTTGATGTACCACATTCCCCTTTGTCTCCCATTCTCTTTAAACAAAGTGCAATGGCAAGTCCGCTTAGTTCAAGTAATCCTGTAGGAATTGGGAACTCGAAGTTATTAATGCTAGTTCGCTCTTAGGAGACTCGCCTGATTTTAGGAACCCAAAAATTCAAGTTGATCCTAGTGGGTTGGCCGGAACTCTTTTGTTGTGATGTAGACTCTATAGGGTCTAAGTGACAAACCCTGCCATACTCCAAGGTAGCACTCGGGTGGCTTCATTTGGAAAACCTAGTGATGGACTACAAAAAGGTGCACCTTGGAATGAGCGTGGCAAATATCTCACAGTTGGTATCAGAGCACTCGTTAGAATAGAATACGACATAAGCTTAAGAAAAAAAAAGGATTATAAATACAGCCTAGGACATGTTTTCTTCTCTTCATTATTGTATTTTTTTGAATTATGGTACAGTAATGAATCTTGGAAACGGTTCTTGATCTTCCGAGTAATGTTTATGTTAGCTATGCATTCATCCAATCTTACCTGGAGGAATCAGATGATGCGGATATTAGATCAGTTGTACAACCTCTCGCCTCTATATTGTGAAAGTTGGTGGATGATTAATAGAGGATACTACTATATCGGTGCAAGCCATCTAGCTTATCTTCAGAATAATCTAAAAAGGATGAAATGGATGGAAGATCTTAAAGTTGTCAAGTTCTATCTATTTTGTGAAGCCAATGTAAACTGAACCCTATATACTAGGGGCAAGAAGATCAAACTAAACTTGTATATCTATGAGGAAGTTACAAAGATCCTTCCAACCGACAGAGTAAAACTTGTAGATCGCTCTAGCCACCACAACTACAAAAATGAAGGATTTCTTGATCTCCCTCAAAAATATAGATTCCTAGATATCTACTCTTAGAATCCAAGTTACTTCACAAAGGATGTATCAGAGTGTCATGCTTAGATTATAGTAGGGATCCAACTACACAAGGTGAAACAGGAAAACCTAAGGTTCAATTAGCAAAAACTTCTCAAATTGTGAAAGGCCTACCTATTTACTTGATCAAGCTTAACAGGGTAAATCAAGATGGTTAGACAGAAGAAGAACCATCCTGGATAAAAGAATGCAACGATGTATTTCTTGAAGAGCTAACTGAGTTGCCTCTGGAAAGAGAAGTCGATCATGAGATCAAACTTGTTCCAGGAGCCACTCCAGTTGTGCAAAAATACCTTTAAAATATCTATTCTTGAAGCCATCAAACTAAAAGAGCAACTCAAACAACTGCTAGAACAAGGGTATATTTGGCCAAGTAGTTCACCATGGGAAGCCCTATTATTATTCCAAAAGAAGAAAGATGGAACCCTCTCTCTTTGTATCGACTACCGAGGGCTAAACCAGGTAATAGTGAAGAATAAGTACCCAATCCCAAGGATAAATGAGCTTCTTGACCATCTACAAGGAGCAACGATCTTTTCTAAGATCGATCTTCGGGTGAGGATATTATTAGATCAGAATCAAGAATGAAGATATTCCTAAAATCACCTTCAACACAAGTGTAATATCCCCCGTGCCCCCTTGTGCCTCCCCCATGAGAATCCCCCCTTAAATATTTTTAATTTTTTTTTAAAATTTTTCTACTCTCCCTCTCTCTCCCCCTGTCGATTGCATGGTGGGGAGAGAGAGAGAGAGAGAAGGAGTAAAGGAAGTGAAGGGGGGGCATGCAACCCCCTAGCTGGAAGGGGTGACAACCGTTCAACGGCCGTCTCCCCCCCCCCCCCCCCCCCCCCACCTACTCCCACCTTATAAGGTAGCTCCCCTCCCTCATCACTAGTAGCCCACAATCCTTCCCTCCTCCTCCTCGTCAGTCCGCAGCCCCCTCCTCCCTGGTCCTCATCACACCCCCCATCCATCTTCGACAACAGCACCCTCCCCCCTGGTGGTCTCGACGGTGGCCCCCCTCCTCGTCGTCAGGCGAAACCCCCTTGGTGATCACAGAGAGACAGAGAGAAAGAGAGAGAGAGAGAGAGAGAGAGAGAGAGAGAGAGAGAGAGAGAGAGAGAGAGAGAGAGAGAGAGAGAGAGAGAGAGAGAGAGAGAGAGAGAGAGAGAGAGAGAGAGAGAGAGAGAGAGAGAGAGAGAGAGAGAGAGAGAGAGAGAGAGAGAGAGAGAGAGAGAGAGAGAGAAGAAGAAGAAGAAGAAGAAGAAGAAGAAGAAGAAGAAGAAGAAGAAGAAGAAGAAGAAGAAGAAGAAGAAGAAGAGAAGAAGAAGAAGAGGGAGAGAGAGAAGAAGAAGAAGAGAAGAAGAGAAGAAGAAGAAGAAGAAGAAGAGAGAAGAAGAAGAAGAAGAAGAAGAAGAAGAGAGAGAGAGAGAGAGAGAGAGAGAGAGAGAGAAGAGAGAGAGAGAGAGAGAGAGAGAGAGAGAGAGAGAGAGAGAGAGAGAGAGAGAGAGAGAGAGAGAGAGAGAGAGAGAGAGAGAGAGAGAGAGAGAGAGAGAGAGAGAGAGAGAGAGAGAGAGAGAGAGAGAGAGAGAGAGAGAGAGAGAGAGAGAGAGAGAGAGAGAGAGAGGGAGAGAGAGAAAGAAAGAAAGAAAGTTATATTAACGTCTTCTAAAGACCAAAACTGGCCTATGAGACAAACTGTGATACAACTGATGAGGTCCAGCTATCCAAAATAAAAGTGCTGAATGAAAAGCTAAAAACTGGAAACTGAAAATATAGTGCTGTGAGTGTGATAAGTGTCCTGTATGTGTATGTGCGTATGTAGCTCTGGTACTCCAGATAATGGCTACAAAAGGGGAACAAATATAGGCTGTGATAGGGGAACAACTGTCGGCTGTGATAAAGTGGTGCGATGTGTATATGTAACAGATGCATGGAGATATACTATCCTGGGATGTAGTAGCAGTCGTCGAAGTCGCTAATAGCACGTGATCCCTCCTGGATGCAGGATGTGGTACATCGGCGGTGGAGAAAGAGCAAACTGGAGATCTGAGATCCAATGTGTCGAGTGTCGTCGGATCTCAGTCTGCTGTCGATGTAGATCAAGAATCCTCCAGATCTCCTGTCGGTGTGGCTGTGGGGTCCGAAACCCACGGATCCTCGTGCGGCGTCGGGTACGCTGGTCCTCAGCTTGCTGTAGTGTGAGCCCGGAGGTCTGTCTGGAGGCTGGTACAGTAGCTCTCACTCTGTCTGTCTGAAAGAACTGTGTAATAGTCGTCTGGGTGGGCCCCTCTCTGATTGGGACCCGCTGTGTACTCTGCTCTCTAATGTGCCATGCCTCTCCCAGAAAACGGCCAAATAATCTCTGATCCATATCAGTCATACATCCCTAAAGTAAACTGCTCAATGTGTATCTAGATCTCAACTCTGAGTATGCCGGGCATCTGAGAACAAAATGCTCCTCACTCTCCACCTTTGATCTGCAAAGGGGGCATATCCTCTCCTCCCGTGGGATGCCACTGGCTCTGCCACTCTCAATCATAAGGTGATGTGATGATATCCTGAGCTGTCCAATAAGAACTCTCAATTGATGTGGCATATAGATCTGCATATATCTCGGAATCTCTATGAATCCCTGCTCTGATATGCTCAAGAACTGTGTATAATAATGTGCCATCTTCGATGGCAGCGGCTGTCCAGGGTTGACCCATGTCCTCTGTATATAAATATGCCATATCTCCTGTCTAATGACTCTGTACCTCTCAGAGAGAGAGAGGGTGTAAGTGGGAGCCTGAGTATCATATAGAAGAGGTGGGAGTCTATCAATGTCCAGCCCATGTCTGTCAAACCAAGCTCTAGTCTGTGCATACCATGATGTGGTATCCACCGCTCGAGCCATCTCCTGAGATGCCATATATGCTCTGTATGCAATGCAATCTCTATCCATATCCTGAAATCTGTGTAGGAAGGAGCCTGTCTGAAATAATGCCTCGACTAGCATGGGCGGTGTGGCAAGCTCTGCTCGCACAATGTCATGTGGGACTGAGGCCTTGCTGCGAATCAATCTAGATATCATGATCACCTAAGGTCTCTCCATCAATGTCCATACATAATCGGCAAGACCTGGCCCCCATATAGCTGCTCCATACATCAGTGCTAGAGTGACTAGAGTATCAAAGAGCCACCCCTTGGTGTGGGGCTCTTGGAAATGTGCCTGATGACACTGTCGCTCCATAAGAGCCAATGTTGAGTATCCTCTAGTGAGGCAGTCACGAGCTGCCTGTGTCATCGAGAAAGTCCCTGAAGCTGTCCTTGAAGCTGCTGTAAAGAGAGAGAGAGAGAGAGAGAGAGAGAGAGAGAGAGAGAGAGAGAGAGAGAGAGAGAGAGAGAGAGAGAGAGAGAGAGAGAGAGAGAGAGAGAGAAGCTTCTGGAAGCTTCTTCACCCCCCCTTAAAGAGAGGTCACACACCCCTCTCGACATCTCCGGAAATATGCCCCTCCCCGCTTCAACCTCTTTCTCCACTCAAGGAAAGGTGGTGAATCTTGCATAGGAGAGTGCGAGAACTCTATCACTCGTACACGTGTCTTCGAGTAAGGCCCCAAAGCGTAGTTCCACAAAGATGGTTGGAAACCTTGTAAGCGTGGATGGAGGTTCGAAACAAGGGGGCACTGCGACCGCGAACGGTTCATCAGGCATCAATACCATTGGAATCACGGCATCACTCCAAACCCAGGTTGATCTGTTATTAAATCATAGGTTATAATTATCGCAGTGAAAAATCATATTCACATGCATCACATTAAATTGCGTGTTTGATAATTTCCTAGGTATAAACTTAGTTGTGATGTATGTAACAAGCAAGATAATTTCCGTTGTAAGATGGCATCACAATAGGTGGAATTTATTAGATAATTGCATCATAATTTACCAAAAACATCTTGCAAGAATTCCTGCATAAAGTGCATTGTTCCTTGCACAAGTTCTTGCTTAAAACGCATCTTAGAGGACATTGAAAGAAACAAAGTGCGATGGATTCTAAGGTACATGCAATAAACTGTAGAAAAGATTAAAGTGCACCTAGACTCATACCATGATCACATAAAGTTAGATAATTCAAGAAGGTTATAGATCGTGTAAATAATTACCTAAAGGATAATGTTAAGATTGCATGCATAGAAAGTACATTCACATGTGTGGCATAAAATATCATATGGATTATATCAAAATTGTAAGCTTTGAAATGAAGGTATGGCATTACATCGCATGCATGAAAGTTGTTGGGAAAATTCAACGTTGTTTGTAACCTACCAAATGGGACTGAGATCTATGAATCCCATGACAAAGTCCTTGGTGACTTCAAGAGGGATAGGTAAAAGCTTAAGCACCTGCGAGTATTATTAAGAGGGCTTAAGAAGTTTATACTTAAGGCGGAGTAGGACTGTTCTAAACAGAACCATCTTGACCAACCATGGTCAAGGGGATAGACAATCTTGATCAATTAGGATCAAAGATAAAGGTACATAGGTACTTCAAGGGATCTAGGAGATAACCAGCAAGTTGACCAACCGAGGACGACGGTAAACCAAAGAAAAAGGGAAACAAGAAACCTAGCTTGCCAAGCCCTTGGATTCTCACCAAGTCGCGAAGGATTCAGGATTGAATGCTGGGAGCATTCAGGAAGAAGGAATCACACCTTAGCAGTTGGTCGTACTAACGACCTTTGAGATGATCGTGATTGTACACTTAGGTACATTGTTTGAACTTCTTTGCTCAAGGAACTAACTCAAGGAAAAACACTTAATGCTTCACGTTAAAATCCTAGAGGGAGAGGCAGGTTCAGTTATCTCTGACTGTCTGCTTGGCCCTATCCAAGGGGATTGTTAGCCACGCTAGGTATGTGGACTGAACCCGCTGCAAGAGGTCTCTCCGTGGGTGCTGCTTGGAGTGGGAGGATGCTTGGGTTCTAGGGGAGGCTCTGGCTATAAATTCCTTGCCTCCAGATCCTGCATAAGAGGTCGACGTGACTCGAGATGGGATCTCGATGCCTGTGTACTAGTCTATGGGCGAAACTTGGAGCAACAATCCTATAGAATACTGGGATAGCCTTTGGGCATGATACTTGATGTATTCCAGGACTATGATAAATAAGGATCAGATATTTGAAAAAGGAACTTGCTTGACATTGTTTTTGTGTCAATGCCTAAGTTATGTAAAGGAACCTGTATTTAAATTGATTAATTAAGGAAGTTGCTTTTGCATATCAAACATAATGTGGTAGGTAATTAGATAACTAAGCAAACCAAGGAAAGTGCGGTGGACGTGACTTGGGTCTGTCCTACGGAAGGGTGGTCTCGGTTAGTTAAGAAATTTTCTCAAAAGACGTGGAAACGATACTATGAAGACCCTAGAGTCAGTAGAGTTAGAATCCCGATTTATGCTGTTTTAGGGGAACGGAATGGGACTATGCCTTATGGGCAGAGAGGTTGAGCTTCACATCCCTCTCGTTTTCCATTCTCCATGAACCAAGTGCATCATAAATCCGCTTCGACTCTATTGTTCCTATGCAAAGTGGTTCATCTGGAGCTCGACGCTAGCTACTTTCTAGAGACTTTGCTGATAGGAGAGAAACCCTAACTTTAGGTCGGTCTTAAGTGGGAATGGCCGGACACTTCCGCTTAGGGCAGACTTGGGAAGACCTAGATCGCAAACCCTGTGAAATTCCTTGCGAGTGCCAGGCGGAACTTTCTAGACTCTCTTCCCGATGGGCCACGTTACAGCAAGATACTGTCATTTTGAATTCATCCTGATGTCGTTTGGGTTGAAAAAATGCCCCATCCACCTTCAACAGGTTAATGCCGAACATTTTCAGACCTCATCCTGATGATTTTGTTCTTGTATTCTTTGATGTTGTCCTAACTTATTCTAAGGAGGAAGAAGATCATGGAGCACATCTTTGCATTGTCCTAGAGACAATGAGAACACAAAAGTTTTATGCCAAGAAGAAGAAGTGTGCCTTCTTCAAAAGGAAGATTAAATACTTGGGATTCATAGTGTCTGTTGAAGGTATATCAGTAGATCTTGCCAAGGTCAAAGATGCTTAAGATTGGCCACCCCCAACCATTATCAAGGAAGTGAGAAGTTTTTTAGGTCTAACAGGATGGTATAGGATATTCATTAGAAACTATGCCCAAATTGCAGCACCTCTTACAAGCCTACTTAAAAAGCAAATTGCCATTATTTGGATGCTCTCTGGATGCAAATTGAACAATCTAGCTTTGAGCAACTAAAGCATAGTTTGATAACTACTCATATCTTAAGGCTACCTGACTTAAGCAATGAATTTGAAGTTGTCACAGATGCCATCTCTCTTGCATTAGGATGCATACTAATGCAAGAAGGTCATTCTATAGCTTACTCTTTGAGAAAGTTGAAAGCCCATGAAAAGAGTTATGATACTCGTGACCTAGAGTTGTTAGTTGTGATTCACACTCTCAAATCATGGAAACATTACTTACTTGGAAATAAGTTTTCCTTAGTCACATATCATAAAAGTCTTAAGTGGATTTTTACTCAGCTTGATCTTAATATGAGGCAACGACGGTGGATCGTGGAAATTTTACAAGAGTATGACTTTGAAATTAAGTTCAGACCTGGTAAAGAAAATGTAGTAGCAGATGCCCTTAGTCATAAAGCCTTCCTTAATGCTCTTATTATCGCTGAAGAACCATATGGGGCAAAAACTTTGGCTACAATGGTATCAATGCCAACTAATCCTATCATCGAGTTGACTAAGGATGAAGCAAATAAGGACCCAGATTATCAACAATTGTTTTGGAAAGTTCAAAATAAGGAACAAGATCCCAAATTCAAGACCAAGTATCAAGAATTCTCTACAGATGAAGAAGAAGGACTTGTTTATTTCAGAATGAGACTATGCATTCCTTCAAGTCAAACTCTCAAGAGAAGAATACTTTGGTAAGCACATGACTTCTTTTTTAGGACACTCAAGGTATGCAAAAACTCTTAATGCTGTCAAAAAAATCTATTATTGGCAAAGACTCAAGGGTGATGTACTTAAGTATGTCATTGAATGTCTAAATTACAAAAGGGTAAAATTTGAATGTGTCAAGTTACCAGGAAAACTCCAGCCACTTGATATTCCCCAGATGAATGGGAGTTTATTAGCATAGACTTTGTAGTTGTGTTACCTTCTGTGGACGGAGAATATAACTCAATGATGGTGATAGTAGATATGCTAACAAAGGTCACTCATCTTATCTAAACAAAAACCAATTACAAAACTTTAGATATTGCAAGAATTTTTGTAAAATAGATTTTTAGGTTACATGGGTTACTTAAAAGGATTATCAATGATCGTGATTCTCTTTTCATATTACATTTTTGGAAAACTTTATTTGAAGCCATTGGAACCCAACTTTGTTTCAGCACTACTTATCATCCACAAACTAATGGGGTAGACATAATGAGTTAACCATGTGATTGAGGATATTCTTTGCATATATTGCAACAAGGAACCTAAAAGGTGGATTCAGTATCTACCCTTAGTAGAATTTGCTTATAATGCCTCCTATCATCAAAGTATTCAGATGACTCCATTTCAGGCACTATATGGTCAAGATTCTTGTATGCCACTTAATTTTCCGATCCTACTCTAAGGGTAGAAGCTTCGAGAAAAATGTCAAAAGAAATGGATGATCAAATTAAGATTATTAGACAAGATATTAAAGCTGCCAAGGACTGACCAAAGGCATATGCCAATCTGGAAAGGCAAGAATGAATCTTTCAAAGGAGGAGACATGCTCTTTGTTCGTGTCCATCCAAAGAAGAGTTCCTTGTCTTTAGGAGAATTTAAGAAGCTAAGTCCAAGATATTGTGGACCCTACAAGGTTCTCAAGTGCTTAGGACCAAGCACTTACAAGATACAACTCCCTGAGAATATAAAAATCCACAGTGTATTTCATGTTAGCTTATTGAAAGCATACATAACTAACCCTAACCATATCCTTGATGATCAACAAGTTATAATACCTAGCCAACGAGTCCTTGAGCTACAACTTGACAGAGTAATTGATGTAAGAGAGAGAAAATTGAGAATGAGAACCCTTAGAGAATACCTTGTCTAGTGGAAAGATTATCCTAAAGAAGATGCTACATGGATAGATGGGAATGTTCATTATCAACAATACCCACAGTTACTCTCGAGATGAGAACATCTTGATTCCTCTAAGGGGAGGAGGATGTAATATTCCCGTGCCAATATAATTTAGTTAGTCTATAAGTTAGTAAAGTTAGTTAAGTTATGAATTAGTAAGTTAGTTAGAAAGATTAGTTTATATACTAGTTAATAAGCTAATAGTTAGTAAGTTATATAGCTAACTAAACTTTATAGCTAATAACTAACCCTTATAACTAATAACTAACGTTTAAAAAAACATTAAAAAAAGAAAAATAAAAGAAAGACGCCGACTGTGGCCACCGAAAAGAAGGCTATCTCCAAATCAAAAAGGTGTTGGCCTTACCATCAGCATCATCATCATCATCATCAACATCGTCATCTTCTTCATCGTCATCATCATCATCATCATAATCATATTCTTTATCACAAAAAATAGCATCGACAGCCTCACAAACTCCTTTTTTTCTAAATTAATTAAAGAGAAAATAAAATAATAAAAAAAGAGAAAAAAGCATCAACTCTAAGTGAAGGAGTTGTTTTAACACAAAGAGAGGAGAAAGAGAGGGGGAGGGAGAGGCAGCATGCACTCCCTTCTGCCTATATAAAGGCATGCCCTCTACTCTATTTAGGAGGCAAAAGGAGGCCCTGAGAGAGGCTGCAAGAGAGAGCTAGAGAGAGAGAGAGAGTTATATATATATATATATATATATATATATATATATATATATATATATATATATATATATATATATATATATATATATATATATATATATATATATATAGAGAGAGAGAGAGAGAGAGAGAGGCTACGACAAAGGGAATTAGAGAGAGGGTTAGAGAGGGAAAAAATTAACTCAACCCCCTGTCTCAATCTTCAACTCGGCAATCTTCTCTCGCACTCTCCCATGATGAATTCATTTCTCCTTCTCTATCTCTCGAATCCACTTGCGAACAATGGCTCCAAAGCAACGAGGTGCAAAGACCATGAGATCCACTGCAACCGATAAAAGAACGGGTATTGCCAAGGATACATGAGTGCTCGAGGTTACTAGAGTTGCCACTACCAATGGAACATTGGGTGTGGCAAATGCAAGTGCAAGAAAATACGAAATTCCCAATGTTATTGTGCCAAACCAAGCTATTCACAACTTAGAAATAAGCTATTATTTTCATAATGCCACATAAAATAATAAGGTTTTTGCCAAATTTTTTCATAAAATGTTAGCTTTTGCATTTAATGGTACAAGAACTACTTGTTAAATTGCATGGACAACATCCATATAAAAATTAAGTACATAAAATATTAGCTTCCATATTTACACTTAGGACAACTTTCATCTAGAGAGAGCGTAATTAATACATGCATAAAGTGTTAATTGCTATCTATGATTTGTAGCTAGATTAATTTGGATTATAATTTGTAGAATTATGATGAAAATAATTGTAGGTGGATATTGCACAAAATAAGTAAAGGATTATATGCGCATTCAAGATTAGTTAAATAAAATAACTCGATATATCTACTGTCAAACACAGCAAGGCTAAGTATTGATTAATGCTTGCTAAAGTCTATTTAAAAGCCCTATAAATTGTCTCGTCGTCGTATTTTTACTAGGAAATTCACTATTTCTTAAGACAGATAAATGCTGAGAAGATATTCGATGGAATCTAAAAATGTGAAGAACAACTTAGACCCTCCCAGTCTATTGTATTACCTACAAACTCTCGAAATTTGAAATAGAAGGATATCACATAATTTCATAAATAGTTTGTGAAATGGTATCGCTTATGTTGGGTAAGTTAATCTCCAAACGGGAAATTCATGTCTCGCTTAACAAACTTGAAAGAATTGTACTCATCACTTCTTTATGGGGAGGAGGATACTCATTAGATTGTAAGGTTACCTTAAGATCTTCCTTGGCTATGTGAAGCTGTGAGTTGCGAGATGGTGTGATTGTCATTGTATCATTATATGTTTGAAAGGATTGTTTGTGTTTGCTAGAATCTAGAGATTTGATTAAAAACATTGACAAATAGGATAAAAGGAAAGATCTCCATAAGCTACCCCCAAGCTAGCTATGAGACCCTACTCCAAGGGGGCCATGGTTATCGCTTCAAAAGGCTTAGACCGGCTCCATAGGAGAAAAGCCTGTTCGTAGGGATAGTCTCAAGCCAGTAGGAAATGTGGATGCCACAAGGGGGGACTCTAGTTGTAAATTTTGCATTACTCCTAGAATCTGATGAGGCCCTTTGTGACCCAAGATCGGATCCTAAAACCCTAATACTAGTTACAAGGGAAGAATCTTGGTGGGCACTATATATCTTCTGTACAATCGAAAAGATAAAAATTGTAATAAACTTCCAATATAATAAAGGAATATATTTTACTCAAGGTTTGTTTAAATTGTATGTGTGTCCATGAGATAAATTACATAAAGGAACCTGTGATTTAACATACTAATTAAAGAAGATGGTTGTACATGTTTCAATAAATGTGATGTAGGTAATTAAAAAACTAAAGATGATACTGTCAACAAAGGAAAGCCGGTGGGCGTGACCCCGGATGGGTCAGGTGGACTCAGTTAGCTAGGAGCTTTTCTAAATCAGTGATAGAAATAAGAAGACGATGATAAATTGACTATGTAGTCACTAGGTAGAACCAACTTGCATTGTTTTAGGGGGCCGAAATGGGATTTTGCCTTATGGATAGGAGGATTGACATACCGCACTCCCCTTCGTCTACCATTCTCTTTGAACCAAGTGCAATGGCAAGTCCGCTTCAATTCGAGTAATCCTGTAGTGGGAAGTGGAAACTCAAAATTATTGAAGCTAGCTGGTTGTTAGAGAACCATATGATTTTAGGAACCCAAAAATTCAAGTCAATCCTAGTGGTTTTGGCTAAAACTCTTCCGTTGAGATGTAGACTCAGCAGGGTCTAAGTGACAAACCATGTGATACTCCAAGGGAGCACTGGGTGACATCATTTGGGAAACCTACTGATGGACTACAAAAAGGTGCACCTTGAAATGAGCCTAGCAAACACCTCACAGGTCCCCATTATGAGAAGAAGCCACGTGTGAGTATAGGCATTGGTTGGATCCGCACTTGTATACCAAATAAAGTCTATGTGACCAGATGGAAAAAAAGTAACCTTCATGGATCTAGCCGTTGGGTTAGATAGAGTAGTTATGCTAGTAGCAAATAGAGACACAATATATCGAGTGGTGGGGTGTGGGAGTTATCATGGACCCCTATTTTAGGATCCAAGGGCCATCAAGTGACCCCTGAGACTGGGGGGGTCTTAAGGGGGCCAACAGCCTCTTAAGAGGGGTTTAAGGATAGCACCCCCAACCCGACAATAAATAAAATATTCCCTGGAATATTTCTTGGTTGGATGACTAGAGAAGGTTCATAATATGGTTAGATAGGCCAACTAGACTATCTTATTGGGCTATTAAAGGAAGTCCCCTCTATAATAGAGTAAAAATGCCTTCATACCTTAGCCAATATTTAGCCTATTAGGGTTAAGTATAAAAGGCTAATTTGTAACTAGCCAAGGATCTTTTTTCCATTTTATAACATTTCATATTTGAGGTCTCAACCTCCCACCATCTAAGAGGGTGCATACTCTTGGCCACCATAGCTTGGAGTGCATACCATGCTGTAGCCTCTTATCACTTGATTCTCAGCCATTCATGGTAATATTATTTCATGCCTAGCCACCTTGGCTATGGTTTCTTGGCATTTTAGCCAAGGATCTTTTTTCCATTTTATAACATTTCATATTTGAGGTCTCAACCTCCCACCATCTAAGAGGGTGCATACTCTTGGCCATCATAGCTTGGAGTGCATACCATGCTGCAGCCTCTCATCACTTGATTCTTAGCCATTCATGGTAATATCATTTCATGCCTAGCCACCTTGGCTATGGTTTCTTGGCATTTTAGTCTATTTTTTGTATTTTTAGTTTAATGGTTTCCTATGGGAATTAGCTTCTTTACATTGGTATCAGAGCACATATTTGATCCAATGGGAAAGTCATTTTCATGGTGAATCTACGTGGAGCAGGAAGAGGCCAGGACAATTTGTGCCATTTTTAAGCCGTGCTCTCCTTGGGAAAAATCAGCAACTTCCTTCATCATTGAAGCTTCTCCCTCATTTGAATGATTTTTCCTAGGGAGAGATTTCTTTTAAGTCTTGACATGAAGTGCTTACCTTTTGGTACTTGATCTTTCACTCTCCTTTAGCCTTCCTGAAGCTTTCTTTACAACCCTAGCTATGGCTGAAAATGGACAGCATGAAGATTTCAACAATTTCTTGAAGTTTTGAGTCAATCTTGGTGCCTTTTAGATTCAAGAAGTGAAAGGAAAGCATCTACAATCGACACATTGGGCAAACATTGGAGCTTCCAAGCAAGATTGAAGCATTTTTCTCATCTCAAATTGGGGCAAAGCAGGGCAACTATCAATCTTCATCAAATTTTGCTTCCTTGAGGCTTCAATTCATGGGGCTTTTGTTGTCTACAACCTGGGGAAGGTTTAATTGAAGGTATTCCACCAAGATTGGGCTTACATTGAAGTATATATTTCTTCAAGATTGAAGGCATTTTCAGCCTCTTGAACATGGCAATGTCTGAAAATTCTTGGAATCCTTGATTCTATCAAGAATTTACACTCTTCAAAGCTCAAAGGATCTTCTCCAACAAACCATTGTAGACTTCTATCAAAGCATTGGATTCTCTTGATGCATTGGAGCAATATTATTGATCGGGAGTTGAAAATTACATGGGAGCAATCATATTGGACAAAGCTTTCTTGAAGCTAGCCTTATGATCTTCAATCTTGATCCATGGATGGTGATTTATGCTGAATATTGATTGGTTGGATTCATCTACTATTCTTCATCAACATGAAAGTGTTAATTCTATTGCTTTTAGCTAAATTTCTCTTTTCATCAAAATTTTGAACTAGTCCTACTCTTGATAAAGAGAGATTGAGTGTAAAAGATCATCTTAATCCCCATTGAAGGGGCTGCAGAATTCAATCTAGGACTGATTATGATTACTTGATGACTTCTCTTTTTTGCCCATTCAAATGTTGATGCCAAATTGATTGCATTAATGCTGCTCACTACCTACTTAACTTGGATTTTTGTTAGATGATTGAACATTGATGCAATAGGACTAAAATAATGATGAAAATGGTAAGTGGGAATATTGTAAAAGTAGTGAGTCACTGCAAAAGGATAATGACCTATCCCTAGCCTTTTCAATCCAGTCATTTCCCAATACCCACTTACATTTCATTGAAGAATTTAAAGGATTTTTTAGTCAATACATAGCATCCTTTTTTTTATTAGCCATTAGAATGTACTTGCCATGTTGATTCTCGTGAAGAAAAGAAGATGCTAGGTGAGTCGAGAAGACAAAAGAGAGGTGACCCTCCCTTCCTAATTATGACCTTAAAGGGGTGCACAACTCGGCTTGAGGAGGAACTTTGCACACCCCTCAAGTCTTAGAGCCCATGCAATTTTCAAATTTAGGTGAAGATACATTCCCCATTGTCAGAGTTTGGTAGTAGCACAGTAGTGATCAACCTTATTCAGGGTACCATAGATGGTTAAAGGCTCCATTAGAACAAAATTGGAAGAGGTGCAAGGCATCTTCTATTCTTAGGATACCAATAGGTGGTGGTCACAGTTTTACATGTCTTTACAGTAGGTACCTACCAATCTAGAGGTTATCCTTGAGCCCTACAGGTGTCCCATAACCCTCTTCAAGTTTCTACAAAGGTTTACAAGGGTTTCTTCCACTCAAGGTACTTCCATGGGGTCAAATAGGGTGCTTACAGGTGGTGGACATAGAGTGCACGAAACTTCTGTTCAGAACTAAAATTTAATTACGAAAAAAATATTCCTAATACAAACTGAGAATTTGATAACTCAATTCAAAGAGGGTATCCTAAGCTTCGTTTTGAATAAAAAATTTTGTCAATTCAATATCGAGAGCTCAAGTTATTGTTGATTTACTAACACTAGGTACAATGAGACAACACCTAGACAACATATAGGGGGACACTGTTTGTCATTGTTCCACCCAAAGTCTCCAACCCAAGTTGATATATTTTGAAGTCTTATATATCCCCATATAATAATCTTCCCATAGAGCTATTAAGCATTAGGATTGGTGCTATATTCTAAGAGAAACAGGGGATTTGTCAACAAACTATCTACTACTACAACATTGTTTTCTAATGGCCAAGAATAAAAAGAAAGACCCCGTTATACTGAAGAATCGAATTCCCCATATAATAAGCTTCCCATAGAGCTATTAAGCATTAGGATTGGTGCTATATTCTAAGAGAAACATAACAAACTATCTACTACTACAACATTGTTTTCAAATGGCCAAGAATAAAAAGAAAGACCCCGTTATACTGAAGAATCGAATGATGGTGTCAGGAACTTTCAATAGGATCAAAATTACACAAATGTCACCCATAATTTTTAGCAAATAGATGAAGACTTAAATATTGGGATTGCTTACAACACACACCAAGAAAAGGATGATACATATTAAGTACATGTAGTGAGTGGTTACCTCTTATTGTCAAAAGAGTTGGGATATGTGAATGAAGGCCTTTCTAAGGATTTGAAGACTTTGAATGAAGGCCTTTCTAAGGATTTGAAGACTTTGAATGAAGGCCTTTCTAAGGATTTGAAGACTTTGAATGAAGGCCTAATACATATGAATCAAGGTTTGTTGAAAGAGATGACACAAGTAAACAAGGGTATCTTTGATTTGCAGCAAAGCAGCAAATCTTTATTCCAAGGACTCATTTCAGCTATAAAGGAAATTGGAAGAAAGCCACAAAGGGAACCTCAAACTATTGAAGATCCATATGCAACCCCTCTTGTTGGCAATCCTTTCCATCCAAACAAACAGAGTTCTCAGCCAGTTATGTATACTTTTGAAAGGGAGAACCATGTAGAGTGAGGGGTAATAACCATCACCCTTCACAAATCCATGGCATTCATACCACAAGGCCTCTTACATAAGGTGCCTGCCCATTGGTTGTCCAGGTACGCTTTTAGTAGTCTATCGAGAAACGAATCTAAGTGTCGCTGCCCAGCACTCCCAGGGAATGTTTCAAGTTTTTTTGTCTAGGGTTTACTAAATCCGCCTTGCAACAGAACGTTCACGGCTGAATCCACTAGGATCGACCTGAAGTCTGGCCTCTTAGTCACCAAGGCCTCCTAACAGCATTCTAGCGTGAGATCTTGGACATCCTACTTTACGAAGAGATACCCAAGCCAAAGCAGACCCATGCTGCACTTGGTTCAAAGAGAATGGGAATTGAGAGGGATGCGGTGCTCAACCTCTCTGCCTGTAGGGCATACTCCCATTTCGGTCCCCTAAAAGGAGATGAATCGGGTTCTAACCTAACAATATCTAAAGGTCGAATGACGATGAAATCTTGTGAGAAGCCTCCCAGTTCTCTAGGACCACCTGGACCCGTTGAGGATTCCATCCACCCGCTTCCCTTAATAGCTTTAGTTTTCTAATTACGTCCTACCACATTTATGTTTGATACTTAAATTCAGCTTTATTAATTAAGTCTTTTAGGAAACATGGTTCATTCGCATAACCTATAGCACAGACACGAAAACAGAGCAAGCAATCTATTTGACAAACAAATTCAAACAAGTTCCTTAACTTATCTTCAAGTTAATCTTTGTCTCCCGTCCATACAGGAGAAATTATGTATCCATTCTGTCCAATAGAAGTATCTCTTCAGCCCTGCTGAAGTAATTGGTCCAAATCTCATGGCACCACAAACTCAATCCTTTATCTAGAATAGGATCTCCCAACATACCCAGACGTTGGGAGCCATGGAGGTCCTCAACTCCATTCTAGACCTAGCAAGGGGTGTCCAGAGCTCCACCTGACCCGCAAGCTGTCTAGGGGCGAAACATCATTCTTGTGGTTGGCCTTTTCACCACTGGACCTTCGGTCCATGAATCGAGCAGTGCCCTCTTTGGGTTAATCTGCGGTGCGATCATGGATGTGATCCACCAATGCAATATATCCTTTCTTAATTAAATCCTTTAAGAATTCAGCACAACAAGGCATTCAGTCCTAATATTATTTTCTAGGAAAACATTCCTTTATTTCCATGGCAACTTGTCATCCACAGATCCTTGCCATGCATTTAGCATAAATCACAAGCACTTAGAACAATCATCCAAACAACAAGCTAACAACCAGTTGAATGTAAAAGCATTTAGGATGTTGTTAGATCAACCAACAAAAAAATCAATTGTATTCTTCCCAAACAATGCAAGAATAGTCGCGATAACATTACCATCGTATATATGTTCTTCCCCTTGGGATCAAAGAGTGATTCTATGTAAAATTTACTTAACACTTGTATGCATAATTTTTAATGTCATGATTATGCCATTCATAACCCTTGATCGATTCCTCCTTGTAATTGCTCTATCAACGAACAAGCCATATGCAACTAGGTGCAATTAACTTTCCTTAATACATGCACTTTGCAAGCTCGATCTTTTGAATATGTGAGATAAAATTTATCCCTTCTGATGACCTATACTCGTGTATCATAATATGGGGCCTAACGTATCTCATAATAGAAACAAAACAAGCATCTATTAATTTGGAAATACATTACTTACGATTGGTACTGTAATTGGATTGATGGTGATGCCTTCGTCTGAAGCTTCGTTCTTGGTTATGGGATTGCCATCTATACGTGACATTCTTCGCTTGGGGGCCATCGTTCGCAAGTAGACTCAAGAGACTAAGAAGGCGGAATAGATTCAAGATGGGAGAGTGTAAGAGAAGATGGATAAGTCGAGGATCGAAATAGAGGGAATTGAGCTAACTCTCTTCCTTGCAGCCTCTCGGGGTGACTCCTGTCTCTCTCTCTCTCACACAATCTCTTGGAGGGGTATCCTTCTCGCTACCTCTCTCTCACAGCCTCTTGGGGTCTCCTTATGCTCCCTTGTGCCTCCCGATGCCTCATATTTATAGTGAATTAGAGAAGAGGGCTTGTGAGACTGAGAAGTGGAGCTCTTTGTGGAGGGGGATCTTGGAAAGATCAGTGATCTGATGCTTAGATCCTAAATCTGATGGTTCCATTGGCTCCGAAAGAGGGATAAAACTCTAAGACACTTAATTAGAAAGCTCTTAGTTCACTCCTTCTTTTCTCCGTTCGAAGTGTTGTCTACTACCTGTAGACTGCGATCGCGGCGCGCGCAATTTCACAAATCCCTCTCTTTATTTTTTCTTTTGATAAAATCTCCAAAACTAACTAAAATATCACTCGTCTTTTCTTTTAAATGACATCCAATTCTAGAAATCTCCATATCTTTTTTGGATAATATCTAAAATATACTAGTTTTATCCAAAATCTAATATTTTTGGACCATCCAACCTATACACATTAATACTCATGATTAATATAGCTCATAAGTCTCGTTCACGTTGTAACTTCCATGAAGGGTGGCTACGGTCCTTGTCAATTCGAGAAAAATATCGGATTTACGACTCTCGATTTTTCTAAATAAAATATTTTTAATTAAATAAAAATTATTAGTTATTAATGTTAGTTAGTTTTTACCTTGGTTAGTCTTTAATTAGTAATCTTACTAACTTATTATTTGACTAACTAACTTTCGAACTAGCCAACTAACTTTTATTGCGTGGAAATATTACATCTTAGTAGCCCAAAAGATAGACTTAGACATGAAGGGGAACAAGAGAACAATCGATGGGATGATGATTATCATGGATGCGACCCCTTCTACAAGTCTTTTTACCATTAGTTCTCAAATATACAAAAAGGAAATGTAGCCAACAATCAAGTTCATGAAGGTGGAAGATTTGATGAGAGAAGATCAACCACTTTCTTGGCCTAAAGAGGAGAGGGAGAATTGAACGAAGGGGGGGAATTGCCAAACATCAAAATATGAGAGATTGAGAGCATGGTGAAGGATTGACTCTTGGTCTTCACGCAAGATGGGACGCCATCCATCAAATAAGATAGCAAGCGAGAGTGTAGAAGCTATTGTACTCATGGTTGGACATTCACCATTTCAGCAAGTGCCAGCCCTCCGATACGAGCACCCTCTCAAAAGCAACCACCATTAATTCCTTCTATGATATCAATTTGCCATTTTGAATATGCACCATGATGCCATTTCCTGTTCCCTGGTTTTTTTTGTTGATGCAATCGAATTATGTGTTGGACGGTGACATTGGTCTATGAGAGAGAGAGAGAGCATCTTATCAAGGCAGCAGTATGAGCTCTTGGCTATGGCGATCCACTATACCTTTTTTGCCTTATATTGAGGAGCCTTGACGACTAGGAAAAGATCTTGATGTATTTCTCAAGCCAGAAGATCTGCACACCTACTATAGAACCATCACATACATTAGATTATTAGCTTGGAGAGAGAGAGAGAGAGAGAGAGAGAGAGAGAGAGAGAGAGAGAGAGAGAGAGAGAGAGAGAGAGAGAGAGAGAGAGAGAGAGAGAGAGAGAGAGAGAGAGAGAGAGAGAGAGAGAGAGAGAGAGAGAGAGAGAGAGAGAGAGAGAGAGAGAGAGAGAGAGAGAGAGAGAGAGGACGAAAAATAGAGAGAAAGCAAGAGAGAGATGGAGGGCGCCATCTTTGGCTCCATTTGATAGGTGCAATAGGAGTAGAAGAAGGTCCACAAAAGTAGGAACAAGGCAATTCAACAAATTAACCTCCAAAATAATTCTAATCACAATTTTTCTCCTCCATCGCTATGTCCTTCCTATAATCATCAATATGGAGCTTCAATGTACTGGGGTAAACCGAAGCTATAGGCTTGAGAAGAAACCATGGTTTCAATTAAGCTTTTAATTAAACCTTAAGTTTTAATTCCATAGAGACCATTCATATTGCAATAAAGCAATTGACAAGTTGGAAGTCTCGGGAAAGGGGAAGTAGAAAGCTTACTGCTCGAGACGATTGGGTGGACGGAATCTCTCAGCTATTGGACTGCAGGATGCACTTCTAAAGACGTCATTTCGACCCGCGTAATACCAAGTAAGGGCTTCATTTCGTTTAATAAAAATAAGCAGTACCATGTTACAATTTTCTCTGGTTATAATTTTTATACAATGTTTCAAAGCCTAACTTACCACTTTAAAGGGTTGTTCATATTTACTAATGTCTATTTTAATTCTAAAAATTAAAAAATGTTAAAAATGCTTAAATTTTGCTCTAAAACTACAAAGAAAAATTATTATAAAACTTGTGTGAAGCTTTATTAAATACACTGTTTTTCTCATAAAGTTTATACTACAAAAATTGAAAATTTCCTAAGAATTTTCAGAGATGGTTTAAGAGATTTTAAAATTAAAAAATGATTATTTTGAGCAAAAATAAGAGTTTTTATTGATAGAAAATTATATTTCTGCATTCAAAAACATGATATTTCATAGAGAAGTTGAAATTTCTATTTTCAAGTTTTACTGATTTTTTTAAGTTTAGAGAAAAATAAAAGAAATTTAATGATTATTTCTAAAGAAATACTTACGTGAAACATTATGAATTCATATAAAATAAGAATATGTGCACTACATTGATCTGTGTCAACATGGGGGCAAGGGAAGTGTATGGGTATTCTGTATCAACATTACTATTGGTAAATTTGCTATGATTTATAAAAAATAATTAATAGAGAATAAATTATTATTGAGATATTAAATATAAAAAAATTAAAAAAACACTAAAATGCATAGTTGGTTAACTTGATGGCATGAGGGAAAGCCTCAACATCTATTCTAGAATTTTACATGTTATTCATATGAACATTGCTTGAATGCTTGAGAAAGTAAATAGTGGAGGACCATGAGAGTAATTTATTAATTAAGGGAAGACATTGGGTTTAAAATGAATTGTGTAAGTGGATACGTAAGCATGTAAAAAGGACTTGTTTTTATTATGATTGATGTTTAGTTTAAAAAGAGGAGAGAATGATATTTTTATTAAAAAATGAGAATAAAGTAATTATCTAAACATTAAAGAGCAACAAAGGATTGCACAATACAGAGAGGGGTTGTGCTTGAAAAAGAGGAATTGAAGTTTATGGTTTGTGGAATGTTAGTTGATTTTCTCTGAATGTTTGTTGAATTAAGTAAATAAAAGGAATTAATTGTATAAAAGGTGGAGAAGAAAAAAATTAAAAGGAACTTTAATCGAGATGTACTGATGGATCCATTAGATCTATATTTTTTGAAACCAATCTTCCTAAAATTAAACAAAATTTTCTAGATAAACCATTACAAGTATGGCAGGAGAAAATTATCTGAAGCCGCCCCTGAAAGATGGGGGGGAACCATAGCTATCCTAGGCTTAGCATTCTAGTGCCCAATCTAGGGACCTACCTGTTGTGAAGTGATTATTGAAAAGAGAAAAAAGAACTGAGTAGATTTGCTTAGTTCTTAGGCATTGAATGATATTAGTTGGACTACTATGGCAAAAAAGTATCATAAATATTTGGAAAGTTAGACAGAGCTATTGAAATTAGTGCCACTTATCACCTATCTAGTGCAACAACTCTTAAGAGTTGGCTTGGCAATCCATGGCTTGGTCTTTGGCACTCACTTGGCCACCATAGCGTGGGGTGCATATTATGCTGCAACCTCTTATCACTTGATTCTCAACCATTCACAGTAATATCATTTCATGCCTAGCCACCTTGGCTATGGTTTCTTGGCATTTTAGTCTATTTCTTTGTATTGTTATTTTAATGGTTTCCTGTGGGAATTAGCTTCTTTACACCCTCCAAAGCCATCATGAATATATATTTCACCCAATCAGAGTTCTTTTAGCTACCCTTAGGCTCTTTACATATCATTTTTCTAGATCACCATCTAAGCTTCATACTAGAAGCATATGAGTGGATAGAGCCATTTTTATATCAGTTTGTTTGAAATTAAAGTAGTTTCTGTTCTTCTCATATTAACCAAATATTCAAGAATTTGGATTTTCATAAAGTTTGGAAATTTCTAATGTGATTAATATTTGGATACATGGTCAAATCTTATCCCCTTAGTTTAAGGTAAAATTTTTCCTAGATACTATATAAGCAATCCTCCCAAGTCCCACTTTCAAATATGGGGTTAAGATTTAGCCACTTGGTCAAATCTTTACTCCTTATTTGAAAGTGGAACTTGGGAGATTCCCAAATTCTCTAATATGGTATTTATTTGCTGTGTTCTCTACTCCTTGCTTAGATTCTATCCATTGTGCCATATAATTTCTACATGGTATCAGAGCCCAAGGGGCCCTAAGGAGTATTCTCTACTCCTTGCTTAGATTCTGCCCACTATGCCATATAATTTCTACATAGTATTAGAGCCCAATGGGGCTCTAAGGATTGGAGTATGAGAGATGAAAGGGCTTCAACAACAAAGAGGAGAAATATCATTTGCTACATCAGGTAGCAATGTTGGTGTATCAGGTGGTACTACTACTGTACTGATAATTCAAACACTAAGGATTTGTCCACCAACCTTCAATGAAGGTAAGTTAGATAGTACAAACTACACTTTGTGAAAGTTTAAAATTACAACTATCCTTAATTCTTGTGAGCTTTTGGAGATGGTGTTAGGGACTGAAACCCACCCTTGACCCATCAAATTTAAGTTTTATGATTCCTCTAAATGCAGATCTTTTGCGAGCTTGGAAATGAAAGAATGTAAATGCATTGTGTGCCTTAGTTACAAGTTGTTCTAACAGTGTTTTGACCTTGATTCAACATATAACTAAGGTATTAGAGGCTTGGAACATACTAAGAAGTCAGTATGAAATGCAAAATCAAATAAGGATTCAAAACTTAGAGAATCAACTAGTTGTAGTTTTATTGAAGGAGAGACAACTAAAGCATTTATCACTCTCATATTAAGAATTTGCATGACTAGATGGCTGGCACATTGGGATACAAAAGACATGAAGGGCTAGCTCAATGTTGTCTTTGGATTTGTTCATCAAAGTTTGATGGATTGGTAACTAACCTAAATACTCAAGTGAGACCCCAAGCTTTAACATTTGAGGAATTTTTTATACTACTAATGGAGGAGGAGTTACAACATAAAGCTTGAGAAGGTAGCAATAGTGAAGATGTTACATTCTCTACCAATGTCAAAGATAAAGGTGGTTCTTATATCAACGATGACAAAAAGAAGAAGGGTGGTAAGAAAAATCTTCAAGGAGAGTGCTTCTACCACAAGAAGAAAGGACATGTAATTGCAGATTGTCATGTTAAGAAGGCAAATGAAAAGAATGTCACTGTTAAGACTAAAGGGAAGAAGATAGCCAACACATCTTTAGCAAAGTTGAAGTTATTCATGGTGACAATTGAGGAAGTGTGTTCCTTAGTGTGCAATAAATATATACCACAACTCATGGATATTGGATAGTAGCACCTCCCATCACATGACCAATAAGAAAGATCTATATAGTTCTATGAAGCCTCTACAAGAATCCATAACTGTGACGGTTGCGAATGATGCAAAATGCCCTACTAAGGGTATTATTTCCTTTCTTGCTACAAATGGTGGACTAAAAAATCTTTCAAATGTGTTGTATGTTCCAGAGATTAAGAGAAATCTGCTATCAATTACTTCTATAACTAATCTTGGCCATGAGATGAGGTTCACTAGGACAGGTGTAGAAATTATTGACAGTGCTGGCAAAGTTGTAACAAAGAAGAAGATGGTGTGGGCACAAGTAAACTTTGGTATGAAATAATTGGTCACGATGATTTTGCAATGTTAAAGGAGATGCATAAGCAAGGTATGGTTTCTCACCTACCTAGAGTAATTGAAATGAAGGAACCGTGTGAACCTTGTATAATAGGCAAACAATAGAGAATGGTATTTGTTAACCATAGCACAAGAAAAAGTAGAAAAAGTGAAAAAGCACAAGTCGGGACCTAAAAGAGGTGGCCCAAAAGGAAATCAGACACAATAGAAGAAGCATGAAGAAGGGAAATAGTTGAAAGCACAAGGACGGCCTCAACAGCTAAGGAAAAGGCAAAAGTGCACTTTTAAATGCAAGGCGCCCCTAATAATTGCTGTAAAAGAGTGCTACGCTCCCTCCTATGCAAATTGTAAAGGTAGATGGGCGGTAAAAAGGAAGCTAGGAAGATAGGAGGATAATGGAAAAAAAGCTTAGCCATGTAAAAAAGGGGATAAGGGGATGACCACCCAAAAGGGACTTAGGGTTTTGTATATAAAGTTGAAAAGTGAATGAGGAGCTCATTCTTTGGTGTGTGGCAAAGTTGACTCATCTTCTTCTCTTCTTCTCTTCTCTTCTTGCTTACTTAGCTTGAGAGAGGGAGTGAGTGTGTGAGGTTGAGGGATCAAGGAGAAGAAGCTCTCCATCATCTCCTCTCTTCTTCTCTTCTTTCCTCTTCTCTTGTCTCATGTGTGGCTATGGAGGATGGAGCTTGAAGGTGGAGGCTTGAGGTTGCTTTAGCTCGCATCATGAATCATGGAGCTACGGATGTGCTTGAGGGAGGAGGCAACTCATTTGGGCATCAAGGTAAGCTCACTACATCTCGATAGGATCGAAGGTGCATCGGCTAGGTGAGAGATACCCATAGGTGTTCGCTTGAAATGCTTGAACAATAAGTGGCCTATGGTAGGTGGCGGTTGCCTCTACATTTTGGTTCCGTTTTTAGAACCAACAGATTCAAGCTTGAGCACTTGCGCACCTCAAATTGAGTGGCGAAGTAAGGGTTTCATCCCCAAACCAGAGCTTGAGCTAGGTAGGAGGTTTTAGGTTTTTAATCTTGGCAAAACAAGTAAGTATTTTGGTTTTTTTATGATTAGGTAAGTAGGAGAAAGCATTTCAGTAATTTGCTTTTATTTTTATTGCATTTAGAGTAGGTTAGGACCCAAGAAATTGAATGATTTTTTTAAAGGGTTTCTTTTGTTAAACAGGCCCAAACAAGGCACAAAAAGGGAGAAAAATGGAAAAAAAGAGTGCTTGCTGGTGTTAGAATCGCACAGGGAGTGATTGGAAGGACTAAGGTTGAGTCCACCAGCAAGAGTTTAAAAGACTCATAGTCGACATTACAATGTGCTTGCTTTTTAAATGAGAGTCTTTTCGTTATTTTGGCAACTTGGACCTTCACAGGGGACTCTAGCATGGGAGGCTTGTCCTTTAGATGTGTGGGAGGGTAGTACTTCTTTATGCAGTTATTGTTGAAGAAGCCTATGCCCTCTCCATCTAGGGTCTTGAGCTCTACATTGCCGGTTCGACTGATAGCTCGGGGAAGTTACTATATGTATATCATCTACATCACGTGAGTTTAAGGCCTATTTATAAATATCATTATCTGTGAATTTTTTCTGAATAAAATATAGCCCTTTTATATTCAATTTGTAACCTTTATATTACACCCTTCTATATGTAAAAAATGTATAAAAATACTATTTTAAAAATACCTTATTTTGAACCCATGTGATGCACACATATATTCATGAGTAGCTTACCTGAGGCTGATAGTGCAGACTTGAAAAGGCCCTAATTCCCTAAACTTCATCTTTTGTTTATGGCCTTTTACTGAGTACAACAATACTAAGTCACCCTGCTCAAATTCTTGCTGCTTGACATGCTTGTCAAACTAGCTCTTGCATTGTGCCTTTTCACAAATCAGCGCATGGGTGGCTAGGAGTCAAATCTTCGATAAGTGTTCTAGCTCAAGTAGGTGCTCCATCCATGCCTCCATCCATGCCTCCTTTTTGTCCCATCTCTCTTGGATGGCTACACTCAAGCTCGAGACAAAGAACTCTACAAGTAGAATAGCTTTAGTCCCGTAGGTTAACTTGAAGGGAGTTTGTCCCACCGCCATTTTATAGGCCGTTCAATAGGCCCATAAGGCTGCCATCAATTTGTTGTCCTAGTTGCTACGTGAGGCAGATACTACTTTGATCAGGATGTTAACTAAGATCTTATTAGTAGATTGAGCCTGGCCATTTGCTTGAGTGTAGTAGGGTGATGATTTTTTATGGATGATTAGAAAGGTCAATAGGAGGTGAGCAATCAATTTGATAATAAACTATGTGCCTTGATCACTAACTAGTTCAATAGGGTAGCTGAATCGTGAGATCACCCGGTCCCAAAGGAACTTAGCAATGGTTCTAGCATTGTTTTTTATGGTGGCTTGTACTTCTGCCTCTTTTGTGAGATAATCTGTGGCAACTATAATGTCCTTAACCTGTGAGTATTGTGCTACAAGATTGATCAGCCCAATGAAGTCAATTCCCCATTTTTCTCAGCCATTGAAGTGTCCCCCATCAATTCTGTTGTGTGATTTTGTAAGTCGTGTATCTCATGTTTGCACACACATCTACGCAGCAATCCTTCTTGCCCTAGCGGAGCTAGCCTGCTATAAACTAATAGGGTTGTATCTTGAGAATGAGTTACCTAAGTTGGGTGCCTTCTTGATAGGTCGTTCAGGTGGTCCATGTTTCAGCACTTGGACTATGTCATCTACCCAATATGGCATCAAATCATCTCTAAACAAATCCCTCTCTCTAGATAGGTTAAACAGATGTGCATCTAGCAAATTTTCCATGATGCCCTATTCAGCGGCTTCTTGTGTGGGTATGCGAGACATCAATGTAGTGCTACTTTCCTTTGTGTACAACCATAGAGAAGTCCAATTTTGATAGTAGAAGTAACCCTTGAGCAATGCATCCAGTAGCACATGGTTTGTTAATGAGATACAACAAGGCTTGATGGTCAACAAAAAAGGTAAAAGGTGTAGCTAAAAGATAGTGCCAAAATTTCTTTACAGCAAATGGCTAAACCCTCTCTCTTCATCGTGGAGTAGTTCATCTCCATATTCATGAGTTGTCTACTAGCAAAGCTCATTGGATAGTCTAGATTGTGTTCACCAGGCGGTATAACACAGCTCCCATAGCAAACTTCGAGGCATCAATGTGAACGTGGAAGGTTATGGTCCAGTTTGGGGCTCTTAGGATTGGTGTGGTGGTTAGAGACTTCTTCAATTCTTCATATGTGCATTGGCATTCTCAAACATTATCAGTAGTTTGTATAGAGGTCTAACAATCAATACATAGTTCAACAAGAATTACCGATAGTATCCCGTATGGCCTAGGAAGCACTGAACTCCCTTGTAATCAATTGGTGGTGGCAAGTCGACAATAAACTTTGAGAAGTCGGTGGCAATGCCATTCTTGGACACCACGTGCCATAGGATACATCCATGCTTCACCTACAATTGACACTTCAAGGGGTGAATGAGAGACAATGAAATCTACACCATTCAAAGATTGCTCGGAGTTTATCTAGGTGTTCCTTCTAAGTTGAGTGAACACACAAGTTGTCAACAAACACTTCTAACTCTTGCCTAAGAATATCCTTGAATATAGCACACATGAGCCATTGAAACATGGCTGGTGCATTTGTCAGCCCAAAGGGCATGACTATGTAGGTGAAGACACCCCACTTGGTAGCAAATGCGGTCTTATACCTATCATCAAGATATGCTTGCACCTGATTGTACCTTGAGAAGCTATCCAAAAAAATGTTAGGCTACGACCCTGTAGGATATACTCAATGTACAATAGCGAATAATTGTCTCTCATTGTAGGAACATTGACCTTTTGAAGACATTCTTCCTTTGCAGTTTAGAGTCTGCATGTTTTTGTTCAATCACATGTCCCTCAATGTCGCACTCTATTGTGTCAATCTCTCCTTCGCTCTCGTCATCACTGAAGGAACAATAGTCCTCATACTCGTCGTCATCATCTGACTGCTCGTCATCCCTTAGATCTTGATACTGTGTTTCCTTGTCATTGGTGACTAAGGTGCAATTGTACATCAAGTTTAGATCATGCACCTTGGTCCATTGCCACCACTTGTATTCATCCAAGAAAACCTTGAGTGGTTTAAGATTTGAGATTAGGTTACCAACTAATTTTTCCATCAGGTGCTCTAAGATCTCCTGGAGCTCTCGTTTGTTGTTTGGGATATGGGATGTGGTGGGGGTGTGTCATCTATGAGAGCTTCTAGCCATCATATAGACTGGTACTAAGGGTTTTTTCTTGGGCTCACCAATTGCCTTGGTAGCTTGTTTGTACTCCTCATCATTCGAGAATGGAAAATTGATTGTGACTAACACATGCATCCAAAATCACTCATCCTCAAGGCAAGGGATATACTTGGTCAGCGGCCTATAAGATTTTCTAATCTGAGCATCACCCTTCAGCATGGCTAAGATGGTGTCTAGGTCAACTAGTGTAGTCTTCTAAGTATCCATCTCCACTCTCACCGCTCCATTCAATTGCCTAGGAAGATCAGACTGTTGCCCCAATCTTCTATGACTCATGCATTGAGCATCCAAGGTCATAGCCTAACAAGATGTCGTAGTCCACTCCTTTCATGACTATGAATTTTACAGAGAACTAGACTCCTGCAATATTTAATGGATAATTTTTGTGCACTATGAATGGCTTCACTTTCATTCCATTAGCCAGTGTGACATTGAACCTAGCATTCTCGACAAGGGTTACCCCAAGCCTAGAGTACTGCGTGGCTAAGCACATTGACTCCTGCCCTCGTGTCTACAATCCCTATCCTCTATCACCTAGAGCTAGGATCGGCAAGAATCTGTGCATCTCTGTGCCTTCCCAAAAAGCATTAACGTGCAAGGACTTGGGCACTGAGTGTGACGTCAGGCTTGATATTTGCATTAGTATGTTGTGGTCTTGCAAGTCAACTCCCGTTTGATCTAGAGATCCTTCTACCCATTGCTTTAACTCTTGCTATAGTATCGAATGCTGTCTAAGCAGGTCTCCTAAGCTTAGAGTTACAGGGGTGGCCACTAGTATTGTCAAAAGTTTGCTAGCTAGTTTCTTCTCTCCTAATTTTGCGCTCCTTGGCCAATGGCCTTGACTAGTTTGCTGGCGCTGGTGGCATTCAAGCTCCATCTAGGTGGAACTCCTTGGGGTGTAGATGCATCTCTTAGTCGTGTGGGAGAGATTGGCATACTTATGTTAGAGATATCATCGATCACGTCCTCCAAGATGGGCTCAATATCCTTTTCCTGGGCTTCTCTCACCCACTCCTTGACTTTTTCTATGGCTTCGAGTTGGCGCTTTAGATTGGGGTACTCCCCTACCTTAGCACTCTCTTTCTTAGTAGTCTTTGAAGTGAATGTCTTTGCCTTTGCGTCCGTGACATTCTTTCCAACATGTAGTGTTGTTGCACTCTCGATTTTAAGTGTGACCTTTGTGTCGGTTTTCTTCTTTCTTTGCCTATAGCTCTTCTTTCCTATATCGAGGCTGAGTCTAGATTACTAGGCCCTAGCAATGATATGTTGGCCCGCTTTGTTTGTGCTCATGTCATAACATTCAACGGGATGGGTGTGGTCTCTTTGTCAAGTGTCTTGACTCTAAACAGTCCTAATGGTACTGAAGGTACTATTGTCAAACTAGAGGGTGGTGTCTATCTAGGGCAATCAGTAAAGAAGTGAGTGATTCCACACTTTGCACATCTGAGGTCAGCCTTATCTCAGTTGGCTTGCTTCCTCTTAGGGGGGAACACAAAGATATGTGTCATAGGGGACTACAAGTCCAACACAACATCAACTCTTGGGTCTGCCCTCCTAAGCCTCTCCATCTTCTTCTTCCTAATGCCATCACCAACACGTCGATAGTCCATGAGAACTAGATTTCCCTCTTCATCATATAAGATGTAAGGGTTCACATAAGGCTCCTCATCATTTAGCTCCTCCATGTAGCAGACTAGAGTGTCGCTTGGTGGATGGGTTACAAAAGGTCCATGCATCCTAGGTATGCCTATGGGATTGATCTTCATCCTAGGAATGGTTGGTTTCACATTGTTTGAGTGCTGGAAGAGCCAAGGGGACTCCTCTCCCCAAATAAATTCGAAGGCCTATTCCCTAGGTATGGTTGGTTATAAGACTGTGAGTAAGGAAGTCTCCTTGGTAGTCTCTGTAGCAATGCATGGTGTCATGACCGAACCTACTACAATTGGCGCAAGGTCGAGATCTAGGGTCCTGATACTCAACCGAAAGGTAGTTTTCACCACAATTGTAATGTGTCTGGTCCTTGACATGTTTTAGTAGTCCATCGGGAGTTTGATCTAAAACATGCTGCCTGGCACTCCCACGGAATATCACAGGGTTTTCCAGATAGTGAATCCCAAGTTTACTCCGCAACGAAGCATATCGGCCAACCCTACTAGGATCAACCTGAATCCTCTGGGTTTCTAATGGTCAAGTCATGCTATAGCCTTCTAGTATCGATCTACTTTGTGCAGAGCATCTAAATTGAGGCAGACTTGTATCGCACTTGGTTCAAAGAGAATTGGAAATGAGAGGGATGCATTGCTCAACCGCTCTACCTGTAGGGTAAAGTCCCATTTTGGTCCCCTAAAACGATATGAGCCAGGGTTCTACTCTAGATTATCTAACGTCAACACATCATTGTTGTGATTTGAATGTTGAGAAGACTCCTAGTTCTCTAGGACCACCCTATCATAGGACAATGGGCCCATTGGGGTTCCGTCCACCCGCTTTCCTTGATAGCTTTAGTTTTCTCCTTACCTATAAGGGCACATTAGTGGCGACACATTCAAGCATCTTTCTTAATTAACCCGTTAGTCACATACTCCCTTACATAATTTATGTACTAACACGAAAATAGTTTAGGAAAATTCTTAAAAAGTAAACTCTATGTTAAAATTTCAACCGAGATACAAATCATGTCCAGAGGACGATTCCCGCAATCCATAAGGACGCATATTATTATCCTCTAAGTTTTCGCCCTTCCACTAGTAACATGGCCTTGAGAATCCATCTCAGGTGACGTAGACCATTTGAGTGGGACCCAGAGACAGGGAATTTACAACTAGAGCCCCCTAGCATCCAAGCATCCTCCTACGATCAAAGTAATCCACGGAGAGACCTCGCGTGACGAGTTTGGTCCACATTCCCGTTACGGTTATTCACAACCCCCTTGGATAGGGATGGTGGCCAGTTGGGGGTGGCTTGGGGTGCCCTCTAGGAATTTAACCTGATTTATTATACAAGATTCTTATAAGAGCTTTGGTCTAACAATCCTTTCACAAACAATACTCTTGAAATTCACAAGCACAAACAATAATGTGGCCTGGTACTCAAAACACCTGCTAAGGTGGAGTTCCCTTTTGAATGCTTAGCATTCAACCCTCGAATTTTTCTTGCTTTGGTATCGACTACAATGGCCCATGATGGGGGTAGGGAATACCCTTGTTTTGTCCCTGTAGGGGAGCTACGGAGCTCTACCCCGAGACCTACAGACTGCTTATTGATCAAGCATTTCAAGATGAGCAGCCATGGCTACCTCTCACATAGCTGACGCGCAATGCCTACCTTACGGGTGTAGTGAGCTTACCTCCATGTCGGTCGAGTTACCTCGTCTCCCGCACACTCCGGTAGCTCCACGATATAAGTGCAAGCTTCAAGCAAGCTCCATGCTCCAAGCTCCATAGACGCGAGCAAGAGAAGAGAAGAGAAGAGAAGAGAAGAGAAGAGAAGAGAAGAGAAGAGAAGAGAAGAGAAGAGAAGAGAAGAGAAGAGAAGAGAAGAGAAGAGAAGAGAAGAGAAGAGAAGAGAAGAGAAGAGAAGAGAAGAGAAGAGAAGAGAAGAAGAGAGGAGAAGATGGAGAGCTTCTCCTCCCCGGTCCCTCACCCTCACACACTCACTCCCTCACACTCTCACACTCCCTTTCTCAAGCACAAGCTCAAGCAAGAAAGAACAAGAAGAAGAAGAAGAAGAGGAGACCCACTTTTGGCCACACACAAGAATGAACTTCTCATTCACTTTTGAACTTTATATACATGCCCTACTTTTTGGGAGGTCATCCCCACTTTTTACACTGCTGGCCATTAGCCTAGGCCTTCTTTTCCTATTTCCCACTGTTCTAACTTATCCCGTTCCCACTAATGCATACAATTTGCACAGGAGTGATCCCAATGCTCTTTTTACAAGGATTCGGGAGCACCTTCATATTTAATGGCACGCTTTTACTCTTTTCTTTTCTCGAGGCGACACCGTCATTCAAATTTTCAAGGTCTGACCTTCATCCAGGACGCCTTTTCCTTCCTTTTTCCTGTGCCTTCTTGGTTATCTCCTTCTTCTATTTTTTCTGCACTTCTGCTCCATTTTTCGTTTCTCTGTGCTGCGTTAAACATTACCCCCCTCCTAGCGGAGTGCCAGTCCCATGGCACTGGAATAGGGAGTAGCAGGTTAGTTGGGATTGGTGCTAAGTGGAATTGGCGGGTAGATGACCACAATAAAAAAGGTGGTGCTGTGAATGAGAGATGATGGGGTGTTGATTCCTGATGATTTGGAGAGATTCCGGCATGCTTTGATCTTCATGAAGATGCTCGGCCTTTGTCACACGGTTGGAATTTTTCTTCGGTGATGACTGTCAAAATCAAGGCTCTGTAATCAGTTGAAGAACACGTGGTTCCGAGATCTTTGCCAATGGTGGGTCCCATCTGAGTTACGAACAGCCTGCAAGAGAAAGTTGTGCACTCCCTAAGGGGTGTGTCTATCTCACAGTGTGGTGTAAGTGCATGTGCAGTGGAATCAGGAGATGGGTCTAACCTTGGGCAGGCCCTCGGTAATGTCCCACACTTGAGGACCTGGTTTGTGTGTTGTTGGAGGTGCAGTGCAGAGCTTAGGGTGACAGGTTTGAAAGTCCTGCCCTTGATATGCCCTAAGCGTAAAGTGGGGAGAGGGGCTAGGGGTGAACCCTAGGTGTGGTGAGTAAAGTTACGCTTCGAGCCTTCTTCTTTTTCTCTCTCTCTTTTTTTTGGAGATTGTATACATAGAAGGCATTTTGGCTAGTGCTTATCACCTTCAATCGAAGCGCGGGGTGGTCGCAGGCATTGGGATGGAAAGGCATGGCTTTGTAGGTATTCTTTAATAGCAGCCCAGGCCTTCAAAGGTGTGGATGACAAAAAGGGATGGTTACACCTCGTGAAGCGGGTGTCATTCATATTCTCTAAGAGTTCTAAGCAAAAAGAGGGAAGCAGGGTTGCCCTCATCATTAATCTAGTCATAGCCCTACTATCTATTCCTAGATTGATGTCAAAAAAGAGGGGGGGAAGGTGGGCTTCCTCGACTGCAGGCCTCTGCATTAATAGGAATTTGATTAGCCTAAGATAATTGCAGGTGATTAGGAAGTGGTTGATGGATGGAAGGAGATCTTCTACTCTAAAAACTAGGCATTCCTCGGGAGTTCGGGCATTTACATTATATATTCTAGGAAAAACAACATCCCCATAAATAGTGAGGTCATAATCCACTCCATGCCGACAGGGGCAGGGCATGTAGGTGGGGTCATTACCTTCCTCGGGGAGTGAGTTGCAGAAGGCGGTCCAAGTGTCTAAATTGGCATCCCAAATCCTCCTCCACCACTTTGGCTATGCCTCGTAGCCTTGGACGGATTTGGGAACCCGGTTCACCTTGTTCTGCCAATAATTTGCAGGCTCTTGCCTCCACCTGGTTATAATAAGGTTCCTCTCTTCTATCCATATGTTCGTCAGGTCATTGGCTAGGTCCTTGATCTTAGATAGGATGCCTAGAGGCAAAGCGAGCGTGGATAGGAAAATGACAGCTCAAATGGTCTTGTTTGGAACTCCCGGTCACGGCAGATGATCAATTCCTGAGGCCAATTGATAGGATTGGGGTCCCCTCGTAGTGGCACCGGCTCGTCAGGGACCGTGCTGCATTGTGCGTCCTCTGCCAGCTCCTGCCTTCTTCTTCTGGCTGCCACAATGCACTCAGGCATGTGGCCATCTTCGGGTTTGTCTGGCGGGAGGTTTGGTAGAGGCAGATCGGGCCCTCTTCGGTATTCTGCTCGGCCACTGCTGGGGTCACTTGTGGTGGTGGTGCCGGCTGCTCCTATTCTTTGAACCCTAGTTACTTGAGCTGAATGGTGGAGAGGCCGGCATGGCACAAGTAGTGGAATTGCTGCTCCTTGGTGATTCCCATGTTGATGGGAAGCTCCCGTTCTTGAAGGCCATATCTTAGCGCTCGGGTAGTCTTGTGGGTGGATCAATGGATCCCACGAAATCAATCCCCCTCTTCTCAAACGACTTTAGGGGAAGAATAGATTGCACTGGCATGGCATTTGTTTTGGTGGGTTTCCTCATTCGCTGACAAGGATAACATCTCTTGCAATAGTCATATGCATCCTTGTGGAGGGTCGGCCACCAGTATCCTGCCAACAAAGCCTTCCTGGCTGTCACTTCTCTTGCGAAGTGTCCACTACATGGTTTGGCATGGCATGCTTTCAATACTATGCCGATTTCATCTCCTGCAACACATCTTCACAATACTTCATCTTTGCCTCTCTTGTACAGTGCACCGCATAGCAAAGTGTAGGGGGCTGATTCTAACAGAAGCTTCTTCTTCTCACGGCTTGAGATGCCATGAGGATATTGTTGAGTTGCTAGGAGGTTGGCTATGTCTACATACCAGGGAGTAACTATTTCAACTAGAAACAAGGAAGCATCAGGAAGGTCTGGATCATCCTGTTTCTCTTCTGCAGTTTGAGGGTGTTGAGAAATAAGCCAAAAGTCTAAGGTATAGTTTAAGCCTTATCATATTGTTGTATGTAAAGTGTCCTTAAGTTTGGGGGCATCTATCTTTTGATGATACCACTTTAGTGAGTGGACAGTCTTTTAAGAAAAGTGTGGGAGAATATTGAAGAAGAAGGAGAATGAAAAATGGTTGAGCCTCCATATCTCATGCTGTTCACTCTCAGTTGCGGGTCTTTCTCTCTCTTTTTTTATCAGTTGGTATCAGAGCACAAGTGCGGGAGCTCAAATTGGAGTGAGGAGCGCGTCGAATCGAGGTCTACATCGACTTGGGAGCTAACTGTCCACCATTGAAATCAGGTATACTAATCTCGATCTAAGTCACCCAAGCAGGTACCGGGCTTGAGGAAGCCATTGAGGCTCAGATTTTGAGTTATTGAGTTCACATCGGATGCATACGGGAAGAGAAAGCATGCTGGAAATCAGGATGACAGTGTTAAACAAAGGAAGGAGGTGGATAGGGACATTGTAGTAGATAAGGTTAAATCTGATAGACAGAAAAGTGATAGAGATCAGGAAGGTGATAATAGAGCTACCAAGTTGCAGAGGGACACTGTTGGAGTGTACAGTTGCGAATTTCTATTATAAGCTAATCTCGCACGAAGGGTAGTGTACCCACACAGTTTTTGTGTAATGGTAGGAGCTCCTGGTTTTTTCCGTCATTTTTAGTTCACTGAAAGAACATGCAGGCGATGGCGTCTGCGGGCAGGTCCCCTGGAGCACCTCCAAGTTGCAGTTTGTTAAAAATCTTGGGGCTGATAAAGTCATTGATTATACTGAGGAGTAGTACGAGGATTATCCTGAGAAGTACGATGTGGTGTTTGGTGCAGTGGGACAATGTGAAAGAGCAGTGAAGGTTGTGAAAGAAGGTGGCTCTGCTGTCATTCACACAGGACCTGTAACTCCGCCAGGCTTCCGATTTGTTGTGACTTCAAATGGAGCTAGTCTGGAGAAATTGTATAGCTACCTGAGAAGTGGCAAAATCAAGCCCAAGAAGAAGCCCATCGGCAATGATGTGCTTAATGCCTCTCGCCTTCGCCTCCAGGACCGTGCCCACCGTTGCTTGGACCGATTAGGCTCAGGCTCCACTGATGTCATCGCATTGAAGAATTACCTTGATGCCGAGTATTATGGGGTGATTGGTATCGGAACCCCCCGCCTGTAGTTACAACAGGGAGAGGCACACAGAGAGATGCGCACAGAACGAACGAGCAGGCAGAAGAGACCGAGAGAGAGAGAGGCAGAGAGCCTGCGAAATGAATACTTTTTTGTAAGGCTTGCAAAGCCTTACTATTAAGACTTATCCACGAAATATTTTTTTGTAAGGCTTAAAAAGAGCCTGACTATTAAGGATTAAAGGGCAGTTTTTATGCAATTTACGGGAGGCCATTTGAAGGCCAATTTTTGTTTAAAAAATTCCAGGAAAATTTCTACAGCTTCCTCTTGATATGCACTTCCAGCCTAGCATGAAAAACTGCAGAAAAAGTGCAGGAAAAATGGTCAGTTCTAAGCCCGTGTTTTGATGCTTTTTTTGGTCATACGGACACCATTTGAGGTCCGATTTGGATGTTTCTTGTTGGGAACTGAATTTATGACATGTTGCCATCATGGATGGATGTATATAACCGGTTTTGGACGCATGTATGAGAGTCATATTGTTGAATACCACTTCTGGATAGATTGTATTATTATATTCTTCTAAATTTGCAGCAGTCATAATGTCTGACACGGCACAAATCACTCAGATCGTGGGGGACAAATTGACCAAAGACAACTATAGTGTTTGGTCCTACAGGATGGAGAATTTTTTGATG
Source organism: Lygodium microphyllum (assembly GCF_053477565.2). Lineage (NCBI taxonomy): Eukaryota > Viridiplantae > Streptophyta > Polypodiopsida > Schizaeales > Lygodiaceae > Lygodium > Lygodium microphyllum. Next base: position 992,242 of record NC_141136.1, read on the forward strand.
GGTAGAGGTCTATGGGATCTCATAACAGGTGATGATGAATGTCCAGAAGTTCCCGAACATCCAACTGAAGAGCAAAAGAAAGCGTACAAGGATTGGACTGGGAAGAATAGGAAGGTTTTGCATTGGATCTCCATATGTATTTCAGAAACATTGATTCCTCATATAAAAAAGGCAAGTACTTGTAAGGAGGCATGGGAAATCATAGAAAAAATATATGGAACATGTACAGAGGCTCGTAAGATACAGCTTAAGCAGAGATTACATGGTGCATGGAGAGGCAATTGCAGTATCAATGACTATGTGGCAGAAATCAAGCAAATTGCAGAAGACCTTGCATCCATTAATGCACCTGTTGATGATGATGATTTAGTGTCAGTGACACTAAATGGGCTTGGACCAGCTTTTAAATCTTTGGATACCTCTATTTCTGTTAGGGGAGGCTCTATGCCTGACTTTGAGGAGCTTATTGGATTGCTACTTACAGAAGAAATCAAGTTGGGATTGAATGCATCTAGCAGTGGCAAAAATGCAGGTGGAGATAGTGTTTTCTATCACCAGAGAGGTCATGGCAGCTCATCTAGAGCTAGAGGCTCTTCACCTGGTCGTAGTAATTATGGTTTTGCTCGTGGAAGAGGCAACTTTGGTCGTGGTGACTTCATGCATAGAGGCAGGGGGAGATCTTTCCCTAGAGGTAGAGGACGATCTAGTCCTTCTTCACAGAGAGATGGCACTTGTCATTATTGTGGGCATTTTGGTCACTTTGAGAGGGATTGTTATCAAAAACAGAATGCTATGTCTAGGGGTCGTGGAAGGACCCAATATGGCCACTATGCAGGCACTTATGGTGGTACAGGTTATGGACCTAGAGGTGGATCGCCTAGAGGTCATTTATTTGCTATGGAGCATGTGCTTGGGAGCATGACTCATCCTCCTCATGAAAATGATTGGTTTTTGGATTCAGGAGCTACAAACCACATGACTCATCATGCTGAGTGGTTTGACAACAAGGAGCAAGTGCAAAATGATGAATATGTTGCCACTGGTGATGATACTTTACACAAAATTACTCATATTGGTAGTGTGCCACTTGTTACTAAAGATGGGATTGAGAACAAACTTGGTGATGTACTTTATGTGCCCACAATAACTAAAAACCTAGCATCGGTTGGTCAAATGACAGATCAAGGATTGCAAGTGAGATTCAATAAGTTTGGATGTTTCATTGAAGAGTTCCATAATGGGAGAACTGGCAAGGTGATCGCTCATGGTAGAAAGAAAGGGAGGTTGTTTGCCTTGGATGCAGGTACTGCAGTGATTCAAAACTCTATGTATGTTGAGAGAGGACATGGGCAAGATAAGGATGTGGAATTATGGCATAGACAGATTGGTCATGTTAATTTGCAAAGATTGAAGCAAATGCAATCAAAACAGATAGTCTGTGGTCTACCGCATTTAGGATATGTAAATTTTGATCATGTATGTGAGGCTTGTCAATTTGGCAAGCAATCCAGATTGCCATTTCCAAAGAGGGGGAGAATAAGCAGTTATCCTTTGGAAATAATACACTCGGATATTTGGGGCCCATGTCAGAATGTTTCCATGAGCGGAAAATGTAGATTCTATATCACTTTCATTGATGATTTTAGTAGGATGACTTGGGTGTACTTTATGCAGCATAAAAGTGAAGCGTTTGAAAAGTTCTTGGAATTTAAATCTATGGCTGAGAAGCAGTTTGGATGCTACATAAAATGTTTGAGGTCAGATAATGGTGGAGAGTACATGTCATATGAGTTTTGTGACTTCTTGAGAGATCATGGTATCAAAAGGCAATTGACATGCAGGTATACACCTCAACAAAATGGTGTGGTTGAAAGGAAGAATCGAATTATTGCAGAGGTTGCAAGGGCAATGATGAACCAAATGAACATGCCATTGTCATACTGGGCAGAAGCAGTGCATACTGCAGTTCACATTATGAATAGAACACCTACATTCTTGATTCATAATATGTCACCATATGAGAGAATGTATGGCATGAAACCTACTGTTGTATACTTTAGAGTCTTTGGATGTGTCTGTTATGTTCATGTTCCGGATGATTTGAGGAAGAAAATGAAACCTAAGGCTATAAAATGCATTTTCCTTGGATATCCTAATAAGAAGAAGGGATACAAATGCTATGATCCAGTGAGTAAGGAAGTATACATAAGCAAGGATGTCAAATTCAGTGAATATGAATCATGGTATAAGCCCAAAATTGTAGTGGATGTTGATTCTTATGAAAGCAATGATGATAATGGCTATGGAAGGAAAATTTCAGCAAACAGCAAGGCTGAAAATCAGCATGTGGAAGATGCTTCAGGACCTCAAGAGAATGTGGAAAGCAGTGGTAGCTACAGTCCATGGAGTGGTAGATTGAGAAATGCACAAAGGAGTGCAGAAGTTGCAAAAGGTAAGAGACCAATGACTGAAAGTTCAGAAGATGAATCTATAGATGATGAGTATGGCATTCCGCATGTTAAAACACCTGGCACTAGAAGTGCAGGAAAGTATGTGCCAGCACATGCTAGATCAGATGAGACACACGGTAGTGCACCTCAATTGAGAAGGTCAGAAAGAGTAAGGTATCCAGTTGATAGATTGACTTACAATGGGTTCATGAAGATGCATTATGCATACATGGTTTCTTATGTACAATATGTGGAACCTACTTGCTTTGAAGAAGCAGTAGAGAGCAAAGAGTGGAGACAAGCAATGGATGAAGAGATGGATGCACTAAGGAAAAACAAGACTTGGGATTTGGTGAAACTACCTTATGGCAAGAAGTCCATTGGATGTAAATGGGTTTATAAGCTCAAATGTAAGTTGGATGGTTCTCTTGAAAGGTATAAAGCAAGGCTAGTTGCAAAAGGATATGCACAAACTTATGGTTTGGACTATGAAGAAACATTCAGTCCAGTAGCTAAAATGACGACAGTAAGATCAATAATTGCTTTGGCTTCTATCTATGGTTGGAGGCTTTATCAAATGGATGTGAAAAATGCATTTTTGAGTGGCAACTTAGAAGAAGAAGTGTACATGGATCAACCAAAGGGTTATGTGGATCCAAAATACCCACATTATGTATGCAGGTTGAAGAAGGCTTTATATGGACTGAAGCAAGCACCAAGAGCATGGTGTGATAGAATCAGCAAATTCTTATGCAGTATGGGATTTCAGCAGAGCAAAGCTGATTATTCACTTTATGTGAGGCATACAGAAGATGGTATGGTGGTTGTGGTCATCTATGTTGATGATCTCATTATTACAGGTACACTTGAGAAGGAGATTACTGAAGTCAAGTATGGGTTACATAAAGAGTTTGATATAAAAGACCTTGGTTTGTTGAGATACTTCTTAGGTATTGAGGTTATTGATACACCTCATGGTATATGGCTGATACAAAGGCAATATGCATTGGAGATGTTGGAAAAATATGGCATGATAGGATGCAAACCGGTTGATACACCATTGGATCAAAATGCTAAGTTGATTGATGATGGATCTTATGTTGAGGATGTTACTATGTTCAGAAAGATAGTTGGTAGTCTTATTTACTTGACTATTACAAGACCAGACTTAAGTTATGCTGTTGGATTGGTAAGTCAGTTTATGCAGAAACCATGCAAATCTCATTTGGATGTAGTAAGAAGAGTTCTTAGATATGTGAAAAAGACAGCTAGATTTGGGTTGTTTTATGGAAAAGGAATCAAGCCTACACTGTTTGGATACTCAGATGCAGACTGGGCAGGTAGTTCTATGGATAGAAGATCTACTAGTGGCTATGCATTCTCATTTGGGTCAGCCATGGTAAGTTGGACAGCAAGAAGCAACCTACAGCTGCTTTATCAAGCACTGAGGCAGAGTATAGAGGCATTGCATTGGCAGCATGTGAGCAGACATGGCTGAGATTGATCCTATATGACATGGGATAGAGATTGATGGTGGAGTTATTATGTATTGTGACAATGTTAGCAACATTATGTTGGCAAAGAACCCAGTCTATCATGCAAGGACAAAACATATAGAAGTGCACTATCATTTCATTAGAGAAAAAGTCATTGATGGAGAGATTGACTTGGTCCATGTGAAGACCAATGATCAAGTTGTTGATATCTTTACCAAAGCATTAGGTAAAGATAAGTTTGAGTACTTCAGGAGTGCACTTGGAGTCTTATGTGTGCAAGCTCATTCTGAGCTTGAGGAGGAGTGTTGAGAAATAAGCCAAAAGTCTAAGGTATAGTCTAAGCCTTATCATATTGTTGTATGTAAAGTGTCCTTAAGTTTGGGGGCATCTATCTTTTGATGATACCACTTTAGTGAGTGGACAGTCTTTTAAGAAAAGTGTGGGAGAATATTGAAGAAGAAGGAGAATGAAAAATGGTTGAGCCTCCATATCTCATGCTGTTCACTCTCAGTTGCGGGTCTTTCTCTCTCTTTTTTTATCAGAGGGATCCATGATGGATGATCGGCTAGGACATGGGAACTACCAGGCTTAGTGACCACTTCAAAATCAAACTCTTGGAATAGGAGCAACCATCTCATTAGTCGTCCTTTAACATTTGCTTTGTTCATTAGGAAGGACATGGCTTCATGATCCATGTAGAACTTGAAATGCGTTGACAATAGATAGTGTTGAATTCTCACCCTCTCCACTGAATCATCGCGCTCTACTTGGGTGACATGTAGCACGGTGCTGAGAAAGGCTTGCCTCTGTGTGTTGGTGCATACATTGGCTGCTTCAGCCCTAGATTCGGCAAGCACTCTCTTGCACTTGGCCACTGCCAAGTGCTCCGTTAACTGCCTGATTCTTTCAAAGTTGTTCTCTTCCCACACCTTGGCTCTGTCATCCATCTTTCTCCTTCCCTCTTCTAGCTCACTTGCTAATGTGGTTACCACCTGTGCTGTTGTTTGTTTGTTAAGACCCAGAGTTGGTGCCACTCCCTGGACTCTAAGTCAGCTATTCTTCGGCGATTTCTTTCACTTGATTTGCAATACTGAACCTCTGTTCTACCTCAATGATTAGTTCTAACTTTTCGTGCGCTAGCTGCTCGTGGCTCTGGATCTCCACAAGGTGCAGTCTTTGTTGCATGAAGGCCATGGCCATGAGGGCCTCTGTGTCTTCCTTGGCAACTTCCAACACACCTTGCAATCGTTGTGCCTCCTGTTGCTACCCTTGTGCTTCTGCTACGAGGGTTGCTGACCTTTCCCGTGCTAGGAACTCTATCTCTCTCTCCAGCCTATCTTGTTCCTTGAGTTCATATTGTAGCTTTGCTATGGTATTCTCCTGCCACTTGCTCGGCTCGCCCTCTTGAGCTGCCAACTATCCAAACCCTTCTAGTCTAGTTGTTCTCTATTCCAGGTCAGCATATTGCTGCACTAGTAACTTTAAGCTCCACTGCTTGACCAGTAGGTTTTTTTCTTTATCCTCTAGCCTCTGTCTCAGGTGGCTTTCGTTATCCTGGGCTTCTTTCATTTTTGCCTCCAACTGATCTTGCAGCACTTTTACCTCCCTTTGCCGATTGGCTCCTTGCCTTGAAACTTCGAGCCTCAAGGTTGTTGAAGTTTCCCTTTCCTTTTACAGCTCCAACAGGGCCACCTTCTTTTCTTCCTTTGCTTTATCCAACTGTGCCAGGAGCTCAGCCACGTAGGCATCATAGTTCGCACCAGGTGGCATGGGAGTAGGAGCTGTGGTGGTTGACACTTCTAGCTTTTGCCATTTTGGGTCTTTCCTGGACTCAGCATCTGTAGTGTTGTGTCTTTTCACTCCACTCTCTGGGACAATCTCAGCCACTTTACTGACGAGCATCTGCATCATGCTCATCAGCTGGGCCATGTCCAGAGAGGGTGTGGGTTGCGGGGCAGTTGTGGTGTCTGTTGGCACTGGCACAAAGGAGAAAGGCAGGGGGTGTAATAGCAACTTCCCCTTGCCTATAATCACTGGGGCTGCTCTTGCGCTGCCACTTTCTTTGGCCTCATGGTGAGGACTCAAGGGGCTGATCTCTCCTCCTCCATGAGTTTCTTCAACAGATCTGCGAGTGGCCTCTACCAACTTAGCTAGTTCTTTCATCCTCAGCTTGTGGGCTTCCTCCTCCGCCCTTCTTTGCCTTTCCTCTTCTACCTTTTTTGAATCTTATCTAGCTCTTTTGAGTTCTTCCTCCTCCTTCTTCCGTCGTTGCTCCTCCACCCGCCTTGACTCTCTTCGAGCCCTCTTCACCTTAGCCCGCTCCTCTTTGCTCAATCTCTCCTCCTTTTTTTGGCTCTTTTCGGTCTTCATTTGCTTCTGTGGCTCAGCCGTTTGAGTGGGTGGTATTTCAGGCTCTCCTTCGTCGCTTGCCATCTTTTCGCACGAGCCTTCTTCCTCATGATGTGGTGAGCTTTGGTGCTTAACTTGCTCTTCCTCCATGTTGGCATCCTTGATAGCCTTGTCAATGATTGCAGTGAGGACACCTCCATATCTGATTGTAGAGGCTTTTGTGGCAGGTTTCTTTCTCATGGATCATGATGTGGCTGGAGCTAGAAGGGTGGCTGAACTCCTAATAGTCTTCTGGACAAAGCCATTCCAATCCACCTGCTTCAGAACTCTAGCCGCAATGCTTTCCAGCAGTGGCACGCTGATTCTATTCCTCATGGCAATGCTTTCCAGCAGTGGTGAGCATGGATCATCTTAGCTTGCATCCTCGTCACAGGGTCTCGAATGTCAGCTAGGTTGATTCCATTGACTGTGTACATGTCCCCTTTTCTGACTCCCCGCATGGCGTACACATCTCTTTTTGGGTGTCTTTCTTTTTTGGGCACAAGCCCCAGGGCTCTCTTGATAATGTCTGTGTTAAGGGGCACTTTCACCCTTCTTTCTTGATCACCCTCCCTCACTGTGACCATGCCACATCTTCATCCTCCATCGAAGCTCCTTAAGAAATCTGTGCACATGCTATAGTCTACTGCATGTCCGACCTTCTCTATGTACTTTTGGAGGTTACATTTGTCCACCAACTCCCTCACGGCCGGCTCTTCCAAGATGGCTTCATCTAGATTCATGGTATGCTTGAATGTGAATTGGCTAAATCCATGCATCTCGATGCTGATTCCATACTTTGTCAGCTCCGCTTTCGTAAATGGGAGTCTACCCTGTCCTGCCATGGTAGGTGCCTGTCATCATCCAAGTCAACATTAGAGTTATAACTTGATTCATTCCTAGCAAAACCCAAAAAAGAACGTGTGTGATAGTTTATCGTGCGAATTCAAAGGAATGAAACTTAGTAATAATTCACAACCAACATCTACTTTCTCCTTGCATTCTTTCCTATTTGAATTCAGTTGATCACTTTCAGCCTTTATACCTCTTGCTACATCACTTGGTTCATCACTTGGTTGTCACTTGCTCTTACCCCCCCCTTTTTTTTAAGTGTTAAGGGAATCCTTTTTAGGATTTGTGAGGGGAGGAAGAGGGATCGCATGGGCTGTGTAGGGTGAGCTACTTGGCCAACAGCCAAGTATAAAGGTTAGGGTTATATTCAAATTGGGCATGACGATCAAGTTCACATGTTTGTATGGAAGCTTGAGTGATGTAGGTCAAGACATCATGAAAGATGTCCTCGGAGTTGAGGCGACTAGCAATGTGCAACTCCTCTTCCGTGAGGAACTGATCAATGTACGGGTGGGCCAATACCTGATCATCTAAGTGTATGTTGCATGCAATGGCCAAAACTCTAAATGAAAGAGGTGCCACATAAGTAGGGTCGTGTTCAATTGTTTTGTTTACCCTCCTTTGCTCAGCATTGGTCATGATACGACTGCCTTTTTTCTCCCATTGGAGTCATAAGGCATACCACAGTTATAAGAATGGAGAAGCAGAGCTGGCAAGCTGTGTGAGCTCCTCCAGTTCTCATTCAGATGTAGAGCGAGCAGGCTTGCGGTAAGAGGTGACTAGTCGTCTGAGAATAGCTTGGTCCTTTGAGATTTCTCCATTCGCGATTAGCTCGACCGCAATTTTGGGGAATTTGATGGTCATAAACTCGTAGTCTTCCCAAGTGCACGGCAACGCGCAAACATCAAAAGCAAGGGGTTCATCAAGAAGTCCTAAGTCAAGCCTCTCATAGGCCCTAGTAAATGTAGTGAAGGTGTCATCCAACTCCTTGATGCATTCCACTATGTCATTCCCCGAGGTCTCAGCGAGATCCTTGGCCGCTGAAAGGAAATATCATCTTTCGTACGAAGGCTTAAGACCTGCTGGTGGTGATGGTGCAATTGGGCTAGACAGTGATGACTCCATTGCTGGCATCACAAAATGGGACTTTGCACCCTGGAGCATTTGGAGATGCTGCAGCGGGCTTCTGTGGCATAGGAGGCGTGCTGCACTCTATATGAGCCGACATGGGGGTGCCCAACTCCTCTGACCTAGATGGTGCTGGGACATCCATCTTGGGACAATGAATGTGTTGGGGGTTCTTAATCATCACTGGTGTTAGTTCGGCATTCTTTGTGACTTGTGCTTTGCATGTGCCAGCCTGACCAGCTGGAGTGGGGTTGCTCAGAGTTGAGCTTCTTGAGTGTCCACCCCTAGGCACCCATATCCAGGGGTTTCCCTCATAGTATCCTTGTGCTCGCAGGAGATCTTTTGATATCCATCGTGGCGTGGTAGTGCACCTATGTCGATAGCATCTTGGCTACCTCTTAGGCTGCGATTGATAGTTTTTGCATTTAGAAGCATGTTTCTGCGGTCTACCAGGAGGTGGCCCTTACCGTTTTGGCACCCATATGCACGTGGGCTCTTTGGCCATGTGAATGGCTTGGGTGGGTTTGAGTCTGGTAGTTGGAGCGCGGGGTGAGATATCCATGCCCTTCTCCTTAGGTTTGGTCGTGGGGGTCTCTATCAGTGGCTCTGCAGTTGTAGGAGGCCCAAGATAGCCCTTGCTGAAAGTAGTTACTATGCGCACATTGCCTACAACAAGATGGATGTGATCTAGGTTTTAGTCCACATTGCAATTTGTATAATTTTTCAAAGTGCGGTCTAGTAGTGATTTATCACCGGCCCCTTAGCGTTTGGTAACACATAAAAGATGACTAGGACGCTTTCAGACTCGACGGAGATAGCCACTTGGCATTTCCTAAGAGAGAGTAAGTGTTTGCCCCAAATGGCTAAGTTTTGCGTTTGTGGGTTGTAATTTAGGCTGGCTGATGCGTGTCCAATGGTCATGCGCTAAGATATTATGGTCGGCACCTTCGTCAATCTGGGCATCAAAAGAATACGTCCGTTCTACGGTGACCGTGATTCGTAGGTAGGCAGGTGCTACTGCTTCTTCATCTTGATCTATTAGTTTGGTAATTGTGGCCACGTAGACGTTGACAGGAGCTTCACGCATAGGTAGCTTGTGCAATGGATGGGAAGGAGGATAGTAATTTTTCATGCGACTACCATTGAAGAAGCCTATTCCTTCCCCTTCGAGCATCTCCAACTCAACATTGCCCGTTCTACTAATTGCACGCACCCAGAAAGGTCCCAGTCCTCAAAATTTCATTTTCTATTTGTGACCTTTCACCGAGTAGAGTAAGACAAGGTCTCCTTGATCAAAGTTGCATTGGTTGACATGCTTGTCAAACCACATCTTTCGTCATGCCTTCTCACAGATCAGAGCATGGGTGGCTAAAAGTTGAGTCTCCGTGAGACGCTCTAACTCCACTAAGTGGTCAGTCCAAGCTTCTCTTCCATCCCGACGCTCCTGAGCTACTATTCTTAAGCTAGGGACAAAGAACTCTAAAGGTAGAATGGCCTCCATTCTGTAGGTCAGAGCCTAAAGGGTGTTTGTCCGACAGCCATCTTATAAGCTGTCCGATAGGTCCACAAGGTCGCCATCAATTTATTATCCCAGTCTCTTCGTGATGTGGATACTATCTTAGTAAGCACGTTGACTAGGATTTTATTTGTGGACTCCGCTTGGCCGTTTTCTTGAGGGTAGTAGGGAGAGGACCTTCTATGAATGATTAGGAAGGTTGAGAGCAGGTGGGATATCACTTCATTAATGAAGTGCGTGCCCTGATCACTCACTAGTTAGATTGGACAACCAAACTATGAAAAGACCTGCTCCCACAGGAACTTCGCAGTGGTTCTAGCATCGTTCTTTCTAGTGGCTCTTGCCTCCGCCCACTTCGTTAGGTAATTTGTTGCCACAATGATGTAGCGTGCCTGGGAGTATTGTGCCGCAGGACTAATAGGTCCAATGAAGTCAATGCCCCATTTTTCGAAGGGCTGTCATGCTATTATGGGGGTCAAATCCATCTTATCTTTGCGCATAGGCACCTTAGTACTCTAGCACTCATCGCAATGTTTGACAAACTTAGCAGCATCATGGAATAGGGTGGGCCACCATAGTTGGGATTGTAGCACCTTACGGGCGGTCGCATCCCCACTAAAGTGCCCGTCAGCTATCCCACCATGTGCATCTCTCAATACATTGTGCATCTCGTGCTCGCATACACACTTATGCAACAAACCGTCCTGCCCCAACCTATAGAGTTGGCCAGTGATCAGTTGGTATGGCTGGATTTTTAAGATAAGTCTCCTTAGCTTGGCTTTCTCAGTAGGTCTCTTAGGCAGACCATCCTCTAGCACTTGGACTACATCATCGGTCCAATATGGCGTCAAATCAGCCCTAAACAAGTCTCCTTCACTAGACAGGCCAAAGAGATGAGCATCCGGTAAGTCGTCAGGTATGCCTTGTCCAGCAGCTTCCCCTATGGGTATGCGAGACATGTGATCTGCCATGTAGTGCTCTTTCCCTTATGAACAACCATAGAGAAATCAAACTCCAATAGGAGAAGTAACCATCTCGCTATGCGACCTATAGCGCATGGCTTGTTCACAAGATATAGCAAGGCTTGATGGTCAATGAAAAAGACGAAGGGTGTGGCCAACAGATAATGCCTAAATTTCTTTACAACAAACACCATGGCTAGCCCTTCCCTTTCTATAGTGGAATAGTTCATCTCCGTTTTGGTGAGCTACCTGCTGGCAAAGCTCATAGGGTAATCAAGATTATGTTCACCAAGCTGGCATAGAACAGCTCCGATAGCAACCTTAAAGGCATCTATGTATACATGGAATGTCATACTCCAGTCTGGGGCTCGTAAGATTGGTGCAGTCGCGAGAGCCTTCTTTAACTGTTCATATGCACATTGGCATTCCTCAGTCCACTCGAATACGATCAGTAGCTTGTACAATGGTCTAGCAATCAGTGTGTAGTTCAGTACAAAGCATCGATAGTATCCCGTATGGCCTAAGAAACACTGAACGCCCTTGTAGTTAATGGATGGTGGTAGGTCGACAATGACCCTGACTTTTGAGAAGTCAGTGGCAATGCCATTCCTTAACACTACATGCCCTAGGATGCATCCATGCTTCACCCAGAACTGGCACTTCAAGGGGTTCAATGAGAGTTTGTATAACCAAACATCGTTCAAAGACTGCTCTCAACCTCTCTAAGTGTTCGGCCCAATTAGAGTGTATGCACAAGTCGTCTATGAACACCTCTAACTCGTGTCGTAGCATATCCTTGAAGATGGTGCACATTAATCATTGGAAAGTTATAGGTGCATTCATTAGCCCAAAGGGCATAATGATATAGGCGAATACGCCCCACTCCGTGGTGAAGGCAGTCTTGTGCCTGTCGTCAGGGTGCACTTGCACTTGATTATAGGTAGAGAAACCATCCAGGAAGCTGTAAGCTTCTTTGCCTGTCACCCTCTCCAACATGTACTCGGTATACGGTAAGGGGTAGTTATCCCTCTTCGTAGCGGCATTGACCTTCTTGTAGTTCACACACACCCAAATTTTACCATTCTTTTTCATAACAATCACTATGGGTGATACCCAATCTGTGTATTCAATCTCATATATAAATCCCGCCTTCATGAGCTTATCGATTTCTTCCTTCACTACGTGGGCGTGTTCGGGATTCATAGGGTAAGGTCGCTGCTTTGTTGGCACCGCATCTGAACCCATTGGAATATTATGGGTCACAACCCTAGGATCGACTCCTCTAAGTTCCTCCAAGGACTAGGCAAACACATCGACATACTCTCGCAGGAGAGCAACAAGTCTAGCCTCCTCATCCTCAGTTAGGTCGTCAGCGATGAACACAGGTCGAGGCTTCTTGCCTTCCCTTGCCAGGTCGACTTCCTTGACCCTGGCAAATTCCTCAATTGGTGCATTGGCTTGCCCTTGTCTCTTTGCTCCTAGCAAAATCACCACTCTATCACCCTTCTTAAACTTCGTGACGCGTTTGGGGAGGTCTTGGGGCTTCTTTTGCCTCTCTGCTTCTGATTCTTTAGTTTGCTTCCTGGCCTCCTCCCTTAACCGTTTGCGCCTTAGGTGGACTGGCAAGTCCCCTCTGGTGTGTCTGACCTTAGAGGGTTGGGGTATTTCAGGATCACTCTCTGTACTGACTTCAGACTCCAAGTTAAACTCACATCCCTCACTTGAGGATGGAGTTTCGCCAGGGGGTCATAGTTCAGTAGGTGAGTCCGTCTTCAGTATTGGAGCTACTAGTGACTACGCCACCCCTTCCTACTTGTAATCCGTGGCTCCCATGTGCTCCAGCCAGGTCCTATCGCACTCCATCCTCATGACTCCTTTTTCATTCCAGCCTGCCATTTCCCTTCTAGGCCTAGATTCTGCCTTGATCTATTTGATTGCTCTCCCTTCAGTGTCACATTCTATAGTGTCTAACTCATCTTCACTCTCATCCGTCTCATAGCAACAGTGCTCATACCCCTCATCATCGGAATCTTGCCCCTCTGACTGCTTGTCATCCCCCAAGTTTTCCTCTCCAATCTCCTCTTCGTCGGTGACTAAAGCCCAATTGTATAATAGGTTAAGATCGTGAATTTTGGTCCATTTCCACTCAGGCCGAGCCAAGAGATCACTTAGGGGTTTTAGATTAGCCACCTTGTTGCCTTTCAGTTTATTGGTTAGGCACTCTATGATTTCCTAAAGCTCGAGCTTGTTGGTGGGGATATGGAACGAGACCGGTCTTCCTGGGTCACGTGAGCTTCCTGCCATCATGCAGAGTGGCACAGTGGGCTCCTTTGCTGGCATGCTTGGTGATTTAGCAGCTTGCTTATACAGCTCTTCCTCATCTGAGAATGATAGGTCAATGGTTGCCAAGACATGCATCCAATCCCTCTCGTCCTCAGGGCAGGGCATGTACTTGGTCAATGACCCATAGGGTTTTCTTGCATGGGCATCACCTTTTAGCATGGTCGAGATAGCATCGAGGTCGGCTAGGGTAGTCTTCCAGGTGTCCATCTCAACCCTTACCGCTTCCATCCTATTCCCCAAGAAGATGAGGTTGTTTCCCCAATCTTCAATAACTCGCACGTTCCTCATCCAAGGTCGGCCTAGCAGTATGTGGTATTCCACACCCTTCATGACAATGAAGTTTACGGAAAACTGCACTCCTGCGACCTTCACTGGCCAATTCTTTAGGACCTGAATGGTCTGACATTCATTCTGTTGGCCAATGTAACATTAAACCTAACCGCTTCCACAGGTGGGTTTCCCCAGGCCTGTAGAACTGCGTGGCTCAAGACACTGACCCCGGTGCCAGTGTCTATGATTCCTTTTCGTGTTGCATCCCCCAAGGCTAAGATAGGTAGGACTGCATGCATCTTCGTGCCTTCCCAGAAAGCGTTGATGTGTAGTGACCTTGGAGCTGAGTGCAGCGTTAGACTTGGAATTTGTGTGACTGCGTCCTGCTCTTGCAAGTCAGCGGCGTGAGTATGCTCCCCCTTTCCCTCCACCCAGTGCTTTAATTCTTTCCATAAGGGAGGGTGCTGCCTAAGAAAATCTCCCAGGCTCACAGTCACTGGGGTGGTTACTAAAGTGGTGAGGAGGTTGGTGGGTGGTTGGCTTCCTCCTTGGTCACCATTCTTTGGCCATATATCCTGGTTAGCTTGTTGACAAGCTTATTCTTGGTCTTGCCTCTGTGGCATCTCTCATGGTGTGGGTGCATTCCCCGATTGAGGTCACGATGGCAAAACATGTGTGCTCACTCTAGAGAGGTCTTCCATTTGGTCTTCTAGTATGGGTTCTATATCTTTAAGGTGTTCTTGGGCGTCCTTGACCCACTCCTTAACTTTGGCTATAGCCTCAAGTTGCCCTCTAGGATGGGGGTATTCCCCTACCTTGGCACTCCCTAGTTCTGCTGTCTTAGGAGCTGAGGTCTCTGCCTCGGCATCAGTGACTCCCTTTCCTGCCACTAAGGTTGTAGCTTCCTCAGTCTTAAGGGTAATCTTTCCATGTGTTCTCTTTCTCCTTCTCCTCTGGCTTTTCTTTCCCAATGAGGCCGCATCCAGGTTACTTGGCCCAGGCAACGAGGTGCCTGTTCGTTTTTTTTTGCGCTTGTGTCATGACATGCAGTGGGATGGACTCTTAGGGTCCGATCCTCTATGTTGTCGCCTTCCGAATCTTCGTGTCCTCTTAGGGTCCTACTGATGGGGCTTTCTAGTAGCTATATATGTTTTGGGATCTTCTCCTAGTAGTGGGTTCCTTGATGTTATTATGTTTCCTGATGAGCTCCTTGTTATTGGAAGTAATCGTCAATCTTATCCACAACTTGTGCTTCGTGCTTTCTAGTGCTCAGTGTGAAAACATGCTTTCCTTTCCTTGTAATGCACCTTAGGTGATGAAATCAAAAAGTGAGGTGAGGATGCACAAAATGCTCAATGTAGACTCCACTCTACCCCTCACGTGCATAGCTTGATGTGGCTCTAAGCGCAGGTTCTGGCTTATCTAAAGTTTTACTGAAAGACCCTGCTGCATTCTCTATTCTGCTTCAGGGTTGGTTAGTTGGTTGGCTGGTCTTGCCGAACGTCACGTCCAATTCCAAATTTGGTCTGCCCAGTGTCTAGCTATTCGGGGTGAATCTTTGGTTATCCTGTCTGGCTTCCAGCTTCTACGGTTAAACTGGGTTCCCTGGGGAATCAAAGACATGACCAAGGTGGCCAGGACTGTGGGACAGGTTTAAAAACCTTCTATTCAAACTCTGGTGAACTGGTCTGATTCTAAGAATCGGATGAATGGGACCGATTCTAGAAATCAGACAGGCTGGTCCAATTATAGCGATCGGATGGTCTTGGGACTCGGACAAGGTGGTCAAATTTTACTTAGGTCCGACTTCCCTAGTCAAATGGGGGAGGTCCGACTACTGCAATGGGTCGAGTGGTCCAAGTCCGGGACTAGGACATGTGGTCTGACTTTAACACCGAGTCCGCCGATTCTAGAGATCAAATTAGACAAGTGGTCCGATTTTCAGTTGGTCCGATTCTGGAGATTGGATCGAAAAAGTGGTCCAATTTTTAGCTGGTCCGATTCAGGAGATCAGATCGGAAAAGTGGTCTGATTTTTGGAGTCGGACAGTCCGACTCCAGAAATCGGGCAGTCCTATTCTGGGACTCGAACGCACTGGTCCGAGGACAGCATGGACGATGGCCTGTGAGTTGCGCGCGATGCCTCTAGGTCAACATCTACTCCACCTAATCGTGTCGTGCCTTCCAAATAGATGCAAAGCAACAGAGGGAACCGCCTGGCATACCTCAAAGCGATGTGGCACTTGAATCGATCAGCACTTCACGATTTTTCGGTAGCTCTCTCTCTCTTGCTCTCTCCTTAGCTCTCAAGCTCACTCTCTTCTCAGAAGGCAGAATGTCAAATGTGGTATTCCCTGGTTACCTGGGCCCCTTATTACCCCATCCCAGCCTGCTGTAGACTCAAAAATTAATCTCACACACTCTTCCAGTCAGATGTCTAAATTTGTGCCCCTACTTCCCTGTCTCCAACAGTAGCAAAACCCTTCTATTTCTTCTTTTTCCTATACTAAACTTAACATAATGCAACAGAAATCAAAAACAGAGATAGAGATGGATGGTTCTACTCTAATATTCAACAACAAATCAAAATACTTACTTGCTCCAGGGATTAGAACCTCCTAAATCTCCTAACTATCTCGAGCACTGGTTCAAGCTACAAACCCTACTACTATGCTTGATTCGATGTGCGTGGCGCTCAAGGCTCAATTCCATCAGTCCTGGCAACGGAACCAAAATTTAGGGGAGCTACGGAGCTCTACACTGAGACCTATGGACCGCCTATTGATCAAGCGTTTCAAGCCAAGTGGCCATGGCTACCTCTCACATAGTTGACATGCAATGCCTACCTTACGGGTGTAGTGAGCTTACCTCCATGCCGATCGAGTTAGCTCCTCTCATGTGCACTCTGGTAGCTCCACGATCCAAGTGCAAGATTCAAGCAAGCTCCATCCTCAAGCTCCATGCTCCAAGCTCCATAGCCGCGAGCAAGAGAAGAGAAGAGAAGAGAAGAGAAGAGAGAGGAGAAGATGGAGAGCTTCTCCTCCCCGGTCCCTCACCCTCACACTCCCTCTCTCAAGCACAAGCTCAAGCAAGCAAGAAGAAGAAGAAGAAGAAGAAGAAGAGGAGACCCACTTTTGGCCACACACAAGAATGAACTTCTCATTCACTTTTGAACTTTATATACATGCCCTACTTTTTGGGCGGTCATCCCCACTTTTTACATGGCCGGCCATTCGGCCATTAGCCTGGCCATTAGCCTAGGCCTTCTTTTCCTATTTCCCACCATTCTAACTTATCCCATTCCCACTAATGCATACAATTTGCACAGGAGTGAGCCCGGTGCTCTTTTTACAAGGATTCGGGAGTGCCTTCATATTTAATGGAGTGCTTTTACTCTTTTGTTTTCTTGACGAGACACCGTCATTCAAATTTTCAGGGTTTGACCTCCATCCAGGACGCCTTTTCCTTCCTTTGTCCTATGCCTTCTTGGTTATCTCCTTCTTCCATTTTTCCCGCACTTTTGCTCCATTTTTCGTTTCTCTGTGCTGCGGTAAATAGTCCCTCATTCTGATGTGATAAGAACAAGAATTTACACAATTGGTCTTACATCCAATTAGCATCACCCATTAATTTTTGGATGGTAATTTTCCTAATTTTTGACTTTTAGATTAGGATTCTTGGTTTGAGATCACAAGATCTAGATGATTCAATCTAAGATCCAAATTGATCATTTCGTAACCACTTACTTTCTTAGAACTCTGTCAGGGTCTCTAAGTTTGTCTTAGGGTTTCATTCCCTCAAGATTTCGTGGTAGAAATATTCTCATTCATCTCCCCTGCAAGCCAAGAGTAACCTAACCCTTTGCAATCTTTGAGTAATTGCGAGAATCAAATGTCACATTAAGAATTATCTTTCTTTCATGTGGAAACGAAATTTGGATTTTTTTTCTTTGACATTGAGTTATTTCATGGTCTAAAACGATACCTCTAAGAGTGTTATTGGACTTATCAAGAGCTAATTGCTAGGGTAGAGATCTATGACCGTATTGATTTGATTCTAAGTCAATTTACGATTATAGCATTAATTGGTTTATTTACCATTAAACCCTAACTTTATTACCATCTAGGGATTCACTTAACAAATTCTTCTTATGATTGAATTTAACAATTTGTATGCATGTCTCGAATCCTTTTTTAAACGTGAATTTCTGTCGTGTATTGCAACCAAGTCTACCTACGATGCCTTGCAAATCAAGATGCTAGTTTTTCTTAATTTCATGATACAATGCAAGACTTCCATTCCTTGAAAATTCATTTCAGTGAATTTATGAAAAATCATAAATTGGACCCATATTTTTAAGTGCGAAGTACATGAATTCATCATGCTTTATGTAAATGCAAGCTAACTCTCTTTAATCGTTTATAAGATGAAATCCTTTGCACGAGCTTCTATATTTACATATCGGTAATCCAAGATGCATTCGCAAAATTTGTGCCTATTAATCAGCTTAGTATTGCAATCAACCCATAAATATTAATCAACTCATAATTAACATGACTATCATGAGTTAGATTCAAACATATGCATCTACCTTTCAATTTATACAATTTATATGATGCAAAAGTATGATTCTTTTCCATGATAATTATGATCTACTATTCCATTCATAGGACAAGACACCATAGTGGTACCTGGTTTTGGAGCGACGAATTGGTATTTATACTCGATAGCCCATTTGTGTTAGCAATGGCATCTTTGCCCGAACCCCCTTCCATGGTTGCGGCTTTCCTGGACACTTGGGAGAATCTATGTTTTGGGGCCATTCTTGAACTTGGAATGCGGGGCTTGACCGAACAATCTCCTGCCTTCTCTTTTCTTGGTGCACTTCTTTTTGCAGGAATTCCCTACACTTTGCTTTGAATCTAGCAACCTCTTGCCCAAATAGAGGGGCAGATGATAGAAAAATGACGGGAATAGCGAGGGAGGAAGGGTATTTGTGACCCCCTCCAAGAGGAGGAGGGGAGGAGACTTCTAGAACCTTCTCTCTCTCTCTCTCCAAGAGAAGAAGGTCCAAGATGCACTTTGAAGACTCATTCTTGTGAATATTTGAGATGAAGTTTATCCCTTTCAATGATTTTATTTGGGTACAAGGATTTGTGTGAAATTTCAATGCCCCATATGCATAAATCTATGCAAGGTCATTTATGGCTATAGTGAACCTAATGCTGAAAAATTATCCTATTATTTCCTATGAGCACATAACCATTGAAAAATAATTTCAAGCTACTTAAATGAATTCATGCACATGCCAAAGTGATATAATCTTTGTCTCAATGAATAGAGAAGATGGCAATTAGTACGTGGGTATTCGGAGATGAATTATCCATACCCAATGTTGTATTTGTATTAACTGCGACACCCTGGCCGGTGGCCCTATTTTTGGATGTGAGATTACCAGCTTATGAATCTCTTGACTAAGATGAAGATTTGTACTATCCCCCACCAAGGACTCGATCGATAAATTGAGGCATCTCAGGAAATGTCCTAGTTGTGCATGTCCTTGGTAGAGGACCATGCTGGACTACCTAACCTTGCGAAGAAATTTCGTAAAGTGGGAGCAAGGATTTTGCAATTTGAGGCCTCCTGAACAAGAGCAAGTGATGGAGGGTGGGACTGTATGCAATTGCGAGGCTCGTGCATACGAACCCCTCTTATGGGAGGGAATTTCTAGAAACTTCTAGAAGTTTCTCTCTCTCTTTCTCTCTTGACAAAGAGGCAGCATGCTGTGGCATCCCCTTTTTTTTTAATGGGGGGGTTCATAATGGGAGGGAGGTGGGGGAAAAGGTGGTATGGGGTGGTGGTGGTGGCGTCTCCCCCACCCACCACCTATCATTGTGCATGGCAGTGGGGCTTCTTAACCCCCCACATGGCCGTGGGGACTGGTTGAGAGGGGCCACAGGGGTGGAGGGCCACGTGGCCTCCCCCCATCATTGTCATCGTTTTCCTCTCTTTCTTCGTCATCATCTTCTACATCTCCCTTCCCCCCCCCCCCCCCCCCCCGCGCCACCTGTTCGGCATCGACAGGGGGGAGGAGATAAATTTTTTTTCAAATAATTTTATTTATTTCTAGGGGGTTCCTATGGCAGATAGGGGGTTTATTACATCCTCTCCCCCTTAGAGAACTTGAGATGTCCTCATCTCGAAAGAAACTAGGGGTTTCATTCTGGAACCTATGGGATAAGACCCATCTCACATTCGTTGTGACACTTTGATCACTCATAAGCTTACGGTCTTTTAAAACAACAACTTATTGTATTTGATATATCCAAGTATGGATTACAAGAGAAAAGTATATTGTAGTTACATCTCATGAATATCCTATAGGTTTTTTCCAAAGTATTTGATAATTTCATGGTAGGTTTTGGATCGCTGAAGCTTGTACAACTTCATTTCTTGTAAGCTCTTTGAGTCTTGTTGGGACAATTGACATGGATATGCCCAATGTTGTGGCACTAGGAGCATCGATGTTTAGGGTGCTTTGGACATTCCCTTTTGAAATGACCTATCTCCTTGCAATAGAAACAATGTGGAGCTTTATCACTTGGGGTCACAAGATTCTTGGTTGTCTTTAGCAGGATTTTCTTCTTTAGACCACATTGTCCTAGGATCCTTTTAGCAGACCAAAGTGGTCCTTTATCTCGAAAAACTCTCTTTCCAAATTGTCCTCTTTTTTGATATGGACTGAGATCCATGGACAATTGGCTTTGCTTGTATTACTAAAGAATAATCCCAAGATTCGAAATTCTAATAAGACACAATCTATGTTAGTTAAGAAGATCAACTTAAGAGAAATTCATTGTAAGTTATAACTGTCATTTCTTGCTAAAGTATCTCTGATTACTTGTAAGTTCTAGGCTCAAAATTGATGCAACTCATATTACTCCGGTTAAATGTAGTTACAAGAGTAAGGCTTATTCCAATACAAGTTGTATTACATGTAGTTAAAATTTTTCTAGGATTTCTAATCATCCTAAAGAGGTGTAGTGGGTTCTAGGTCTTCATCTTCGTCTAATTCCTCTATACATCCAAAGATTGCACTTGTGTAGCTTCATTTTCTTGGAGGCTCAATATCTTCTAGACTTAAGTCAGGGCAGTCTGCTTGGACGTGCCCTAGCTCATTGCAGTGGAAGCATGGACGGTTGGGACATCTCTTACTAATGTGCCCTATCTCTCTACATGTGTGGCATCTCTTGTCCTGATCTCGGGAATAATCTTTGTCACAATTTCCCGATTTAAGTTCTTGGATGATTGGATTTGCTCAAAGTAATGCATCTTGCAAGTCTATTAGACACATTGCTTCAAGACGGTGGTTCAGAGGAGTGTTTAGGCCATGGCAAAACTTGGATACTTGCTGTACAATATCCATAGGTGGTGTGTATTTTAGTAGGGATATAAACTTTGAGTAGTAAGCTTCCAAGGTTAATTCCAAGCTACTTTAGCTTGAAGAATTCATTCATCCTCAAAGTCTGGTAGGTTGGTGGAAGGTATCATCTGCGTTTGGCATCTTTCAGCTGAACCCAAGTGACAATCGCTTCAGAAATACCTTGATCTTTGCACCATTGCTTCCACCATATCTGAGCATGGCCAACTAACTTAAGTTTGGCTATCATTGCTTAATTGGCAGAAGAAGTTCCCGCAACAGAGAAATAGTCATTCATTGACTCAATCTATATCTTCGCCTCCGCTGCAACATCTATCCCTTTTCCACCAAACTCAGGTACCTTAATTTGCTTGAGAAGGAATTTATTCTCTTGGACATCAGCATTCGTGGCTGCAGAAGGTGCCTGAGAATCAAGCCATACCACTTAGGTTATTTTGTTTAGGATATGTCTATGAGCTATACATTAATCAATCACATATCATTACGAGGTTTCTCTCTGGCTGTAACATGCTTGCTTATCGACTATTCAGGCACATTTTTAGCAGTCCATCGAATCTAAGCATCACTGCTCGGCACTCCCATAGAATGTTACGGGGTTTGTCACCTAGGGTTTCTCAATTCTGCCTCGAAACAGAACATTTTTGGCCGAACCCACTGGGATCAACCTGAAATTTGGGTTCCTAGTGGTCAAGGTCTCCTGACAACATTCTAGTGTCGTGAGTCGTGGATATCCTACTTTTCATAGAGATACCCAAGCCAAAGAAGATCCATGCCACACTTGGTTCAAAGAGAATAGGAAATGAGAGGGATGTGCCGCTCAACCTCTCTACCCATAGGGCATAGTCCCATTCCGATCCCCTAAAATGACATGAGTCGGGGTTCTAATCTAACAATTTCTAAGGGTCGAATGTCTTGCGAGAAGCCTCCCAGTTCTCTGGGACCACCTGTGGACCCGTCGAGGGTTCTGTCCACCATCTTTCCTCAATATGCATTCTTTAGTTATTTAATTAGGTCCTACCATAATTATGTGTGACATTTAAAGTCGACTTCTTTAATTAATCCTTTTAGGGAACATGGTTTGTTTGCATAATTTATAGCACAAACATGAATACAGAGCAAGTAATCCTTTTGGTAAACAAGTTCAAACAAGTTCCTTAACTTATCTTCAAGTGTTGAATGTTGAAATGATTAGATTTTTTTGGTTGATTTTTGTTGTTTTTGAGGCATGAATGGTTGATTTTGATGGATTTTAAGTGATGATTAGTTGTTTTGGAAGTGTTTGAGAGTTTTTTTTAATAATAATGATTATGTTTTGGAAGCTCATGATGATTTTAGTGGAAATATGAAGCTTTGTGATGTTCTGATAGGTTCTGTTGAGGTTCTGATTGGTTCTGATACTTTCTGTTTAGCTTCTGTTTTGTTCTGATTTTCTTTTGTATAAAGCATGGATTGATGATTGATGAATGATAAAATATTTTGAAAAATTATTGAATAGTTTTTGATAGTTTGGAATGGCTTTAGTATGAGTTATGAGGATTTGATGTTCTCTGATAACCTTCTGTAACCCTCTATAGACCTTCTGTAGAGCTTCTATCTTTGTTCTGTTTCTGTTCCTATTCTGTTTTGTAGATCTTCTGTAAGTGTTATGTGGATTGAGGGTGTGACTTTGGGAAACTTTTCTAAATTTTGAAAAGGATGAATCTAATTTCAAGAGAGCTAAAACAAATTGAAGAAGCAGTTGTTGAAGACTCAAGAGCAGACTGGAGTGAAGTGACAGTAGTGAGCTATGAACAGACATTGTAGTGGCTCTGGTATCCTTTCATACCTCCCATGTCTCTTGGGAGGTGCATCCACGACCTAAGAAGGATTATTATGAGTGATTATTGAGTATTGTAGTAGGGAGAAGATGTACTATTGATAGAGAGAGAAAGAGAGAGTCAGAGATAATCAAATCTATCAAAACAATGTGTCTGTCTATGAGAGATTGAGAGAGAAAAATATGAAGACAATGAAGATGAATACTATGTGATTATTTCCATTCAAAAGTGGTGTATTCTTTTGTGTTTCTTGTTCTATTGATGGATTCTATGAAGATGTTGAAGATTATGGTTGATTCTATCAAATCCGTGGGAGATATCTACTATGA
This sequence comes from Lygodium microphyllum, assembly GCF_053477565.2. Lineage (NCBI taxonomy): Eukaryota > Viridiplantae > Streptophyta > Polypodiopsida > Schizaeales > Lygodiaceae > Lygodium > Lygodium microphyllum. The sequence goes on from NC_141136.1 coordinate 1,015,233, forward strand.
TGTTGTGTAAAGATTTGTTCTTTTCCTTGTTGTCGCTCTCAAAAGAATGAAATAAAATCTTGTTGATGTTACAATATAGATTTTCTTGCAATAGAAACCCCTTTTCCTTGGTGTTCCTCTTGGGGATCCATGTTTTTGGTGCGCAGCTGGGGAAACTTGCTATCAACAAGCATCAGAAGAGGTTGAAAATGAAGGAAATTGCATTGCCAAGAAGAGGAAAATGTAAAGAGCTTATGGATGTGATTATGGAACAACTATAAATGCTGAAGGTGAATGCTGCCAATATATCCACTCCTGCAGGAGATGGAAGAGATGTGATGCGTTCCAAAACATGGTGCGGAAAGTGCCATCAAGCGGGACATTTAACCACTAAATGTACCCTAAAACCAACCATTCTTGGAGTCTTCTATTCATATTGTTTGAGGAAGAACCATACAAAGGATATTTGCTCTTTGAAAGAGATGCAGAACGAAGATAGAAAGATGAAAATGCAAGATTCAACTTGCTAGAATCCAAAATGACAACACAGGACATTGGACCAAAGCCTAGGGAGTTTGGTCCTAATTTTGGTCCAAGGAGGTTTCCCTTTCAAAGTTACAGAGGACGACAGTCTAGCGGTGGTCAGAGATCAGGGGTGGATCATTACAGATGTGGAGAAAAGGGTCATATCTCACCGAATTGTCCAAACCCTAGAAGATCAGTGGATTACAAGCCCTTATGTAGTCGATGCAAAGGAGAAGGCCATACTGCAAAAGATTGTCCAAACCCAACCCCTGTGAAATCTACTTCTGATACCCAACAGAAGACCCAAGAACCTGCTTCCAATTTGGTGGAATTGGAAGTGGCCGCAATAATGCTAGCAAAGAAAGGAGAACTCGTAGTTCCAAAAGAGAATGTTCCTTCTGCCAAGGCTATGAAGCTCAACCTCCCTTGGGAAAAACAAAACAATGCAATCCAAAATAAGGAAGTACAAAGCACCACAGAGCCACAGAGAGCTACAGAGACAGTTGTAGAGACACGACCAGAGATCCAGGAAATAGAGGATGTGAAAGTCCCTCCTCATGAAGACAAGCGCATATGTTGCCGATCCTAGAAGAAAAAGGGAAGATAAAAGTGGGTGTGGCCCCATTTCCTAGTCGATTGGAAAAGCTTGTGGATCCTATCAAAGAGTATGATTTGGTCAAAGACCTAGAAACCTTTAAACCAAACCTAACCTTCTGACAATTGCTCATGCTATCTCCTAGTTGCCAAAAAGATTCAAAAGCATTTTGACAAGAAGATGCAGACTAAGGATTGCTCTCCCAACAACAGTAAAGTCCAACAAAGCCTCAGAACCTGTGAAGGAAGTGGATGTGGCTAACACCTTCCTAGATCTTGGAACCCCAGAGATTAATGTATGGATAGAAGGATGCTTTACTTTAGATGCATTGATTGATGGAGGCTCATCAGTAAACATAATGATGGATGTGACAATGAAGGATCTAGGTTTGCAAGAAATTCAACCTACACGGTGGCTTATTAGACTAGTAGACCAAAATCAAACTATTGGGCATTCTCCCATACGTAAAAAAAACCCTTGCAGGAAGATACTATTGGCTGACATATTTGGTGGTCAAACCAAATTCTTACAGGACCTCATACCCTTTGCTATTGGGAAGAACTTGGATTTTTGAAGCAAGAGCCAAGACGGACTGGTTCAAAGGAACCCTAACTGTTGAGAGTGGAAAGAGATTGAATTTTTGACTGATTTTTGTTGTTTTTGAGGTCTAAATGATTGATTTTTGATGGTTTCAGAGTGATGTATGATTGTTAATAGAAGTGTTTCAGAGTGTTTTGGATGATATTGATTATGTTTTGGAAGCTTATGATGATTCTTAGTGGAAATATGTGATAGGTTCTATTGAGATTATAATTGGTTCTAATACCTTATGTATAGCTTCTGTTTTGTTCTGATTTTCTTATGTATGAAGCATGGATTGATGATTGATGAAGGTTGAAATATTTTGAAGGTTTACGTTAACCCCAACACAAAGAAAGCAAAAGAAAGCGGAAAAGACGCAGGGCAAAGGCGAAAAAAAGGTAGCTTGAATGAAGTAAGAATAGGAGAAAAGGCCAAAAGCACAAGGGCAACCTTAAAGGTCCAAGGCAAATACAAAAGGGGAAAGGCGCATTTTAAAATAAAAAGGCGCACCCTAAAATCTTGTAAAAGAGCGCCGGGCTCTCACCCGCTGTGCAATTTGTAAATGTAGACGGGCGATGGAAAGGAATCTAGGAAGATAGAGGGACAATGGGAAAAAAGGGCCTAGGCTAATGGCGGCCATGTAAAAAAGGGGGACGACCGCCCATGGAAATTAAGGGCATGTATATAAAGTTAAAAGGTAAATGAGAAGAGCATCCTCGTGTGTGGTAGACAGCGTCTTCTTCTTCTCCTCCTGTTTCTCACCTTCATGCCTCCTTGCTTGTGCTTGTGAGAGGGACTGAGAGCGTGAGAGCGTGTGAGGGAGTGATCGTGGGAGGGCAAGGAATCTCGGAGAAGAAGCTCTCCATTCTCCCTCTTCATCTTCTCCTCCTCTCTTCTCTCCTCTGGTCTTGAACGTGGCTATGGAGGATGAAGCTCATGGGAGAGGGATTGAGGTTGCTTGAGCTCGCCTCAAGGATCGTGGAGCTACAGGGGTGCGAGAGAGAGGAAGGTACTCGATTGAGCATCAAGGTAAGCTCACTATACCCACAAGGTAGGCATTGCGCAATGGCTATGTGAGAGGTAGCCATGGCTGCTCAGTTCGAAACACTTGAGTAATAAGTGGTCCGTAGGTCTCAGGGCAGCGCTTGAAGAGCTCCCACATTTTGGTTCCGTTGCCGGGACAAATGGATTCGAGCTTTGAGCGCCACGCGTATCAGATCGAGCATGGAAGTAGGGTTTGCAGCCTGAACAATGCTCGAGATAACTAGGAGATTTAGGAGGTTTTAATCTGAGGAACAAATAAGTGTTTGGGTTTGTTGGAAGCATTAGATTAGGACTACTGTTCTGCATTTCTGTTTTTCATACTGGCTGCACTAGATGGAGGTTAGATTAGGGTAAAACCAGATAAAACAAAGGTTTTGACTGCTGCTGGAAATAGGAAAACAAGGGACCAGACTCAAGATTCTGGGTGAACCACGGACAGGGAACTGGCTCTGTAAGGTTTTGCAGTGCTGGGAAAGAACCTTAAGAGGCCTGGGAGGCCATGTCAGACCTCATTTTCTTAGTTGGCTTTGTTGTGTGAGAGAGAGAGAGAGAGCTTCTGGTTCACAGGACGAGGAAACACAACCCCGATTCTAGGCGCATTCGATTCGTGCTACTTCAGGTGAGTCCAGTGAGTTCCAGTAGCGCTCTGATCGGTTATGGGATGTTTTGTGATGATTGAGTGCAGTAAATAGTAGGGAGGATTCAAACGCGCCAGAATCGTGCCCGCTGCCGACGTAGTCGGACCAACTCGCAGTGGTCGGATTCCCAGAATCGGACCACCCGACTTCTGGAGTCGGACCGTCCGACTCCCAGAATTGGACCGTCTAACTGAGAGTGAGTCGGATCAGTCTAGTCCGATTGCCAGGATCGGACCAGCCTGGTCGAACGTGCCACGTGGCACTCGGACTGCCCCTTATAATCGGACACTCAACTGTCTGATCGGACCATCCTGTCCGATCGAACCACTCGGACCAGCCTGTCCGACCAGACACCTCACCTGATCGGAGGAATCGGACCCACCCCTGTCCGACTCGGACTAGTCCAGAGTCGGAGTCCAGAGTCGGACCAACCTCGTCCGACTGTTAGAGTCGAACCATACCAGTCCAACTCCCAGAATCGAACCATCTTGCCAGAACACAAAGATAAGGATCTTTTGCTGACCTAACCATAGACCTGACCCCAGGATGCAACCCTAAACATCTCCAGAACCTAAGTTGGCCATTAGAATCTCAGAGATTAATCAAACTTAGAATGCGAAAAGACCATAGAATGGCCGGGAACCGAGTTGAAAACTCAAATTAGACTAAGAACGTGGGTAGAAAGAAGGTGGAGTTTGCATTAAACTCTTTTTGCATCGGCATTTCACTTTTGTGCTCCACTAAACCTACACAGCAAGAAAAGAGAAAAGCTTGTTTTCGCACCAAGCACGATGAAAGCACTAAGCACAACGTGCGAGTAAGGATCGACGCTGCTTTCAAATAACAAGGAACACATTTGGATACCTAATAACATTAAGGAACCCACTAGTAGGAGGAGACCCCAAGACTTAGACAGGTGCTTGAGCACCCTACTAGTAGTGCCTGGAGAAAACACAAAGACACGGAAAGCAACAAGATAGAGGAGTGGAAGCTACTGGAGCTGATTGGATTCATCGACAACCTTGTAAAGCTGGAAACAGAAACAATGTCGGGATCAAGAGGCGATCAAGGGGAAGACCAATTAGATCTAGGAGAATTTCCAACTTCGGTCCAAGAACTGGTCCACGACTACAATCTACTCACCAGAACCAAGATCCAAGGTAGACCTGTAGAAGAAGTGGTGGCTAACCTGGAAGAAGAGAGAAGAGCTATCAAGAGAGCATTGGAAGGCATAATTGCCTACAACCATGAGCAAAGGGCTAGAAGGCTGCAGCAGGATGTGGATATGTACGAGGCTAGACGAGTGCTAGACCTAGCTGGGGCAGCCAAGTCCGAACCGAGTGTAGAGAGGGAGCGGGCAGCAAAGGCTGGCATGACGTTGAGCGAACTGGTGGCAAAGCGACTCATGGACAATACATTCGTGGAGCAAAGTGCTACTGCCCTAGCCACCACGCTACTGTCAGGATTGGGAGTCACGCAAGGGGCTAAAGGGCAGGCTAGAATCCCTATAGTAGCGAAACAACTAGCTCGATACGAACCTAGCAGTGACCCGTATAGCTTCATGGAGCAGTTCGAGCAAGTATGTGAGGCAAATGGTCTTACTGACCTTGCGCAGCGAGCTCAAGCCTTCGGCCTGTGTTTAGGCGACAAGGGGAGGACCTGGTACTCTAGTCTGGATGATACAGAACGTACAAACTTCGCTCGCCTTAAGGGCCTCTTTATCAAAAGGTTCTCAGAGGCAGGATATTCGGACAACCTCATTCTTAGATTAATGAATATCAGTCAAAGGGAGAAGGAGGACGTTAGGGATTACGTTACTCAGGTGCGTAGCCTCTACAAGAGAATCCCTGCCAACAAGCGACCTACCAAAAGGGCAGTGTCTACAGTGTTCATGAACGGGATTCGGAGTGAGGAGCTCTACAAGGCTCTGGCCAGTAACTCCACCTTACAATGGGACATTCTAGCTCGAGTCTTCGAGGAGGCAATACGCATAGATGATCAACTTAGAGAGCGAAGCATGAGGGCTACCAACCGGGATAATGCAAACCAGAGGGATCCTGAGAGATCAACCCCCTTAGGGGAAAAAGCAACTGCTAGCGCACAGGACAAGGGAAAGAGTGCAGACCATGACCAAGGGATGGCAGAGATAAGGATGGAGATTGCGCGGTTACAAGAGCTCGTTAGAAAGTCGGTGAGATCGCATGTACAATGTGTGTACTGCGGTGGCAATCACCTCCCAGTGGAGTGCCAAGATCCTAGATCTCGGCCATGCTCAAATTGCGGTAGATTCGGACATGATGTAGTGCATTGTAGAATGCCGAGGAGCCTTTCGTATACGCAGCAGTACAACCCTCCATATTTAGGCAGTAGGTCACCTAATTTCTTGGGCAGGGGAACCCAGCTAGCTCTTCCAGCACCAACTTCGTGCCTAGGCTGGAGATGAACCCAACTGGCATACCTAGGCCACCAGGGCCTTTCGTGACTCACCCACCTAGTGATGCTCCTGTTCACTTTGTGGAGGAGCCCAATGAGGAAGAGGCATATGTCAATCCTTATGTATCTTACAATGAGGAGGGCAACCTAGTCCTGATGGACTACCGGCCAGTACTGGTGATGGCCTTAGGAAGAGGACGAGGCAGAGGCTTTGGAGGGCCAATCTAGGATCCAGTCACATGCTGGACTTGCTCCCACCCAGGCCACATTTCATCACGCTGCCCAGAGCGAGAACAAGCTAACAAGGACAAAGCGGATCTCCGATGCATAGAGTGTGGAATCACACACCTGTTTCCTGACTGTCCTAGGCGGAAGCCGTTAACGGGTGCTGCCAACATGCCATCGGTGCCCTTGGGGCTCTTTGGAGTTGAAACTTTCGGTAGTGAGGATATGCCCATCCCACTACATGCTATGACGCGAGCTCAAACGAAACAAGCAGGTATCTCCTTACCAGGGCCTACTAACCTTGATGCAACCTCAATAGGGAAGAAAGGCCGAAGGAGACGAAAAAAGAGTACTCATGTGAAGATAACCCTTAAAACCGAGGAAACGACTACGCTGGTAATGGGAAAGAGGATCACAGACGCAGAGGAAGAGACCTCGGCTCCTAAGACAGCAGAGCTAGGGAGTGCCAAGGTAGGGGAATATCCCCATCCCAAACGACAACTCGAAGCTATAGCCAAGGTTAAGGAGTGGGTCAAGGATGCCCAAAAGCACCTTGAAGATGCTGAACCCATATTGGAAGACACTATGGACGACTTCTCCAGTGTTAACACACCAGCCTCACCCTCAAAACCACCGGCTGGGAACATGCCTGCACCCCTAAAAGCGGCTCACCAGAAGCCGAGGGGAAGCTTACCAGGGCAGACAGGATGCATGGCCTAGAACTGCCAACCTCAGAGGAAGACAAGGGTCCAATAGCCTCCTCACAACTTTGCTGTCCACCCTAGTAACTCTAAGCTTGGAGGATCTGCTTAGGCAAAATCACTCCTTGTGGCAGGAGTTGAAAGAATCGATCGAGGGACACACGGAACTTGTGGGCACTAATCCGCAAGATCATGACGCAGTTACACAGATCCCAAGTCTAACTCTACACACAGATCCTAAGTCTTTGCACATCAATGCTTTTTGGGAGGGCACTGAAATGCACGCAGTTTTGCGTGTCCTAGCCTTAGGGGACATGACTCGGAAGGGAATTGTAGACACAGGTGCCGGTGTTAGTGTGCTAAACCATGCGGTCCTGGAGGCATGGGGAAACCCTCCCGTAGAGACCGCTAGATTCAACGTCACGCTAGCAAACGGAATGAAGGTAAGACCATTTGGGGTCTTAAAGAATTGGCCGGTGAAGATTGTCGGTGTGGAATTCTCGGTAAACTTTATTGTCATGAAGGGAGTGGATTATAGGAATTCCAGTTTAACTTGACAGCCGTGTTCCTCAGCCTTTTCCCCACTTTTTTATTTTTTCCTCCTCCTCTTTCGACTGCCAGATTTTTAGTTATCAATTTTTTCGAGTATTTTCGAGTGTGTTTTTTGTGTTTTTCCCATATGAAACCCTCCCAATTTCCACCAAACTGAGTTTTGATGCACCAGCCTTGTAAAGCCCTTTCCCTCGGACATTTTTCATGTTTATGGCACCTCGTTCCGGCAATTGGTTCTTCCCATATTCATTTTCGAGTCCATTTTTGGGTCCGTTTTTGGGGTTTTTCCCATGTGAATGCATCCTATCTCGATTGGAATTATGTTTTGCCATGAGAAGGTTGTTGGACACATTATTCTCCACATTTTTCCTTCTTTCCAAACTTCGTTCCGACGTGCGGATTTTCCGCCAGAACCAGTGTCGCCTTTTTCTATCATTTTTCCCTGGTCTCCTAGCACATTTTTCCTTTTTACAGTTTTTTGATCCAACGTACAGTTTGGGTTTTATTAAATTTTCTCCCTTTTTGCTGTGTGACCGTGTTTCTCGTGTCGTGTGTGAACACGCTTGTTTTTGGTTTTCCGCGCCTCAGGACGCCCCCGTGACCTTGGCGCGTATCGCTGTCCCCGCCCCGTCTAATCCCGCCCTGCAATTTTTTTTTTACCCTCGCCTTGCGCTTGCGCGTGAGACGGGGGTGCGCTCCTTTTTACCCATCATAACAAAAAAAAAATGTTATTAAAAAAAACAACACCCATTTAAAAAAAAAACAAGCAAACAAACAAACAAATAAACCCCACTACAACAACCCACATAAAAAATTCCAGATTAAATTTTTTATAAAAAAACAAAACAAAACAAAACCAAAAAACACACAAAACCAAAAACCACAAACAACAACACAAACCAAACACCATCCTAATAATTTAAAACAAAAATTATTAAAACATTAAAAAATTTTATAAAAAAAAAAACCAAACACACGCAACCCACCACCAAAAGAACAAGAAAACCCGATTTTTTTAAAAAAAAAACAAAAAAAAACATAAGAAAACACATATTTTAAAAAAACATTTAAAAAACAAAAAAAAAACAACACACATGAACCGCCTGACCTGTTCATCTTCTCCCCCTCCTCGTCGTTGCCTCACCTCCTCCTGGCTCCACAGCCCTGTCGACGCCTCCCTCCTCGCCTGCACCTCTCTGTCTCCTCTCTCTCCCTTGACAGCCCCGCCGACGCCGCCCTCCTCCACCCTCTCCCACCACACCGTCTCCTCCCTCTCCCTTGACAGCCCCGCCGACACTTCCCTGCCTCTTCCGCCCTCTTCCACCACTCCACCTCCCTCTCCTCCACCATCCTCCCTCCTTCTGCCTTCTCCTCTCTCCCCCCCACCTTGCCATCTGCCCACCTCCCTCTTGGGCCCCCCACCATCCCACCCGCCCACCTTCCTCTTGGGCCCCCCACCATCCTACCCGTCCACCTTCCTCTTGACCCCCCTACCCTCCTGCCCGCCTATTCCCTCTTGTGGGCACCCCACCCTCCCTGCCCATCCCTCTTTGGGCCCCTCCTCGAAATTTGACCCCCTGCCATAATTGGGCCCCCCACTATCCCCCCCCCCCACTATTTTACCACCCCCCCTCCAGATTTACCCACCCCCCCCCCCCACTAACTTTGGCCCCCCTAACCACAGTCATTCTAACCCTCCCCTACCTTGCCACGGTTACCCCTCCCCTAGCCCCCCTTCCCACCCACCACCCCTCTCCACCTGCCACAAACCTCCCCTCTCCCTCCCCTGTTCCCATGCCGTGCGGATCTTTCAGTGTGCGTGTGTGTACGCGTGAGCTGTTAGCGGGCGTTCATGCGCAAGGACGCGCCTTCGACTTGTCCGTGCGGTGGTGTGTTGCAGTCATCCGTTCACACGTAGTCATTATTAGTTGTTCACACGCAGCTCGGGTACCGCCTTTTAATTTCAAAGCCCGAAAAACACATAAAAATACATAAAAATAAACATAAAACACCTAAAAACTTCAAAAAATTTATTTAAAATCTAAATAAATTGCAAAAAAATTCCTTCAAAATTTCCAATATTGCTGAAATCATTTGCATTATTTTCTAAAGTGGAAATTCAAGCAAATAAATTACAAAAATTCAAAATTCTTCCAAAAATACATGTAAAATGAGTAAAATTCATTAAAAATTAGTAAAAAATTCAAAAATATTTCCAAAAAAATTTCAAAATTTTCACAAACCCCATTGCCCATTTTGCCAATAATTTCTCAATTGGAAATGCTTCCATAAATGGCTAAAGTAATATTTGAAGCCAAAATCCTAAATTTAATGCCTCACCTCATGAAAATTCATTTTAAATTCCAAAAAGCAGCTGAAAAATCATGGATAAATTAAAACACATTGTTGACACTTGTTGGATTGCTGAAATTCCACCCTTACACTTCACAACATATTCATGTGACCTATATTCTGTTTTAATCATTTTTTTAAAAAAGAAAAAGAATAAAAAAACAAATAAACAAAACAAAACAACATATGAAATACAAACATACCTAAATTACAATTTTTTAAAAAAAGAAAAAGAAAAAAGCAATTAAAAATAAAAATAAAACAAAAACACTAAGGTGCTTTATTTTTTCCAGTCAGTGGTTTTGTCAAAGAGAGGGACTGGGAGAGAGAAAGAAGAGACAGAAGACTACAGAGAAGAAGAAGAAGAGCAGAAGAGAGAAAGACACTTACGAGGAGAGAGAAATACTAGAAATGGAGAGAGAAATACTAGAAGAGAGGGAGGGAAGACATGGAAGCTTGGAGAGCAAGGTGAAGGAGAAAGAAAAATTGTATAATTATCTGATGATGAAAAATTAAGCATCTCTCACCTTATATACCAACCAATGTAGCTAGTATTTCCCCGTTATTGAATCCCCCTCTCTTACATTCCATCCCCACCCGAAGGTTTTTTCCCTCACAAACAATTTGGGCACGTGTGGTAACTGGGAGGGGCCGATTAGAGTACTACTCTACGGCATTATTATAAGGGTATACTGATGAATGAAGAGGTATTACTGTGTATGATGGGCCATGGGGTATGTATGATACATGGGCCTTATTGGGGAGTTATAAACATGAGTTTTTGACCCAAATATATGGAATAAATGCGGGCTGCAGACAGTGGACAGCATGATGTTTACTACAGGATCCTGCTGTAGTAAATATGTCATAACTTTTTGTGGGAGGCTCCAAAAAGGGTGTGCTATACATCAAAACGGAGCTCTCAAGAAGTACTTTCAGTCCATGTATGGTGTGCATTGCTGGCCGTAGTGCAGAATAAAATCTGCTTTAAAATAGAGTGCTATCTGCAGTCTGTCTGGGGAAAAACATGGCCATATTTAGCTAGATTTCAGCCAAATCTGCTTCTAAAAGGTATGGGAACTCTTCCAAAACTGAAGCTGGCTTCCAAGAAGCTTCCTAGAGTGGTAAACCTTTCCACTTAATCAAGTATTCCATGATCGAGCGAGAGCGAAGCCTCTTTTCCCTTTGTTCTGTGACTTTTTCAGGTATGTATTGAATGATGCCTTCTTCATCTATCGGTGGGAGTTCCTCAACATAGTCCACTGCTGAGCCAATGAAGGGCTTCAACTGACTCACATGGAAGACATTATGGATCTTCGTAGATGGGGGTAATGCCAATCGATATGCCAAGTCTCCCACTCTCTTGATAATCCGGTTTGGTCCATAGAACCTGTGTGCCAACTTATTGCTGGACCCATCTTTAAGGGAGGCATATATAGACTTAGGCACTTTCAAGAGCACCAAATCCCCTTCTTGGAACTCCATATCCCGTCTTTTGTCATCATCATAAAGCTTCATTTGATCTTGGGCTCTCTTCAAGTTAGCTTTACACTACTGAAGTAAGGCCTGCATTCTATCTAATTCTTCCTTGCTTTGTGGATTTATTTTATCATTGAAGATTTATTTTATCATTCTATCTAAGTTAGCATGCTTTGTGGATTTATTTTATCACCTTTGTGCATTCTATCTAATTCTTCCAATGCTAGCATGTGTAGAGTTATTATAGGCAAACTCAGCCAAATGCAACCATGAGTCCCAAGCGTGCTGCACATCATGACAAAAATGCCTCAAGTAAGTTTCCAGTCATTTGTTAACCCTTTCTGTCTGACCATCTGTCAGACCATCTGTCTGTGGAAATCAATGGAATGATCAACCGCTCTCTTGGGAGGTAATACTGTAGGTAACTGGAACAAGTCATCATACTCTGCAAGTAGAACCTTAAGGGCTGAATTATCATGCATTTTTTGGGACTGATCTGCATTTTCCTTATTTAATTGCAGCACAAAAATCTGGGAGCATTTCTTGAACTCTTGAGCTGTTTGGTTGTAATAAGCTGAAATTCACTACTGTTTTTAATTCCCTGCAGGTGAACAAGTTGTTCAGCCCTGAAAAACTGCATGTATAGCAATGAAAAATCCATGGAAATGGTGCCCAAATTTTTCATCCAATCGCAACCCAACACAATGTCTATCAACCCCATATTGAATGCAATCAAATCCACTTTCTGATCATAATTTTCAGCAAGCTCCCTCACTCCCATTGGCCACTTGCACCCTCATTGGTTGCTGTAAATCAAAGAGAAAACATTTCAGCCTGTCCATGACTGCTCTATTTATGAAAATGTGTGTGCTACCACTATCTACCAAGACAAATACATCTTCCCCATGAATCTTGCCTTGAAGATGAAGAGTGTTGGGGCTCTTAGATCCTATCCAAGCATCTAGGGAGATAGTACAAATAGTGGCAGCAGCATGTGAATCATTCTTATCACCCATATTTACATCTACATGATCGCCGGGGTCAAATGGGAAGGTGTCAGCCGGGTCAAAGAATTCTTTTTGCCCACATTCCTCTTCAATCTCATCATTTTCGGCCATGATTGCAAAGCCGCTTGCATCCTCATGATCCTCATCAAATTTATCAAAGAGTAACATGCTATATACCCTTGCTTTTGCATTCCTATAAGCACATTTAGATGCATGCTTGGCTGTATACTTTTTCCCGCATTTAAAGCAAAGTCCTTTTTCTTTCCTCTCTTTGTAGAGGTCCATCGGGATAGAGCGTTGACCACCAAAAGTTGAAGCATTTTTACCCCTGTTGTCCCCTTGTCTATTTTCAACTCTTCCTTGGTTTGCAGTCCTGAAATTACTATTTTTCCTAGAGGCATTAAAGGTGGGATATGTGGGGATCTTCGGGGTGCTGAATGGCATATTTCCACCACCATAACCTGCCCCAAACTACCTGGGTTTTATAGCACTTCTTTGCTGCCCAAAATGTGATTGCATAGGTCCTCTTTGCTGCCCAAACAGTGGTTGAGACGCCCCTCTTTGCTGTCCATGCTGAAATGAAGCGTTTCGGCGGTACTTACGAGAGTACCTCTCAGCCAACTCAATAGCTTTGAACAAATCTGATGGGCTTTGGGCTGAAACATCAACCGAGAGTTGGGGATCAAAACCATAAATGTACTTGTGAAGCTTTGCATCGTCCCCACTAATGGACTCAACATACATTGTGAGATTGAGGAATTGGTTTGTGTAGTCACGCACCATCATCCCACGTTGCTCTAACCTATACCATTGCCTTGCAAGCTTCTCCTTCTCAACCAGAGATACAAAGACTTGAATCGTAAGGGCTTTGAATGCATCCCAAGTATCAACAAGCTCCTAATTTTCCCTCTTTATGTACTGCCACCACGTGTGGGCAAAGCCCTCTAAGTGTATCATGGCAAAGTGTATCTTTCGATCGTCATTTCTTGGCATTATGTCAAAGTAGTCTTCAAGCTTCGAGAGCCATTCTTCTCATTCATCCGGGGAGGACGACTGGCCATTGAACTTTGAGAAAATGATTTTGTCTCTCAACTCCCTTTCATAGTTGGGGGGTTGTCCCATATACCCAAAGTGGGACTGATCCATTGGGCTGCCAAGAAATGACCCATTGTTTGAGTGATTCCTTCCAAAAGACGGCTGAGTATGCATAGGTGGCATGGGCGTGGGTGGTGGCTGAGAGTTACTTCTTATCCCATTGTTTGTGGGCTCATCATGCCTTTGTGAGAGCTCTCCTTGCTCAAAGCTGATGTTGGGAATGCCCATTCTTCCCAAAATACCTTGGGCACTTGCACAGGTTGCATTCACAGATGGGATGGCCACTCTTTCAGCTTGCATGCTTGGTCTATCCTCTTTTTCCTTACCTTTCATTTGGGAATCCATCCACATTGAAAACTTGGCTGCAAGTGCTTCCATGGTAGAGGTCACTTGGCTTATCTCCGTCACCATTTGAGCTTGATCTTCCATTACTTCCCTATGCCTCTCTACATGTCTAGTCTCGTGTGAACTGAGGGTATGATTGAGTGCACTAAGACTTCCCATGGAGTGAGAGAGGTCTTCCTCTTCAACCTCAAAGTTGGTGTCATCCCTCGGGGTGCGTGCATCCCTTATTTGTTGCTGAACATCTTCATTTGCTTTGTTTTTCCCCTTGTTACCGGCCATGTCTAGGTGCAATCCCGTGAGACCACTTGTCACTGTTTTGGCTATAACTAGAGCTAAACTTTGATTGATTTATTTTTTTGTTCAAAATGGAGGCAGCAATGCCCTCTTTGAGATGAGCATAGGCACACGTTCCCAGGTTTTATACAAAAAAATTTGTAATCAGAAATGTGGGACTGTTTTGTGCAATCCAGCACCCTGTCCACACCTAGGAAAGGCCTGTGTTGGGCTATAGGTATTTGGTATGCTCCAAATGGGTATCCAAAACTGAGCAGGGTTCTTGGAAAGGCCTGAAGGTACTCTCCAAGGTCGGAACCTCAATTCTTGGGAGTGGCAACACCTCTACAAATGCAAGTAGTTGTTGAGACATCGAGCTCCACTCGTGATATGCCAGGGTGACCGTTGTGCATTTATGTCACCGACTTGTCAGTTTTGCAGATGCGGTTGGTACACTGCCCATGAATAATAGCTGGATGACAGCTATCCTTATCTACTCTATTTCGTGGCTCAGTTAGTATGCCACCTTAGTTAGTTGATTTTGGTTTGAGACCCATATATAGGGTTCTTCTATTTCTATGTACTTGAGTTCTTTTGGCTTACACAACTAAGAAGAGGAAAACTGTTTTCAGCCTCCACCTTTGTGTGTATTCCCCCATTGTGCAAGTAGGAAAGCTACAAGTGAGACTCCTTCCTTCTCTCCCACAATCTTGACATGGTATCAGAGCCTTGTTCATGGTAAGGAGCTCAAGAAAGCAAGCCAAGTTCGCGGTGTTCTGGTAAGAGGACTAGTGTTGCTTTCATTTTTCTATTTTGGGAGCAAGTCTCTACAGGTAACATAGCCGGAAAGTGCAAGAGTGCATTGTCTCAGATTGAGATGCCCTTCGCGGTGTAGCAAGAGGGCAGTATATGCTGCGGGGATGGGCTTTAGCCCTTAGTTGCTCTATTTTTTTTATTTGAGTCCATTTCGGGGCCTGTTTTGGAGGGGGAAGTTTTCTGCACGCACTCAGAAAAAGGCCCTGTTTTATGCTGTGCAACCACTGTTCTACACATCGGTGAAAAGTTACTGTAGAAATTGCATCATATGCCTGTGTGCAGAGACATTGGGAGTTATAGAATCATCCTTGTTGCCTGTTGATGCAAAATCGTCACTAGGAAGTGACTGTGTGGTCAAATACCACTTTCGTCAGTTTTGCAGATTTGCCCTTGTGAGGCTGAAGCTGTGTTTTTTGCAGTGACAGAATTTTTTGCAATGTTCTGTAATGGCGTCTGATTCTCTTTCATAGGTTGTCACTGAAAAACTTGACAAGAACAACTTCCAAGCATGGAAGTTCAGAATGACGAATTTCCTTATGGGAAAAGGATATTGGGAATTCATTGTAGAAAATGAAGAAGAACCAGTTCTTCCTGATGTTCCCAATCAACAGCAAATGCAGGCATTTAAAGCATGGCATGAGAGAGCCAAGAAAGCTATGTACTGGCTGTCTATCAGCATTTCAGACTCTATGATTGTGCATATTCAAGATGCAAGTACGCCAAAGGAGGCATGGGATACTTTGTCAAAAATTTATAGCACAAATACGCAAGCCACGAATATGTAGCTCAAGCAAGAGTTGCACAAGGTGCAAAGAGAAAGTATGAGCATCAATGACTACCACATGAAGGTGAAGAAGATTGCAGATGCACTTGCTTCTATTGGGTCACCAGTGGAAGATGATGATTTAGTTTCTATAACCTTGAATGGTCTAGGAAAGGATTATGCACACTTCCGAACATCCATTTCCATCTGTGAAAGATTTCCTGATTTTGAGGAGTTGATTACTCTTCTAATTTCTGAGGAGCAGAGAAATGGTGGTGCATCTTCTTCAGGATGAACTTCAAAAGAAATTGTCTTCTACTCAAATACTAAAAGAGGTAGAGGCAGAGGTAGAGGAGGCCAATCTGGAGGCCGTGGTAGAAATCAGAATATGCAGCAAACTCAAGAAAACCAGTCCTTTAGAGGAGGACGTGGTAACTCTAGAGGCAGGGGGAGCCAAAGAGGTCGTGGTGGATGGCAAAGAGGCCAAAATGCAAACAGCAATGTTGAATGCTACTACTGTGGTAAAATGGGTCATATGGCTAAAGACTACTATAAAAAGCAGAATGATATCATAAATGGAAAATTGCAACAAGGAAATTATGCATCTTCTAGTAGACAGGGTGATGACAGAAATGAGCATTTGTTTATGGTGCAGCACATGACCAATTCTGTGACAAGTACAGAAGAAAGCAATGATGTGTGGTATGTTGACTCAGGTGCATCAAACCACATGACAGGTCATGCAAAATGGATGCAGGATGCAAGGAAAATGGAAAAACCAGGATTTGTGGAGACTGGTGATGATACTGCACATCCTATTGTGTAGATTGGAAAAATTCCTTTGTCTATGCAGGATGGGAAAAAGAAATACCTGTCGGATGTATTTCGTGTCCTGAATATCACCAAGAATCTAGTTTCTGTTGGTCAAATGGTTGAGCAGGGCTTGCAGGTCAGATTTAATTCTCATGGATGCTTTGTTGAGGATATGAAAAATAAAGGTCCCTTGATAGCAGAAGGAAAGAAGAAGGGCAGAATGTTTACATTGGATGCAGACATGCCTGAATTGAGTGCAGCAATGTTTGCACATGGGACTGGTGTAGTTGCAGATATTGATATCTGGCATAAACGCATTGGTCATGTTAATGTACAACGACTTAAATCAATGCAAGCCCAAAATATTGTTGCAGGATTGCCTAAATTCAAGGTTGCAGAAATGCATAAGGTATGTGAAGCCTGTCAATTTGGAAAACATGCAAGGAAACCATTTCCTAGACATGTTCAAGAGAGTAAGAAGCCATTGGAATTAATCCACTCTGATGTGTGGACTACTAAAGCTGCATCTCTTGGAGGCTATCATTATTTTGTCACTTTTATTGATGACTATAGCAAAAAAGTTTGGGTGTATTTTATGAAAAAGAAAAGTGAAGTTTTTGGGCATTTCAAAACTCTTAAAGCTATGGTTGAAAAAGAAATAGGCCTGCAAATAAAATGCCTAAGGTCAAATAGAGGGGGAGAGTACCTCTCAAATGAGTTTGCAAGGTTCTTGCAGGAGCATGGCATAAAGCAGCAATATTCATGTAGTCATACCCCACAACAAAATGGAATTGCAAAAAGAAAAAACAGGCATATTGGAGAGGTATCTCGTGCCATGCTCAATGAAAAAGACCTGCCAGATTTTTACTAGGCTGAGGCAGTTGCTACAGCAGTCTACATAATGAACAGGACTCCCACTACAGCAATACATGGTATGACTCCAGAGGAGAGGTATACTGGTAGGAAACCAGATATTTCTCATTTGAAAATTTTTGGTTGCATTGCCTATGTTCATGTGCCAGATGAGTTGAGATCCAAGTTGGATCCAGAAGCTGAGAAGTGCATCTTTATTGGTTACTCTCTCCAGCAAAAAGGGTATAGATGCTATAACCCTTCTACTCGTAAGTTTACAGTGAGCAGAGATGTTGTTTTTGATGAGATGAGTAGCTGGTATAAACCAGTAAATGTGATTGATAATGTAGATGCACAAACTGTAATGTTGCACAGAATTCACAGCAGCAGTCACAAGATATTAGTGGACCAGGAGCGTCCTCTAGCAGTGGTTCACATTCTTTGCCATGGACAGGTAGATTGAGATCACGAGAATCTTCTCAAAGCAATGTAGATAGTGGTATGCAGGTATCACAAAAAGAAAAAGGAAAGGTAGATCAGCCCATGTTTGATGTGAATGCAGGTCACTCTTATGTGGATGGTGAATCCAGTGGCTCAGAACAGAGCATTGATGAGGAGTTGGGTATTCCTTCTATTGTTACACTTGGAGTAAGGAAGACCAGGGATGTTTTGAGAGCACCTAGGAGTGAACCTACTTTGCGCAGGTCTACCAGAGCTAGGTATCCTGTGGATAGGCTGAAATATGATGGATTTACAGCTATTCACTATGCCTATATGGTCAAAGTGATACAGGAACTAGAACCCACTTCTTTTGAGCAAGCCATGGGAAAAGAAAAATGGAAGAAAGCCATGGATGAAGAAATGGATGCCTTGGAAGAAAATGCTACATGGGAATTGGTACCTTTGCCTAAAGATAAGAATGCAATTGGTTGTAAGTGGGTTTATAAGGTGAAGCACAATGCAGATGGTTCTGTGAATAGATACAAGGCAATATTAGTAGTCAAGGGGTATGCACAAACATATGGCATTGATTATGAAGAAACATTCAGTCCAGTTGCAAGGATGGCAACCGTAAGAGCAGTCATTGCTATGGCTGCATCAAAGGGATGGTCTTTACATCAGATGGATGTAAAGAATGCCTTCTTGCATGGTGATTTGCAAGAAGAGGTCTATATGGAGCAGCCACCAGGTTATGTGCATGCTGTTCATCTTGAGTTTGTTTGCAGGTTGAAGAAAGCCTTGTATGGCTTGAAGCAAGCACCTAGAGCATGGTCTGACAAGATAGGACATCATCTTGTCACTATTAGATTTCAGATTTCCAAGGCAGATTTCTTACTTTATGTGAGAAAAACAGAGAAAGGTATTATGTTGCTTGTCATTTATGTTGATGATTTGATTATCACAGGTGATAGTGATGAAGATATCCTTCATGTGAAAATGCTATTGAAGCAGAAGTTTGAGATGAAGAATTTGGGAGAGCTACGTTATTTCTTGGGCATTGAGGTGATTAGATCACCAAGTGGGATATGGCTCTTGCAGAGGCAGTATGGATTGGACATGCTGTCCAAATATGGGATGAGAGGTTGTAAGCCTATTTCAGTTCCTTTGGAGCAGAATGTGAAGTTGAGCGCAGATGCAGGTGAGCTTCTCGAAGACCCTACTATGTACAAACATATAGTAGAAAGTTTGATTTATATGACTATTACCAGGCCAGATTTGAGCTATGCTATTGGATTGGTAAGTCAGTTTATGCAGGCTCCAAGGAAACCACATTTGGATGTGGCTAGACGCATACTCAGGTATGTGAAGTCCACATTGCAGTATGGACTATTTTATGAGACTGGGGTTCAGATACAGTTGCATGGATACACTGATGCTGATTGGGTTGGTAGTATTTTTGATAGACGATCTACCAGTGGATATGTGTTCTCTTTTGGGAGTGTTGCAGTCACTTGGAGCAGCAAGAAACAACCTACAGTTGCCTTGTCGAGCACAGAGGCTGAGTACAGGGGTGCAGCAATGGCTGCATGTGAGGTAGCTTGGTTGCATAAGCTACTTTATGATATGCATGAGTCTACAGATGGGCCAGTTGTCATTTATTGTGACAACATGAGTAGTATACATTTGGCAAATAACCCAGTCTATCATGCTAGAACAAAGCACATTGAGGTGCATTATCACTATGTACGGGAGAGGGTTTTACTAGGTCTTATTGATCTAGTTTATGTCAACACAGAGGATCAGGTAGTTGACATATTCATGAAGGCATTGCGCGCAGAGAACCTGCGCAAGTTCAGAGACCTGCTTGGTGTGCAGGAATTGGGATTGAGCTCGAGGGGGAGTGTTGAGATATCGAGCTCCACTCGTGATATGCCAGGGTGACCGTTGTGCATTTATGTCACCGACTTGTCAGTTCAGATGCGGTTGGTACAGCGCCCATGAATAATAGCTAGATGACAGCTATCCTTATCTATTCTAGTTCGTGACTCAGTTAGTATGCCACCTTAGTTAGTTGAGTTTGGTTTGAGACCCATATATAGGATTCTTCTATTTCTATGGACTTGAGTTCTTTTGGCTTACACAACTAAGAAGAGGAAAATTGTTTCAGTCTCCATCTTTGTGTGTATTCCTCCATTGTGCAAGCAGGAAAGCTACAAGTGAGACTCCTTCCTTCTCTTCCACAATCTTGACAGCAGTTTCTCTACAGCACCCTGAAACAGTCACAAGAGGGTTGAAATTGGGTTCCCCTTCTATAGCACTGTGGGATTCACTGTTTGCTTGGCATCATGCATCACTTGAGCATCCCTTAGCATGTTTGGCATCACTTCAGCATTACTGAGCATAAGAATAAGCATTCCCATGACCATATCAAACAAGCTAGGCTCTCATACATGCGTAATCACTACCATTACTGCATATATGACTACATAGGTGTATCCAATGATACATATATCCATCTTCAACCCAAGTAAGGCAATGCATTCCCATACATCACTACATACATAGCTACATGTGTATCTAAAGATACATTTGCTGAGGTACATCCATACATCCCATGCACACAAGAGTGTGTCATGCCATAGTCATCAAAATTTCATCATGCCAAGTCAATTTCTCAATTTTCCAAGAAATACTTGCACATGCAAATGAGTTTTGGGCTCCAAATCACCGGGAGGTGGGCAAAGTTCCCCCCGGGCTGGGTTGTGCACCCCTTCATGGTCATTGATGGAAAGGGGGGGCCACCCCTCTTTTGTCTTGCCACCTCACCTAGCATCGGGCTTTTCCTCACCTGGAATATACATGGCATACATTTATTAATTAAACACCCAGCATGAGATGCATTTTAGGAATGGAAATTTTGGGCTTTTCATGAAGTGCATGGAATTGGAATTGGGAATAGGGATAGAGAGCTTACCGGCAGTGACTCACTGCCTACTCACCCTTATACAATGGATTTCTTAATCGATTCTTGGCTCAACCCATTCACAAGAAGCCAAAGGGGTTATGGGTAAGCAAAAATATAATCTCAATGAAGCTTCAATATGAATAAAATCCATTCCAATGCCACAAGATCAAATGGGAATGACTGAGATTAATATTCAACATGCATCCAATGTTTGGGACTTCTATTACCTACTTGGACTCAATGCATCCTCTCAAACAAGTGGATAGGATTCAACAAGAGGCTTAATGGGAGAGAATGAGAGCCAAGAATCGGTTACCTTGTGTTGTTTGATGAAGATTGCAACCACTAATGCCACTTCAGTCCTTCATGAGAGCTCCAATTTGATCCCGCATGCTCCATAGCTCCAAAATGGTTGTGCTCCATCAAGAAGAGATGAATTCAAGCCTGGAAAAGAAGGATTCTTCCATGGAGGAAGGACACTGCTTGCATAGACTGATCAAGAGAAGGATTCCTTCCAAATGGGCACTCCATAATGCCTTCTTGCTTCCAAGAAGCCTTCAAATCTTGAGAATGAGCTCCAATGTGGCTGTAGCTTGGAAATAGGATGGCTCAGGACCTTCCCATGAAGAGCTCTTGCTGAAATTGAAGCTCTACTTCTATAGCCATGGCTACCCACAAGTGCATGTATTCAAATCTTGCTTCTAATCTTCTTCCCGTGCTTCTTGATGGCCAAATCTTGAGCTAGGCTTGAAGAGGGAACTCTCGCGACCAAGAAAAGACCAAAATCTTCAAGATTCTTGAGCTTGATGCCAAGCTTTCATGGCTGCCATGGACTGCACATGATCATGGTTTTTGAGATGGAAGAGAAGTCCAAGAAGCTGAGAAAGGAGGCTTCAATCTTGCTCAGGGGACCTGCAATAAGCTGGGAGTGAGCCAGGAAGGAGAGGAAGACTGCGGTGTTGTCAATCTGGCCAAGAAGCAGCCTGCATTTTGCACCAGAGTTTACGGGGCTGCTCCTGGAGGGTTGGAGATGGTCACCACAGTCTCAACACTGGTTGGTTGGTTGCTTTTGAGCTCCAGGAAAGCAAGGAAGAGGGCTGACACTCCATGGAAGAGAAGGGAGCAAGATTTGGGCTTGATTTCCTCCATGGAAGCTTGCAAGAAGCTTGAGAAATGAGGAGAGAGAAGACCCTCCCTGAAAAGTAACCCCAACTAGACTTTCTTCTAACTCCTGTGACCACCGCTACTAAGAGTTTACTTTCAAAATGGGCCAAAAATGATCCACGAGCTGCCAAAGTTGGTCTTCCTTCCTCCAAACTTGGTCCAAGCCGCCATTAATGCTCCTTCCTGCATTCCTTGTGATCCAAAAATCTTTGGGAACTCCCCTACTGCTCCATGTACCTGTGACTCAAAATTCCATGTGACTAGAAAGTTGTAACTGGGTAAAATGAGGGACTAACTGGGACCAAGAACCTAGGCTCTGATACCAATTATCAAAGAGAGGGACTGGGAGAGAGAAAGAAGAGAGAGAAGACTGCAGAGAAGAAGAAGAAGAAGAAGAAGAAGAGCAAAAGAGAGAGAAAGACAATTACGAGGAGAGAGAAAGTCTACAAATGGAGAGAGAAAGACTAGAAGAGAGGGAGGGAAGACATGGAAGCTTGGAGAGCAAGGTGAAGGAGAAAGAAGGCTTGTATAATTATCTGATGATGAAAAATTAAGTCTCTCTCACCTTATATACCAACTAGTGTAGTTAGTATTTCCCCATTATTAAATCCCGCCCTCTTACAAGATTTTGCTTTTTTGACTGGATTCCTTGCATTTGGGACTACTCAGTGCGCCTTCAGTTTTTTGCATACACACCCCTACCAAATATTTATTTTTAATGCTTTCTTTATTTTTGGTCATCCCTTAACCACAATAAATTGTTAAAATGAACTTTATTCACCCACTTTTTCACATGCGCTCGCGCTAAATACACAATTTTCTAATAACTTAAAATCAACCAGCTGTTCACTTTGCACGCGCTATGTGCGCTTCAGAGGGACTTTAATTTTTAATCAAAATGAATCAGCCGTCACAAAAAAGCACGTGCTAGCAAAAAAGCACTCCACATCACCATTAATTTCTAATTAATAAATTTGCATTTAGAGACTCCAGTCTGGGTATTGCAGTCCAGCACCATTTCACCCTAATAAATTGTAATTAAAAATTTAAGAAGGAACCGTCGTTTTCTTATTAAGGTTTATAACCTAATAAAATTTCACCCATTGTTAATAATTTCTTAGAATGAACCCTTCATTAAAACCATTTTCCCTCACTGTACTTTTTTCCCCCTTTTTAATAAACACGCTTCGTGGGATGGACACGTATAGTCCTCTTAGTTGCAATTGTTGGTCAAAGCTATGGTTAGGTCCTGATTAGGTTTTAATTCCATCTCAAGCTACACAATTGTTTTTTAAGATTGTTTTCGCTAATCATGATTTGCCAAAAGTTATTATTTCTAATCTTGATTCTAGATTTTATAATAATTTTTGGACTATCTTGTTTGCTAATTTGGGTACTAAGATTGATTTCTCATTTGCATTCCATCCTGAAACCAATGGCCAAACAGAAGCTACTAATAGTACAATTCTAGATCTTTTACGTGCATATACAATTTCAAAACCACAAACATGGACACACATTTTCATCTACTTCAATTTGCATACAATAATACACTACACACAGCTACTCATAAAGCACCTTTTGAAATCATTTATGGACATAGATTGCCTACACCTGTTACATCATTGTCAAATAAAGTTAAAGCTGCTGATGATATTTCCAATAAGCATGCTACTATTTTTACTCAAGTTAAAGATATAATTGTGAAAGCCCAACAATCATACACTAAACAAGATAATAAGAAAACACAAGCCACGAGTTTCAATGTTGGTGATTATGTTTGGTTACATATTGAAAAGAGAAGATTGAAAAGTGTTGAGAAACACCCTGTTGTTAAATTAGCACCTTGGTTTTATGGATCTTTCAAAATAATTCACAAGATCAATGACAATGCATTTAAATTAGAACTACCCAAACATTGGAATATCCATAATACTTTTCATATAAGTTTGTTATGAGGCCAATTACATGTCCACCCTGTCTATGAAAACCCTCCTTCATTATAAGAAGAAACTGAAATCCTTAAACCTGAAACTATTCTAGACATTGACTTTATGACCACCAGAAGTGGCCGTACATATTTCAGATATTTGGTTAAGTTTATAAATTATCCAGTTGAAGAGGCCCAATGGATGCACGCCCACGACCTAAGTAGTTGCCCCTCATTGCTGACTCCACATTGAGCTAATATCAATTGAGAAAATAAGCACGCTTAAATACATAAATAAGCACGCTTAAATACACACCAATAAAAAATAGAAATTCTTCTAGGCGTTTGGATTCACGCCATTGCCCGGTGCTATCCAACACCATCGTCGCCTGCTCTACACATCAACTAAAGCATTCACAATTGTTAGAAAATAATTAAATAAAACCCAACAAAGTGAATGCCTAACAGTCTTGAGCTACAAACTAATTAA
Source organism: Lygodium microphyllum (assembly GCF_053477565.2). NCBI lineage: Eukaryota > Viridiplantae > Streptophyta > Polypodiopsida > Schizaeales > Lygodiaceae > Lygodium > Lygodium microphyllum. The sequence goes on from NC_141136.1 coordinate 1,039,292, forward strand.
ATAGGTTAGAATTCTACCTTTAACCTTAATTTAAATCGAGTGTGCACTCTTTCGTAAACGTCCATTAATTTAATATGTATTTTATGAAATCACCTGCTATGGAATCACCCATGTGCACATTAAATTAATCTGACGCCCGAAAAGAATAGGCATCCCCATAAACTTATTGCACAAGGAATCCACCTTGTGTACGAGCCCCATCAAATAAAATAAGATCACATAATCCATCGTGGAATATGCCTCTTGGCATCATACCCCTAGGGTGGGATAGCAATTTTTCTCAATTGATATTAGCTCAATGTGGAGTCAGCAATGAGGGGCAACTACTTAGGTTGTGGGCGTGCATCCATTGGGCCTCTTCAACTGGATGATTTATAAACTTAACCAAATATCTGAAATATGTACGGCCACTTCTGGTGGTCATAAAGTCAATGTCTAGAATAGTTTCAGGTTTAAGGATTTCGATTTCTTCTTCTAATGAAGGAGGGTTTTCATAGACAGGGTGGACATGTAATTGGCCTCATAACAAACTTATATGAAAAGTATTATGGATATTCCAATGTTTGGGTAGTTCTAATTTAAATGCATTGTCATTGATCTTGTGAATTATTTTGAAATATCCATAAAACCAAGGTGCTAATTTAACAACAGGGTGTTTCTCAACACTTTTCAATCTTCTCTTTTCAATATGTAACCAAACATAATCACCAACATTGAAACTCATGGCTTGTGTTTTCTTATTATCTTGTTTAGTGTATGATTGTTGGGCTTTCACAATTATATCTTTAACTTGAGTAAAAATAGTAGCATGCTTATTGGAAATATCATCAGTAGCTTTAACTTTATTTGACAATGATGTAACAGGTGTAGGCAATCTATGTCCATAAATGATTTCAAAAGGTGCTTTATGAGTAGCTGTGTGTAGTGTATTATTGTATGCAAATTGAAGTAGATGAAAATGTGTGTCCATGTTTGTAGTTTTGAAATTGTATATGCACATAAAAGATCTAGAATTGTACTATTAGTAGCTTCTGTTTGGCCATTGGTTTCAGGATGGAATGCAAATGAGAAATCAATCTTAGTACCCAAATTAGCAAAGAAGATAGTCCAAAAATTATTATAAAATCTAGAATCACGATCAGAAATAATAACTTTTGGCAAATCATGATTAGCGAAAACAATCTTGAAAAACAATTGTGTAGCTTGAGATGGAATTAAAACCTAATCAGGACCTAACCATAGCTTTGACCAACAATTGCAACTAAGAGGACTATACGTGTCCATCCCACGAAGCGTGTTTATTAAAAAGGGGGAAAAAAGTACAGTGAGGGAAAATGGTTTTAATGAAGGGTTCATTTTAAGAAATTATTAACAATGGGTGAAATTTTATTAGGTTATAAACCTTAATAAGAAAACGACGGTTCCTTCTTAAATTTTTAATTACAATTTATTAGGGTGAAATGGTGCTGGACTGCAATACCCAGACTGGAGTCTTTAAATGCAAATTTATTAATTAGAAATTAATGGTGATGTGGAGTGCTTTTTTGCTAGCACGTGCTTTTTTGTGACGGCTGATTCATTTTGATTAAAAATTAAAGTCCCTCTGAAGCGCACATAGCGCGTGCAAAGTGAATAGCTGGTTGATTTTAAGTTATTAGAAAATTGTGTATTTAGCGCGAGCGCATGTGAAAAAGTGGGTGAATAAAGTTCATTTTAACAATTTATTGTGGTTAAGGGATGACCAAAAATAAAGAAAGCATTAAAAATAAATATTTGGTAGGGGTGTGTATGCAAAAAACTGAAGGCGCACTGAGTAGTCCCAAATGCAAGGAATCCAGTCAAAAAAGAAAAATCTTGTAAGAGGGCGGGATTTAATAATGGGGAAATACTAACTACACTAGTTGGTATATAAGGTGAGAGAGACTTAATTTTTCATCATCAGATAATTATACAAGCCTTCTTTCTCCTTCACCTTGCTCTCCAAGCTTCCATGTCTTCCCTCCCTCTCTTCTAGTCTTTCTCTCTCCATTTGTAGACTTTCTCTCTCCTCGTAATTGTCTTTCTCTCTCTTTTGCTCTTCTTCTTCTTCTTCTTCTTCTTCTCTGCAGTCTTCTCTCTCTTCTTTCTCTCTCCCAGTCCCTCTCTTTGATAATCAATAAAACCAATATGTATTTAAGCGTGCTTATTTATTAAAGTGCTTGACAAAACATTTATTATCTTGTATGTCCATAGGCGCTCCGTTAGATATTTCATTATTTAATATTTGTATTTGGGCACAATGACTTTTGGACGCCTAAATGCCTTACTCTATATTTGGGCAAAACTGTCACAACTCTATAGAAACAGAATTTGTATCCTTTTTCATTAATTTGTCTATATAATGATTTATTAAATTTATTTCCTTTGCACTAATTAGATATTAAAAAAAGTGCATTGGAGCTGGCCACTGATGAGTGGTCACAGGTTATGGTGGACCCACGTGGTGGGTTAGAGAAAAGATAGTTCACACTTCCACCTATATGACCCGATTGGGCGCCTGTGACTAGAACTCACGCATATCAGGGTTAGACTCGCACACAGAAAGGATTGATGCCTTGAAGTGTGGGCTAGATCCACCAGAACAAACAGTTACAATCAACAAGATGGCATGATCATGAAATGCTTGTATAATGTGCATGTGTGGGCTGAAAGCTTGAAATGCACATTTCTTTGCATAGGAAAGTCACATGAAGATTCGGATACCATTTTTGCGATGTACACGGAAAAAGCTTTCATATGACACCCATATGGGGGGGGGGGGTCCCTATATTTTAGGAGATCCCTAAATTTTAGGAGGTCCCTAAAATTTAGGAGCCTCGAATTAGCCTAAAAATGCTAGTCCTAAAAAATAGGGATGTCATTCTAAAAATAGTAAATTCTGTACTCTGACTGTGCTTACTAAATTTGGTTGTTTCTATTCTTGACAGTATTCAACCCAAAAAGAAAGGCCATAGAGAAGAGACAAGTGTCAAGACACTTGTCACACAAGTTTCCAAGTGTCCCACCACTTGTCACATCTCATGACATGTGGCTGGACACTTGTCTTGTGCTACTCCACTTTCCCCTTTTGTACTAGCTCTCCCCTCTCCTAGAAATAAGAGCTCGTTTTTCTTCATTCAACATCATTTTTCTTTGTTGTAAACTCATGTACATCACCCACAGATAGCCAGAAACTGGCCCCATCCATCCCCATCATCATCCCCCACTTCTCCATTATCAAATTCCTCCATATTCCCTCTTCTATCACTGCTGTTTTACAAGACAGCAAGCCTGTAAATTCATTACAGCACCTCCTTCTCGAGCTCTTTCTTCCATTTTAGCTACAAGAAGCAAGCCCTATCCATGTACTGCTGATCAACGATGGAGAAAGGCTGAATTCCCCTTTTTCTTCTCTCATACTGTAAAGAAATCAGTTCTTATCATTGCATAATAGATAATGCATGTGTGTTTGTACATCTTTGCATGATCTTGTGAGAGTGAGAATTACTTCTTCTCACTCTCAGGTTGATTGTAACTGAGCTCTTCCCTAAGGGACTTGGGTTGAGCAAAAATACATTCCTTCGAGGGGGGGGGGGGGGGTTGCCCATCTTCAACCCTCAATCTTGTCTCCATTAGTTTTACATTTTCATGGCTGTAATTTTGTGAGTAATTTTCATTTTCAGCTTTAAGTGTTCATTCTCTTTTATATTAAATCTCGAAAACAAGCGAATATCATAATTGTTAAGCATACTACGTTGTTCGGGGCGTTTACAGTGGTATCAGAGCTTTGGCTCGGTCCTCACCCCCAACACTGGTAGTGCTTACACCTATAAGTTTGTTTGTTTCAGCCCTTGCATTGAGTGCTTGAGCATATTTTTTTTCTTTAGTCTCAATGGATCAATCGAGTGCTATCCTTCAAGCCATTCAAAGTCTTAGAGAGGAGAATCAGCAAATTCGTGAGCAACTTCTCAAACTAGAAAAAGTTGAGAATCCCAAAGAATTCAAGGAAAGAAGCCTATCTACTTCAAGGAGACAAAGCCATACCAATGAAAGGAGCCGATCAAGAAGTCCAACTACTTCTAAGAGGCAGTCCCATTCTACTTCAAGACAAAGAAAGAGATCGCGTCGAAGCTCATCCTCTTCTTCAAAGTCATCTGGCGCCTATTCTGATGGATCCTCTTCTAGTAATGAAGAGTCACACCCTTCTCGTGGAAGACCTCATCATCGTAAAAGGCGTCGACATTCTTCACCCTCGTCTCCATCTTCATCCCCATCAAGCACTTCATCATCTTCAACCTCAAGATCCGAGCATGGACGAAGGCATAAGAAGAAGAAGAAGACTAAGTCACTATCTCAACTTGAAAAGAAGATCAAGTTCAGTATGTATGATGGTTCCTGAAATCCTGATCTTCTTCTGAAGTTTATTCGTCAATTTCAAATTTTGTATGGTCGTGACAAGTATAAAGAAAAAGAAAAGATTAAGTTTGCAGCTTTACATTTAACCAACTTAGCCCATACTTGGTGGACGGGGTTGGAATATGATCATGCTGCCCCAAAGTCATGGCGGTCCTTTGTTCGCCTGATACAAAGCCAATTTCTTCCTGTTCATTTCAAAAGAGATGTAAAAATGGAATGGGATCGGCTTTGGCAAAGGAAAAATGAGTCACTTGGTGACTATACCAAGAAATTTTGGGAGCTACTTTTGACGGTCCAACATTTCAAGAAGATCAGCAGTTCGGAAAAGCTTAGGAAGTTTCAAGGAGGTTTGCATTTTAAACTTCGTACTGCTCTTAATCATTATCATTGTTCTAGTCTCAGGGAACTCATTGACCATGCTCAGACATGGGAAATAGAGCACAATGGCAACAAATCATTCCAAAAGAATGATAAGAAGAGAGTAGCTGATGATGAGGAGTATTCAGCCCCAAATGAAGGACAAAAACAGTGGCAAAAGCAGCCATCAAATCAAAAGAAGATGAAGCCCTATGCACCTCCTAATGCTCCTCAATTTCGCTCCAATCTATACCCACAAGCAAAGCAATTTTTCGAAGAAGAAAAGCAACGCTTCATGAAAGAAGGGAAGTGCTTTAAATGTGGACAAACAGGCCACATAGAGAAGCAATGTCCAAACAAGGGACAAAGCAAGGTTTCTGACAACAAGCCTAAGTCGCCAATGAAAATCAATGCTATCAGTGATGTAGTTGCAAACACAACTCACACTCCAGAGACGCGCAAATTATTAAAAGCTTGGGGACAGTTGCAAGGTAAGCAAGCACTATTCTTGATAGATCTTGGGGCGAATGAAAATATCATTTCCTTGCAATTAGCTAAAGAGCTTGGATTAAAGAATGAAGAGATGGACACTCCGGCAGAAGTTCGCCAAGCTTTAAATGTTGATGAAGGTGACACAGTGAAGACTGTGATACCCTACATTGGCAAGCTCAAGTTTCAAATTCAAGGCTACAGTGACGAAGATACCTTCTGTATCGGAGACCTTGATGGTTGCGATGTGATTCTTGGCATGCCCTGGAATCATAGAGTAGATTCAACCATCTTCTCTCAGAAAAAGAAGGTAGAACTCACCAATAAAGGCAAGAAGTATGAGATCCAAGCTGGAGTTTCTGGAGACACCATACCTATGGTAAGCCATATACAAGTCTCTAGAGCAATTAAGGATTGTGTTCAATGTTGTCTGCTTTATGTCACTGATGTAAAAGATAATATGAATGCTAAAAACCAAGAGCGACTTCAGCTCTTGGAAAAGTATAAAGATTGTTTTTCAGAAGATCTTCCTTATTAGCTTCCCCCAGAAAGGCGAGAAGACCATCATATTGATATTATTCCGGGTAGTTCTCCTCCTAATATAGCACCATACCGTGTGAGCCGTCCTCAACAAGAAGAAATCAGAAAGCAAGTCGAAGACCTACTCAACCGTGGGCTAATTAGGCCAAGTAGCTCACCATTTTGTTCACCGGTTCTTCTTGTTCAAAAGAAAGATGGCACATTCAGGATGTGCATTGATTATCGAGCCCTCAAAAAAATCACTGTGAAGAATCGGTTTCCTATTCCCAGAATTGACGACATTTTGGATCGTTTAGGAGGCTCAAAGGTTTTCAGCCCCATTGATCTAAAGAGTGGTTATCATCAAATTAGGGTAATACCACAAGATGTACACAAAACTGTTTTCCGCACTTTATACGGTCTTTATGAATTCTTGGTGGTTCCTTTCAGATTAACCAATGCACCAGCCACCTTTAATCGAATGATGGAGCGCATCTTTAGAGAGCATCGACAATATGTCGGTACTTTCTTTGATGATATTCTTGTCTTTAGCAAGAATGAAGAGGAGCATCATCAACACTTGGAAATTGTTCTACAATTACTATAACAAAATCAACTCTTGGTAAATGGTAAAAAGAGTGAATTTTTCATGCATAAAATAAATTACCTTGGGCATGTTATCTCTTCTGAAGGGATTCAGATGGATCCTGAAAAGATCAGGATAATCCAAGAATGGCCTCATCTTCGTGATGTACATGAGGTGCGATCGTTTCTTGGCTTATGTTCTTATTACCGCCGCTTCATCAAGCATTTTGCACATATGGCTTCTCCACTTCATGACCTTACAAAGAAGAAGATCTCTTTCCAATGGAAGGAAAAAGAGAAGGCAGCCTTCACAAGGCTGAAAACATCTCTTACTTCTGGACCTGTTCTTATCATTCCAGATCTGGTAAAACCATTTGTGATGGAAGCAGATGCTTGCGGTGATTGCATTGGTGGAGTGCTAAATCAAGAAGGCCATGCAGTAGCCTTTGAAAGCCGCCGTCTAAATGATGTGGAGAAAAGGTATGACATTTATGAAAAGGAGCTCTTAGCAGTGGTTCATGCTTTAAAGATATGGAAACATTATCTTTTAGGCAATGAATTCCTTATTAAAACCGATCATCAAAGCTTGAAGTATTTCAAGACTCAAAAGCATTTGCAGGAGAAACATGCAAGATGGGAAAATTTCTTGTCTATGTTTCATTTTCAAATTATGTACACTCCAGGGAAACAAAATGTAGTTGCTGATGCACTTTCTAGAGTGCCTCGCATTGCAACTATTACAGTGGCTCATCATGAAGATTTTCAAACGATGAAGAATACTTATGATGAAGATACTGATTTTGCAGCAATTTGGTCAAATTTACAGCAAGGAGGTTCTCATCCAGATTATTCCATCAAAGACGGTTACCTTCTCATGAACAATCGCCTTTGTTTCACTCTTCCTGTTCGACAAAAGGTGCTTAAAGAAAGTCATGAACCCCCTTATCCAGGGCATAGAGGGAGGGCAGCCACTCTAAGTGCAATTGAGCGCTACTTTTATTGGCCAACATTACGAAAAGATACACATAACTTCATTGAGGCTTGTCTGGTATGCCAAAAATCCAAATATGATAGGCAGAAGATTCCAGGATTGTTGCAACCTCTTCCAGTGCCCAAAGATCCATGGGAATCTATCACAATGGATTTCATCTCAGTAAGGTCATGATATGATTTGGGTCATAATTGATAGATTCAGCAAACAATCACATTTTATTCCATGTCATAAAACATTGAAGTCCGCACAAGCTGCAAGACTTTTCATTCAACATATCTTCAGATTACATGGTATGCCTTCTGAGATCATTTCAGATAGAGACTCCAAATTCACAAGTAACTTTTGGCGTGCTTTATTTGAGAATTTGGGAACCACTTTAAAGTTCTCCTCAGCTTTTCATCCTCAAACTGACGGCCAAACAGAGGTGATGAATCTCACTCTTTTGGATATGTTGAAAGCTTATGTTAGTGAACATAAGTCACAATGGGAGAAATATCTTCCATTATTGGAGTTTGCTTACAACAATACAGTGCACTCATCCACAGGGAAAGCTCCAAATGAAATAGTACAGGGTAAAGTGATTCCTCCTCCAATTATTCGCACTAAAGATAAGATTTTTGCTGCTGATGAGTTTGCTTCAGATTTAAAAACCGCAATGGATCAAGTTCGCGAGCCACTATCAAAGTTTCCCAAGAGCGACAAAAGAAGCAAGCAGATAAACGAAGAAGACCTTTGGCTTTTGAAAAAGGTCAATATGTCTTGCTAAAGTTTGATAAAAGTAGGCTCAAACAGGGTTCTGGTCAAAATTCATCTTTTCCAAAGCTCTCCAGTAGATACTTTGGACCCTTCAAAGTGATTGAGAAAATAAATGAAGTTTCTTATCGACTTGAGCTTCCTACTCATTGGAAAATACACAATGCTTTTCATGTAAGTTTGCTAAAACCTTACATAGGACGAGAACCAAAGGAACCCATTACTGAAGATCCCCCAGAAGTTGAAGAAACATAGCAACTCTTGGAACCTGAAAAGATTTTGTTTCTCAAGGATTGAACCACGAGAAGTGGCCTTGTGACACGAAAATTCTTACTAAAATTCAAGAATCTACCCACAACAGATGCACAGTGGGTAGATGAAAAATTCATGAAGGATTACCCAAATATTCTACAGCAATATCAAGAAGCTTTTCAGCTGAGGACAGCTGAATAAAAGCCAGAGAGCTGTCACAACTCTATAGAAACAGAATTTGTATCCTTTTTCATTAATTTGTCTATATAATGATTTATTAAATTTATTTCCTTTGCACTAATTAGATATAAAGAAAAGTGCATTGGAGCTGGCCACTGATGAGTGGTCACAGGTTATGGTGGACCCACGTGGTGGGTTAGAGAAAAGATAGTTCACACTTCCACCTATATGACCCGATTGGGCGCCTGTGACTAGAACTCACGCATATCAGGGTTAGACTCGCACACAGAAAGGATTGATGCCTTGAAGTGTGGGCTAGATCCACCAGAACAAACAGTTACAATCAACAAGATGGCATGATCATGAAATGCTTGTATAATGTGCATGTGTGGGCTGAAAGCTTGAAATGCACATTTCTTTGCATAAGAAAGTCACATGAAGATTCGGATACCATTTTTGCGATGTACACGGAAAAAGCTTTCATATGACACCCATATTGGGGGGGTCCCTAAATTTTAGGAGATCCCTAAATTTTAGGAGGTCCCTAAAATTTAGGAGCCTCGAATTAGCCTAAAAATGCTAGTCCTAAAAAATAGGGATGTCATTCTAAAAATAGTAAGTTATGTACTCTGACTGTGCTTACTAAATTTGGTTGTTTCTATTCTTGACAGTATTCAACCCAAAAAGGAAGGCCATAGAGAAGAGACAAGTGTCAAGACACTTGTCACACAAGTTTCCAAGTGTCCCACCACTTGTCACATCTCATGACATGTGGCTGGACACTTGTCTTGTGCTACTCCACTTTCCCCTTTTGTACTAGCTCTCCTCTCTCCTATAAATAAGAGCTCATTTTTCTGCATTCAACATCATTTTTCTTTGCTGTAAACTCATGTACAGCACCCACAGATAGCCAGAAACTAGCCCCATCCATCCCCATCATCATCCCCCACTTCTCCATTATCAAATTCCTCCATATTCCCTCTTCTATCACTGCTGTTTTACAAGACAGCAAGCTTGTAAATTCATTACAGCACCTCCTCGAGCTCTTTCTTCCATTTTAGCTATAAGAAGCAAGCCCTATCCATGTACTGCTGATCAACGATGGAGAAAGGCTGAATTCCCCTTTTTCTTCTCTCATACTATAAAGAAATCAGTTCTTATCATTGCATAATAGATAATGCATGTGTGTTTGTACATCTTTGCATGATCTTGTGAGAGTGAGAATTACTTTTTCTCACTCTCAGGTTGATTGTAACTGAGCTCTTCCCTCAGGGACTTGGGTTGAGCAGAAATACATTCCTTCAGGGGGGGGTTGCCCATCTTCAACCCTCAATCTTGTCTCGTGTAATTTTGTGAGTAATTTTCATTTTCAGCTTTAAGTGTTCATTCTCTTTTATATTAAATCTCAAAAACAAGTGAATATCATAATTGTTAAGCATACTACGTTGTTCGGGGCGTTTACAAAAAGTAAAAATATGCTATTTGTAAAGTGTGTTTTTTTTGGGCTTGAAGAGAAACAAATCTATGAATACATGCCCTGTGAAGCGCTCACACAAGGCATGGGGGGAGATTGCACCCAATTTGTCTTTTTATCTCATGTCGTGCAAATTCCCTTTTGCTTTTTACTTGCAATTATGAAGGCTTGTAGAGTTCTTTGTTCTTGGGGACCTTTCAACATTTGTTACGCATGCATAAGCATCCGATCTATGCACCAATAGATGTAAATGAGTATGTGTTAAACCATAAATAATAAGCATTTTAAGTCAATCGGACTAGTAATCATCAATATGTTGTACGAATCAACTATAACATTAAGAGATATTCATACTTTTGTAGCTAGACACAAACATCAATATCAAAATGCATATAGATATTTACATTGACACAAAAATCCAAATTTGATTTCAAATTATCACATTGATCATAACATTAACATGGAAGTGAAAAGATTCATATAAGAATACTTAGAGAGTTTCATTTAAAAGACTTCATTATAATGAAGAGAGCCTAATCTGACTCAATACATTGTATGAACACGTGGGTATTACAAAGTAGTTGTTACAAGGATGATGGCCAAATGGCATGCAAATTTGAATTGTCACTCTGGATTGACACAAGATATTCTATGACTTGATACATTGTGCATTATATGGATAAGTTACATGGATCATAGTAAAATGGCATGGAGATCCAAATTGACACATAGGACTGATACTCCATAGGATTTTTAAACCTTCAATAGACCCATGTCGTCTAACACAAAGGAATTACTCACCATAGCAAATTAATGGATCAAAAGTTATGTACTTCACCTAAACCTTATGCAACATCTACATGTTACAAAAATATAGCGCTTCAATAAAAACCAAAATAACTATAGTTCATATGAATTATCGCAACAGAAGAGAGAAAAATTTTACTTATAAGATAAAATATCTGAATCTCTCATGTGTTTATTATTGCAATAATAATTGGTTCTAAAGTTATAATCATCAAAACCTATTGAAAATGATAGATATGAGAAAACAGTGACTGAATTGTTTGAATCATGAATCTCTCTTAACAAAGAATAACTAGTCAATCACAGGAACTTAACAAACGCAAAGGAGGGTAAATTTACCTATAAATTGATTTGCCAAAGACAAGATAGAATATCTGCTCTACCTTGTATTAATTGCTACAAGAATATGAGATTGCAAAATCATGATCATCAAAATCCATTGAAAATGATAGATAAGGAAAACATAAAGTTCAATTTACCAAAAAAAACATAAGAATTGAGCTATGAAATAGAAGATAGAATCTCTACTCTACCTCGTGTTGATTGCTACAACAACAATCAATCCTAAAGTTAGAATTGATATCAAACCCTACTATAAAGATAGCAGAAAAGGGAACACACACACACACACACACACACACACACAATCTTGCCCAAATTGATCTCTATAAAAAGCTTGTAGCAAAAGTTACAATATCATAAAGTAATACTTGAAAATAATAGAAAATAGAACCAATCTAGCCTTATATGTCAACTTGGGATGTCCAGGGGTACTCTTTGACTTGTACATCCACTTTCATGGCAAAGCATGCTTTCCATTGGGCGAAGGAACCAAATCATATACTTTGGCTATGTGGCCCTCCCCCAAGAGTGACTATCACCTCTATGCATGGCCTCATCATAGGTAGGAGGCTCACCAACATCTGTCACCATCACATAGTCCATAGAGGGTGCAAACCAATCACGAGCTAATGTCTATCTCTAATAGACCATTGCAAAATAGGCTATGGGACCTATACATCCTATCCAACATCATGATCATGGGCCGCTAGAATAGCAACTACAGGCTATCTAGCTAGTTGTACGATAACAAGAGGCTTCTCCTAAAATATCACTTTGCATACCTCAACTATACGCTCATGCTACTTATGCATCTTCTCCTCTGAAAATAACAACACAACTATAGATTGCCTTCCCAGGCTGTGGATCCTATAGGCAATAGCCCATCTTCCTTGCATCCCAATAAACAAAAAAGATGCATATCATTGATTTAGGATCTAGCTTATTGCATTTGTTCTTGGGGATATGGCAAAAAGCCTCACATCCAAAGACATGCAAATGAGCATATGATGGAGGTTTTCCAAACCATATCTCCTCTGTAACTTTACAACCAATACCAATGTATGGTAACTTGTTTATCAAGTGTATAGTAGTAGTAATTGCTGTTAGCTTTCATGGATGAAGAAAAGAGAGCAACTCAGAGTGAAGCTACATGCTTCCTCTCTACATTCTACTCATTATTCATTCCACACACACTTTAGTGCATATACAACCTAAGGTCATAAAGACCATTCACACCAGAAGTAGAACCGACTTATTTAATGTACCTAACTGATCTAGCCAGACTAGCTGTGTCCAGCTCATGTCGATCAAACACACATGAAAGAGCTTTATATTCTAACACTCCCCCTCAAGCTCAAGACATCATCTATACTCCAAGCAGCTGTCTAAAACCACATAACTTATCTTTACCCAAGGACTTGGTAAAGATATCCACTACATGTTCATCTGTCTTTACATGCATAAGATCAACTCGTCCTGCAAGAACCATCTCTCTGATGAAATGGTAGTGTACCTCTATGTGTTTTGTCCTGGCATGATAGACTGGATTCATAGCCAGGAGTACATTACTCAGATTATCACATAGTAACTTCACTGGAGCATCTACCTGTATGTCCAAATCAGCCATAAGCTTGAGCAGCCATGAAATCTCTCATGCTGCCAATGCAGCACCTCTATACTCTGCCTCAGTACTTGACAAAGCAACCGTAGGCTGCTTCTTGCTACTCCAGCTAATCATGCCGCTACCAAATCCAAATGCATATCCACTCGTAGATCTACGATCATATGAGCAACCTGCCCAATCTGCATCTGTGTATCCAATCAATATCAAGGGCTTATCTCTGACATAGAACAGCCCATACTCTATAGTGGATTTAACATATCTCATAATATGTCTAACTGCATCCAAGTGCGGCTTTCTAGGATTCTGCATAAACTGGCTTATGAGCCCTACAGCATAGCTCAAGTCAGGCCTAGTGATGGTCAAGTAAATCAAGCTGCCAACCATCTGCCTGTACATAGTCACATCCTCTACTTCAGCCCCAGTGTTCATGTCTAGCTTGACATTCTGATCAAGAGGTGTATCCAGTGGTTTGCATTCAGCCATGCCATACTTCTTCATCATCTCTATGGCATAGTGCTTCTGCATCAGCCATAACCCATTGTCAGCTCGAAACTACCTCGATGCCCAAGAAATACTTCAGTTCTCCTAGGTCTTTCATGTCAAATTCAGATTTCAGCATCTTCATTACATGTTGTATGCCCAAGTCATCATCACTAGTGATTATCAAATCATCAACGTATATGACCAGCACTACCAAGCCACTGTCAGTCTTCTTTGTAAATAGGTTGTGATCAGCCCTGCCAATAGCAAAACCCAATCTCTGCAAGTAGTTACTGATCCTAGCATGCCAAGCTCTCGGAGCCTGTTTCAGCCCGTACAATGCCTTTTTCAGCTTACATACATAATGCTGAAAATCAAGGTAAACATACCCTTCCGGCTGAACCATATAGACATCCTCTGCTAGGTCACCGTTAAGAATGCATTCTTAACGTCCATCTGCTGCAATTTCCAGCCTTTAGCAGCAGCCAAGGCAATCACAGTGCGTATGGTTGCCATCTTGGCAATAGGGTTGAATGTTTCCTCATAATCAAGTCCATACTGTTGGACATACCCCTTTGCGACCAACCTGGCTTTGTATCTCTCCACACTACCATCTGACTTGCATTTGATTTTGTAGACCCATTTGCAGCCAATGGTCTTTTTCCCTTCAGGCAGTGGCACTAAATCCCATGTTTTATTTTCAGCCAAGGCATTCATTTCTTCGTCCATGGCTACACACTAATTCTCATAGCCAGAAGTCATTCTGCCAGGTGTCATCATACCAGATGCATCCTCAATAGCTTTCTCTTTTCCTTTGCTGTCCAAGACATCATGTCTCCCCCTCACTGATATACTGGTGTCAGTGGACGGCAAGCTCCTCAATCTCCCTGTCCATGGGGATACTGTCTGACTACAAGGTCCTATCATAGCAGTGCTCTGCTGTAAATCAACTATAGAGGCATGAGTGGAAGGCATATCCGCTGGCACTGCAACTGGTGATACATACCAAGAACCCATCTCATCAAAGATAACATCCCTGCTTACCAAAGTCTCCCTGGTAGAGGGATCATAGCATTTGTATGCCTTCTTCTCCTACGAATATCCAATGAAAACACACTTATGCGCTTTGGGATCTAGCTTCTTCCTTTTCTTATCTGGAATATGCATATAAGCAAGACAGCCAAAGACTTTCATATGACTTACATCCGGCTTATAGCCATACAGCTTTTCAAACGGTGTCATCTCATGAATACCTACAGTGGGAGTCCTATTCAGAATGTATATGACTTTCATAACAGCCTCTGCCCAATAGTAAAGCGGCATATGCTTTTCATTCATCATAGCCCTAGCAACTTCCATCAAAACCCTATTCTTCCTTTCAGCTACTTTGTTCTGTTGCGGAGTGTAGCTGAGGTGAGCTGCCTATGAATGCCATTTTCAGCCAAGAAATCATCAAATTCATTTGATACATACTCCCCACCACTATCAGATCTCAAGCAAGAGATGTAGCATTCAAACTCCTTCTCAACCTGTGCTTTAAATTGCTGAAAAACAGCAAAGACCTCATCTTTTGTTTTCAATATGTAAAGCCAGGTATAGCGATTGTAGTCGTCAATGAAAGATACATAATATCTGGAACCTCCCATAGATACATTATGAGCTGGCCCCCAAACATCAGAGTGCACTAACTACAATGGACGTGTACTTTGTCTTACATGCCTAACAAATGGCAATCGTGACTGCTTACCGAACTTGCAAGCCTCGCATACATGACCAATATCTGAATATTGGAACTTCGGTAAACCTATAACCAGTTGTTTCTTTTGCATAATTTGCAGCCTTTGCAAATTGACATGCCCCACTCTCTTGTGCCATATTTTCAAATCCCTAACAGTGCCAGAACCATGGGCAAACATAGCTGAATTCAGCTCTAGCAAAGAAGCATCAAGAGTAAACATTCTGCCATTCCTATGACCACGAGCTATCAACTTGCAGCCATTGCCAAACTCTTCAATAAAGCAGCCATGCTTATTGAATCTAACCTGCAAGTTCTGCTCCGTCATCTAACCGACGATAGCAAGTTCTTCGTAATTGAAGGGACATGCAATACATCATGCAAATTTTTCTTTCTGCCATTATGGACCACAAGAGGCACTTTGCCTTTATGCTCAATGCTATGCTGCATGTCATCACCTGTGCATACATAGCCATGCTTTTCAACCACCATATCCGTGAACCAATCACCGTGACGGGTCATGTGATTCGACGCCCCCGAGTCAATGTACCACACTGCATCATCAGATGATTTTTCAACAGCCTTATCTTTGACATATTGCATGGCAAACAGTCTATCACCAGAGTCATCTGCCTGATTGGACGTAGCATAGTGTCCATGCTGCTTGCCCTTCTAGTTTCCCTGCTTCTTCCAACAGTCCTTTGCAATATGCCCATACTTTCCGCAGTAGTGACAATCCTTATCTTTTTTTGGATTGTCTGACTGATGCTGCTACTGCCATGAGCCTCTGCCACCACGAGAGTTAGATCTCCCCCTGCCTTGAAAGTTTCCACCACCTCTTGCATTTGATGACGGATGATTGCTATTACTATAGGATACATTCTGCTGGCCTCCTCTGCCAGATCCATAGCCTCTACCACGGATACCACGACCATGCTGATTTGAGTAAAAAACGGCATCCTTATTCTTTGAACTGCTTGACCCTATAGCTAAGCCAAGCTTCACCTCTTCATGAATCAATAATGCAACCAGCTCATTAAAGTCAGGCATCTCAGCCCGCACAGACACTGAAGTGTTAAAAGACTTGTACTCAGGACCCAAGCCATTTAAGGTCACTGCAACCATATCCTCATCTTCAACCTGTGAACCAACAGATGCCAACTGATCTGCTATGGTCTTAACCTCTGTGACATAATCTTGTATGGATCTGTTCTTCCTCTCCATGTTATTGAATTGCTGCTTTAATTGTATCTTCCTTGCACTTGTGGTTGTGCCATAGTATTTGACCAATATATTCCATGCATCTGCTGGGGATTTATAGTTCATGATCTGCATCACCATAGCATCCGAGATACATAATGACAACCAATGTAAAACCCTGCGAGCTCTTTCCGTCCAAGCTCAATGCGCTCGTCTTTGATCAGCTGTAGGATTCCTTTTTGGAACTTCAGGTTCAGCCTCAACACCTGTCACTAAGTCCTAGTATCCTTTGCCTATCAGAAAGTTCTCCATGCAAAACTTCCATATTGCATAATTGTTGCTATCAAGCTTTTCTCCCACAATCTGGGTTACATTATCTGTTCTATCAGCATTTGCCATGTTGTAGACCTTGCCTGATTGCCTGCAAACCAAGATCTTCTTAACAGTTCAACTTCAGCCCGGAACTGTTTATGACAGTTTTTTGCAATTAACTGCAGTAAAAACTAGGGTATTTCAGCCCATTGACAAACCAAAACAGCCCACAAACAAGTGGCTTAACCTGTGAGTAAAGCAGTCAGTGCAAATGCTATGTATTTACTTCAGTTTGAACTCCTGCAACCTCATTGCCAGGGTACATATATGCAGCCTGAAAACTGTAATTCTGTGAGTGACCAGTAGTTATTTCAAGCCCAAAACTGAGTGGTATACATGTCCCAAACTTCCCTAGATAGTTGCTAGTACATGTGTCAAGCATAGGCATAGAACCACAAAACAATATATAACCAGCATATATGAATGTCGTAAATACATTCCCAAATTTCAAATAGCCAATGCACTGGCAACAGGGATTAATTTCAGTCCCAAAAAACCATAAAACATTTGCATCACTTTCGTTTCCAATGCTCAAGCATTTAATAGTCACAGACCAAGTCTTCAAGTACCTGTGGGACTAACCAAATCAACTAGTTCTTCAGGAATAACCAATTAGTGCTTTATGTCTGCAATTTTTTTCAGTTTTTAGCTTGTCACAAGCTCTCAGATCAGGCCATTCCAAGCTCCAAGTTTATGTCAAAATACCCAAGAAATATGACATGTCTTCTACCAAGCATCAAGTGCTACATTCAAGCTCAATGTACATACCAAAGAGCATCCAAAATGCAGACATCACAAATGTATAATGTCTCTGTAACTTTAATGACAGTTCAACCCTGTGTATTCAGATCTGTTCACCTCTATTACAGCTCACACATGAGCTCCCACAAGAGCAATAGCAAGATATACCCTTCAAGAACCTTCCTTGGTATGCATCCATGCTCTATGCCACTTGACAAGTGCTATTCACCTTGAATCTCAGCCAATGAGAGTAGCCTGTTCATAGGCACAGTCCACACAGACTGTTCAGAGTATATTCAGATCAAATTTCTGGTGATGATGATGAATGCCCACTTGTTGATGCTCAATGGAGCTTTGGTGAGTCTCCAGACAAGCCACACTCTTGTTAATGCTCAATGGAGCCTTGGTGAGCAGTCCATGTACTGAATCTCAGTCATGGAGTTCAGCCTCCTGAAAATAGGCGCAAACATGCTGGCTGGCCTGACCTCTGCTACTACACTTTTTGCTGATTATTATAATGATAAGGCACTCACTGGTGCTCAACCAGTCCTTGGAAGACTCCTCAGCAAGCCACAGCTCTCCTGATTCAAGCAATGAGACTCCAATGCTTCACAATACATACCTCTGTGTGACCATTGATGAAAATGACTATCAGTCCTCTTCCTTTCCCAAATCTTCATGTCAATCTTCAAGTCTTCTTCTTGAGTGCATTCCACCAGTGAGCCCATTCATGGCTCTGATACCATGTTAGCTCTCATGGATGCAGAAAAGAGAGCAACTCAGAGTGAAGCTACATGCTTCCTCTCTACATTCTACTCATTATTCATTCCACACACACTTTAGTGCATATACAACCTAAGGTCATAAAGACCATCCACACCAGAAGTAGAATCGACTTATTTAATGTACCTAACTGATCTAGCCAGACTAGCTGTGTCCAGCTCATGTCGATCAAACACACATGAAAGAGCTTGATATTCTAACAATTGCCTTAGCCCAAAAATGTTATAGTAAGCCTTTCTGGCTAAGTATACTACAAACTCTCTCTTGAATCATTCTATTCATACGCTCTACAACACCATTCTTGGGTGGCATGTAAGTGAAAATAAACTAATGCTTATTACCTACTCATCGCAAAATTGTTCAAATGATTTAGAGATATATTCACCCCCATTATCTAACCTCAGGTGTTTTAGCCTATAGCTATACTAGCTCTAACAAGAGCAAGCCAACACTGAAAGGTAGCCAATACATCCAATTTCTGCTTTATGAGATATGCCTAGACCTTATGTGAATAATCATCAATGAAAGTCACAGAGCACTTTGTGCCACCTAGGACATGGGACCATATACATTAGGATAAACAAGAGCCAAAGGCTCGCCCATGTACGTAATACCTAACTTATTATAATAACTACATGTCTTCCTACCATAAAGACAATGATCACATGAATCAAAATATTTGTAGTCAAGAGATGAAAGATACTTCAAATGAGAAATCATTCTCATTTCTTTTAAGGAAATGTGCCCAAGGCAATGATGCCATAAAGATACATGTGATATGTTAGCCACAGCCAAAACATGGTCAATAGAGCTAAATATAGCCAATAGATAGAGGCTACTAGTCTTAGCACCTCGAGAAAAGACAAGATTCTCATAAGTAATCTTCCATGCAGAAAGACCAAAAGATACATGATGATACCCTGCATCATCCAACTGTCTAGGAGAGAGTAAACTTTTGGTCAAAGCTAAAATATAGCATACATTATGCACAACAAAAGTGCTACCTAAAACAAACTACAGTCTAATATCACCAATACCAATAATATCCAATGCCAAGTCATTTCCTAGTCTCATAGAACTGTCATATTACATTAGGAATGAAACCAATCCTTATGTGAGTAACATGAAAAGAAGTCCCCCAAATCAAGTAGCCAACACTGAGAAAAAATGGATGAGGCATCAGCCAACTAACTAGAGTCAAGAGAATAAGCTGCCAAGATGTAATCATCATTAGACTTAGGTTCCAATGCATTTATCTCCTCAATTTTCATGCTAGAATTACTAGGACTCTACAATCATCATACTTATCATGAACTTTTTCCTTACCTTTCTCCTTACACTTATCATCATGCATCTTACGGTACTATAGCCTAATATGACCTTCCCATAATAATGACATGTAATATAGACCTTATGACCATGGGACTTACTGCGAGACTACCCACAAGACTAACACCTCTATGAGTCTCTACCACGGTGGTCACTACCACTATTACCATCATGTTTGCCTCATAGTCAATGCATGAGAAGTACTAGCTATATCCATATTATTGTTGAGAGTTTGGCAATCACACCCATTTGTATGCCTCTTTGTATGGAGCAGTGGGTGAGCAAAATGCAAGCAGTCTAGGAAGAGGTGCCTGAATCCCTTAGGCAAAGTGGAGGAAAAGAGAACTATTCTGCAAACTGTAAAGCATTGTACTTGATTATCATTTTCAATGGAATGCTATTGTCCTTTTTACTTTCAATCAAGTGTCAATGTCATTGTCCATATACACAAGATAGTGTTTATGAGTCCAAGTACTTAATCTTGGAACCTATTTCACCATTGTGATAGTCATTGTTCTTGTCTTTGTCTTCATGAGTTTAGTCATTGTGTTTCAACCTCCATAACCATGCTCTAGATCCATGTTTCTCAACATGATATTAGAGCCATGGTGAGCATGGCTCAACTTTGCAAACTCTTCTTTCAGCTCCTCTTCACCTTTGTCCAACTTATGACCTCATCTTCCACATCCATCTTCACTCTGTCTTCTTGATTGCCATAGCGAGCCTACACCTACCTTCAATGGAGCTCTTGGATCTCACTCTACAAGCCATATCTTTGTAAGGTTTATTTTTGAGACTTTCTCCTCTACTCAAGGTGCAAATTTGTGTCACTTTACTTCATGACATTGTATAGTCTGCAACTCAACATTGTCAAGATTGGAGCTCATTGTCTGAAATCGTGCCTACAACCTGTTGTATGATTCATTCTCCTTCCACATAGCATGGCTGATCCTACAACCATAGGGAAATCAAAGGTTGGTCTATGAGCTATGTTCTCATCAAAGGATTCATTGAATGATTCATTCTACACATTGTTGTGACCCAAAAAACGGGCCCATATCTAATCCCTAATAAGGAAACCATAGCCATTTCACTTGAAGCTCAAATTTTCCTTCATTTTCTCACTCATGCCACTTGACCAAGTCACTGCCACCCTGGTCTGATTAATCACAAAGGTTTCCAACAAGTATGTACATCAAATCAACAAGAAGGGGAGATTTGGAAGATTTGGAAGTTCAAAGGAACAACATCAAATTTCAAACTAGTATCTTTTGATACTACACTACCATTGCTTGTGTCTCTTGACACATCCAAAGCTAGCTCATTACTAGCCAAAACTTGAGAATTCTAGTGTTGATTTACTATTGTTCCAATCACTCAACATGGGAAAAGACTCATGATAGCCTCTATACACTTAGTGCTTTGTTATGATTGTGATTGAGGAGAGGCGTTGAGAGTTTGGCAATTATACCCATTTGTATGCCTCTTTGTATGGAGCAATGGGCAAGGAAAATGCAAGCAGTTTAGGAAGAGGTTCCTGAATCCCATAGGCACAATGGAGGAAAATGAAACTAGTTGTAGCATTGTACTTGATTATCATTTTCAATGGAATGTTATTCTCCTTTGTCCTTTCAATCAAGTGTTAGTGTCATTGTCCATATACACAAGATTGTGTTTATGAGCCCAAGTACTTAATATTGGAACCTTATTCACTTGTGTGACAATGATTGTTCTTACCTATATCTTCATGAGTTTAGTCTTTGTGTTTCAACCTCCATAGCCATGCTCTAGATCCATGTTTCTCAACAATTCTTTCTATTTATCTCCTCTATAAATAAGGTTCATGAGACATGTTAGAAACAATTCTTGGTCTTTGCAATTGATACATTCAGATGTATGGGGTCGTACCCATAATGCGTATTCTGGTGGTGCCAAGTGTTATGTATCCTTCATTGATGATTTCAATCGATACACATGGCTGTACATTCTGAAGCACAAGGATGAGGTGCTCAATGTCTTTGAGGACTTTAAGAAGCATGCTGAAAATAAACTTGGTTGTTATATCTCATGTCTAAGATGTGATGGAGGTGGAGAATATGTATCCAGAGAGTTTGATAGGTACCTTGCTAAATATGGCATAAAAAGGCAATTCACATGTAGTTACACACCTCAGCAGAATAGTGTGGTAGAGAGAAAAAATCGAGTGCTTATGGAAGCTACCAAGGCAATGCTTAATGAAAAGAGTTTGCCAAATTCTTATCGGGTTGAAGCAGTGGTTACTACAATTTATGTGTTGATCAAACACCTACAGCTAGGGTTCATGATTTGACTCCGTATGAGAAATTGTATGGGCACAAGCAACATTAGGCACCTCAAAGTATTTAGCTGCATTGCCTATGTACATGTTCTTGATGAAAAGAGGAAGAAGTTAGACCCAAAAGCTGTCAAAAGTGTTTTTCTTGGCTATGCATAGGAGAGAAAGGCTTACAAATGCTATGATCCATCCACTCAGGAAACCTTGATCAGCGGGGATGTAGTTTTTGATGAGTTGGACTCATGGTATGGTAATCCGAATGCAGTAATCTCTGATGGACTAGTCAACCCTACTTATGTTGAAAAGTATCCTTCAACTAGTATGTCTATGAGTGGACCAACAGGTGATGGTTCATCTACTGTTGGACAAGACGACTTTGCAGTCGTGCTACTGCAACCACTAACAGGTGATGGTTCACTAACTAGTATGTCTATGAGTGGACCAACAGGTGATGGTTCATCTATTGTTGGACAAGACGACTTTGCAGTCATGCTACTGCAACCACTAACATGGATACGTCAGTGAGGGGGAGATTGGATAAAGGCAAAGAAAATATGTTTATGATGTGAGTAGCCCACTTACAACTAGATATGAGTCACTTGGCAGTGACAATGTTGATAGTGAATTGGGCAGACCATCAGTGATGACGCCTTGTACAAGGCAAAGCAGGTACGTGCCACCTCATGATAGGCAAGCCTAGAGTACACCACAGTTGAGGAGGTCTGAAAGGATTAGAAAACCAGTTGATAGGCTGACATAGAATGGGTATTCAGCTAGACATTATGCATATATAACTAAAGTATCAGGCTACAGAGAGCCTACGAAGTTCAGTGAGGCAGTTACAGATGAGAATTTGTGTGCTGCCATGGATGAGGAATACACAGCATTGGCTGAAAATGAGACATGGGAATTGGTCTGGTTTGCCTAAAGAAAAATTACCCATTAGTTGCAAATGGGTTTATAAAGTGAAATGCAAGTCAAATGGTTCATTGAAAAGGTATAAAGCTTGATTGGTTGCAAAGGGATATGCACAGCAGTACATCCTAGATTATGAGGAGACTTTCACCCGGTTGCCAAGATGGCAATGGTGAGAATAATCATTACATTAATGCCTTCAAAGGGTTAGAAATCATGGTAGATGGATGTCAAAAGTGCATTCTTGAATGGCGATTTGCTTGAAGAGGTGTATATGGAGCAACTTGAGGGTTATGTATACCCTGACTATCCGACATATGTATGTAAGCTGAAAAAGGCCTTGTATGGGCTGAAACACGCACTGAGAGCATGAAATGCTCGCATAAGCACGTATTTGCAGCAACTTGGTTTTCAGATAGGTCATGCAAATCACAGCCTATTTACAAAGAAGACAAAGCATGGTTATGTCTTTCTGGTGGTTTATGGCGATGATTTGATCATCACTGGAGATGATGATCATGGGATTGTTAAAATTAAAGCAATGTTATAGGCTGAATTCAAAGTCAAGGATCTTGGTGAGTTGAAGTACTTTCTTGAGATTGAGGTTGTGTCTACACCTCAACGTATATGGCTGTTACAAAAACAGTATCATTGGATCACAATGTCAAACTTGCAGTTGATGTTGGGACTGAGATCGAGAATGTCACTATGTATAGGTGCAGCCTAATTTACATTACCATTACCCATCCTAACTTGAGTTATGCAGTGGAGCTAATTAGCCAATTTATGCAAAAACCTCGTAAGCCACACTTAGATGCGGTTAGGAGGATTATGTGGTACGTGAAGGATACTGCTGATTATGGGCTTTTTTATGAGCATGGAAAATCATTCGACTTGATAGGTTATACAAATGTTGAT
Source organism: Lygodium microphyllum (assembly GCF_053477565.2). Lineage (NCBI taxonomy): Eukaryota > Viridiplantae > Streptophyta > Polypodiopsida > Schizaeales > Lygodiaceae > Lygodium > Lygodium microphyllum. Next base: position 1,062,889 of record NC_141136.1, read on the forward strand.
TGGGCTGGTTGTGTATATGACAAGAGATCAACCGATGGTTATGCTTTTAGTTTGGGTAGCAATATGATCAATTGGAGTAGTAAGAAGTAGCCTACCATTGCTTTATCTAGTATAGGAGAGGAAGAATATAGAGGTGCAACCTTAGTGGCATGTGAAGTAGTTTAGCTTGTGAAACTACTACATGATTTGGGTAGCAAAGTCACATTGCATTGTGACAATCTCAGTAGTATGATGCTAGCTAGCAACCCTGTCTATCATGCTAGATCCAAACACATAGAGGTTCATTACCATTTCATCCGAGAAATGGTACTTACAGGACAACAGATTGATCTACTTCATGTAAAAACAAAAGACTAGGTAGCAGATATCTTTACCAAATCATTTGGTAAAGAGATATTCATTTGTTTTAGGGAGCTACTTGGAGTATCGCAGCTAGTCTGAGCTTGAGGGGCAGTGTTGAGACTTCAAGCTCAACTCATGTACACCGATCTGATAGCTAGTATTCATTTGTCTCTAGCATATGAGTCAAGGTCAATAAGTTGGGTACTCAAGGGTTAGTCAGTGTGAGTAGTCATCAGGTCACTAAGACCTAGATCTTCTAGGCAGATCTAGGTAATAAGTTGCTTCAGCCAATACATCTGACTTGCTGGACTTTTCTTACATAGAGGTTCTTGATCTTATCCCAAAGCTGCCAAGCACTCTGTGCTTCCTCAACAATCACATTGTAATGTACTTGTTTAGTGAGAGAAAAGATAAGGGTGGACTTGCATAACTCATCAAGCTCATCCCATTCGTCATTAGTCATAGTTTCAAGCTGCTCACCATGCATCCTTGGTGGCTTTATTTGTGATTTCTGCACCAATACCTGCCAAACTTGGCTCTTCCAATAGGCATAATTCATACCATCAAGCTTAGTGATGTTGAAGATAGCACTGTTAGTGGAAGAAGATGCCATACTACAGGGTGAAACAATGCCAATGCAAAATGACCACGAACTGATAGCTAATGATGCTACCCACCAAGTACCATCAAAAGTACATAAAATTAGATTCAACATGAAAATTCCATGTCAATCCATGCATAACTACTTGCTGTAATAAATTACAACTAGGTACAATGAGAGAAAACTGTAGGCAAAATGAATGCACCAAGTCAACCACACTGACTGTCAAAGCATAACTAGCATAAATTAGCATCAAGTGGGCATAAATTAGCATGTGACAGTCATACGGACATTGAGCAAACACCCAAACATGTCAAACAAATCCGTTAGTAAGCTGGCACACCCCCTGTGTGTAATAGGAAAAAGTGTACACAACACTGGCAAGACCTGACACAAATAGGTGTATGCTCAAGGAGTGCAAAGCCCAAATCAGCCCAAGTACATCTATGAGGACCACGGCATATCAACCATACAACATCTAAGTGAGGATCCCAGTCTCAAGTGTCCGAATGCTCAAGTAGTATAAACCCACTTGCTCTATGTCTATCAAGCATATCAAGACACTCCCACTAGCACAAAAGTTGTAAATGTCAAGGAGGAAAGCTCGAACAAAGCATGTAATAGTGCACCAGTGACAAGTGTCCAAGACCAAGCATCAATGAGACCTCATGAGCATATAGGCCATGTAGCATCCATAGACATCAAGAACATCCAAATTGTAACTCTAGCAAGCCAAGGAATAGCCAAAGTAAGCTCCAAGCAATCAAATGCCAAGCCAAAGCCAAGCTCAGTAGCATCCAACTCCAGACAATGTAACGGGCATGTAGTAGTCGCATAGGCCAAGCATGTTCGGACCGGTCAAACATAAGTAAAGTACATGCCATAAGTACTTCAAAGATGGAGATCCAAAAGCTATGCAAAGCGAGCTCAAGCTCAACCAATGATCCGAAGCAATATCAAGCTCAAATTCAATCCCCGATTATCAATACATCAAAGTACACCTCCAAAGCATGTCCCGATTCCAAGAGGCATATGCAAACATGAAGGCCCAAAAATCAATCCAAGATCATGGCAAAAAATATGCATTGCATCCCCCAACAATCGGTCATTAACAGGCATCAAACTGTTTAACTAAGAAGCTTCAAATAAGCATAGTCATCAACTGCTAGTGTAGCATTGATATTTAATGTCTGTAAGTTACTATAAACTATTTCAAAATAGTGCTATAGGACCTCAAATCAATATTCAAGGCTCAGGAGGTTGTAAAGCATGTCAAGCGTCAATGCCAAGGGTGCCACAATGATCTAAGAGCAACGCATGTCCTTTAGCAAGTGGGAGATGAGATGTCCAAGGGGCTTGTAGATCATGCACAAATCACGCTGATCTACCTAGGGTTGCTGCTACTATTTTTTATCTAGTCAAGGTGGTCAAGAAGCTCCAGGGGGTGCCAAACAAGGCTCACAGCAAGCCTCAAGTAGCCCAAGAGGTCTATGTCAAGATAGGGAGCACCAAAGCTTCAATGGTGCTACCCCCTTTCTCTTCTCAGACCTATAGACCTATAACCAGCATGAAATCCTAAAGAAGATGAATGAATAACATTATTGCAATGCCCTGAGGGTGCTCAAAGGGGCCGGGAAGGTGCTCGAGAAGCTGGGGAGTGACGGGAGCTCAAGAGAATCGGCTATGGCTGTCGAGAAGGAGACCCAATGAGTGTAGATAATCAATAGAAAGCTAAAGGAGTCATGAGCCAAGTTGGAATGCTCGAGCAACCATGCTTTGATACCAGTTGAAAGGTGAGAAGGATCGAAGCTTGCTTGGAAGAGCTATGGCGAGAGAGCAAGAGCAAGAAAGAGAGAGATACAAAATGGGAACTCCAACAGTCACAATGTGTGACCAGGCCTTCCTTATTCAAAATGTCACTAAAAGAATAAAGAATAAAGTGATGGTGACAGGTGCCCGCCACCTGCAATGTGCAGTGGCAGGTACTATCAGTGTAGTAATACACGCGCCGCTAGGCAGAGGCACCTTTACCCCCAACATGTGTGTGAGATATATGAAATAAGGAGAATGTGGAAGTTCACTACTCTCTGTTGCCTCATCTCTTTCTCCCTATCTTGTTACATAAGGCACCCTTAATATCCTAGAGTTTCAAGCCATCCTTAGGCATATTAGCACACATGGTGGTACAAAAAGTGTCCCATGACTCAAGAAGTGTCAAAACTACTCCTAAAAACTCAACAAGGCTCCACTAAGCCCTTGAAAGCTTCTTGACAAAGCTAAAACAAGCCGAAAGAAGGAAATATCAATGCATACCTTGAGAGGAAGAAAAAGTGGTTGCTATGAAACCTTGAGTTGAAGCTTTGAATCCAGGCTGATACAAAGGATGAAGAAGCTCCTCAAATGGTTGGCTTTGATAGTACTTGAAAGGTGGAGCCCGAGTGGAAGCACACAAGAAAAAGCAAGAGCTATTGCAAATGGAACAAGAGAATGAGAGAGAGAGAGAGAGAGAGAGAGAGAGAGAGAGAGAGAGAGAGAGAGAGAGAGAGAGAGAGAGAGAGAGAGAGAGAGAGAGAGAGAGAGAGAGAGAGAGAGAGAGAGAGAGAGAGAGAGAGAGAGAGAGAAAGAAAGAAAGAAAGAAAGAAAGAAAAGAAAGAAAGATATATTAACGTCCTCTAAAGAACAAAACTGGCCTATGAGACAAACTGTGATACAACTGATGAGGTCCAGCTATCCAAAATAAAAGCACTGAATGAAAAGCTAAAAATTGGAAACTGAAAATACAGTGCTGTGAATGTGATAGGTGTCGTGTATGTGTATGTGCGTATGTAGCTCTAGTACTCCAGATAATGGCTACAAAAGGGGAACAAATGTCGGTTGTGATAGGGGAACAACTGTCGGCTGTGATAAAGTGGTGCGATGTGTATATGTAACAGATGTAGGGAGATATACTATCCTGGGATGTAGTAGCAGTCGTCGAAGTCGCTAATAGCAGGTGATCCCTCCTGGATGCAGGATGTGGTACATCAGCGGTGGAGAGAGAGAGAGAGAGAGAGTATGTGGGCACTCCAACAATCACAATGTGTGACCGGCCTATCCTTATTCAATATTCATTAAAAGAATAAAGAATAAAGTGACAGTGATGGGCACCCGCCACCTGCAATGTATAGGTGTGCGGTCATAATGTGTGAAGTAAATACAAGGCAGCATAGGCACATGTACCTTTACCTCTAGCACATGAAAATAAATATATAAATTGAAAAGCCAAACTATAAACAAAGAGAACAATACAATGCTTATCTAAGTGCAAAAGTAATTTAGTAACTTTACTAACATGCTCATACTTCATTATCACACTTAAAACGTTAAAGAGGAGAACGTGATCACTTTAGTTATTACATTTAAATATCAAATAGGAAATCTTGATTTGAAAGTACATAATAAATATTTGATTTAAGATTAGACATCTTAAAAGACTCTAAGTATACATATACACTTGTGTGTAAGTCCATCTCACAAAAATAAATAGTAGGTTGAGCTGAGAGATATACAACCTCATTGTGTGGGCACCCACCAATAGTGAGGCATAGATATTGTGTTGCATAACTCACTCTCACCATATATGAAGAAAAAATGCATAAAGAGACAAACAGATAGACAGACAGAGAAGCAAGTCAATCTATAAAATAAATAGTTCATTTTTTCTTTTCTCTCTTATGAGATTTATGATAGATCATAGCACTAAAGTGTGATGTGGGGGGAGAGAGAGACAAACACAGAGACATAGACAGAGACATAGAGAGAGGCAGGGAAGAAATTCAATCTATACAATTAAATAATTACTTTTTTTATTTTTTTCTCTTTGGGGTTATTGGGATGGGTACCACATAAGTTTTTGGTTTGGCCATAGGTTTAGTTCATTTTAGAATAACTAGTATAGATATCACACGACATTATGACAATGTCATAATGCATCTATTCAAAACATAAGAAAAAGAGAGAGATAGAGAAATGTACCTCAATGTGTAAGCCATAGTTAATGAATCATCAATATTCCAATCGTAGAAGCTTAAGTATGGCTAAAACAATGACTCTAGAACTTCCTCCCAAGTATAGGCTCACCACAAATTGTATGCAATGATTTTTTGTTATTAACATTGAGAGTAAAAGTGGAGATACCAATTTCAAACAAGCTCTGGATTTTGGATGAATGAGTTTACTAGATTGACTAGGTCTACATTCTATGTTGAGTTTATTTTTGGTCATGGAACCAAAGCATTAGATTTTCAAGAGTCCACATAGTTCCATTCAATGAGATGGACCCCATAGAATATTTCACTATCACTTGATGCACTTGGTAGGCCCATGTACACATGGTGTTTCAAAAATGTGGGAGTCAAACTACTTTTTAGTAGGTCAATTCTACAAGCTTGGTTTTGTTTACTTTTCTAAAGTGTGGTGCTCACAATTGAATGCATGTGGAGTATACATCCAACCACAAATCCCAACTCTCGGGGACCTTTATAATCCCATAGGATATAGTATGGGGAGAGAGAGGGGGGAATAGTATTAATGTCTCTATCTCTATCTCTTTGAAGACACTTGATAAAACTGTCGTGACACAAAGAAGATTAGCATGTCCCTTATGCGAGAATGAGACGACACATGAATAGAGTACTAATGTCTCTAAAGAGGCCAAAAGTGATCAATGACACCCAACAAACAATGTCGTGATACCAATTCATACATCACTTGAAAAGAGAGGAAAAGTTGTCCAAGCTAGATCTAAAATTCTAAAACTGATTTATTGGGCAACACACACTCAACATCTTGGGACCATTGGATACACTCCTATATTTTCAAGAGCTTCTATGTATGAAATCATTGGGCTAGATCTCAGCTAATGTCTTGAAGATCATAAGAAGTCCAAAACAATTATATTGAGCTCCCTTGGCCCTCCTTCAAGAATGAAGGTAGCTCTTAGAAGGCTCCATGACCCGTGTATGCATCCACTCTTCCTTCTCGCCCTCTATGGCATTTTCATGCAAGGAGGGAGCATGAAGATAGGCATGAGAGAGCACTAAAGAGAAGAGATGAGAGCTTTACCCTTTGGATGCAAGGAGGGAGGATGAGGATAGGCATGAGAGAGTACTTAAGAGAAGAGATGAGGGCTTTACCCTTGGTCCCTCACACACACACACACACACACACACACACACACTCTCTCTCTCTCTCTCTCTCTCTCTCTCTCTCTCTCTCTCTCTCTCTCTCTCTCTCTCTCTCTCTCTCTCTCTCTCTCTCTCTCTCTCTCTCTCTCTCTCTCTCTCTCTCTCTCTCTCTCTCTCTCTCTCTCTCTCAATGTGTGGAAAACAAGAAATGAGCACACACATGAATAGCCTTTTCAATTTTATTTCATCCTTTTTATACAACTTTTTAGGGTTAGGGTTTCTTCATTATCCTTGGGCATCCAACCCACTTTTTAGGCTAAAGACTGGTCTTCTCTCTAAGCATGCACTCAATTCCATGTTCCTATGCTAAGTGCTACTAGAACTAATTATAATTTGTACATGAGGAAGCCCATGATTTCTTTTCCAAGGCCTAATAATTTTTAAAAATTTTCATAGCTTTCATGTTTTTCTTTCTCTTCAAGTACTTGTTTCTTCAACCGATTAACATTTTTCCCTCTCCAAATCAAGTGAAAGTCCCATGGTACTCACACCAATCAAAGTAGAATGAGGCTAGTAGAGTGTGTTGGGAAAGCCAATGCAATAGTCCTAGTGGAGGGGGTGCTTAGATGGTGACAATGAGAGTTGGTTATGTTGGGGATAAGGAGGGCAATGGTTGTCGTAGGTGGAGTACCTAGAAAGAAGAAAGTGTAGGCCACTAATTATTGATGACACTTCAAGTGCTCCATGTACCTATCATATTTTGGTGTGCTCCCTAAGAGGTGTATCTACTTATCCAGTGCTATGTGGAGTTCATGTTGTGCAACTAGGATATGCATCAAGTTCTGAGTGAGGGCCTAGTTGGTGTAGGATTGGGTGTTGTAATATTTCCACACAATAAAAGTTAGTTGGTTAGTTTGAAAGTTAGTCAGTCAATTAATAAGTTAGTAAGATTACTAACTAAAGACTAACTAAAGTAAAAAACTAACTAACATTAATAATTAAGGATTTTTATTTAATTAAAAATATGTGTAAAAAATCTAGAGTCATAGATCTGATATTTTTCTCGAATTAACAAGGATCATAGCCACCTTTTACATAAGTTACAATGTCAATGAGACTTATGAGCTATATCAATCACTAATATTAATGTGTATAGTTTGGATGGTCCAAAAATATTAGATTTTGGGTAAAACTAGTATATTTTAGATATTGTAGATATTATCTTAAAAAGATATGGAGATTTCTAGAACTAGATGTCATTTAAAAGAAAAGACAAGTGATGTTTTAGTTAATTTTGGAGATTTTATGAAAAGAAAAAATAAAGAGAGGGATTTGCAAAATCGCATGCGCCGTGATCGCAGTCTATAGACAAAAAACAACACTTCGAACAGAGAAAAGAAGGAGTGAACTGCAAGCTTTCTAATCAAGTGTCTTGGAGTTTTACCCCTCTTTTGGAGCCAATGGAACCATCAAATTTATGATCTGAGCATCAAATCACTAATCTTTCCAAGATCCCCCTCCACAAAGAGCTCCACTTCTCAGCCACAAGCCCTCTTCTCTAATTCACTATAAATATGAGGCATGGGGAGGCACAAGAGAGCATAAGGAAACCCCGAGAGGCTGCGAGAGAGAGGTAGAGACAAGGATACCTCTCCAAGAGATTATGAGAGAGATCTTGAGAGAGAGAGAGAGAGAGAGAGAGAGAGAGAGAGAGAGAGAGAGAGAGAGAGAGAGAGAGAGAGAGAGAGAGTAGTTACCCTGAAAGTCTGCACAATTCCCTCTATCTCGATCCTCGACTTAACCATATTCTCTTACACTCTCCCATCTTGAATCTATTCCACCTTCTTTATCTCTTGAATCTACTTGTGGACGATGGCCTCCAAGCAAAGAATGTTGCATGCGGATGGCAATCCCACAACCAAAATTAAAGCTTCAGGCAAAGGCATCACTATCAATCCAACTATGGTTCCGGTCATAAGTAATGTATTTCCAAATTGATAGATGTTTGTTTTGATTCTCATATGAGACACGCTAGGCCCCATACTATGATGCACGAGTATAGATAATCGGAAGGGATAAATTTTATCTCACGTATTCAAAAGATCAAGCTTGCAAAGTGCATATATTAAGGAAAGTTAATTGCACCTAGTTGCACATGGCTTGTTTGTTGATAGAGCAATTACAAGGAGGAATTGGTCAAGGGATATGAATGGCATAATCATGACATTAAAAATTATTCATACAAGTGTTAAGTAAATTTTACATAGAATCGCTCTTTGATCCCATGGGGAAGAATATATATGCGATGGTAATGTTATCACGACTATTCTTGCATTGTTTGGCAAGAATACAATTGGTTTTTTTTGTTGGTTGATCTAACAAAATCCTAAATGCTTTTACATTCAACTGGTTGTTAGTTTATTGTTCTTGGATTATTGTTCCAAGTGCTTATGATTTATGCTAAATGCATGGCAAGGGTCTGTGATGACAAGTTGCCATGGGGATAAAGGAATGTTTTCTTAGAAAATGATATTAGGGCTGAATGCCTTGTCTGTGTTGGACAAGTTGCCATGGGGATTAACCCAAAGAGGGCACTGCTCGATTCATGGGCCGAAGATCGACTGGTGAAAAGGCCAACCACGGAAATGATGTTTCGGTCCTAGATAGCTTGTGGGCCAAGTGGAGCTCTGGACACCCCTTGCTAGGTCTAGAATGGAGTTGAAGACCTCCGTGGCCCCCAACATATGGGCATGTTGGGAGATCCTATTCTAGATAAATAATTGAATTTGTGGTGCCAAGTGATTTGGACCAATTACTTCTGCAGGGTAGAAGAGGTACTTCTGTTGGATAGAAGGGATACAAAATTTCTCCTGTATGGGTGGAAGACAAAGATTAACTTGAAGATAAGTTAAGGAACTTGTTTGAACTTGTTTGTCAATATATTGCTTGCTCTGTTTTTGTGTCTCTACTATAAGTTATGCGAATGAACCATGTTCCCTAAAAGGGTTAATTAATGAAGCTGACTTTAAGTGTCACACATAAATGTGGTAGGACCTAATTAGAAAACTAAAGCTATTAAGGGAATGTTGAGATGGCAAGCTCAACAGTGCAGACATTGATGATGGGTCCCGCCTGGCTAGATGAGTCCGCACATCTACGCTTAGCATGTTGGTGGTCATTATGATACTCACATGGCCACTGACTTATCACTTATTATATTTAGTTTGTTACACATACCTACAGCTGGCAAACATATAACGCCAGTCAATTAGTGTAGTCAGTTATGTACTATTTGAATAAGCAAGCCACTTTTCTTTATGTTGTTTCTTATCTTTACTTTGTCTGTATTGTATAATGTGTGGAAGAAGAAGAAAAAATCAGCAAGAAAATGTTTTGGCCTCCATCTCTCTTCTTGTGTTCTTGAGTGAGCTTCCTCTTATGTATACAGTGTGTGCTTGGTGTAGCAGCTCAAGCAACGTCCTCCACCACGCAATTCTTGACATCGTATCAGAGCCACACCACTAAGAGAGCCTGATTTTGAAGGTTGAAGTGAAGGAGAAGAAGCAAGGTTCGAGCAAGCAAGCAACTGGTAAGAAGCTCTCCCATTCTTCCACTCTCTTTCTTGGATAGTGCATGTGGAGGCATCGAAAGCAGGGTAGAGCGAAAATTTCAGATTGCTATGAGATTTGCTATGCAAGCAGAGCATTGTATATTCTATAGACAAGCCCTTGAGGGCTATTACGTAGTTATTTTGGGTGTCTGAGGCCATTTCAGGCCCCGTTTTAGAGACGTAAGGTTGCGAACAGCAATTTTAGGGTACATTGTGATTTCGACTGTATTGACCGAAAGTGGGTACACATGTTACATATTTCGAATCTGTAATTTTTGAGGTGTTTATAGGAAGGAAACATAAGGTTTATTTGCAAACAGGTTGCAGATTACATGTACTATTGAGCAATCAATGAAAAAGGTTGCTTGGTGTAGTGTTGTGCACGTGTTGTGAAAGATTGCAAAAGACTAGCTTGCTGTGTTGTATCCTTGTTTGTGATAATGGTAGAGAACAGTGGAAATCCCGTTATTGAGAAGCTCAACAAGAACAACTACCCTTCGTGGAAGTTCCATGTGACGAACTTCCTCATTGGAAAGGGCCTTTATGAGTTTGTTTCAGGTGAAGAAAAGGAGCCAAAGCTGGGTATCCCTCCGACTGCAGATGAATTAAAAGCATGAAAAGAATGGAATGCGAAAGACAAAAAGGTGATGTACTAGTTATCTGTAGTCATTGATAATACGATGTTGGGACATAACTGGAATGCATAAACTTCACATACAGCTTGGACAATTTTTGAGAACATGTTTTTAGTAAATACAAAGGCATGAAAGATTCAACTCAAGCAAGAGTTGAATGCCTTGAAGAAAGGGAAAACGACTGTCAATGAGTATGTGTTGAAGATGAGGAGCATTGCAGATGCTTTAGCAGCGATTGATGCAATGCCTGATGATGATGATTTGGTTTCATCCTTTTTGAGTGGCCTTAACAATGAGAATGCATGGAAATCATTTGTTACTTCAATATATATACGGAAGCCATTTCCACATTTTGATGAGTTGATCTCTCTCATGATTACCGAAAAGATCAATATGCAGGGTGACTCATTTGAAAAAAATGGTGAACAAGTTCAAGAATTTTACTTAAGTTCAGGAAGGGGACGTGGTAGATCCTCTTTGAGAGGCCCTGGTATGGGACGTGCTAGCAATAACCAACAAAACAAGTTCAATTAGCAATTTGGTGAAATGTGAATTTTAGGAGGCCGAGGAAACTTTAGAGACAAGGGGAGCTCTAGAGGAAGAGGTGGATAGCAGAATAGAGGCTCTAGAAATTCTGCTATTGTTTGCCATTATTGTGGCAAAGCATGCCATATTGGAGCCCATTACTATGCTAAGAAAGATTATATTCGCAGTGGTAAATTGCAACAAGGAAACTATGCATTGTCTTCACGACAGAATGAGGACAAAAATGAGCATATGTTTGTTATGCAGCATATGATGAATGCAGTTACAGGAAAGGGGACACATGATGATGTATGGTATGTCAATTTAGGTGCATGTAATCATATGACCAGTCATGTTGAATAGTTTGGAGAGATGCAGGACTTACAAAATCCAGGTTATGTGCAAACATGTGATGATTCATGTCACCCAATTTCACACATTGGAAAGGTTCCCTTGTCCTTGTATGATGGTCAGACAAAGAATTTGACAAATGTATTACATGTGCCATCAATCACAAAGAATCTAGTGTCTCTTGGCCAAATGGTAGAGCAGGGGTTGCAGGTCCAGTTCAATGAAAAAGGTTGTTTTGTAGAAGACTTTAATGATAAGTATAGGTTGGTTGCATGCTAAAGGAAAAGGAGTAGTTGCAGATATTGAAATATGGCATAAACGTATTGGACTTGCAAATATGCAAAGGATGAAATTAATGCAGTCTAGAGGATTGGTTATAGGGTTACCTTCTTTTAGAGTTGCACAATTGCATAAAGTTTGTGAAGCATGCCAGTTTGGTAAGCAGGCAAGACAACCCTTCTAGCATGACAAAGAAGTGAGTAGAAAAATACTTGATGTAGTGCATACAGATGTTTGGGGGCCTACACAAAATGTATCTCTTGGTGGTAGCGAATACTTTGTCACATTTATTGATGACAGTTCAAGGAAGTTATGGATATACTTCATGAAGGAAAAAAGTGATGTGTTTGAGCACTTCAAATATTTTAAGATAACTGTTGAAATAGAAACGGACTTAAAAGTAAAGTGCATGAGATCAAATGGAGGGGGAGAGTACCTCTCTAATGAGTTTAGTGGCTTCATGAGCACTCATGGGATAAAGAGGCAATTTACTTGCAGGTATATCCCACAGCAAAATGGGGTTCCAAAAAGAAAAATTAGGCATATTGCAAAAGTCGCATGGGCATTAATGGTTGAAAAGAATATGCCCAAACATTTTTGTTCTGACGCTATCCATACTCCTGTCTATATTATGAACAGAACCCCCATAGCTGCAGTTCATGGGATGACTCCTGAAGAATGCTTTACTGGCAAGAAGCCTGATGTATCTCACTTGAAGGCATTTGGATGTGTTGCATATGTTCATGTGCCAAATGAGCTACGGAAGAAGCTTGATCCAAAGGTAGAAAAATGTATTTTTTTTGGATACTCTTTAGAGAAAAAAGGATATCGATGTTATAACCCTGACACAGGTGAGTTCAGAGTGAGCAAGGATGTTATCTTTGATGGGATGGGCAGCTGGTATGCACTTGATGGTGATGTATTGGATGATTATAATAATCAAGACAGCTATGTGCAGAAAGAAAAACAAGAATCACAGAGTCTTAGTGGACTAGAAACATCATCTGGTACTATACCTACAGTGAGCCCTTGGTCTGGGAGACTAAGGAGTAGCCCCACATCTTCAGGTGGATCCATCAATGTTGCAGGGAAGGACAAAGGAAAAAAGAAAGTCCTGGATTGTAATGATGCATCTACTAGTAATTTGGGATTTGACAAAGATTCTAGTTGTTCAGAGAGTTTGGATGATGAGCTTGGTATTCCTTCAGTCAGGACACCAGGTGTACAGAGAGCTCATAGTAATGTAAAGGCTCCATTGAGTGACCCAGTGGTACGCAGATCTAGTAGGGTCAGATACCCTATTAAAAGATTTGGTTTTGAAGGTTATGTAGCTCACCATTATGCTTATATGGTGAAACTAGTTGAGGATGTTGAGCCCACTTGTTTTGAGGATGTTGTTGGTCATGCTCATTGGGATGTAGCAATGGATGAGGAGATGGCTGCATTAGAAGCCAATAAGACTTGGGACTTGATACCCTTACCTAAGGGTAAGAAAGCTATTGGTTGTAAGTGGGTTTACAAAGTCAAGCATCATGCAGAAGGTTCATTTAGTAAGTATAAAGCTAGGCCGGTTGCAAAAGGCTATGCTCAAACATATGGCATAGATTATGAAGAGACATTCAGTCCAGTTGCTAGGATGGCAACTGTTAGATGTGTGATTGCCTTGGCAGCAGCCAAAGGTTAGAGTTTGCAGCAAATGGATGTTAAGAATGCCTTCTTGCATGGTGAATTGCAAGAAGAACTGTATATGGACCAGCCAACAGGTTATGAGGATTTAGAGCATCCCACATATGTGTGTAGGTTAAAGAAGGCGCTCTATGGGGACTAAAGTAAGCAACTAGAGCATGGTTTGACAAGATTGGAGTGTATCTTGTCAATTTTGTATTTCTGATAATGATCACTCACTTTATGTGAGAAAGGAAGATGCAGTTTTGGTTATCATAGTCATCTATGTGGATGGCTTGATTATTACAGGTGACAATGACAATGGGATTGCTGAAGTTAAGGACTTCTTGAAGAAGAAGTTTGAGATGAAAGATTTGGGTGAGCTGAGATACTTTCTTGGTATTGAGGTGATCTAATGTGATTATGGTATATGGCTATCCCAAAGGCAGTATGGCTTGGATATGTTATCCAAGTATGGTATGACAGCATGTAAGCCTCTTTCAGTACCATTGGAGCAAAATGTGAAATGAGTGACGATTTTGGAGATGAGATAGAAGACCCTACTATGTTCAGGAGGATAGTAGGGAGTTTGATTTACATGACTATCACAAGTCCAAACTTGAGCTATGTTGTTGGCCTTGTTAGTCAGTTTATGTAGATGCTTAGAAAGCCTCATTTGGATGCAGTTAGACATATATTGAGATATGTGAAGTCCACTTTACATTATGGACTTTTTTATGAGGCAGGTAAGGACGTACAGGTCTTTGGATACACAGATGCAAATTGGGCTGGTAGCATGTCAAACAGAAAATCTACTAGTGGATTCATGTTTTCCCTTGGTAGTGCAGCAGTTACATGGAGCAACAAAAAGCAATCTACAGTTGCTTTATTGTAATGTGTCCCCCTTTCCACTATGTAAGACACGTCTTAGCAGCCCATCGGGAAGAGAGTCTAGAAAGTGCCGCCCGGCACTCCCAAGGAATATCACGGGGTTTGCAATCTAGGTCTTCCCGAGTTTGCCACAAAGCAGAAGCATTCCGGCCATTCCCACTTAGGACTAACCTAAATCAGGGTTTTCTTAATGGTCAAGTTCCTAGAAGGTAGCTAGCATCGAGCCTCAGACAAACTACTTTGCGTAAAAACATCAGGGTCGAAGTGGATTTATACTGCACTTGGTTCAAGGAGAATGGGAGACGAGAGGGATGTGAAGCTCGACCTCTCTGCCTGTAAGGCATAGTCCCATTCCGTTCCCCTAAAACAGCATAAATCGGGACTCTAGCACTCTAGATTGTAGGTCATTGTTACCTCGCTGTCAAATCATTCGAGAAAAGTTCCCGACCAACTGGGACTACCCTTCCATAGGATGGACCCAGGGTCACATCCACCGCACTTTCCTCAGGTTGCTTTAGTTATCTAATTACCTACCACATTTACTTTGACAAGCAAAAACAGCTTCCTTAATTAACCAATTAATCACTGGTTCCTTCACGTAACTTAGGCACTGATATAGAAAAACAATGTCAAGCAAGTTCCTTTTCAACATTTGATCTTTATTTATCAGTCTTTGGAATAATCAAATAATCCACCCGACGGCTATTCCAATAATCCTCAGGGATCGCTATTCCAAGTTCTGTCCGTTGACTAGTATGCAGGCCTCGAGATCCCATCTCGAGTCACGTCGACCTCTTGTGTAGGATCTGGAGGCAAGGGATTTATGGCCAAAGCCTCCCTGGCACCCAAGCGTCCTCCTGCTCCAAGTAGCACCCACAGAGAGACCTCTCACAAGGGGTTCGGTCCACGTACCCGCCGCGGCTAACAACCCCCTTGGATAAGGTCAGGCAGACAGTCGGAGGTAACTGATGATGCCTCTCCCTCCAGGATTTCAACCTAAAACATTAGTTATTTTTCTAATATTAGTTCCTTGAGAAAAGAAGTACAAACAGTGCTTCTAAGTGTACAATCACGAGCATTCCAGTGGTCGTTTGTACGGCCAACTACTAAGGTGTGAATCCTTCTCTTTGAATACATCCAGCATTTGATCTGGGATCAATTGAGACTTGGCAAGATCCCAAGGGTTTCGTAAGTTGAGTTGCTTGTTTACCCCTTTTTCCTTGCGTTAGGGTTTATACCCTGTTGACCCAAATTGTCACTACCTTAGGTGTCCTTATGTCTTAGTCAATAAATCCTGGAAATCCCCGTTGTCCTAACTTGGTTGGTCAATTGCTTTCTTGGCAATTCGTAACTGCCCTAGCTTGGCAAATCAGTTCCCAAGGAAGACTAATGTAGCAGGATGACTACTCATCCTCTAGAAAATTAGACTTGTATTTAGAACTCACCAAACTTGGTCTAAGGAGTGGCAATACTATTTTGTGATTTAGACACAAGACCATATGACGTTGCAGCTCGTAGCATGAGATAGGGTCAGTATCTGACTTGTGGGAGTATATCTTTCTTCGTACCATCTTTCTTGATCAAGAATACCATTAATCAATATAAGGGCTTGGGAGTCTTCTTGACCCAACCCAACCCTAACCCTACTAGGCCGATAACACTTTGGCCCTAGGGTTCCTAAATTCATATGAAAGTCTAGTATTTGGTCAATTGATCCTTAGGGTGAGAACCCTAGATCATTCTTGCATGGGCGTTTAGATAACCCTAACATTCTGTGAATGTGGGTAGGACCTTTGAGATCGGAAATATTAGGTTGGCATCCTAAGTGTGATACTAGGCAGAATTTTAACATAGCTTAACCTTATCTAGCACATTGAGGAGTTCGTCGTACACTAACTATTTACGCCTTTATGAATTCCATGTGAGTTACACAATTACAAGCGATTTACCTAATTGATCTAATTATCTTACGATAAGAGGTGATCTTTTCCTTAG
The DNA here is from genome assembly GCF_053477565.2 of Lygodium microphyllum. Lineage (NCBI taxonomy): Eukaryota > Viridiplantae > Streptophyta > Polypodiopsida > Schizaeales > Lygodiaceae > Lygodium > Lygodium microphyllum. The sequence continues at coordinate 1,078,948 of NC_141136.1, forward strand.
AGATGCAAATACTTTCCCTAAAAGATGTAAATAACTGCAAGATGTAAGAGATGTATCATTCCATGCAAGTATACAATTTCAAACCATAGACCTTCTACTTTTATGCAACTTATAGTGATCTTTCTTTTCCTTGCCCTATGTGATATTGATTGACATTCAGAGCTAACTCTTACAAACCTACGTCGATGCATCGAATTCAAGGCTTCAATATTTTAATGAAGATGCATCCTTTCCCAAATTCAAACTTGACAAAAGAACTCCATGCATGAGCAAATGCCATGAGTCCATCATTGACTTAATCCATCCTTTATCACTTAACCCAACTTAGAACGTAATTATCACCGCATGTAATTTGCAATGCTCATAAATCCTTCCATGCATTACAACTACTCGGATATCATTTAATGGGCATCTACGATTATCTTATACACGAGACACAACTACGCATTATGTGTTATATGCGTTGTTCTTTTTGCAAGGAAACAAGGATGCCTTTAGACAAATCCACCTTTTAACTTATGCAATATGGGTTCAAGAATGCAACTACCCTTGACCATGCAAGTACTCGTCATGCAACTTAACTTGGTAATTCTATGCGAGTATATAAATTTTCCAATGTATTCAAACTTGCCTATGAGAATTAAACATGCTTAATGCATCCTTTCCATGCGGAATTAATTTTCAAAACCTGGGTATTCAAAGTCAAGGCGTTGTCCACTCGTGTACTTAGGGTGGAAGCTCCCACGTGTGCTCCTCTTGACTTTTGCTTCGGAGCCATTGACGCAATAGCTTTCGAATCAGCAAGCTTCCCCTTACGCGTTTTGAAGTCATTCTGCCGGAGAGTCTCCTCTTCCGCACAAGAAATGGGGCCTTGCAGTCATGGTTTTGAAAAAACTAGGGAAGGCACGGGTGAACAGGGCCTATGGAAGACTTAATAGAAGCTTCCAATAGAAGCTTCCAAGCTTCTGTCACAGGCAGATGACGTGGGTGGGGAGATGATTGGGAGAGGTGATGACGATGATGATAATGATGATAATGATGATGGTGATGATGACGACAGGGGCGTGGCTGCGACGACGGCGGTAGCTCTCAGGCAGTGGGCAGCAGCACTTCACGGTGGCAGCATGGACCACGATTCCTTCCTCCCTCACCTCAAGCTTGGGAGGGGATTCATATAGGTAGAAAAGGGGGGTAGCCACACATGTGGCAGGGTGCATGCCCTCCTCCCCCACGCCCCTCCATGCCATTACCCATACTCTCTCTCCCCGCCATGCAACGGCTAAAGGGGAGGGGTTTTAATAATTTAAAAAATTACACTTAATTCATTATCTTTTTGTCCCATGAAGGGGTGTTCCCGCGTGGGCTTGCACTTTCGAGCCACGACTTCCTACACACGACGCGGGGGCTGGAGTTTGTTAGTGCACGTGGAGTGAGCACTTAGCCCAAAGTTTTTTGTTTTTTACAGGAGATCACTCGAAATTGCTCTTGCACGGGATGTGCGGGGTCTAGGTTCTTCAATATTTTGTGCAGAAATATTACATTTATCGAGTACAGAGGCTGAGTATAGAGGTGCTGCTATGGCAGCATGTGAGGTGGTATGGCTGCAAAAGTTATTAGGTGATTTGGATGTGTAGGGAGATGGTCCGATTGTCATTCATTGTGACAACATGAGTAGCATACAGTTAGCTAGGAATCCAGTGTTCCATGCTAGGACAAAACACATTGAGGTGCACTACCACTTTGTGAGAGAGAAGATACTTGCTGGAGAGATTGACTTGGTATATGTCAGCACACAGGATCAGATAGCTGACATTTTTACAACGGCATTGGGTGCAGAGAAGCTTCAAAAGTTCCGAAGCTTACTTGGAGTTGCAGAGATAGAGTTGAGCTTGGAGGGGAGTGTTGAGATGGCAAGCTCAACACATGTGGACATTGATGATGGACCGCCTAGCTAGATGAGTCCGCACGTCTACACTTAGCATGTTGGTGGTCATTATGATACTCACATGGCCATTGACTTATCACTTATTATATTTAGTTTGTTACACCTACCTACAGCTAGCAAAGATATAATGCCAGTCGATTAGTGTAGTCGATTATGTACTGTTTGACTTAGAAGGCCACTTTCCTTTATGTTGTATCTTATCTATACTTTGTGTATATTGTATAGTGCGTGGAAGAAGAAGAAAAAATCAGTAAGAAAATGTTTTGGTCTCCACCTCTCTTCTTGTGTTCTTGAGTGAGCTTCCTCTTGTGTATACAGTGTGTGTTTGGCGTAGCAGCTCAAGCAAAGTCCTCCACCATGCGATTGGGCGGAACCCCCGACGGGTCTATCCTACGACAGGGTGGTCCCAGAAAACTGGGAGGCTTCTCACAAGATTTTACCATCATTTGACCTTTAGGTATTGTTAGGTTAGAACCCAATTCATGCTGTTTTAGGGGACTGGAATGGGACTATGCCCTACGAGCAGAGAGGCTGAGTGGCGCATTCCTCTCGTTTCCCATTCTCTTTGAACCAACTGTGACATGGGTCTACTTCTGCTTGGGTATCTCTGCGTAAAGTAGGATGTCTAGGATCCAATGCTAGAATGTTGTTAAGAGACCTTGGCCACTAGGAGCCCAAATTTCAGGTCGATCCTAGTGGGTTTGGCCACGAACGTTCCGTTGCGAGGCCGATTCTGGAAACCCTAGGCGACAAAACTCAGAACATTCCATGGGAGTGTCGGGCAGCAACGCTTAGATTCATTTCCCGATAGACCGCTAAAAGCATGCCTAGACAGCTAATGGGTGGGCACCTTACAGGTGTGGTGCTACACCCAAGGTGACATATGTCTATTGAGCATGCTCAAGTTGTCTTGCTAGGGAATGGACCCTTAGGTGCTGTGAGCATGTCATTGTGCTTCTTTTCTTTTTTTCTTTTCTCTCCTTTTTTCTTTTTCTTCTTCTTTTTCCATTTTTTTGATGAATAATTTCAACAAGTAGTCAAACTACTTAGGAATTAGCTTGAGTGCATGCTGGAGGCATCCCCATGTTAACCATGTATTCTTTTAATGAATTGCATAGCTGCAAGAGTAACTCAAGGTAGAAGTAATGTGTACACAATGTAAACCAACTATCCACCATATAATCCAGTAGCTCAATACGTATGTCTATCGAGCATGCTCAAGTTTTCCTGCTAGGGAATGGACCCTTAGGTGTTGTGAGTATATCATTGTGCTTCATTTACTTTCTTTTTTTAATCTTTTTTTCTTTTTCTTCTTCTTTTTTTATTTTTGTAGTGAATAATTTGGACAAGTAGTCATACTACTTAAGAACTAGCTTGAGTGCATGTTGGAGGCATCCCATGCTAACCATGTAACTTTTTTAATGAATTTCATAGCTGCAAGTGTAACTTGAGGTAGAAGTAATGTGTACATAGTGCAAATCGACTATCCACCATATCTTCCAATAAGCTCAATACAATAAGGAGATAACAATGCAGCTCTAAAATAAAACCATATTATCGTCACTCACTCAATCCTTGCATTCACATCAAAAAACTATGGCAGAAGTCGCTCCTCATATAGTATAATGGGCTGATAGAGTGATATAATGAGAAGATAGAGAAAATTGCAAGTGGTGATAAAAGAAGGATCAAGACAATTAGTAAATCTTCTCAAAATAATGGTAAAATATGGGATGAGGTCAAGGGGATGGAAGAGGTACATCTTTTTCTTATCATTGGCTCTTACATTGGGAATTTTGGGAAAGTTATGCCTACCATGTTCTCCATTGAGGTTGTCTTGGCCAAGCTTTGTGTGGCTTCATGGTAAGGTTTTTTTTTTTTTGCTTCTTATGGCTTGACAAGATTCTTTAAAGGGTTCTACATTAAGTTGCCCTGCTTATTTTTTTGCTATGCTTTTAGATGCTTCAATGATTACTCGCATTGTGTGTAAGATAGTGGCTCCTTGAACCTTTTCCCTTCATCCACTTTAAAGTCAAAAAGTATTACAATGCTTGATTCTTCCCATGCTTGACATTTTTATATTGCCTCTTCAAGGTTTACTTGCTCTACTTCAACTAGGAGTTTAGATGGGAGGGAAAGATCTGCGACCTTCTGTGGCTGTATCCTCAACTCCTCAATCATGGCTTCATAATCCTCTTTTTGTTCTAGATTTTCCTCCCCATTGATTATTCCATTGATTCTCCAAAATCAAAGTTTGGCATGTTCGGCAGATCTATGGATGATGTCATGGCAATTGGTGGCTCAAGGACAATGGGAGGCTCTAAGGGACTTGTTTTTTGTTGCAAGAGGCTTGTTGCTTTTAACTCTCTCTCTCCCCATACCCTTTTTGGTTCATATGATAAATCAAATCTTCTTTGATGTGCTCTATAGCCAATAGATTGGTTCCTTGAATCTACTCTAATCCTTCTAAGGTATATTGATATGTCGAGATGTACATGAGATGGCATCCATAACATGTCTTGGCGCTATGACACGATATTATTCACTAATTTCTTAGGTGACCGACAAGGATATGCTAGCAAGTCTGGTAGCTGGACTATTTCCACGTAGTCCATCCTTGGTTATGGCATATGTATTGTGCCACCTCTTCTTTCCTAGCGAGTTCACATTTAGTGATTGCATGTACATACATTGTGATACTTTCATATTAGTATTTTATCATGTTGTAGACTTAGTTCTTTTTGTGTGGAAGAAGAAGAATATTTCAGCCCTATCTATCTATGTGTGCTCAAGTCTCCATTATTGCTTTTATATGTGTGTGCTCTTAGATATTTCACCTTTCTCCCCTCTTGTCTGTTTTCATGAAATCAGAGCCATTCCATGGTTGTGCAGAGCTTGATTAAGTTGCTTCAACCTAGATTCAAAGTTTCAAGTCAAGGTTTCACGGTAGCCATTTTTTCTTTCTCTCAAGAGGTATGCATTGAGTCTTTCCTTCTTCTGGCTTATTCCAACTTGCTCCGCACTTGTTGAGGAGCTTCTCAAGGCTTAGTTGAGCATTGTTGAGTGCTTATTGAGCTAAGAAGTAGCCAATTTATCCATTTTTGAGTGGATACAAAGCATGATAGAGAAATCATGGATAGCTATGGCAACTTGATAGTATTTTCATATTTTGGCCACCACAACTTTTGCATATAGGATCGAATTTAGGAATTCTATATCTAGAAATGAAAAACGCAACATGAGCTACAAATCTGGGCACTGACAAAGTTGATTCTATGCAGTTTTCTATTCTTTTTTTCACATAGAACAGAATTGTTGTGGTTTGCACACAGCAAACAATAAATTCCATAATGCATATTAAATGCTTCAAGGATGCTATTTTGGTGCCCGGATGCTATGATTATGCTTTTTTTCTAATTTGAGTACACATTTGACTCAATTTTCTTAGACATTTCATTGCTATAATAACGAGGCTAAATGCCATTTATTTGGGAAAAGCATATGCCTCTTGTCACTTGATGTTTCCAAGGCTTGGTATTAATGCCCAAATGTTTGCTTGACACTTGGGGATGCTTGACACATGTCTTATAATACTTTTGGGCTTTGATTGAGCTTACATTTACTCAATTTGGACTATCATATCCATGTTGTTCATAGTAGGCAGCAAGTAGTTGTCTAATAAAGATTATGCTCATTATGCTTTGAAGCTACTCGGGTATCATATATTGGATGTACCGACACTTTGTTGACATGTAGGCCTATGAATATGTTTATGAAATACTCCTAAGCTAATATTGGAGCTTGGATGCTTTGATATTGGCTATCATTCCTATATTTGGATGCTACTTGGATGCTACAATCAAAGTCTTGCAAACTACTTAGGTTCAATGCTTCCGAATGTATACTTTATGGATCTTGGATACTTGGATGTCATTCACATGATGTTTTGAGCTTTGCTTGCTCATTTGGCATTCGAATTTTGCTTCAATGGGAGCTACTTGGCTTTATGTACTGAGTAACATTGTCTTGGATACTTAGATGTCATTCACATGATGTTTTGAGTGTTGCTTGCTCGTTTGGCATTCAAATTTTGCTTCAATGGGAGCTACTTGGCTTTATGTACTAAGTAACATTGGCACTTGGATGTACTACTACAAAGCATTTAGTTTATATAGTTGAGCTTGAGCTTATTATAGTAAGATAGTGGGACTCATTGTGACATGTACATGCTCTCTTGATATTCATTAGATGCAGTTACCCTATTGTGGGTTGATTTGATCTCTTGGCTTGCACCTAGTACTTATGTCTGTCAGGGTGTTGTTAGTGGTATTTATGTATTTATGGGTTATGATTGAGCTTTTATTAGTGGGTTATGGATCTAGTAATTCTCTTCATTTACCTTTGAGACCTACCCTATGCATGATGTCTATGCATATTGCATGTATGATTTCCAACATATTGCAGTTGTCACAATCTTTAGTGCCAACTATTCTTGGCTTCTTCTTTCTTGATTGCTCACAATTGGTTGCTAGCATTTTTTATAGTAGCTTGTCATTTCAATTTTATGTATTCTATTTGAGGGCAGTCACTTGGACTTGACAGTCTTTTGCTTACCGATATTGTGGATAGCTCATTACTTTGGCAGTATCTCTTGTCTCCCTCTTGATTTAGTAGTGGTTTTGGGGCTGATTTGTAGGGTATTATAGCAGCCCATCTTGCCCTTATTTACACTTGCTTGGTCTTATTATGGCTAGTGGTTCTCATGACACTGCTATCTTCAATATTCAAAAACTGAATGGGACCAATTACAGCTATTGGAAGACCCAGATATGGCAAGTTATAGTGTAGAAATTGAATATTAGACCAGTCAAAAATGGAGGTGCTAAACCCGAAAACATTGTAGCCGAGGATTGGAATGAACTGGATGAGCTATCCAATTCCACGATCATTTAATCACTCTCTAAGTAGGTTCACTACATTCTTGTAACTAGAAATCAAACTCTGCATATGACCTTTGGAACAAATTAAGAATCTTTATGACAAGCAGAGTCATGCATCTCAAATATATTGGCTAAAATGGTTGATTGGACCTTTGCATGAAGGAAGGGACTTCTATATGTACACACTTGAATAAGTATCACTCCATCATTAGCCATTTAGCTTTACATGAGATTAAATTCAAGAATACTTTGTATCCTTTATTGTTCCTGATACTATTAAAATATTGAGAATGCATGCTATGAAGGATCACTGATGAGCAAATAGACAATCATAATGAGGCAAAGGCATTGACAAAGAAGAAAAACTAATATTATCCAAGCATAATGCAAGTACAATTGAATGATAATAGTTGATAGAATGAGTGCGGGGATGAGTGCCTTTTATAGGCTTACAATAGGTGGTATTGGTAGGTGGAGAAAGGTGGAAAGTGACCATGGTATTCATCAAATGTGGTTTTAATAAATCATGCATACATGACCTAGTCTAAGGCTTTATTTGTATTTTGTTTCTTTGCCTTGTTTGTTCCAAACAAAGAGTCTATGGTGGATGTGATTGCACATTTCTCAACACCCCTCCTCAATCACAATCGGAAAAGACACTGAGTATACAGAGGCTATCGTGAGTAGAACCTTGCTAAGTGTAGACATGGAAAAAACCAACCATACAAAGCTAGAGGCTATTACAAGGCCTCACTAAGTGTGTAGAGGTTGTATGTGTAGAGGTTACATGAGGAGTATAGGAGCTTATGGTGGGAATATTAGGCAAGTCCACATTTTAAACTTAAAAAAGTCTATCAAAAAATGAGCTACAAAAGAGGGACTGGTGAGTCCTATCCTTTTTTTCTTGGGGTTCTTCTTCTCCTTCTTTTTCAATGTTGTCTTCATCTTCTTTGACTGTACAAGATATGCTCTTTGAGACCTTTTCTTAACATAGCAAAATTTCTCAATATGCCCAGTTTTCTTACAAAAGTCACAGACTACGCTCTTCTTTCCTTTCACATAGAGGAGTTGTTGGTCTCCTCTTGGGATGCTTGTTTCTCCCTTGTTCTTGATTTTCTTTTCCTCTTCCAAGAGAGAGGCGTTGATGTCCACAATTTTCGGCTTTGACGTCCACAAGTTTCGGCTTTGGCATGTTGATTAATGTGGTAGACACATTATCAAACTCGGGTGCAAGACTCTTGAGAAGCACTCCAATGTAAATTTATTCATCCAACTTCAAGTTGATTCTTGCAAGTTGTGTCAATAAGCTTTCCATGTAGTTCAAATGAGTTGCAAGTGAGGTATTACTTTGCATGTCAAGTCTAAAAATTCAATCAGTAAGCCATATTTGGAGGATTTTGAATGAGCTCCAAATAGGGTTTCTAATCGATCCCATGTTGCATAAGAGGTTTCACAATCATCAACATGATGAATATAGCTATCATCAAGTTTGAGCTTAATAATAGCTTGAGCCTTATCATCATTTTTATCCCATATGAATGAAAGTGCAGCTTCCGTTGGTTTCTTCTCTTGACCACTTGTGATTGACCACAAGCCTTTCTTCATTAGGATCAATTTGATCCTAGTTTGCCATGTATGGAATCCAACACCATTGAATCGGGATGTCAGTGAGTCCTTGCCCATGTTGAGATTGCAAGGTTAGCAATAAATTAGCTCCAAAAAATTCAAATTTCAATTGAGCACAAGTTCCAAGAAGCACTCGGTGATTAGTATCAAGAAATACTAGGTGATTTGGTGACTAGTATGCCCTTTGAATTTGGGATCTTCAAAGTCTTGCAAGTCTGATTCTTCCCCTCCTTGATTTGATGTTGAAATAGCACACAAAAAACTGAGATTTGATCAAGGGCAAGGTTGATTGTGTTAGATAACATAAGTCCTAAAACATTAGATGAGTGTCAATGGACATTGTGCTTGTATCTTCTTGAAATGCTTGCAAATCTTGTCAAGATCTCCCCTCCTTGCTAGTAAATAACTTGAATGCTTGTTGAAGAATGTGTGTTGGAGCAGATTAGAGAGTTACTGACTTGATTTGAGCCACATGAGTGAGAGAAGGAAGTGAAGCATGAGCTTGAAGCTTGATAGCTATGGCTGCCCTCTTTAGGGTTTTGATAGGCAACTGGTTTTTTTCTTATTGCAACACGTAGACATAATCATTTTACAAACCCTCTGAGATGGAGATAGCTTGGTTGTGTAGCTTCAATTTTCCTATGGTAGTGGGCGGAATCATTGCGTGTGCAGGTAGAATCGATGGTGCAAATCACAGATGGTGCAAACTGGCATGTGAGTTGTTACATGCTCAATCCTAGAGCATAAACTTAGTAATGTTGGACTTTGAAGTGATGGGGAGGAGCATCTAGAGAAAGGGAAGAGTTCTTCAGAAGAAAGCACAAGCTTAAATGGCCCAGGAAGAGAGATTCAGGTCCTCCACTGAAGGTGCATAGCTATGGACGTAGGTGAGAGATTCATGGAAAAGTGGAGGGAGCCAAAAATTCAAACTGGAATGACTCAATTAGTGACCTAATGACTCACTAACTTGAAACCCGCTCTGATACCATGCATGCTATGGAGGATCACTGATGAGCAAATAGATAATCATAATGAGGCAAAGGCATTGACAAAGAAGAACAACTAATATTATCCAAGCATTATGCAAGTACAACTAAATGATAATAACTAATAGAATGAGTGTGGGGATGAGTGCCTTTTATAGGCTTACAGTAGGTGGTATTGGTAGGCCTTGTTTGTTTCAAACAAAGAGGCTATGATGGATATGTTCCAAACAAAGATGGCTATGATGGATATGATTGCCCATCAAGAGATGTCTTAGGAAGCACCGTGTGGGATTTTGATAAAACCCTCAGAGTTTGCTAACTAGGCTTGCTTGAGTCTATCCTGTAGTGAAAGTTCTGGCCACTCCCACGAGGATCGACCTGAGTTTTTTCTAGTCAGTGGCAAATTAGTATTAACGAATTCTAAAGTGATGCGAATCTGGATTTTTGGTTTCTAATGGTCCATCAAGTGTGATTTTTATTCCTTCTTAGGAAAGCCATTAGCTTACTGACACCACCCAACCGTAGGTCTGGATCCGCCGTCGGGGGTCTATCCTCCTACTTCCCTCAAGAGAGTAGTTTTAGTTATCTAATTACCTACCACTTTAGGTTCAACATATAAAAATAGCTTCTTTGAATTATCTCCCGATACAAATTCATTACACACTTTTAATTCATGACACAAAAATAGAGTAAAGCAATTCCTTCTTAATAGTTCCTTTCAGAAAAATGACATTTTACAAATATTTTCTTGTTTGAATGTATTGTTCTCTCCAAGGTCTGTTTCCCAACTAGTATTGGAACTTCTAGGACACAATCTGGAAATTGAAGGGTAGTTGGCAGTTTGTAAGAGCCTAAGGAGTTTATGACCATAGCCCCCCTAATATCCTCACCTCCTCTTGTGCCGACTAGAGTTCCCTATGACAAGACCTTTCACGTCATGCTTAGTCTATTCTCACTAATGCAAAACAAAAGGAAAAAACCCCTCATAGTAGGTTTTATTCATGTTGGCCTTGGGCAGGTCTAGCACCATTAAGAACACTGCCTCAGTCAATGTTCTGTGCTCACCAAAATACTACCTCAGTCAACGATCTGTACTACTCAATCATCTATCTTTTAGCTTGATGATTTTAGAAAGCATCAATACCTAGCTTGTAATCATAAACATCTTTCTTTTGAATGCATTATACATAAACTTCTAACAGATTTATTTCCAAAAAAAAAACTTTTCTTTCCAAAAATTAATAACATCGAGACAAATTAGCATAAGTGACAAAATTAGCGTAAGTGGCAATACTTAATAACATTGAGACAATTTAGCATAAGTGGCAAAATAACTTCGAGACAAATCAGCATAAGTGGTAAAATAACTTTAAGACAAATCAGCATAAGTGGCAAAATAATTTCGAGACAAATCAACATAAGTGGCAATACCTTCCAATAGTCTTCCTGGACTTCCTCTTCCTTGGGGATTAGTTTGGACTGAATTTAAGCAACAATTGCATACTTGAGGATAACTCCCTTGGAGTTTCATGGGTCTTTGCCCACAATAAAAGAAAATCTTGGTTAGTTTAATTACGAACAGTATCATTTGGCAATTGCATCTCAAGGTCTCTTATATACCCAGGATTAGCATCCATGATTACCCATCAGATATTTCGTTTTATCAACACATAAATCAAAAATATTAAATCTTTTAGGACACATTACCTTCCTTGTACTCGCTTAAGTTCATCTTGTAGACCCAAGTTACCCCTTGGAATTCGTGGTTAAGAATTCTTCAAAGAAATTATATGCAGGAATCAAATAAAATCTTATTTTATGCATGCAACTTCTATTGCATGTTCATGGGATAAAGACCTACTAGCTCTTTTTATTTAAGAAAAATCTCGGGTAAATTACTCATGAATATATGTATGCATCACATGGGTTCAAAATAAGGTATTTTTGAAATACCATTTTTATACATTTTTTACATACAGAAGGGTGTAATATAAAGAGTTTATTTATAGCTTGAACAGAAAAGGGTTATATTTTATTCAAGAAAAATTCATAGATAAGGATATTTATAAATAGGCATTGAATGCACGTGATGTAAAGGATATACATATAGTAACTTCCCCGAGAGAAAAATAGTATCTGAGGATCCATGATGGGTGCTTGGTTGATGTTATTCGTGGCTTTGTTTGAAATCCCCATAACTTGCCATTCTATTTGTAGTAATTGTGTCCACATCGTTATTGACAGCTCATGTCTCCGCGACCTTCGTAGCTTTCTTCTTCAAGGCCATGGTATTTAATCGCAAGATCACAAAAGGAAATTTTGGCGAAGGACCTTGGGGGTAATTAGATTGATGGAATTTTGATTGACAAGGGGGAAAGGGCGATCACCAAGAATTTTGAGGAACTTGATTCCACATGAGAATAGGATAGAAGGAATGGAGGAATTGAATTCAAGAGCTCGTGGAGTATCCTCCTTGTCTTCTTAATGAGAAATTCCCGTGCTTGTGCTTCTCTTGCTCCACTCCCTCTTGCTCTATACTCTAGAGAAGGGCCTCTCCTTTGTTGCTTGGACTGCCCTCAAGAGATCCCCGTGCCTCTTATTTATAGCTAAATTAGAGAAGAAGGGTTGTGGCTAAGAAGAAGTGCTCTTTATGGAGGGGACCTTGGCAAAATCAGCAATTTGAAGCTTCCAAGATGCAATCTGATACTGGTCATTCGATCTTTGAGGTCCAAAGAGGCTATCAAAGATGCCATGACTGATTCGCCTAGCTCTCAAATAATCTTACTTCATCCCAAGCCTCTCGTCAAACTAAAAAGAGGGGGAGATTGCTAGAGTTAATTGTTGAATCCTTGGAGCTAAATTTAAGCTTTTTGTCACAGAATTGGAGATACCAAATTAGGGGAGAATATTGCATCATTTTTTTTCCAAAAAGGGATGGGATGGCTTGAACGACGTCGTCTTCTTCTTTTTTTTCATTCTCTTAAGCTTTTTAAGCTTCTAAATCTTAAAGCATTTGTGACTTTTTTGACTTGCCAAGTTTAAAATGTGTTGGAACTTATAGCTCCTAACTCTCGTTCGCACTGTCATTTTTGTGACAGGCGGCTATAGTCTTTGTTAATCTGGGAAAATGTTAGGTTATGATCCTTGAGTCTTTTTTCTCAAGATCTTCTCTATTTAATGATTTTAAAGTTCTTCAAGCCCATTTTGCAAGAAGTCGGGAAGATTTTAAATCAAAATCGGGATATCACATTGTCGAACAAGTCTAGTGTCAAGATTGAGGATATTAATGTGGTACAGTAGCCTGATATATCTAATGATCTTAGCTTCTTCCTTGGATGCTTCATAGCCAACTGATAGATGCTTTGTTTGGATATAATCAATATTGGTTGACAAATTTAGGGGCTTTCTTTCATGTGACCCCTCTAATAGAGAGTGGTTTTACTCCTATCGCAATATTACTCGATCTGCTTGTTTGGGTAATGACCTAGCATTGATAGTTGATATTAGTCATGTCTAGCTACATTTTGGTTCAGACAACATGTTCACTCTTCATGATGTACGTCATGTAGTGGCTCTCACAAAGAGCCTTACCTTTGTTTTGGCACCTTGGATTGTGTAGGTTATATTGTCTCTTTTGGTGATTCGTCATGGAAGATTACATGTGGGAATCTTGTTATTGCAGATGCTGCTAAGTCTATTACCCTCTATCTTTTGCTTGTATCTAAATCAGTAGACCATGTTTTGGTCGTGGCTAGAGTTCCACATATATCTATTTGGCATCATTGCATTGGGCACATGTCTTTGAAAGGAATGAAAATATTTATGAATTGGTAGTATCTTTTGCCCCAAGACTATAAGTGTTTTGAGTCTTGTGATCATTGTTTATATGGCAAGCAACATGTAGTAAGCATAAGAAGTCTGGCATGAAGTGCACGGGTGAGCCTTTGGCTCTTGCTTATTCAAATGTATGTGGTCCCATACCCTATTAGTCATCACTAGGTGGTGCAAAGTACTTTGTCACATTCATTGATGATTATTCACATAAGGTCTAAGCTTACCCTATTAAGAAAAAATCAAATGTCTTGTCTACCTTTCAGCATTGTCTTACTCTTGTTGAGAACCAATCTAGGTATAGGCTGAAGTGCCTGACCTAATGATAGGGATGAGTATGTCATGAAATCTTTTAAATAGTTTTGCGACGATGAGCGGGGTATTAAGCATTGAATGATCGCCCCTTACATTCCTCCCCAAAATTATATTACCAAACGCATGAGTAAGATGATTCAAGAGAGAGTCTATAGTATGCTTAGCCATGCAGGCTTACCACAGTACATTTGGGCTGAATCAATTTACTATTGTCATACATTGATTACTGGTCCCCTTGCACTGCTATTAATTTTCGTGTTGCAGAGAAGGTATAGACTAGAAAACCTCCATCATATTCTCATTTGTGTATCTTTGGTTGTGAGGCATTCTGTCATGTTCTCAAGGATAGTTGGATCCTAAGTTCATGAAATGTACCTTTCTTGGTTATAGGGATGCAGGTGAGATGGGCTATCAACTATGGAATCCACAGGCTCGCAAGGTTATCCACAACCATGATGTTGTTTTTCATGAGAAAAAGATGCACAAGCAACCTAAGCAAGTGGTTGAGGTACACAAGGTGATCTTTCAGGAGGAGCATCCTACTCTTGTATAACCATATAGTAGTTGATGCTCCAATGGCCCATGCCCCACCTATTGTGCAGGATCAGCCTACTTTGAGATGCTCTACTAGACCTAGATGAGTACTTTACACCCTACATGGATTATGTTATGGTGACAAATATAAGTGAGCCTCTCTCTTATGATGAGGCTATACATAGAGATGATACTCACTTGTAAGGTAGGGCTATGCAGTCAGAGTTTGACTCATTATAGACTAACCATACATGGGATTTGGTTTATTTGCCTAGTGGCAAGAAGGCATTGCCATACAAGTGGATATACAAGCTGAAAGGTATCTCTGGACACCATAAGCCCGCTTATATGGCCAGATTGATAGCTAAGGGTTTTAAGTAGGAATATGATGTTGATTTCGATAAAGTCTTTTTTCTTGTGGTCAAAATAACAACCCTATGCTTAGTATTAGCATTGGTTTCTTAGTGGACCTTTATTAGATGGATGTAAAGACGGCTTTTTTACATGGGGACTCACATGATGAGATCTATATGCAACCATCTAAGGGCTCTAAAGAAAAATCAAAGGAACACCTAGTGTGCAAGTTGAGAAAGAGACTTTATGGCCTTAAGTAGACACCTAGGGAATGGTACCACAAGTTTGATGCTTTTATGCATTCACAAGAATACAGCCATAGTGCTATGGATCCATGTTTATACACGAAGAAGGCTTGTGATGGCAGCCTTATGATTTTTATATTGTATGTGGATGATATGCTTATTACTGGGAGAGCTCATGATGAGTTGGATGCCTTGAAAACTCAACTCACTCAACTCAAGAAGAGTTTTGAAATGAAGGACATGGGACAAGCCCCACACATTCTTGGCATGTGCATCACATGAATACTCTAAGAGGCTTCTTTATCTATCACAAAAGGAATATATCCATAAATTCCTTGAGCAGTTTCATATGCAAGATGGTAAGCCTATTGGATACCCCCTACCTTCTTATGTGAAGGTTAGTTAGGCCAATTGTTTGTAGTCTGATGAGCAAAAGGCCAAGATGGCCAAGATCCCTTATGCATCCACCATGGGAAGTTTGATGTATGCCATGATAGCCACTCCTCCTAATATAGCATTTACAGTGGGAGTTGTGGCACGCTATATGACTACACCTGGAAAATGGCATTGGGATGCCGTCAAGGGTATCATGAGGCACCCAAAGGGACGTAGCAGCTATATGGATATGTTATGGTAGTCAAGATACAAGAGTGGTGGGATACACTAACTTTGATTATGCAAAACATGTAGACAGTAGGAAGTCCACCTCTGGCTATGTCTTCACCTTTGTTGGAGGTGTTGTTTCTTGGATGTTGAGGGTGCAAAAATGCACGACCCTCTTTAGTATCGAGGTCGAGTATGTTGCAACCATTGAGGCTTGCAAGGAGGCTCTCTAGTTAGGCCGTATTTGGTATTACTAATGTGGTCCCTACATTGCATTCAGATTCTATAAGTGCTATTCAGTTAGCTAAGAATCTGATATTCCATGCGAAGACCAAACACATTGAGGTGCATTACCACTTCATCAAAGAGGTCAATGAGGGGAAGTTTGTTGACTTTGTCAAGATCTTAGCTGAACAAAATCCTACATATCTTCTCACAAAAAGTATCTTAACAAAGTGTTTTTCCTTCCTTAGAAAGTTGATGGGCATTGGATGAGATGACATCTTTCCTCATTTTGTTGTACTTATGTGCATTTGTACTTTGTCACCTTTTTCTTATTCTCTCCTCACTAGGTGCACATTTGCCTTTAAGTGGGAGCTTGTTGGGGGTAAAGGCAACTGTACCTAGCCACTCATGTATTATTATACTAACAATACCCACAAATCTATATATTGCAGGTGGCAAGTGCCCATCACTACCACTTCATTCTTTATTATTTTAGTGACATTTGAATAAAGGGAAGGTCAATCACACATTGTGACTATTGAAGTTCCCACACCTTCTTGTATCTCTCTCTCTCTCTCATTCTTGCTCCTTCCACCATAGCTCTTGCTTTTGCTCATGTGCTTGCACTCCAAGCTCACTCCCTTCAATAGCTTCATATCAAAAGGAATACCAATTATTTAAGAAATGAGTGGTAGATCTGCATAATTGTTATAAACTGTTGACAATGCGAGGATCCTTAAGAATTGTATCACATAGGGTGGAACTATTCAGTACTTTTCTACTTGTTTCTATGGGATCTCTCTTATGTTAATTGATCCAGGGTTGTCATGCTTTTGAAAAAGGGTTGTTTGTGTTCTTTCCATGTGGGATGACATTGAGACACTAGCAAGAGCATGTTAGGGTGAGCTAATCCAAGGTCCATGAGAGCAAAGAGTCTAGCAAAAATGCCAAAGGTGGAATCTAGTTGCACAAAGCAATCTGTAATTGGCTTGTTGGAGAGTAGCATAGTCATTTTGTAGATTAATCAATATTGGTGTAGTCTCTTGAGGGTGACTTGTGGTGGGGGTTGATACCTACTAATTTGATATTAGGAAAATGTATGAAGATCAAAAAGAGTGGCCTCTTCTAAAGATAGTGTATCCTTTGCCAAGTGTGTAGACAAGTGTAATATTTCCGCTACAAAATATTGAAGACCTGTAATCCGCGCAAAAAGAAAACTAAAATAATCGCCCGCATCGGTAAAAGTTGGTGGTTAAGTGCTTACCCTGCGCGTGCGTCAATAAACTCTAGCCGCATGGAGCACAAGAGCCGAGGCTTAAAACCCGTAGCTCCCACGAGAACACCCCTTTCAAGGGGGAAAAAAAGGGGATAATGGTTAAATTTTGGCAAATTTTTTTATTATTAACCCCCTCCCCTCAGCCGATGCATGGTAGGGAGAGGGAGTGTGGGAAGAGCTGGAGTTATGTGGTGGAGGAGCATGGGGAGGGGATCATGCTGGCCACCACTTGGATGGCTACCCTCCCCCCCCCCTTATCCTATAAGACCTCCCCCCTCTCAAGCATGAGGGAAGGGAGGAGAGAGAGCAGGTCGTGGAGCTGTCGTGCTGCTGCCATCGCCGCCGTGCTATCCGCCAGGCTGTCGCCTGCATCATCACTGTCGCCATCATCATTATAATCATCATCCTCATCCTCTTCATCGTCATCCTCTCCATCATCACGTTTTTTTCTTCCCACGACTTCTGACAGACTGTTCAGAAGCTTAGAAGCTTCTTTGGAAGCTTCCACTAAAGGCTTCCATAGGCCTGGTTCCCCCTTGTTTCCTCGAAAATTTTAAAACCCAATCCCTAAGGCATGTGTCCTGCACGGAAGGAGGAAATATCGGACAAAAGTAGATTCAACATGCGAAGTAACCCAAAGGAGAATTGCTGGAACGAAATTATTGTGTCGAATGGCCCCCAAACAAAAGATGCGAGGCGCACATGTGGGAGCTTCCACTCCGAGTTCGTGTGTGGATAACACCCCGAACCTCAATGCCTAGGTTCTTAAAATTTGATTCCGTATGGAAAGAATGCACTAGGCATGTCCAATTCTCATAGGAAAGTTTAATCATGTTTGGAAATTTTAATTGCTTACCGATGTATAAGAATTAGTCGCATGATCTGCAAGTGACCATACAATTGATGCCTGCTTCTTCAGTAGATCAGTCAGAGGTGCTGCAATCAAGGCATAGTTTTTTATAAAGACCCTGTACCATCCTGTCAATCCAAGAAAGCTACGTATTTCTTTGACAGTTGTTGGTGTTGGCCACTCGAGAACATCTCTGACCTTGGCCGGATCTACTGAAATTCCTTTCGTTGATACAATGAATTCCAGATATTCAATCTGTCGCTTGAAAAATGGACACTTCTTCTTCTTGGCATAAAGCTTGTGTGCCCTCATTATCTCAAGGACAATGCGAAGTTGGGGTTCATGATCTTCTTCTTGTTTGGAGTAGACTAAGGTATCGTCGAAGAAGATGAAGTCATCAAGATAGGGCCTAAAGATATCATGCATTAGCTTGTTGAAGGTGGAAGGAGCATTTGTTAGCCCGAATGACATGACTAGGAATTCAAAGTGTCCATATCTTGTGTTGAATGCCGTCTTTGGGATATCTTCTTCCTTGATCCTTATCTGATAATATCCAAACCTAAGATCAATCTTAAAGAAGATCTTCACCCCTTGAAGACGGTCAAGAAGCTCATCTATTCTTGGAATGGGGTATTTATTCTTAATGGTTGATTGATTCAACCCTCTATAGTCAATGCATAACCGAAGCATTCCATCCTTCTTCTTCTAGAACAGCACTGGAGCTCCCCATGGTGAACTGCTAGGACGGATGTAGCCTTGGTCTAACAGTTGCTTGAGTTGCTCCTTCAGCTCAATCGCTTCCGGGATGGACATTCTATATGGTCTCTTTGCGATTGGTGCAGCTCCTGGTGCTAGCTTGATTTCATGATCAACTTCTCTTTGAGGAGGAAGTTCTATCAGCTCTTCAGGAAATACGTCTGCATACTCCTTTAGCCATGAAGGTTCTTCCCTAGACTCTTGATTCTGATCTAGCTTATTTAGCTTAATCAAATAGACAGGTAGCCCTTTTCTAACTCCTTTTATTATCTGAGATGCTTTGGCCAGTTGAATTTTTGGCATACCAGCCTCTCCTTGAGTTGTGACCAATTCCCTTTTTGAATTTGCCCTTTCCACAGTGAATGTGGGCATCATTAGGTTTAAGCCAATCCATTCCAAGCAAACACTCGTGGACACCTAGGTTCATAACCATGAATCTGATCGAAGTCGGCTTTCCACCCACTTTCCACCCAATAGGAATTTCACCTTAGTAGTTTGCCTGGTACAAGTGACCTCACGGCCATTTGTTAATTCCACAAGCAAGGTAGGTGCATCTATTGTGGCTATTCCTAATCTTTTTGCACAGACTGGCAAAATGAAGGAATGTGTACTGCCACAATCAATCAAGGTTTGAAGCTTTTACCTTGATAATCCGAAGGGGTTTCAATCACCGAGAATTGGCGATTCGGGCATTTCTTATGAAGAATGGCATGAACTGTCGCCCTTTCAATGTCTGCTTCCATGGATGGGTCTTCTTCATCACACAGCTCCGTGTTGGCAACATTGAAGGTTCTCCCTCTGGCCCTGGCGGCGGCTCCTTGTCCATGGACGGTTCCTTGGGATGACCCTTGACATTGTCCTCCGTTAAGCTGGGGACACTGCCTTTTAAAATGACCGGGCTCATTGCAATGGAAGCAACAGAGATTGTGGCCATTACCTTGGGTAGGAACGAAATTGTTGACAGTGTTGGTCCTAGCTTTCTTCCTTTGTCCCTGGTTTTGGCCCTACGCTCTCTTCACCTGGGACCTATATACTCCTTTGTTCTGATACTTGTAAGACCAAGTCTTGTTATTTCTTGGCCTGGTCTACACCTCCTATATTATGGATACGGCTTGAATGAGCGCATCCTAAAGGTCTATTGGGCGCATTGATTCGAGGCAGATGTTTATGGGTGGGTTTAATCTGGCACAAAACTTTGATACCTATTGGGTCATATCCATTTGTGGCACATACTTCAAAAGAGAGACAAACTTTGAATAGTAAGCATCAAGAGATAGATCAAGCTGCTTCAGTTCATAGAACTCTTCATCTTCTGCATGCTATAGGCAGGTGGTAGATATCTCCCTCGCACAGATCTTTTTAGCTCTTCCCACATAACTGACCCTTCCAAGATCCCTTGGTCTCTGCACCATTGCTTCCACCAAAGTCTTGCTTCGCTGGTAAGCTTCAGTTTGGCGAGCATTGCTTGGTTAGCGGGTGCAGTACCTGCTGCTTTGAAATAATCCTCCATGGATTTGATCCAGATCTCGGCATCAATTTGGACGGTCCTTCCCTTGCCGTCAAATTCTGGTGGCTTGATTTGCTTGAGAAGAAACTTCTTCTCCTGAATCACAGCCGTACTTGGTGTAGGGGTCGGACTAGGAATCTGCACTTAAGGTTGTGCCTGGGCATTGAAATTCTTTACGTTAAAAACTTGCTAAATGTTTCTCACATTACACTACATGCCTAGTTCAGCTTTTAGTCAAGTGACCTAATCACTTAACTTCTTTACCAACACTCACAGCCATGACAGACATTGATTAAAAAAAGTCTATTTCATTTATAAGGGCATAGTCCTTTCGAGTACAATTATTTTTGGGAAGATGGAACAAGCTGATACATTAATTCGGGGAGAATAAGATTGTGTTACATTCAGCTCTACGGGAACTGAGTAATAGTATGGATTGGGGTCATGGATTTTCAGGAATCGATAGGTCATAGGAAGATTAGGGTATCCTTTCCTTTGATACCCGTTCTTCTCATAATGTCCCAACACCTTGATTCTGTCGGCAGGGATTATTCGAGTCACTTCCTCGTACACATATGTGTTCTGCTTGACCTTTCGTCTGGTGTTTGCGTGAGCCTCGACAAAGATGAACAGCTTCACGATATTTAAGTCCTCCATCCACTTGATTCTCTTCAAGTTGGTCTGAAGGTACGCAAGTCGGTGGGCAGCTATGTAATAAATTCCATCTTCGTTCCATGTATAGGGGTGAAGGGTTGTAGATGCAGTCTAGGATATTCATCATATCGAGCCTCCATCGATAAGTCAAAGCACGCATTGCACTCATAAACATAACCTGGGATACCAAGAATTTGTTCCATGCTTTGCAACTCTGCAGGCCAGCATCGATAAGTAAGGAAATGTTCTTAACAACAACATTTGCTTTACTTCTCCTCATTAAGTTTCCTTGTAAAAGCAAGATCCTTCGTTGGTTCGCTCTCATACCAACTGTAACGTGTCCACTTGTCCACTTGTAGGACACGTCTTAGCAGCCCATCAGGAAGAGAGTCCAGAAAGCGCCGCTCAGCACTCCCACAAAATATCACGGGGTTTGCGATCTAGGTCTTCCCGAGTCTACCACACGAAGCGGAAGCATTCCACCCGTTCCCACTTAGGACCAGGGTTTTCCTAATGGTCAAGTTCCTAAAAATTAACTAGCGTCGAACCTCAAATGAACTACTTTATGCAAAAATGTCAGGTCGAAGAAGATTCATGCTACACTTGGTTCAAGGAGAATGGGAAACGAGAGAGATGCAAAGCTCGACCTCCCTGCCCATAAGGCATAGTCCCATTCCGTTCCCCTAAAATAGCACAAATCCGGACTCTAGCTTCCTAGATTCTAGGTCATCGTTACTTTGCTGTCAAATCCTTTAAGAAAAGTTCCCGGCCAACCGGGACCACCCTTCCATAGGACGAACCCATGGTCACATCCACAGCACTTTCCTCAGGGTTGCTTTAGTTGTCTAATTACCTACCACATTTAGTTTGACAAGCAAAAACAGTTTCCTTAATTAGCCACCAGTTAATCACCGGTTTCTTCACGTAACTTGGGCACTGACATAGAAAAACAATGTCAAACAAGTTCCTTTTCAACATTTTGATCTTTATTTATCAATCTTTGGAATACATCATATAATCTAGCCCGAAGGCTATTCCATAATTCGCTCGAAGGCTAATCCATAATCCGCCCAAAGGCTAATCCATAATCCACCTGAAGGCAATTCCAGCAATCCTCAAGGATCGCTATTCCAGGTTTCCGCCCGTAGACTAGTATGCGGGCCTTGAGATCCAATCCCGAGTCACGTCGACCTCTTGTGTAGGACCCGGAGGTAAGGGATTTATGGCTAGAGCCCCCCCCTAGCACCCAAGCATCCTCCTACTCCAAGTAGCACCCACGGAGAGACCTCTCACAGTGGGTTCGGTCCACATACCCGGCACGGCTAACAACCCCCTTGGATAGGGTTACGCAGACAGTCGAGGGTAACTGATGCTGCCTCTCCCTCCAGGCCTTCAACTTGAAGCATTAATTATCTTTCCATCTTTAGTTCCTTGAGCAAAGAAGTACAAATAGTGCTCCTAACTATACAAACATAATCAATCCAGTGGTCGTTTATTTGGCCAACTGCTAAGGTGTGAATCCTTCTCTCCTAATGCATTCTGAAAAAGAACAACGCGTAATGCATTTAGGTAATAATTTCCTAGTTGTGATTCATATGAGATAATCGTTGATGTCCATTAGATGTTGTCCAAGTAGTTGCATTCCATGAAAGGGATTTACATACCTTGCAAATTGCATGCGGTGAAAATTACATCCTAGGTTGGGCTAAGTGCTGAAGGACGAGTTAAATCAATAATGGTCCCTTGGCATTCATGCATGGACTTCTTTTATCGAAGTTGGATTTGGGAATGGATGAAATTGTCATATTAAAGCCTGAATTCAATTGCATTAAACGTCTTGATGTAAACCAACGTAGGGTTTATACGAGTTAGCCCAAAATTGTCAATCATTATAGTTTAGGCAAGGAAAAGAAATGGTCAATGTACATTTTATAGTTGCATAGAGGGAAAAAGTCTATGAAACACATATTTGCATGGAATTTTATATCTTGCAATTATTTACATCTTTTAGGAAAAATATTAGCGTCTCTAAGGAAAGATCACCTCTTGTCGCAAGACAATTAGATCAATTTAGGTCAATTGCTTGTAATGGCATAACCCACATGGGATTCATAAAAGCATAAATAGTTACTCCGACAAAAACCTCAAAGTGCTAGGTAGGGTTTAGTTACATTAAAAATTCTGCCTAGTATTGCACTTGGGATGCCAAGTCAAGACTTTCGATCTCCAAAGATCCTACTCACATTCACGGAATGTTAGGGTTACCTGAATGCCCAAGCAAGAATGATCTAAGGGTTTTTACCCTAAGGATCAATGGCCAAATACTAGACTTCCATTTGAATTTAGAAACCCTAGGGCCAAACGTTGTCGGCCTAGTATGGTTAGTGTTGGGTTGGATCTAGAGGACTCCCAAATCCTACATCCTGACCAAATGTATTTCTTGACCAAGGAACGCTATTTGATGGGAGAAATGATCCCGCAAGTCAGATGTGACTCCTACGCAACAAGTTGCAACGTCGCATGGTTTTGTGTCTAAACCACAAAATGTATTGCCACTCCTTAGAACAAGGGTTGGCAGGTTCTAAGTACAAGGCTAATTTGCAAGAGGATGAGTAGTCATCTTGCTACATCACCCTTCCTTGAGGCTGATTTGCCAAGTTAGGGAAGTTGTGTATCATCTAGCAAGAAATTGACCAAATCAAGTGAGGACAACGGGGTTGTCAGGATTTATCGACTTAATATAAGGAACCTAAGGTATTTGTTAATTTGGGTTAATAGGGTATAAACCCTAGCCCAAGGAAAGAGGGTAAACTAGCAACACGGCTTACGAAACCCTTGGGGATCTGCCAAGTCCCAATTGATTCGAGATCGAATGCTGAATGCATTTAGAGAGAAGGATTCACACCTTAGCAGTTGGCCAAACAAACGACCACTGGATTGATTGTGTTTGTACAGTTAGGAGCACTATTTGTACTTCTTTGCTCAAGGAACTAAAGATGGAAAGATAATTAATACTTCAAGTTGAAGGCTTGGAGGGAGAGGCAGCATTAGTTACCCCCCACTCTCTGCCTGACCCTATCCAAGGGGTTGTTAGCCGCACCAATTACGTGTACCGAACCTGCTGCGAGAGGTCTCTCAGTGGGTGCTACTTGGAGCAGGAGGGCGCTTGGGTGCCAGGGGGGCTCTGGCCGTAAATCCCTTGCCTTCGGGTCCTACACAAGAGGCCGATGTGACTCGGGATTGGATCTCGAGGCCCGCATACTAGTCTATGGGCGGAAACTTGGAATAGTGATCCCTGAGGATTACTAGAATTGCCTTCAGGCGGATTATGGATTAGCCATCGGGCGGATTATGGAATAGCCTTCGGGTTGGATTATATGATGTATTCCAAAGACTGATAAATAAAGATCAAAATGTTGAAAAGGAACTTGTTTGACATTGTTTTTCTATGTCAGTGCCTAAGTTACGTGAAGGAACCGGTGATTAACTAGCTAATTAAGGAAACTATTTTTGCTTGTCAAACTAAATGTGGTAGGTAATTAAACAACTAAAACAACCCTGAGGAAAGTGCCGTGGATGTGACCATGGGTCCGTCCTATGGAAGGGTGGTCCCGGTTGGCCGGGAACTTTTCTCAAAGGATTTGACAGCAAAGTAACGATGACCTAGAATCTAGGAAGCTCGAGTCCTGATTTGTGATGTTTTAGGGAAACGGAATGGGACTATGCCTTATGGGCAAGGAGGTCGAGCTTTGCATCCCTCTCACTTCCCATTCTCCTTGAACCAAGTGCAGCATGAATCCGCTTCGACCCTGACGTTTCTACGCAAAGTAGTTCATCTGGGGTTCGATGCTAGTTACTTTTTAGAAACTTGACCATTAGGAAAACCCTGATTTAGGTCGGTCCTAAGTGGGAACAGCCGGAATGCTTCCGCTTCATGGTTGACTCAAGAAGACCTAGAACGCAAACCTCGTGACATTCTGTGAAAGTGCCAGGCGGTGCTTTTTGGACTCTCTTCTCGATGGGCTGCTAAGACGTGTCCTACAAGTAGACAGGTGGACACGTTACAACAAGGTGGGTGCTAAGGGGTTTGGTCCTCCTGAGTGGATGGGGTAGGTAGAGAAAGAGAAGAAAAAGGAGAGGTTAAGTGTAATGTCCCCACTACTTAGTTTATTTTAATAAATAATGTGTGTATACGTTCCAAAATTTGATTTATGTTGAAAACAAAATGGTAAAGATTGCATATTTTTAAAACTAGCTCTAACTATAAAGATAATTGATGAGGTATTATATGCTACCTTTCACATGATACCCACTAGTATACTTGCATGTTGCGCATCACAATCGAGGAATATTCTGAAACAAAGCTCTATTTAAATCTCCTTCCAAAAAATGAAACTCGACAAATATAAAACCAACAAACAGAATAGCAAAATATATTGACACCAATGGCAGTCATGCACAATCATAACCCATAACTTAAGATCCATGCAAGGGTGCATGCATTTGAGAAGCAGTCATGAGATTCATACTTTGCCTATCAATAGGGATCCAAGCACTAGTTGCATTCTTGACCTAAAAAATATTTTTGTACATGATCTCATTAATCAATCTAGTTAGTTTGGAGACCATAAGGACCACCCCAGGCACTATGGATAACTTAGGAGGAAATTATGATGACTTCCAAGCCATAGTCTATAGTTGAGCAAGCTATGAGCTTTGATGTTTCAAGCATGCCACTATGCAAGCAGAAGTGGATAGCATCTATAGGATGTTGTTCAATGTAGGAGTAATTGGCTTGTCATGAGACTCTCTCTCTTATTTGGTGCAACAAAGACTATTTGATCCATCATAGATGCCCTAGGTCAGAGAACCAATATCACACAAACCATCCTGATTGGGATAGAAAGCACACCAACCCATAGAGACCAAGCTAAAATCCCTTTAGTGGCCAAAAAAATAGACAAATACCAATCCAATGACAACCCTTATAGTTTCATAGAACAATTTGAGCACGTCTACAAGATAAATAACCTTGTGGATGATGCCAAGCAGGCTTAAGCATTTCGACTTTTTCTAGGTAAAAAAGAGCACACCTAGTTCACATGTCTCAGTGCCATAGAGAACGCCTCCTTTGTACTCCTAAAATCCTAGTTTAACAAGCTTTTTACTAAAGAAAGCTATGGGGACAACCTCATGATGGAACCTAGAACGGGCCGGCACTGGCTCGTGCACTAGCCGGACCTCTATCTCACGCTCTCAACAACCCCACGGCCTCGCGGCCAGGAGCGCCAATGACACATACATTGCCTTCCTAGACATCTTGCGTTTGTATTACGTCATTTGTAGTCCACTCTTCCCTCACCCACTACTCCTCAGAGGGAGTCCCTTACACATTGCCTAATGGCACGAAGCACAGACATAGGGGGTCCTCCAACGGCTGAGTGCCGCCACCCCTCTGCGACTCTCCTACACCTTGGGGATTGGCCCCTCGGTGCATCGCTGAACATATAAACATTTCGCACAAAATCCACTCAAGGTACCATTTAATCGTATACAGGAATGTACCATTGTCCTTACTTCTCTTTTCCCTAGACCCCACGACTAGCCTATGGCTTAGGATGTCATGTCTCTCACTCAACGTGGGTCAAGATCCTAATGAAAGCAATTGCTGTGCATCCAGGATTTCTGATACCTTTAAATATTTCCATGATTTATGCATATTGTGGATACTAAGTGCTCAAACAGTTATGAAATCAATACTATGCACATGTGGAAAACATCCTTTCAATGATTTTCAACTACCGTTCTTATGCGGCATTGCACGAACCTAGCACCAAGGAAACCCTCGTGCTACTAGGCCCTTATTTTATAATTATTCACCGACCTATATGGCATGCAAACAAAAACAGCAATCTTTTCATCATTTTACTCCGCATTTAGACACATTTTAACTACTCTACCCTCCCATCGATTAAATGTTGCATTGTGGTATGGATTTATAGGGCATTTTGCCATCATTTTATGTGTAAAGAGCGGAAAAAACACACTAGAACAAGAAGGTGGGGTTGACCTGAGGCAAATCCTCATGCTTCAGTCCCCACAAACATTCACAAACATTGTTCTTAATTTTCATCAATTTTCCGCACCCAAAATGCATTTTTTCCCTATTTTTTAGTGGTTTTTCTCTATTTTCCTTGTATTTTCCCTTATTTTTTGTATTATTTTATTACTAAAAATTCAAAATAGGTCATGGGATGTGGCCCTTAGTTCCTTCTTGTAGCAAAAATGAAAATTTAGTTGGTGTTCCTATTCATTTTCCATTTTTATACCCAAAAAAATCATTTTCCCTTGATTTTCCATATTTTACGTGTTTTTAGTGTATTATTTTGAGTCACAAGATGCATATTTTTCTGATTTTCTGATTATGAACAGCAAGTACTCATGGGAAACAGCAACATAAACAATTTTTAGCCCACCTGAACAACATTTCATCAATCAAAAGCCATGAAATCTCAAATTTCCTTTGAAAAATTTGAATTACCGCTTATTTGCATGTTTCGGGTTTCATATCCATGGCTGCAAATCTGAAAATCAGCAGCACTTCATGTCTAACACAATCACAAATCACCATTTCCAGCCCGTGAAGCAATCCGATCAATGCCGGATAAGCCTCCACCATTCTTTCTTCTTCTTTCCTCTTCCCACATGAACTTGCCTTTAGAAGAGAGAGAGGGAGGAGAGAGAAAGACTAGATTTCCATCTCAGCCTTCAGGCCATCAATTGACGGGCGAAGGGCGGCGAAATGACCAGCATACAGAGGGAAATGAGGGCCAATGATCTGCTTGATAGGTTGTATACAACCTCCATGCCATGATGAAGGAGGAGGAGGCGCATTTTTCGAGCGCATCCCGGCGCCTCCTCTCTCCACGTTTTTTCTCATCTCTTGCATCAAACTTTCATGTGACATTTAAATTTCTTGGGCTCCCAAAGGTCATGCCCACTTTGGCCAAACTTTGGTCCACCTTTTCAAATCTTGCCCACTTTGTGGCTATTTCCCCGTCCGGACTCGGAATTGAGCTCTGAAAAATCCTGGGCGTCCGGCTTAGCATCCCGCATTGGCCAATAGCTCGTGTCAACCCGCACAACAGTCTGAAAAATTATGAAAAATCAACAAGTGTCGCTCGGGCACCTTTAAAGCACTTTGACGCTTAAAATCGTCCTAGATCGAGCCGCCGCCTTTGACGGTGAATATTTTTCCCTTGATATTCATAATTTTTAGCTATTTTTAAGCACTTCCCAGCACCTAAATTCCGCTCTCATTGGCGACCACGGGATAGGGCGACTCAACCCGTCGAATCCACGAACATATCTGCACATAAACAACCAAAGAAGCATCAAGCTGATACAAAATAAATATATAATAAAACTCAGCACAATGCTCCCCCTACCCCTGGACAGAACCAAGGCATGACATCCACAAGGAGTAGGCCTAGCATTATCTAATAGAAGATCCGAAGTGAGTCGCTAATCAACTGCTCCAACACAGCCAAACTAAAAAACCTACCAAAGAGGTTGCCCTAAGTGGTAGTCTGAACTACTTACCAACTAAAGACAACACAACTAGGAGCTCCTACAAGGCGAGGACTCCTTTAGCCTAATCAAGGAGTATTTTCTTTCAGTATATTTCTTCTTTTAGGGTTTTTATTTTATCAACATACTTGGGCATGTAAAAAGGAGGGAGCTGAGCGTAGTGACCCAAGGAGAACAGGGCATCGGTCTCAGGACCTGTCTCGGTACCCAAGAACCTACCAAGCCCTCGCAAGGCGACACTTAATCCTTTTCTAACGCTCACTTTTATTTTCGCTCCAATCTTCCTTGTTTTGTTTTTTTTTTTCCAGCAAGAAGCCACCCCTAGGAAGACAAGGTATCGGCCCCAGGTCTGACTCGTCC
This sequence comes from Lygodium microphyllum, assembly GCF_053477565.2. Taxonomy (NCBI): domain Eukaryota; kingdom Viridiplantae; phylum Streptophyta; class Polypodiopsida; order Schizaeales; family Lygodiaceae; genus Lygodium; species Lygodium microphyllum. Next base: position 1,107,545 of record NC_141136.1, read on the forward strand.
CCAGGAACCTACCAGGCCTTCGCAAGGCAATGATCAACTGCTTATATATTTTCATTCCTTTTCTTTTCTTTGATAGGGGTTAGAACCCCTTTTTACACACCTTCGTATTTATATTCATCTTACAGGATGTTCAGGGTTTCTTGGCATCATCATTATTATCTTCTGGCAGGCTTCTCTAACTGCCTCACTACTAACAAGAACTCCTAGAACAGCTGCCTAGCAAGCTAGCAGAACAGGGCCACTAGGACTCCCTTCTAAAACAGGTTTTTCAATGCCTGACAATGTCTTTACAAGAGGCAATGACTACTCCGACCTCCCTCAAACATACTTAGCCTAAACCTGGGACTTCATGCCTTGGTTGCCGGTCCCCAACAAAAATGTATCCCCTCGACAAGTACAAAGACACATATAACAGGAAAGAAAAAGTACTCATAAAGAATAGATATCACCTGGATTGGCTACAAGAAGCTTCCATCACAGCAAAGGCTCCTCCAGGCTCCACCAAATTCCACGAATCACGAAACCTATCCAGCACAACACTTAAAACAAAAACCTGATTAAACGCACCCGCCCTAGACAGGGAAATGGCCCTCTTGGCCTAATGAGATCAAACAATACTACTCATAACATCCTCCTGGAAACAACTATGATAGACATCAAAGCGTACCATTCCCAGGGGAACAGGGCTCATAGCCCTAAACTAGGTGCATTAGATTATGACCCAGCCCTCCTGCATATATCGCAAGAGGTGTTCGCATCACATGTCGTCTAATCAGTCTGTGGGTCCAAGATAATAAAGGCAAATGAGTCTCGCTTACCCTCTGCATCACCCAGATCAACCATCATCTGCCAAAGAGGGCATGTTCAGAAAGCATACCCCACAAATGACCAGGTCCTGTCTCACCATCAATAGATATATCGGGACAAGGGCCACAATTAAAGAAGAGGTCTTCATATGCAAAATTAGCCAAAGAATCGGCAAACTGATTCCAATTTCGTGGAATCAGCTGAAAAGACACTCTATCGAATTCATCTAGCAGGGCTATGGCAGTATGATGGTACATGCAAAGGATGGGGTTTCGTACCATGTATGTCCCATTGAGTTGATTTAAAACCAACTGAGAGTCCCCCTTTACCAATAACTGGCGGATACCACCCTTCTTTGCAATGTTCAAACCCATAATCAGGGCTTTGTATTCTGCCATATTATTGGTAAAATTCACCCCGAGATAAGCAGCTAACTTCATGACAATGCGTCGTCGGGGGTCTTGGATGACGACTCCTACACTTCCTTTTTTGCATGGACCCCTGGATGCCCCATCAAAGTACAAGGTGTACGTCCATAAAGGGTTTACATATCCCTCCATCTGGAACTCTACTCGTAATTATGGTAATCAAAATTCAACATATTCAACGGGTGGACTGTAGACTCCATCCCTCCATCATCATTGAATTCAACAGGGATGCTCGTCAAAATTTGTAGACAGTGATGGCAGAAGACCTTGATCTCCCAAATAAATGTCCCGTCTTCTTGCTCAGTCACCTTATATCCTTTGCTCCACCAAATGAGCTTTCCCTGATGATACCTCTGTTCTAAATATGGGTGTTCTAAATAAGGGATCAGACGACCCATCAACCTCTATCACGATTTCCTTGCAGATATTTGATCGATCTCGCCTAGACCTCCAAGGCAGTCATAGTATTAGTGCAATCAGAAATAATAAGGTTTAATCTTATTAAGATTAACCTTATTTTTAAATTCTATCCCCTCAAGATCAGCTAACAAGATTGTGGATTTATTCTTTCCTATTCTAACGATCTTATAGCACCCGTCCCATTTGGGCTCTAGCTTGCCTGGAAATAATTCACGTCGTGCATCATAATACAGAACAAGCTGTCCTTTCTTGAAGGTGTATTTCTTGGCTTTAAGGTCGTGTAGCTACTTCATTCGGCGCTTCGCCACTTCTTGGTGCAATAAGCTCTGTAGCTTAAGCTCATCTAAATGTTCCAGTGTTGTCAAATGCTCAAAAAGTGCATCTTCATCACTCAAAGAATGATTGATGGCAAACTGAATAGTCGGCAGCTCAATCTCTAAAGGCAAGACACACTCCTCCCCATATACTTCCTTGAACGGGGTATGGCCAGTGTCTCATTTGAAGGTCGTATTATAGGCCCACACAGCCACGTATAACTTTTTATCCCAATCCTGTTTCTTTTCCAACACAATTTTGGATAGGATGCCCACAAGCTGCTTGTTGGTGCTTTCAACTTGCCCATTGGCTTGCGGGTTATATGGGGTTGTCTTGTTATGCTTGATTCGCCAAATTTCTGTCAAACCTTTGATCACCTTATTTAGGAAATGGGTTCCGTGGTTCGACACTAATTCTTTCGGTGGACCAAAACGGCATATTATCTGCTCTAAAAGGAAAGTAGCAGTTTCTTTAGCATCATCTTTCCTTGTTACACGTGCTTCTGACCACTTTGTGAAGTAGTCAGTTGCTACAATGATGTACCTCTTTTACGCAGTCGACGACGGAGTAATAGGACCCACAAAGTCTATTCCCCACTTCTCAAATGGAAGTACCGCCATAATAGGGGTGAGTGTTCGTTTCCTATTCTCTCGACTATCATGTCGTTGACAAATATCGCATCTCTTAACATACGCAAACGCATCCTGGAAGATGGCAGGCCACCAATAACCTGCTCTTAAAGCCTTTTGTGCTATAAGCCGTCCTGCAAAATGGCCTCCGCAAGCAGAATCATGGCACTCTTCCAAAATGAATGGCACCTCGTCAGGCATCACACATCGGCGATAGATGTCATCAACCCCTTGCCGATATAATGTACCTGCGATCAAGGCAAACTTTAACGCTTGCTACTTAATTTTTCGTTTCTCAGCTTTAGATAATTCGGATCTCGCCTCTCCCGTCGATAAATAATGCGTTATTGCAACATACCAGGAGGGAATAGATGCCGTATCTATTTTAAATAACAACTCCATGTCACTACCTTCAACCACTGATTCCTTTGGCTCCCCAAAGTCCATTAGACATTCCACGATGCCTTGCAACCTTGGTGGCTTACTACGGATTTCATAATCAAATTCCTGCAAAGTGATCAACCACTTCGCTAGACGATCAGGCGGCTGTAGCTTATTCATCAATAATCGAAGCCCCTCTGCCTTCTTATAAAGCATGACTTTCTCATAGAGAATATAATGCCTGAATTTCTTGGTCCCAAAGACCATCGCTAGACACAACTTCTCCATGTAGGTATAATTGATTTCGGATACCCCCAGCTTCCGGCTAGCAAAAGCAATCAGGTGGTACCACTTCTCTTCCCAAATTTGGGCTAAACAACAGCAGCTGATACTATACATGGTGGCTGCTGAGAATATATAGAACACCTCACCTCTTTTAGGTGCTTTTAAAACGGGCGCTCTTGCTAGCTCCTGTTTCACATCCTCGAATGCTATCTTACAAGGGTCACCCCATACAAACGAACAGCTAAAGGACAATAAATTTATAAGCGGCAACGTTCTCTCTGCCAAGGCATTTATGAATCTACGGTAATAACCAACCGAAGACAGAAAGCTATGAACTTCTTTCGGAGTGCGTGGTGGACCCATGGCAACTATAACTTTGACCTTCTCAGGGTCTGTCGCAATTCCTACCAAACTGACCACATGACCCAGCAATAGCCCATAAGGTACTCCAAAAACACACTTCCGTGGGTTTAGGGCGATGCAAAATTGTCTACAGCGCTCAAAACATTTTCTTAAAATGATCAACTGCCTTTCTCTCACGGTGGCAGCCCCTAAGTCATCAATAAACACCTTCAACTCTTCAGGGGATATGTCACCGAATGTCTTATCTGCTGTTCGTTGCCACGAACCAGGCGTATTGCATAAACCAAAGGCCATCACATGGTACGCAAAAGTACCAAATGCAGTAATAAAAGTTGTTTTCAACTTGTCCTCTTCTTCAATTGCCATCTGGTTATATCCTGCAAAGCAATCCATAAACGAATATATTTTCCTACCCGCTAATTGATCCAAAATCTGGTCAATAAATGGCAACGGGTAGTAGTCCTTAACTGTCTGCTTATTCAGCTCCCTAAAGTCTACACATAATCGGATTTGATTATTCTTCTTCTTTCTGATCACAACTGGCGAACACCATTCCATGTGTTACACAGGAAAAATCAAACCTGCTTTTCGAAGCTTCTGTAACTCTTCAAATAGCCCGTCCCTCAGTTCGAAAGGCATACGCCTTACTTTCTGCCGTACAGGACGACTACCCTCTTTCAACGGAATTGTATGAACAGCAAGACTAGGAGGAATGCCTCTCAACTCATCATAACTCCAGGCAACGATATCACGGAATTCCTGGATCAAGGCCACATAGTCTTCCCTTTCTGCTATGCTGAGCATAGAACCTAATTTGATTGGCCGTGAATCATCAGGCGTACCAAGATCTAGCTCGATAACATATGCATCTCTTATATGATCTTGGCCCTCTATCGGCTCGTTCAAAGTGATCTGATAGATATCTTCCGTGGTGGATCCCTCTTTGGACTCATCACTCGACGATGTCTCACTGGCAGATAAATCTTCTAATGTCTCCAATTCTGTAGAAGATAGAGGAGCTCTCTCACTCTGCGGGGACTCAGGATAAGCATCAACCACCACACGCTGGGTACCCCTACCGAATATTAGTCGACCGGCGGGTATATCTACTTGGCAGTCTGCTTGCAAGATCCAAGGTCGTCCGAGTAATACTTGGTAACTTGGACGCCCTGCAAAACGAATCACCCTAAAGTCCAACAGGCATTCTACATTTGCAACAGTGACATGGACCTTAGTAATGCAGCCTTCCGGCTGCCTCAAACTATCATCTGCCATTCTGAAAATTGTGGAGGTATCTTTCTGGATCGCAAGACCCAACCTTTCCATCAGTTCAGAACTCATAATGTTAACAGATGATCCCGTATTGACAATGGCATAATCTACTAATATCCCATTGACATAGGCTGCAACCCTTGGGCAATGCTTCTCAGCATGCTCAAACAAGTCATCACCAACTCGCACAATACCCAAAGGTTCTACAATATACCCGGTACGTAAGATCTTTCTAAATTCCTTGCATACTCCTGGGGAAAGCTTAATAAGCTGTAAGAGATTCACATCCGGCTTGACTTCGCAAAGAGAGCTCGCCAAATCGAATTCATGATAGTTTGATAGAGCTCGCTTTTCACGCCAAACCATCCGCTCTTTAGGTCGCTGAACCGGCTTTATTGCCTCTTTCTTAACTTTCACCTTCTTCTTTGGTAGTTCCTTATCAGCTTTACTTTCCACGGGCTTCAAAGGTCCCCCTTCCATGGCAGGATCCAAAACTTGCGTTCCTTTGTCGCCTTATTTAGGGTTTCCGTCGACAGGCTTATCCTTGTCGGCTTCTCTACCCTTTTGACCTCTTGTAAGAACAGCTCACAAATTAGAGGTTTCAGCATCATTAACGCGTACAGCCTCAATCAAACTAACCCCACTACCACTTGGTAGCTCCTCCACTGTAGTCTTTGGTCGTTGAAGTATTTGTTTAGGCACGTCTTCTCGCTGGGAATCATTTCCTTGGGCACGATGATTAACAGGCCCTGGTTGCCGACTTCCTCGCTGGAGGGAACTAATCTTACTCCAGCAAGTAGCTGCTAAATGACCGGATTTTCCATAAATGTTGCACTTAACATTTGGGCAATTTCTTGGATAGTGTTGACCACCACACCATTTGCAACTAAACCTCGAAGGTGCACCCTCCTCTGGGTATCTACTTCCTATCAAATTTTGTTGTTTTTTAAGGAAGTTGACATCAACAGCTATTTGCCGATACTACTCCGTAATCATGTGGATATAATGCTTCATCATGTCCTTAACCTCGCCAAGAACATTGGAAGCACTCGACTCATAGCCTTGGTCATTACCATGTCGTTCCATAGGCCTAACAATTCGATTAGGCACTGGTTGTTGAGCCACAGGCATGTGTTAGAATTAACTACCTGGCCTCCACCATTTGGAGCCATTTGACTACCCGTAGGCATCGACATGCTAGGGGGAGCTGGTAATAAAGGGACATTCTGCATCATGTTCGCTCTCCCATTAGGGTTAGCCATCGCTATCCCTAGGCCACTACTGCCATTGGCCATCGCCATATTGTTTCCCAATACTAAACCCATATTCGAATTGCCTCGAGAAGCATAGGCTGCTTGTAGTCGGGATTCCACCTCTTGTGCTCGTGTAATGGCAGTATCTATATCCCCCAAGGGGACATTACTCAACTGCAATTGGATATTAAAGTCCAAACCATGTAGGAAATATTGCAATTGGGCAGTTGCGGGGATAGGAATAGAGGTGTCCAACTTACGGAAAGCCTCTTTTATTTTCTTCGCATAAGCACGAATATCCTCGTGTGGTTCTTGGCGGGTCACATTGAGTACACGCAACCAATATTGCCCACCCCTTTCAGGGGCAAACTCCCTTCGAAAAGCTCCATAAAATGCATCAATATTCAATATGGTTCCGGCTTCTAAACCATGATACCATATGGCAGCTCTTCCTTTGAGAGTCATATTGAAGAACATCATTAAATGTCCTTCTTCTTGGATGTGACAGTTAAACATCAGCTTTTGAAACTCCCTAATATGGAGTTCCGCATCTTCCTCAACTAGCTCATTAAAAATGGGTAGCGGGTAACCTAGCGCCGGCAAATCCGTCGTTCCTGCTGGAATTGCAAAAGGGTGCGCCATGACGAGGATTGGATTTGCACTAGGAATAAGGGACGGTGGGGTTACACCTCCCGCACTTGATGTAGACTGGCTTATGGAAGGAAGGGGAGCACTAGAGCTTTCGCCTTCTCCTAACTTACTCCTTGTGGCCCCAAGACCACTAGATCCGCTCCCTCGTAAGGGTTCAGCACCGCTACGCTTAGGGGAATATCTCCTAAAAATTTCAGCACGTCGCCTAGCTCTTTCGTCTCTTTCTTGCTTTTGGATTTCTGCTAGATGATGCTTATCAATAAATAACGGATCAATCACAGTATCCTTTGGCATAAACTGCTAGTTGCTCCCTAGACAACCAGGATTCGAGGACCGCCACTTTTAAGCGGCTCCCGGCAGACGCACCACTGATGGAACCTAGAATGGGCCGACACTGGCTTGTGCACTAGCCGGACCTCTATCTCACGCTCTCAACAACCCCACGGCCTCGCGGCCAGGAGCGCCGATGACACATACATTGCCTTCCTAGACATCTTGCGTTTGTATTACGTCGTTTGTAGTCCACTCTTCCCTCACCCACTACTCCTCAGAGGGAGTCCCTTACACATTGCCTAATGGCACGAAGCACAGACATAGGGGGTCCTCCAACGGCTGAGTGCTGCCACCCCTCTGCGACTCTCCTACACCTTGGGGATTGGCCCCTCGGTGCATCGTTGAACATATAAACATTTCGCACAAAATCCACTCAAGGTACCATTTAATCGTATATAGGAATGTACCATTGTCCTTACTTCTCTTTTCCCTAGACCCCACGACTAGCCTATGGCTTAGGGTGTCATGTCTCTCACTCAACGTGGATCAAGATCCTAATGAAAGCAATTGCTGTGCATCTAGGATTTCTGATACCTTTAAATATTTCCATGATTTATGCATATTTTGGATGCTAAGTGCTCAAACAGTTATGAAATCAATATTGTGCACATGTGGAAAACATCCTTTCAATGATTTTCAACTATCGTTCTTATGCAGCGTTGCACGAACCTAACACCAAGGAAACCCTCGTGCTACTAGGCCCTTATTTTATAATTATTCACCGACCTATATGGCATGCAAACAAAAACAGCAATCTTTTCATCATTTTACTCCGCATTTAGACACATTTTAACTACTCTACCCTCCCATCGATCAAATGTTGCATTGTGGTATGGATTTATAGGGCATTTGCCCATCATTTTATGTGTAAAGAGCGGGAAAAACACACTAGAACAAGAAGGTGGGGTTGAACTGAGGCAAATCCTCATGCTTCAGTCCCCACAAACATTCACAAACATTGTTCTTAATTTTCATTAATTTTCCGCACCCAAAATGCATTTTTCCCCTATTTTTTAGTGGTTTTTCTCTATTTTCCTTGTATTTTCCCTTATTTTTTGCATTATTTTATTACTAAAAATTCAAAATAGGTTATGAGCTATGGCCCTTAGTTCCTTCTTGCAGCAAAAATGAAAATTTAGTTTGGTGTTCCTATTCATTTTCCATTTTTATACCCAAAAACATCATTTTTCGTTGATTTTCCATTTTTTACGTGTTTTTAGTGTATTATTTTGAGTCACAAGATGCATATTTTTCTGATTTTCTAATTATGAACAGCAAGTACTCATGGGAAACAGCAAAATAAACAATTTTTAGCCCACATGAACAACATTTCATCAATCAAAAGCCATGAAATCTCAAATTTCCTTTGAAAAAATTCAATTACCGCTTATTTGCGTGTTTCGGGTTTCATGTCCATGGCTGCAAATCTGAAAATCAGCAGCACTTCATGTCCAACACAATCACAAATCACCATTTCCAGCCCGTGGAGCAATCCGATCAATGTCGGACAAGCCTCCACCATTCTTTCTTCTTCTTTCCTCTTCCCACATGAACTTGCCTTTAGAAGAGAGAGAGGGAGGAGAGAGAAAGACTAGATTTCCATCTCAACCTTCAGGCCATCAATTGACGGGCGAAGGGCGGCGAAATGACCAGCATACAGAGGGAAATGAGGGCCAATGATCTGCTTGATAGGTTGTATACAACCTCCATGCCATGATGAAGGAGGAGGCGCATTTTTCGAGCGCATCCCGGCGCCTCCTCTCTCCACGTTTTTTCTCATCTCTTGCATCAAACTTTCATGTGACATTTAAATTTCTTGGGCTCCCAAAGGTCATGCCCACTTTGGCCAAACTTTGGTCCACCTTTTCAAATCTTGCCCACTTTGTGGCTATTTCCCCGTCCAGACTCGGAATTGAGCTCTGAAAAATCCTGGGTGTTTGGCTTAGCATCCCGCATTGGCCAGTAGCTCGTGTCAACCCACACGACTATCTGAAAAATTATGAAAAATCAACAAGTGTCGCTCGGGCACCTTTAAAGCACTTTGACGCTTAAAATCGTCCTAGATCGAGTCGTTGCCTTTGACGGTGAATATTTTTCCCTTGATATTCATTATTTTTAGCTATTTTTAAGCACTTCCCGGCACCTAAATTCCGCTCTCACCTCATTGTTTTGCTACTGAACATAGAACAATGGGAAGGGAAGAGCATGAGAGATTACACATTTAAGGTGAGGAGCCTATTTAAATGCATACCCCAGACCCACTCCCAAGGCAGTCACACAAAAGCCTTCATCAAAGGTATCTGCGATGAAATGATTTATGAGACCTTAGCCAAAAACTCTAGCTAATTTCTCTATCATCAACGATGTCCTCAACAAGACTATTTGTCTAGATGACCTACACAGAGAGCATAGTAGGGACAAACAAATAATGGGATTCTATCTAGAAAGTAGAATAGGACAAAACACATATAGAGAATAAAGAGGCAATGGCATTAATGGCCGATATCAAAAAACAACATTGAGAGTTGCTTAAGATGGAAATGTCCCTGAAAATATCAAAACCATATCGCCAAAATGTGCAATGCATGCAGTTTGGTGGAGACCATCTCTCCTCGGAATGCTCTAGACCACCAAGAACATGCAAAAATTGCAGATGTTTTGGACATAAAGTCACATATTGTAGAGCCCTACGAAGATTCACAAGCCCTAATTTTTCCTATCAGTATTGTAATCATGGTACTTACTCTATGCAACCCCCATTTTCTCAACAATTTTCTTTACTAGCCCCTCAGGATCACAAAGCAACCACTCAACTCACTGATATCAACCCCTCGGGTATTCCTAGGCCCTTGATGCCTATTATTACACACTCACCTAGTGATGCCCTAGTCCACTTCATTAAAGAGCCCTGGGAAAAGGACGAATATACAAATCCTTTCGTTTGTTACGATGATGAAAAACAACCCATCCTAATGGACTATCACCTAGTGCTAATTATGATGCCAGGATGGGGCTTTGAGGTCAAGGTATGCCTCTAACCTAAGAACCCATTGCGTGTTTGAACTATGGGAAACATGAATGTATTTCATTGAGATGCCCACAAAAACAGGAGCAGATACTTGCAACTCTTGACCAAATTCACATGCGTACAATGAGCAGATACATTCCCTCCCCTAAAGATGAGCAAGATTAGATGCACATACTTGCAACCCTTAAATTGTCATTGACTGAGGAATTGAAATATCACTTGGTCCATGAACGCTTGAGTCAACAAGATTCAAAAATTTCTACAACTCTTGCCGTCAAACCTTCAATAAAGTATGTTTCAGTGCCTCTTTTCATGATGAACCCCCCTAACTTAACCACCACCACTTTCAAGGGCTATCCAACCCCAACAGATAGGCTCGCATCGCATGAAATCCTTAGCTAGTTGGTGACTGTGCTTTCAAAATGGAATAGACACCAATTTAAGTATCTTTGAAGAACTCATAGCTAACCCCACATGGCAATGGACTAACTTGCACTCAGTCTTGTTTGGCTTCCACAACGACCTTTTTATCTCACTGATGCAAGATCAAGGAGTCAATGCTGAGGGATTGAGTAACTCCTAGGATGATTTGTCAATTTAGGACATTGAAGATTTTGATTTTGAATTCGTAGATTATGACATTGATGACCACACCATCGAACAAATTTGCTTGGATCCCAAGCCCTCTCAACCTAAGACTTTTCTCATCGATGCTGGGGTTGTCAAGGTAACGTTCAATTTGGAATGGCTTGAATATCTCAAAGTTTTGGACTACAAACAAATGATACATTAGAGCAATAATCCATGTTCAAACCTTGAAATATTGCTTGTAGAAAGTGGCAATCATAAAGCTAGGGAGACCACCAAAGCAAGCTCTAACTCCAACATAAAGGCCGATAGCGATCCTGACCCAGAAACTCCCTAACTTACCTATTTTGTGTACTCTAAAATGAAACTTCTAGCCCATTTGTGAAGAAAACATTTGAATAATGAGACATGTGGCACTATATTGAAATCTCACAATCATAAAAATCCTAGAGATTTACCTTTACACTTCACGAAAGTTAAGAAAAGTGATTGAGTGTATTACTTGGATGTGAGCAAAAACAAACATCTAATGAACCCATTGAGGGACCATTTAAAAAAAAAGAGGTGAATATCACAAAGTTGGGGGTATCCCCTAAAACCATATATAATGCTAAAGACCTCAATGAGAGGATGAAGCATGGCTTTTAGACTCGTTGAAAGAATATCAAGATGTTTTCGTGTGGAGCTACTCTGACCTTAAGGGAGTCCCATTACAAGTCCTTACACCATGCCGGTTAAGCTTGATGCAAAGCCTATCAAAGCAAAGATCATATCTCATGAATGTTTGCTACACCCATCATGTCAAGGAAGAGATTGAGAATTTGCAATCAATAGGATTCATCTATGGAATTGAGCATACTGACTGGATATCACCAATTTTTGTGATACTCAAGAAAAATGACAAAATTCGAGTATGTATTAATTATAAGAAATTGAATGCTACAACATCACAAGACCATTATCCCCATTCCTACACAAATCATATGATGGAGCAAGTGGCACGGAAGGAAGCTTACACCTTCTTAAATGTATTTCTTGGATATAACCAACCCAAATGATAGATTATCTTTGCCATTGAGTGAGGATTGTTTGCATACATTGTCATGCCTTTTGGGTTGACTAATGCCCCCTGACCTTCCAATGCCACATTGCACTATCTTTAAGGATATGCTACATAAATGGATCAAGGTGTTTGTGGACTATCTTTATGTCCATTCCACTTGGGAGGAGCACCTTGAGAAGCTCAGGCTCATTTTTGAGAGATGTTGATTGTACCGTTTGTCCTTAAATCTTGAAATCCTCTAAAATGCCAATTCTAGCTGAAGCATGGTATCATCTTGGGTCATGTTGTGCCAAAAAATGGGAATTTTCATTGATATAGCTAAGATCAAAGTTATTACAAACCTCTCTCCACTCTTCAATCAAAAAGGGGTCCAATTGGCCATATTGTTTATTATCATCATTTTGTGTTTAATTATGCTGCAATTGATCAGCCACTTTATAGGCTACTAGTCACTTGGGCATGGATGCCAAGTTGTCTATGAAGCATTGAAGAAGGTCCTCATGATAGCACCCATTTTAAGAGCCTCAAACTAAACAATCACATTTTATGTGCACATCGATGCATCCAAAATTGCAATTGGCACATTTTTGTGCCAGCCCAGTTAACACAACATGGATTTCCCTATGAGCTTCACCAGCATTGAGACTGAGACAAATTATTTGACCATAGCAATGGTTTATGTTGTAAAGAAGTTTTTCCATTATCTTCTTGCCACACCTTTCACATTTTTTGTGGACAATCAAGCATTTCTTTATCTTGTGAATAAACCTTATCATGGCCTTCATCTTGTGAAAAAACATCACTTCATGGCCGACCACTTATCATGAGTGACCAGTGGTAAAAAGGCCATAGGAGTTGATCAACTTTCCAATGCTCACATATTCCATATTCATTAAGAAACTCAACTCTTCAAGGCTAATTTAACACCTCAATGGGCTGATGACATAGTGCAATCCTTGAAATAGATCTACCAAAATGATGCATTGAGAAAACACGACTCATGCATCTGTAAATTAAAGCCTGATTATATCAATTGATCACTGGTCAATTGTATCACCTAGAATAGACATTCTAAGAACACTTTGAATAGTGCCAACACCTAACCTTACAACCTCCCACCCCTCAATCCACCATCGTGAATGTTAGGGATGTCACCATCATTCACAACATAGAGTTCGTTGATGAGCCTTTGATCCTAGCTGCATACCTTCACATTTGCCTCACTTCCACTTGCTTAGTGAACAAATAATGCTCTCATTGATGAAGGATCAGAATACAATAATTTTTCATATTGTTATTGGAGCAACCTAGGGTAACCATAATTGCAACTAACCAATGTGAAATTGAACCCCTATGGAGAGGACGACCTTACCAATTGTTGGGTTGCTATAATTTAATGGTCACAATTGAGACTAAAAGTATCATTGTCCTCTGTTAAAAGATAAGAGAGGCAGAGTGGAGCCAAAGAGTGAGTAGTCGGCTCATCTCATTCATCTTCATTATTAATCTCTACTAACATGAAAGAAATAGTACAACTAGGTTACCACTAACCATGACTAATTGTGGTTAGGTCAACACTAACTTATTTAATGTCCCAAACATGAGTACAACTGGACACAACTGTAGGTAATGTCAGTCACACACACATACATATTAGCAATTGAGCTTGAAGTCTCAATACTCCCCCTCAAGCTTAAACTAACTATTGAACTCCAAGTAGCTGTCTAAAGTAGATCAACTTCTCTTTACCAAGTGATTTGGTAAAGATATTTGCTACCTTATCTTCAGTCTTCACATGCAATAAGTCAATCTACCCTACAAGTACCATTTCTCTGATGAAATGGTAATGAACCTCAATATGTTTGGATCTAGCATGATAGTAGATGGGATTGCTAGCTAACATCACACTGCTCAATTTATCACAATGCAATCTAACTTTGTTGTCCAATTGTATCCCGAAGTCATTCAGTAGTTTCATCAACTAAATTGCTTCACATACTGCTAATGTTGCACCCCTATATTCCACTTCCATGCTATACAAAGCAACGGTAAGTTGTTTCTTACTACTCCAACTGATCATACTACTGCCCAAACCAAATGCATAACCACTAGTTGACCTCCTGTCATAGGCACAACTAGCCCAATCAACATCAGTGTAACCTATCAAGTCAAGGGATTTTCCATACTCATAAAAACAGCCCATAATCTGTAGTACTCTTCACGTACTGCATAATCCTCCTGACTGCATCTAGATGTGGCTTATGAGGCTTTTGCATGAATTGACTTATCAACCCCACTACATAACTCAAGTCAAGATGAGTGATAGTAAGGTAGATCAAGCTGCCCACCATCTATCTATACATAGTTACATTCTCTATTTCAATCCCAACATCAATTGCCATCTTGACATTTTGATCCAAGGGTGTCTCCATAGCTTTACACTCTGTCATGCCATACTGCATAATCCTCTTGATTGCATCTAGATGTGGCTTACGAGGCTTCTACATGGATTGACTAATCATCCCCACTACATAACTCAAGTCAGGATGAGTGATAGTAAGGTAGATCAAGCTACCCACCATCTATCTATACATAATTACATTCTCTATTTTAGTCCCAACATCAATTGCCAACTTGACATTTTGATCCAAGGGTGTCATCTGCATGAGCTATCTAAAATCCATGATGCTATAAATAACTGCTTATCCAAGCATTCCATGCTCTCAGTGATTGTTTCAGCCCATATAAAGATTTTTTAATCTTACACACATATGTCAAAAAATGAGGATGAACATAGTCTTCAGGCTACTCTATATGCACTTCTTCAAGCAATTCACCATTCAAAAAAACATTTTTAATATCCATCTACCATAATTTTCAGCCCTTAGATGCTGCCAATGCAATGACCATTCTTATTGTTGCCATCTTGGCAACTGGACTGAAAGTCTCTTCATAATCCAAGCCATACTGTTGTGCATATCCCTTTGTAACTAGCCTAGCTTTATACCGTTCTAGTAAACCATTTGGCTTGCATTTTACTTTGAAGACCCATTTGCAACCGATGGGTACTTTTCCTTCAGGCAGCTTGACCAAATCCCATGTTTCATTTTCAGTCAGTGCTGCATATTCTTCATCCATGGCAGCACACTAATTCTCATCTACAACTGCATCATCAAACTTCATACATTCTTTGAAACCTGTTACTCTAGTCATGTAAGCATAATGAAGGGCTGAATATCCACTATATGTCAACGTGTCAACTAGTTTTTTGACTCTTTTAGACCTTCTTAACTTCGGTTCACTCTAAGCTCTCATGAGGCAGCACATACCTGCTATGCCTTACACCAGGCGTCATAACTAAAGGTATTTCCAACTCGCTATCCAAACTATCACTACCAGGTGACTCATATCTTGCTATAAGTAGACTAGTCACATCATCAAACATCTTTTCCTTTCCTTTATCCAATCTCCCCCTCAGTGACATATCCGTGTCAATGGATGTAGGAGTACGATTATGCAGTCATCCTATCCAAGGACTAACTGTAGATGAAGCATCACCTGTAGGACCGCTTATAGAAGTACTCACTGAAGAAGAATTTTTAGCATTAGTAGTATTGGCTGATCCATCAAAAACCACTACAGTAGGATTACCATACCATGAATCCATCTCATCAAAAACTACATCTCTACTGATCAAGGTCTCATGAGTGGATGGTACATAACATTTGCAAGCCTTCATGTCTTGTGCATAACCCAAAAAAATACTCTTGACAGCTTTTGAATCCAATTTCTTCCTCTTTTCATCAGGAACATGCACATAAGCAATGCAAGCAAATACCTTAACATGTCTAATGCTAGGCTTATGCCCATACAACTTCTCATAGGGAGTTACATCATGAATCCCGGATGTAGGAGTTCTATTCAACACATAAATAACAGTAACCACTGCTTCAGCCCAATAAGAATTTGGCAAACTCTTTTCATTAAGCATTGCCCTTGTCAATTCCATAAGAATGTGGTTTTTCCTCTCTACTACACCATTTTGTTGTGGTGTATAACTGCAAGTAAGCTATCTTTTTATACCATATTTGGCAAGATACTTGTTAAACTCTCTGGATACATATTTTTTGCCTCCATCAGATCTTAAACATGAGACATAATAACCCAATTCATTTTCAGCATGCTTTTTGAAGTCTTTAAAAGCATCAAGCCCCTCATCTTTGTGTTTCATAATGTACATCCATGTGTATCTTCTGAAATCATCAATGAAAGAGACATAATATCGAGCACCACCAAAAGAAGCATTAGAGATAGACCCCATCCATCCGAGTGTACGAACTGCATTGGATGAGAATTGTTCTTAACATGTCTCATAAAAGGAAACCTTGCTTGTTTTCCGAACTAACAAGCAAAGCATACATGTCCAAGATCATTGTATTTGAACTTAGGTAACCCAAGTACAACCTCTTTTTGCTATATAGATTTCAGCTTCTAAACATTTACATGGCCAATACGTTTATGCCAAATTTCAACATCCTGTACAACTCCATCATCATGGGCAAACATGGCTGCCTTCAATTCCGGAATAGATGCATCCAACGTAAAAATTCTGCCATCCCTTTTGCCTTTAGTAATCAATTTGTAGCCATTACCATATTCCTCGACAAAGCATCCATCTTTATTGAATCTGACTTGTAGATTCTACTCTGTTGCCATCCGTCCAACCAATAAAAGATTTTTAGTGATAGATGGTACATGAAGCACATCATGTAGACTCTTTTTCTTACCATCAAGCTAAGCAATGGGACCACACATGTATGTTGGGTATCATCCCCAATGCAGACATATCCATGAGAACTTGCAACCAACTCATCCATTCTCCGTGGGGTGTCATATGATTAGAGGCCCCTAAATCTATGTACCATTTCTCATCTCTGCCTTGCTTAGGCACATTCTTTGATACATGCTACATAGCAAACAATCTGTCTCCCTAATCATCCTAAGCACCACTGGAAGATGCATAGTTTCCATGTTGTCTACTTTTTGTTTTCATTTCTACTTGCTTCTTATGACAATCTTTGGAAATATGTCTATATCTGCCACAATAATGACAGTCTTTGTCCCTATTAGACTACTAATTTGATTGCTAGGATCCACCACCTCTGCCTCTAGATGATCTCTCCTACCTCTAAAGATGTTAGCTGGCCGTGCATATTTGAGCTATTCCATGCATTCTACTATTACTATCCATAGGTATTTTGAGTGTCTCCTCGACCTCAAAAAGAACCACAGCCTCTACCACCTCGGCCGCACTGGCTAGAGTAGAGAATAGTGTATCTGCCCCTTGAGACAAATTGGAACCTGTGTTAAGGCCAAGCTACTTTACTTCTTCATGCAATAGTAACGCAAGCAATTCATCCCAATCAGGGGGTCCTGCTCTTAGAGAAATAGAAGTGTCAAATGCCTTGTACTCCTTGCCAAGTCCATTCAATGTCACTGCAATCATATCATCCTCTGGAAACACTAGACCTAATAGTATCCAACTAGTCGGCTATGGTCTTTCGTCGTGTATGCTTGAATGCTCCTGCCATTTTTGGATATATTATTAAATTGTTGCTTAAGCTGTATCTTTCTTTCATGTGTGATATTACTATAATTCTTCATGAGTGTATCTCAAGCATCTTTAGGGAACAATAAGTGGTAATCTGCATAGCCATTGGATCAAAAATGTACAAAGAGAACCAATGTAGTACTTTGCTAGCTCTTTCCAATCACTGTCGTTGAGCTCTTCACTAATCATGTGTTAATTTTCGTTAGGTAATTTGGGTTTAGCTTCAGTCCCCATGTATAAATCCCAGTATCCTCTACCAATCAGAAAATTTTGCATCCTGAACTTCCATAGTGCTAAGTTCTTGTTATCAAGCTTATCACCGATAATTTGGGTGATGTTATCAATGCCCTGAGCATTTTTTATATTGTAGCACATAGTTATTAATCAATGCATGACTCTCCGCAAACCAAGATGTCTTACTGACCAATTTCAACTTTCAACTTTTATGACAATTTTTTATAACAAAATCCTTAGTGAAATCACAGTATTTCAACCCACAAACATGTCAAATACATCCACAATCAAGTGGTATAGCATGTAGGTGCATCAATCAATTCATAGAGCATGTAGTTGTTGCATACCCTATGTACATTCAATCTTACTGATAGTAGAGAAACATATAGTCTGCAATCAACAACCAATAAATGACCAACAGCCTTTTCTCAGTCAAAACAGATATATTTATGTGTCAAACATGCCCCAAAACATCCTAGACATTTTCCATTATATGCAGGAGTCCATACATGACCTTTTGGGCACACTGTAAAAGATCAAAAGCTTTGCAAATCATAGCATACATATGCCAAATACATGTAGAGACCAAGACATGATCATACCGACACTCAAACATGCTGCCCTATCTTCAAGAACCAATGTCATATAACTCCTGTACTATTCATGTACATCCAATAATCATGTCAATGCAGTTGATTTTCAACTCCAAAAGGCAACATTCAATGCTCTTTTCAGTTCATACAACATCCAACATGCATATGCCCATAATCAGGGTCCACAGATACTATCCAATGTCATAGATTGCTTCAAGAAGTAATAGATACTTGTTATCCACAATTCAAGACAGATTTCCAACCTATTAAAGCCTTTCAAAAGTGAGCATTTGACACTCTAGAAACATGCTCAAATGCATGAGAACAAGGGAATATACATTATTAGGATGAAAGCCACTAGTGCCCTAGAACCACCTACTATTTACTACAATAAACGGCCAGTCTGCACAGGTCTGTGCTAAATATCTCAAAATCTATGAAGAACTTGAAAAAACTTTGTTTTGCAAAGTTGTAGACTATGTCAAAACGTCAAGATACGTAGGCCGTTTCTCCAAAATCCATTTCTATAGCAAGATATGGCTTCTATAACAAAACGGCCTGCAGGCACAATCCCCTTTGATGAAATTTTTTTAGATCTCATGTCTTTGATGTCAAATGGCCACTCACATGTGCTCAATGAAGCCTTATGAAGCTCCCAAAATATACATAGCAAGCTCTTGCACAAACACAAAGCATAAACCCTGATGCATACCTTGACAAAAACAATGGCAGTCTTTCTTCTTCAACATAGAGACTCTTATCTTCAAGCTCCAGATCTAGACTCCTTCAATGCCATGCTCTAGAGAGCCCATTCATGTTGGCTCTGATACCATGTTAAAATATAAGAGAGACAGAGTGGAGCCAAAGAGTGAGCAGTCAGCTCATCTCATTCGTCTTTATTATTCAATCTCTACTAACATGAAAGAGATAGTACAACTAGGTTACCACTAACCATGACTAACTATGGTTAGGTCAACACTGAATTATTTAATGGCAACACTTTCTCTCTCACCCATTATCCCAAGCTTCACTTTTCTCTCTTCTCCTTTCTTCAAAACTCATCCACTAACTCCCCCTTATGTTTCACATGCTTACTTTACTATTTGCTCCTCGTTCTCTCCCTCTATCTACATCATCTCTTTAAACCCAATGGATAAATCCTCTTATGTTGCTCCAACACTTATCATTATCATAATAAGAATATTTGGTAGTTATGGAGCTTATCTCCCATAATGTATAAGATTCTCTTGATGTGGAACTATTCCTAAGATTTCATTCCTCTTCTCTTAATTCTTTTGTATAAAGCCTATTGAAGGAGTCAATATTGAAATTGTCTTAGGGTGCATCTTCAAGTACTTGATCAACCCTAATGTCAACTTTGTTAACAAATGCATTCATCTCCACTTAGTTGATGCCCTTGTAATCACTATCTTTTTCCCAAAGGAGGTATGGCTTGACACCCCTTAGAACGAACACACTCTTCAGCCTAGCCAATCATTCCAAACCACTACCTTCTTAACCCAACTCCTCAAAGACTACATGCATAACCAAGGGCCTATTATTAGCATGCCATCGTAGTGGCAATGGTAATCTAAAACCTCCTTCCAAGCCTTCAGAACTCATACATCACGAAAGCGCAAGCACTGACCCTCACACAAACATCATCAACCACACATCACTCTGCATTGGGTTCCTAAAATCTGCTAAAGATTGAGTTTAACTAACCCAATTTAGCTGAGTAATAAAAGAAAAAAAAATTATACATCTAAATAGCGTGATAGTATGCTTTACTAATTAGAAAACTAAAGCAAACCCAATCAAGGAAAGTGGGAGGCTTCGATCCTGACGATCAAACGCCTATGGGTGGGTGGACTCGATAAGTCGGGTAACTTTCCAACACTAGATAGAGCTGATTAAATTGTGACCCTTCCAATATCAGTAGGATTAGTTACCAAGTTTAATACCGTTTTAGGGGGGCGAAGCTGAAATTTTACCTTATGGGTAGGGGGATCGAGTTACACTCTCCCCTGTCTCTCACTCTCTTTGAACCAAGTGCGGTGCTAACCTCACTCCTGCCTTTGACTGGTTACAAAGTGGTCTTTCTTAGGTGGGCGTTAGATTGCTATTAGGGGTGACTTGTCCATGCTTCCCCTGTGAAGTAGAACTGAGATTCCCATGTTCAACTAAGTCCTAGGTTCCCCATGGAGAGACTGGATGGTGATACTCATGGATATGGATTTCAGAAAACTACTAAGAGGACTCCTCCGGGTCTGTTGGAGGGGGCACCTCACATTAATGGGGATCCCTATTTAGTGATAGGCTTATGGGGCTTCGGCTCTAAAGGAGTTGAACTAGAAGAGATAGAAGAAGAGGTTGGATCCAAGTGTGGGCACCTTAGGAAACCAAATCCTTTAACAATTCTCTTTATAGTAGCCTTAACAAAAAATTTAGAAATCAAATACTTTATTTCATAATAACAAGCAAAACCATCACTCTGCAAAGAGTGGTACAAAACCATCTTTCCACAAAAAGACATTGTCCAGCCTAGGATAGGACCTTCCAATCTCATAGGATTGGGATGTATGTGATTGCACTCTATCTGTGGGGTCAATAGGGAATTTACTAGCTCGGAGCCCCTCTAAGCTTCCCTGAGCCTCAGGAGTCGTTCTACATAGTAGAGACACTTATCACTCGGCCCTTTGCCCTCTTAGGTACTCAAGTGATAAAAAAACCAAAAACACCTACCTCCCTCAGGAGCATAGGACCCCCACCCGCATGTGAGTTTTTCCACACTCCGCAGATTGTTTAGGGAGCATGGGGTTGGGGAACCCAATGTCTAGAACCACCACAATCCACAACCCATCCAGCTGTTACAAGCACGGAATCATAAGAGATAATTCATCATTCACAAATCCAAAAGCAGACACAACCATAAAACATTTTTAACACACTTGTCAATGTATGCGATGCATAGAATCTATCCCCCTCATCAATTCTCGTGTTCTTTCCTAAAAAGCAATTGATAATACTAACATGTTTGTGTAGGTCTAAGTATGTTCTAATTAATTGTAATCTATGTAACAGACTTATCCTATGGGCTTTTCTAACATTTTTAACTTATCCCTTATTTTATCATAAGATGCAAAAAAGCAATGACATAAAATAGAAAAAGTAGGAAGTTGTAGAGTTAGTAGCTTAAAAGTAATCATTATCTTATGTACTAAATCCGATTATCTCCATTCGACCATCCATCGTGATTATGAGTTATGAACCACAACCTTAGTTTGTTGCGGAATAACTGGTCCTTCAGGTTGAATGGATTTAGGGGTAACTTCCACTTGCACTTTAGTGCAGCGACTACTTCCTCGCATTGGGGAGCTCTCCGAGCATGACCTCGCTCAGCATCTCAACTCTCTTGTTGGGAGCTATGGAAGAAGCTTAATGGATTTGAGCAATGCTTCCATGTAGGCGTGGAGAGAGAGAGCCTCGGTTGATTGCAGTAAAGCTTCATCGCATCAATAGCAGAGAGACTTCTGCATAGGTTGTTGTTCTGACATGACACCCTATCCCTGTTTATATAGTAATTGGGGGGGGGGGGGGGGGGGGGGGGGGAGGGGGGCGGGGGGGAGGAGAGAATGCTTGCTTTTAGCGTTTTTAATGGCATCATCGATGATGTCAAAAAGGGGCTCCTTTTTGGAACATAGCATGGAAATAAATATAAGAATTTACAAATATATGGCGAGCACCATTCGTCACATTGTCGGGCGGGTGTCACCCAAGGCAGCATCTAAGGCGGTGACTAAGGCATAGACATTGGCATCTTGGCCTTGGCATACTTGGCAACAAGCTACAAAGGCTTCGTTGGCGCCGTTGGCTACATGTGCAAAGCTCCCACTAGCTTGTAGAAAAAGCTTCGCGAAAGGTCACTCATCCCAACAATGTCGTCACCCAAGTGCACTTAACTACCAAGTGACTATCCACTAGGCTAGTTCTTTTTATTGTTTTGTACTACAAACATAGTTTTAATAAGCTTGTCTTGGGAGGGTTTCCCAAGCCTTCCTGAGGAAAAATTATGTACTAGCTTAAGGTGCAAGGGTAAGGTGTTTAGTGCACTTGTGCCTAGCCTATTGTGTACTAACGTGGGATGTGCCTATGTGTGTATACAGTCAACTATGAACATACATGCGCTGCACCAAGGGGATGCTAGTGCTTGTAAGTGCTTTCATGTGCATGTGTGCTTGTGAGTCCCTAAGGTGCACTGAACTAGTGTACTAGTGTATGCGTGTGTGAGAAATCTCGAAATCTTAGTGTATTCTAATGCATTCACATGGAACTTTAGTGCGTGTGGTGTGCCTCAATGGGTGTAGTAAAGAGATGTCAATGTTCATGTGCAAGTTTTAATGTGTAAGGTGCACGTAGATGGACTTGTAATGCACTATAACATTAGGTATAGTTAATGCACATGTGCACTATGTGAGTACATGTGAATGGATCCCATGTGCAAGGAGGCATGTAAGCACATAGTGTGCACTAATGTAGTACATGTGTACCTGTGTGCTTATATGTATTCAAATGTACATAAGTACTTTCATGTATATATGAATGCACCTATAAAGAAATATACTCACCCCCATTATTTGTTCTTATAGCTTTTAACTTAAGCCCTTCTATGTGGTAACAAAGGCATGAAACCTTTTAAAAGCATCCAACACTTCCTTTTTTCTCTTTAACGCATACACCCATGACTTTCTACTAAAATCATCAATAAAAGTGACAAAGTATCATGCAACCCCATGTGATTTAACAAGCATAATGCACACATCAAAGTGTACTAAGTCAAGAGCATTGGACTTCTAAATGACACCAAAGTAATAAGGAGACTTCACATATTTTCCATATATGCAATCTTTACAAAAGTCTAGACCGTAGCTTTTTACATCAAATCTCCCTAAAGAGGAGAGAATGTGAAGGCCTTTATGACTCATATGGCCAAGTCTTTTATGCCAAAGTTCCATCTGTGTGAATGAACTTCAACCATAGACGAAAACTTGCCAGGTAATGCTTTACAATGCAAATAGTACGAAGTCCCATTTTTGCAACCTTTAACAATCAACATTGAGCCCTTATGGAGCTTCCAAGAGCCACCACCAAAAGTAGTAAAATATCCTCTTACATCAAGGTACCCAACTAACAATAGACTTTTCTTTATGCCGAGTACATATCTGACATCCTGTAAAATCAGCTCTTGGCCATTTTCAAGGGCCAAGTGAATGGTACCTACACCCTCTATTTCACATGCATAATTGTTTCCTAAGTAAACCTATATGTATTCAAAACATGACTCCAAAGAAGGAGTACCATGAAAAGAGGCACCACTATCCACTATCCACTATCCATGATTGAGACAGCCCATCATGAGCTAAAAGTAAGGCATCAATCACTCCTTTTTGTTGAGGTGCATTTCACCTGCTAATGCCACAACATCTACATCATTGCATGAGGCTGCAGCAAGTATGTCTCTAGTGTCAAAAGAGCTCTTCAATGACCACACTAGATGCAACATTTGCATTTGCAACTTCTTTTAAGGAAGAGCTATCATTATCTTTCTTGTCATCCTTCTTTTTCTTTCCTTGATGTTTCTTTCTTTCTTGCTCTTTCTTGTAGTACCAACAATTGGGCTTTGTATGCCCTTCACGCCCACATTGGTAGCAAGTGATGTCCTACTATTTGCCCTTGCTTTTACTCCTACTTTTTTCTTTATTTCCTGCATTTTTCCTCTTTTTTGATGACGTGCCCCTAAGATATAGGTTGAACCACTACTTGCTTCACTACTGGACTTTCTGTTGATCTCCTCATAGAGAGTAGAGCCCCTAACACCATCAAAAGGTTAAAATAGGGTTGTTGTTTAGTGAAAAAACCCAAGAATCCTAGCTATCAAGCAAATCTATCAACAAGAAAATAGCTTTCATTTCATCATTGAAGGGCTTTGAAAGCACTTAAATGCTCCGATGCTCGCTTAAACTCGTTCAACTCCATGTTCACAAGCTTGTGCATGAGATGCACTTGATTTACTGGGGTTGTATTTTCATAAGCGTCCATCCACTTTTTCCATATGGAATAAGCCATATCAAGACACTTAATGTCTGTAAGTACATCATCAAATACAGCCATTTTAATGTATGCAATGGCCTTCTTGTTGAGTATAGCCCTATTCTCATCTATCGTAGCTATAGGCTTGATTTCCAAGAGAGCATCATCACAGTCCTTGAGAAACAAAATGCCTTGCATCCTGTCCTTCCACAAGTCAAAGCCAGTGCCATCAAACCTCTTGATTTCAAGAAGGGGTTTAGTGTTACTACTGCTAGAAGCATTAGTGGACATTATTCAGCAATGTAGAGGGAGCTCGCACTCAACCGCCAAGACCCACAGACTGCTTATCATTAAGAGAGCTCTAATGGCCATCTCTCACCTAGCCGATGCCGAAATGAGTTGCATCGATGCCGAAATGAGTTTCCTCCTCCCTCGTACACCCCAGTAGCTCCACGATCCTAGATGCTAGCTCAAGCAACCTCAAGCCTCCTCCATCCACTATAGCCGCGCGCGCAAGAAAAGAGAAGAGAAGAGGAGAGGAGAGGAGAAGAGGAGACGATGAAGAGCTTCACCCTCTTGATCCCTCACTCCCATATACTCACTCCCTAACACTCTCACACTTTCTCACTCAAGAGCACAAACAAGCAAGGTGAAGAGAGGAAGAGAAGAAGAGAGGACTCTTGTTAGCTACACACCAAAGAATGAGCTTCCATTCACTTTTTGAACTTTATATACAAGCCCTAAAATCCTATGGGCAGCCACCCCTTTTTTCATGACCGGCCATTGTGGCAAGGTCCTTTTTCCTATTTCCCACTTCTTGCCTCATGCCTTTAGCCTACATGCATCTATTCTTTTACAACTGGCACAAGAGGGATCTTGGAGCTCTTTTACAAGAGTTTTAAGAGTTTTTTGAGGTGCCTTCCTTTTAAAATTGTGATTTTTGCCTCAGCTTAGCATTAGGGTCCATCTTTGCATCTTTGTACCTTTGCTCTTTTTCTGTTCTTTTGCCGCTCTTTGCTTCATATTTCCGCCATCTCGAATTGAGGTTAGCATTACCCCCCTCCAAGATGGGTGCCAGTCCCATGGCACTCCGAGCTCTTTGTTGTGGAAGGGTGGGCTCTAGGCAAATGGCTGGTGGGGTGATGATAGGGCCACATGCAAACTCTGTTGATTGGGAAGCTTTGGTAATGATTTGGATGAGTGAACCCAAGGTACACCAAGTGGATGATGGGGTCTCCGAAGTTAGTGGTTTGCAACGTCTTGTTGTACCTGAAGGGAGAAAGTGCTCTACCTAAGGGGAGTGTCTAGCTCAACGTGCAGTGCTCTATGCTTGTGTTGGTGAAACGGGGAGCTGGGTCTAACCACAGGCAAGCCTAGGTGATGTCCCACACTTGAGGACCCCATTCATGCAAAGGGAGGTGTGATGTGTGTAGCTTAGGGTGACATGTCTAACCATAGGCGACTGTTACCTCCCTAGGTATGTCCTACCGTTGAGGTGCCCTAAGCGTGAAGTGGGAAGTCAAAAAGGGCTAGGGGTTAGGAATGGAGTCGGGCGATCGAGACCACCGGGTGTGCTTAACTTGAGGATCCCTAGGTGCACTGGCTGTGAGCTATGTGCCGTGAATTGTGCGTGGACGTGTCATGTGCTCCTTTCTTTGTTATTTTTGTTGTCTTTGTGTTTGGCCTTCTCTTTTCTTTTCTTTTCTTTTCTCTTGTTTTCTTCTGTTTTCTTTTCTCTCTTTTTTAAAAATAACTTGCTTGCTGAGTTACATGATTCGGGTAGTAGCTAATCGCTAGTTATCATCATCAGAATGTGGTGGGGAAGGGGATTTAATGGAGTGACTCAAATATTTCCAGCTCTGCATGTAACCCTTAAGGTTCAAGCAGACATGGAGAGAGGTGGTGGAGACGAAGGGGTGACTACAGCAGGCGAATTGGCTGTCACTCATATCCTTGAGAATAGCTAGGCAAAAGGAAGGTACAAGGCTATCTCGCATGATTAGGCAAGTCATTGTGCAGCTATCTATGGCGTTAGGATCAAAAAAGGGTGGGGGAAGACCACGTTCTGCTAAGGTGGGATCCTAGTTAAGTAAGATTTTCAATAGCCTAAGGTAGTTGCACGTGGTAATGAAGGCAGGATCGGAACGATAGGAGGAGAAGTCAACAATGAAGCGGGTCATGGTAGCATCTAGGCTATCCGAGGTGAAAGTGAGGGCTTGTGCTAAGGTAGTAGTACAGGGGTTATACACAATGGGGAAGTCGTAGCGACCATGGACGTTTGTATCAAAATCTACTCCTACCCTATGAGGATACGCCATGAAGGTGGGGTTGTTTCTCTTAGAGGGGAGGGTATTACAAAAAGCCATCCAAGAGAACACATTGTCGTCGCAAATGCATCTCCATCACAGTGGTTGGCACTCGTATTCAGGCACATTTCCAGGCACTTCAAAAACCTTATTTTGCCAATACTCCACATCCTTGGTGCCCTAGAGGGTGGGATTCTTCTCTCTTTCTTCCAACCATTGTTGGCCTAGCTGGCTTCCAATGCCGATTACCTCTTCCACTACTTTAAGGGGAAGGACTCTGCATAAGCCATTGGGAAGGAGAAAATTGAAGTTAAAAGGCTATTTCTCTTTTTTTTTGTCTCTCCCAGACTACGAGTTCAGCATGGATATTGGCCGACATGTCACTTAGGCATGGTGGAAGAGGTATGGATGGTTGTGCCATAGGTTTGGCCCTCAATCTCTGTCTGGCTTCTTCCACCATTTTCTCTCTCTTTTCCCTCAGGGCGGTTTTTCTTTCCGCAGATGTGACTGTTAACTACTGTTGTTCTTCAGGGTGGGGTAAAGGGGGTTGTGGGATCACTTCTTCTTCGAATCTGCCCATGTCAAATTGCAGTTCAACTTCACACCTTTGGCGATCTTCTTGTTGTACCTCCTCTACAAACCCTAGTGCCTCAATCTCCTGGGGGGTTAGACCGGCCAACAACAGGTACTTGCATTGTCCCTCAAGGCTCAACCCAACTACAATGGTTTGTGGTGGCATGTGCAGCCTTGCTTGCAAAGCTCTTTGTGCCATGCTCAGCTTCTTCTTACCACCTCAAGGGACTCCCCTTCCTCCGTGTGAGTGGCATCCATCAGTGTATTTAGGAAAGCTCATTGTTGAGTATTAATGTTGAGATATCGAGCTCCACTCGTGATACGCCAGGGTGACCGTTGTGTATTTATGTCACCGACGTGTCGGTTGCAGATGCGGTTGGTACACCGCCCATGAATAATAGCTACATGATAGCTATCCTTATCTATTCTAGTTCGTGGCTCAGTTAGTATGCCACCTTAGTTAGTTGAGTTTGGTTTTGAGACCCATATAGAGGGTTCTTCTATTTCTTTGTACTAGAGTTCTTTTGGCTTACACAACTAAGAAGAGGAAAACTGTTTTCAGCCTCCACCCTTGTGTGTCTTCCCCCATTGTGCAAGCAAGAAAGCTTCAAGCGAGACTCCTTCCTTCTCTCCCACAATCTTGACATGGTATCAGAGCCTTGTTCGTGGTAAGGAGCTCAAGAAAGCAAGCCAAGCTCGCGGTGGTCTGGTAAGAGGAGCAGTGTTGCTTTCATTTCCTGTTTTGGGAGCAGATCTCTGCAGGTAGCACAGCCGGAAATTGCAGGAGTGCATTGTCTCAGGTTGAGACGCCCTTCGCGGTGAAGCAAGAGGGCAGTATATGCTGCGGGAAAGGGCTTTAGCCCTTGGCGACCTTGTTTTTTTGATTTGAGGCCATTTCGGGGCCTGTTTTGCAGACGGAAGTTTTCTGCACTCACTCAAGAAAAGGCTCAGTTTTATGCTGTGCGACCACTGTTCTGCAGGTCGGTGAAAAGTTACTGTAGAAATTGCATCGTATGCTTGTGCGCAGAGACATTGGGAGTTTCAGAATCATCCTTGGTTCCTGTTTATGCAAAATCGTCACTAGGAAGTGACTGTGTGGTCAAATACCACTTTCGCCAGTTTTGCAGATTTGCCCTTGTGAGGCTGAAGCTGTGGTTTTTGCAGTGACAGAATTTTTTGCAGTCTTCTGTAATGGCATCTGATTCTCTTTCACAGATTGTCACTGAAAAGCTTGACAAGAACAACTTCCAGGCATGGAAGTTTAGAATGACGAATTTCCTTATGGGAAAAGGATATTGGGAATTTGTTGCAGGAAATGAAGAAGAACCAGTTCTTCCTGATGTTCCCAATCAACAACAAATGCAGGCATTTAAAACATGGCATGAGAGAGCCAGGAAAGTTATGTATTGGCTGTCTATCAGTATTTCAGACTCTATGATTGTGCATATTCAGGATGCAAGTACGCCAAAGGAGGCATGGGATACTTTGTCAAAAATGTATAGCACAAATACGCAAGCCAGGAAAATGCAGCTCAAGCAAGAGTTGCATAATGTGCAAAGAGAAAGTATGAGCATCAACGACTACCACATGAAGGTGAAGAAGATTGCAGATGCACTTGCTTCCATTGGGTCGCCAGTGGAAGATGATGATTTAGTTTCCGTGACCTTGAATGGTCTAGGAAAGGATTATGCACAGTTTCGGACATCCATTTCAGTTCGTGAAAGATTTCCTGATTTTGAGGAGTTGATTGCTCTTCTAATTTCTGAGGAACAGAGAAATGGTGGTGCATCTTCTTCAGGAGGAACTTCAAAAGAAGCTGTCTTCTACTCAAATGCTGGAAGAGGTAGAGGCAGAGGTAGAGGAGGCCGATTTGGAGGCCGTGGCAGAAATCAGAATATGCAGCAAACTCAAGAAAACCAGTCCTATGGAGGAGGACGTGGTAACTCTAGAGGCAGGGGGAGCCAAAGAGGTCGTGGTGGATGGCAAAGAGGCCAAAATGCAAACAGTAATGTTGAATGCTACTACTGTGGTAAAATGGGTCATATGGCTAAAGACTGCTATAAAAAGCAGAATGACATCATGAATGGAAAACTGCAACAAGGGAATTATGCATCTTCTAGTAGACAGGGTGATGACAGAAATGAGCATTTGTTCATGGTGCAGCACATGAACAATTCTATGACAAGTGCAGAAGAAAGCAATGATGTATGGTATGTTGACTCAGGTGCATCAAACCACATGACAGGTCATGCAGAATGGATGGAGGATGCAAAGAAAATGGAAAAACCAGGATTTGTGGAGACTGGTGATGATACTGCACATCCTATTGTGCAGATTGGAAAAATTCCCTTGTCTATGCAGGGTGGGAAAAAGAAATACCTGTCCGATGTATTTCATGTCCCGAATATCACCAAGAATCTGGTTTCAGTTGGTCAAATGGTTGAACAGGGCTTGCAGGTCAGATTTAATCCTCATGGATGCTTTGTTGAGGATATGAAAAATAAAGGTCGCTTGATAGCAAAAGGAAAGAAGAAGGGCAGAATGTTTACATTGGATGCAGACATGTCTGAATTGAGTGCAGCAATGTTTGCACATGGGACCGGTGTAGTTGCAGATATTGATATCTGGCATAAACGCATTGGTCATGTTAATGTACAGCGACTTAAATCAATGCAGGCCCAAAATATTGTTGCAGGATTGCCAAAATTCAAGGTTGCAGAAATGCATAAGGTATGTGAAGCCTGTCAGTTTGGAAAACATGCAAGGAAACCATTTCCTAGACATGTTCAAGAGAGTGAGAAGCCATTGGAATTAATCCACTCTGATGTGTGGACTACTAAAGCTGCATCTCTTGGAGGCTGTCATTATTTTGTCACTTTTATTGATGACTATAGCAGAAAAGTTTGGGTGTATTTTATGAAAAAGAAAAGTGAAGTTTTTGGGCATTTCAAAACTCTTAAAGCTATGGTTGAAAAAGAAACAGGCCTGCAGATAAAATGCCTAAGGTCAGATGGAGGGGGAGAGTACCTCTCAAATGAGTTTGCAAGGTTCCTGCAGGAGCATGGCATAAAGCAGCAATATTCATGCAGTTATACCCCACAACAAAATGGAATTGCAGAAAGAAAAAACAGACATATTGGAGAGGTGTCTCGTGCCATGCTCAATGAAAAAGACCTGCCAGATTTTTATTGGGCTGAAGCAGTTGCTACAGCAGTCTACATAATAAACAGGACTCCCACTGCAGCAATACATGGAATGACTCCAGAGGAGAGGTATACTGGTAGGAAACCAGATATTTCTCATCTGAAAATTTTTGGTTGCATTGCCTATGTACATGTGCCAGATGAGTTGAGATCCAAGTTGGATCCAAAAGCTGAGAAGTGCATCTTTATTAGTTACTCTCTGCAGCAAAAAGGGTATAGATGCTATAACCCTTCTACTCGTAAGTTTACAGTGAGCAGAGATGTTGTTTTTGATGAGATGAGTAGCTGGTATAAACTAGTAAATGTGATTGATGATATAGATGCACAAAATGGTAATGCTGCACAGAATTCACACCAGCAGTCACAAAATATTAGTGGACCTGGAGCGTCCTCTAGCAGTGGTTCACATTCTTCGCCATGGACAGGCAGATTGAGATCAGGAGAATCTTCTCAAAGCAATGCAGATAGTGGTATGCAGGTATCACGAAAAGGAAAAGAGAAGGTTGATCAGCCCATGTTTGATGTGAATGCAGGTCACTCTTATGTGGATGGTGAATCCAGTGGCTCAGAACAGAGCATTGATGATGAGTTGGGTATTCCTTCTATTGTTACACCTGGAGTAAGGAAGACCAGGGATGTTTTGAGAGCACCTGGGAGTGAACCTACTTTGCGCAGGTCTACAAGAGCTAGGTATCCTGTGGATAGGTTGAAATATGATGGATTTACAGCCATTCACTATGCATATATGGTCAAAGTGATACAGGAACCAGAACCCACATCTTTTGAGCAAGCCATGGGAAAAGAAAAATGGGAGAAAGCCATGGATGAAGAAATGGATGCCTTGGAAACAAATGCTACATGGGAGTTAGTACCTTTGCCTAAAGGTAAGAATGCAATCGGCTGTAAGTGGGTTTATAAGGTGAAGCACAATGCTGATGGTTCTGTGAACAGATACAAGGCAAGATTAGTAGTCAAGGGGTATGCACAAACATATGGCATTGACTATGAAGAAACATTTAGTCCGGTTGCAAGGATGGCAACCGTAAGAGCAGTCATTGCTATGGCTGCATCAAAGGGATGGTCTTTACATCAGATGGATGTAAAGAATGCCTTCTTGCATGGTGATTTGCAAGAAGAGGTCTATATGGAGCAGCCACCAGGTTATGTGCATGCTGTTCATCCTGAGTTTGTTTGCAGGTTGAAGAAAGCCTTGTATGGCTTGAAGCAAGCACCTAGAGCATGGTCTGACAAGATAGGACAGTATCTTGTCACTATTGGCTTTCAGATTTCCAAGGCAGATTTCTCACTTTATGTGAGAAAAACAGAGAAAGGTATTATGCTGCTTGTCATTTATGTTGATGATTTGATTATGACAGGTGACAGTGATGAAGATATCCTTCATGTGAAAATGCTATTGAAGCAGAAGTTTGAGATGAAGGATTTGGGAGAGCTGCGTTATTTCTTGGGCATTGAGGTGATTAGATCACCAAGTGGGATACAGCTCTTGCAGAGGCAGTATGGATTGGACATGCTGTCCAAATATGGGATGACAGGCTGTAAGCCTATTTCAGTTCCTTTGGAGCAGAATGTGAAGCTGAGCACAGATGCAGGTGAGCTTCTAGAAGACCCTACTATGTACAGACGCATAGTAGGAAGCTTGATTTATATGAGTATTACCAGGCCAGATTTGAGCTATGCTGTTGGATTGGTAAGTCAGTTTATGCAGGCTCCAAGGAAACCGCATTTGGATGCGGCTAGACGCATACTTAGGTATGTGAAGTCCACATTGCAGTATGGACTATTTTATGAGACTGGGGTTCAGATACAGTTGCATGGATACACTGATGCTGATTGGGCTGGTAGTATTTCTGATAGACGATCTACCAGTGGATATGTATTCTCTTTTGGGAGTGCTGCAGTCACTTGGAGCAGCAAGAAACAGCCTACAGTTGCCTTGTCGAGCACAGAGGCTGAGTACAGGGGTGCAGCAATGGCTGCATGTGAGGTAGCTTGGTTGCATAAGCTACTTTATGATATGCATCAGTCTACAGATGGGCCAGTTGTCATTTATTGTGACAACATGAGTAGTATACACTTGGCAAATAACCCAGTCTATCATGCTAGAACAAAGCACATTGAGGTGCATTATCACTATGTGCGAGAGAGGGTTTTACTAGGTCTTATTGATCTAGTTTATGTCAGCACAGAGGATCAGGTAGCTGACATATTCACGAAGGCATTGGGCGCAGAGAAGCTGCGCAAGTTCAGAGACCTGCTTGGTGTGCAGGAATTGGGATTGAGCTCGAGGGGGAGTGTTGAGATATCGAGCTCCACTCGTGATACGCCAGGGTGACCGTTGTGTATTTATGTCACCGACGTGTCGGTTGCAGATGCGGTTGGTACACCGCCCATGAATAATAGCTACATGATAGCTATCCTTATCTATTCTAGTTCGTGGCTCAGTTAGTATGCCACCTTAGTTAGTTGAGTTTGGTTTTGAGACCCATATAGAGGGTTCTTCTATTTCTTTGTACTAGAGTTCTTTTGGCTTACACAACTAAGAAGAGGAAAACTGTTTTCAGCCTCCACCCTTGTGTGTCTTCCCCCATTGTGCAAGCAAGAAAGCTTCAAGCGAGACTCCTTCCTTCTCTCCCACAATCTTGACAATTAAAACCCACTTGGGTTGCCTCTGCTTTGTTTTCTGCTAGGACTTTCTCTTTTTCCACAAGAGCTAGGCGACACGCCAAGGTCTTCACTCTTCATTCATTTTGGTATGCCCACTCTTCGGCTTTCTTTTTCATCTCCTCCATACTTTCTCCTTCTCTTTGTACCAAGGCCATGAGTTTCTGCTCCTGGTCTTTCAGTTCTTTGCTCATTTTCTCCTGCTCTTTTCTTTCAAAGCTCAACTTTTCGGTCATGGTTTCCATCTCTCTGTGGTGTTGCTCATCTTCTTGCTTCCTTTCTTCTTCCCTTGCGGCCAACTCTTCCATGCCCCATTCGATCCATTCTACTTTTGCTGCCAAATCCTCATGTTGCATGATTAAAAGTTTATATTCTCTTTGCATTTTCACTAGCTCTTGATTTTCATCTTCAAGCTGTTGCTGCCAGCTTTCCTCCTTGTCATCTTTGGCCTTTAGTTCCTTGTGTTGCATAGCTATTTGCCTCGTCTTTTCTTTCCTCCTTTGCCTTCTCTAGCTAAGAGAGCAACTCAACAACATAATAATCATAGTTTGCTGGTGGCATCATAGTAGTAGGGATTGGAGTGGTTGAAGCTTCCACCTTTTGGCATTTCGGATCCTGCCTAGACTCGACATCTGTGGTCGATCTTTTCTGCCCAGTGGTGGTAGTCTCCACACTCTTTCCCTGTGCCAGTTCCTTATTAAAAAAGTATTGGATCCACGCCACAAAATTGTTTACATCAGTGCTACCCAGGATGCTTGGAGTGAGAGTGGTTGCTTCGCTGGTGAGTACCAAGAGGGGTGGGATGGGATGGATGGGAGCCTTGCCCTTGCCCTTGATGACCATAGGTAGTATGACTTCGGGTACCTGAGTGCTTGAGCTAGGTACCTCCTCCCTGGGCGGACTTAAGGCCCCTAGGTCATCAAGTCAGCTTTGTTGTTCTATGGATCGGTGAGTTGCTTTGGCCATGTCTTCCTCCTCCTTTCTCCTCAACTCTGCCTCCTTTTCCATAGCTCTTATCTCTCTTTCTTCCTCTGTTCTCCTTGATTCTTCTGCCAGCTTTTCAGCTTCTTCCTTCTCTTTCTTCTTCCTCTCTTCAACCTCTCTTAGGGATTCCTTCTTGGCTTTTTTGGATTCCTCTTTCAGCTCCTCTGTCTCTTGCTTTTTCTTCTTCTCCCTCTCTTCATAGGGATTTCCTTTTGGCTCTCTCTAGATCTTCTTTTTCCTTCTTCCTGCCCTCATTATGTTTCTTCTTCTGAGCTGTCTTTTTAGTGGGCTTCTTTGCTTTTTTTCTTTTGGATTGAGCCTCCTGATCCTCCTTCTCTGTGTCTCAGTTTCTGTCATGTCGCTCAATGGCTCTTTCTCTTGGTGGATTGGCGACCTATCTGGATTCTCATCCTCTCCCTCACTCCCTTCCTGAGCTTCTTTTATAGCCTCCTGCATGATTGCTGTCAGTACACTTCCATATTTGATGAAAGAGGCTTTCAAGGAAGGTTTCTTTCTCTCAATAATTTTAGAGGCTGGGGACTCTCCAACTACCAGCCTGCTACCTAGAGCTAGTGCTTTGGTTGCTTGGTCTATAGTCTTGTGCATGTAGCCATTCCAGTCTACCCCATCCAAGGTGTGGGCTACCACATTCTCCAACATAGGCACACTGATTTGGTGCATGAGGGAGTTATAGCACTGGCTGGAGAAGAGTGAGTGCACTAATTTTGCCTGCATGCGTACCTCAGCATCGGAGATATCCTGTATTCTGATGCCGTCGTTCGTAAAAAATCCTCCCTCTTCATCTTTTGCATCGCATACACATCTCTCTCATATTTCTTCTCTACCTTAGGTTCCAACCCTAATGCTTTCTCCACCAAGGCCTGGTTCAATGGCAGCTGCACCTATTTAGCATTCTCCCCTCTTCCCACAATCACCATTCCGCATTCTTGATCGAGGTTGTACGTCCTCAAAAATTCCACACTTTGTGTGGTCAGGCTCCTTTGCAAACTTCTCTAGGTACTTCAAGAGATTACACTGTTCCACCACTCTCCTTGCAGCCTCCTCCTTGACCACCACCTTCTCGAGGTTGTGGATACTACAGAAATTCAAGTGATTATAAGCATGGTTTTCTAAGTTGATGCCATACTGCGTCCTCTCCTCCTCCGTGAAAGGGAGTTGGTGAGCACAATCTTGTTGCGAAATCTTTCGCTCATGTCATGAACCATGTTTCCCATTAGTGCTTTCAAAACAATTATTTGCTGAAAAGGACTTCATGTTTTTTTAATGAGAAACATTTAAGCTCCAAAATAAACTTTCCTTTCAGACATTTTACCCTTTATTTCAAAATTTTTGTGACATTTTTCCTCAATCAAAAGTTAACATGTTTCTTTCATTTGTGTGTTTGAGTGTATAGACTGAGGTTTTCCAACGGTGTGTTTTTTTTTTCATGTGTTAATGTGTTTGCTTAATTTTGATTGGTTTTGATTTGACTCACCTTACCCCCTCCCCTTCCAGATTTGAGAAGAATCCTTCCTAGGATTGAAGGTTAGCAAGCCAAGGGCATTCAGCGTACGAGTCGAGTGTTTATCTTCACATGAGCCAAGCATAGAAATCTGGATTGTATTCCAATTAAGCTTCATGGTCCAGATCAAAGGGTCGACTGCCTACGTGTGTGATGTAAGTAAGGACATCTGTTAGGAAGTTGCCAGAATCAATCCGGCTAGCAATATGTAACTCTTCCTCAATCAGGAGACGATCAAGGTAAGGGTATCCTTTGATTTTCTCTTCTATGGGTGGCCACCACAAATAGTTGTTAACACCCTATACGAGGTTGGAGCAACATAAGTTGGGTCATTATTTGGCATCCTTTAAGTTCCCATTGCAATCGAAGAGCATACCAATTCTATAAGAACGAGGATTCAGTTTCAGCAAGTTGTTTCAACTCCTCGAATTCTTGGTTCGTGATAGCAGAAGTAGCCCGCTTATCGTAGGACGTAATGAGACGTTGTTTGATGGCTTGCTCTCTAGATATCTCAGTGCTGGGCAACTCTATAGCAGCAGCTGAGTGGGGTGCTTTGACGAATGCAAATTTGAATGTGTCACATGAACAAGGCATCGTACGAATTTTGATTGCTAAGGGCTCTTGCAACAGGTCCAAGTCCAAGCAATCATAGATCAGAGCCAGCAACATGAATGTGGCATCTAAGCATCTAAGGCAAGCAATCACATCATCCCCTATGTCTTCGACTAGATCTGTGGCCAATGTCAAGAATGATTTCTGCTCATAGGAGGGTCTAAGGCCTATGGGAGGTTGAGGTTTGACAAAACTAGAGAGTTTGGCAGCAGATGGTTGCGGTTTCGGTTGTTCTTGAGATTGCGGTTGGGTCCCTTGCACAACGGACTGAACTACTAATGGAGGACTGCTACTTGCGGATGTGGCTTCTTGAATCTTGGTAGAGTTACGTGGTACCAGTTTGGGAGTAGCAAGCTAAGATTTTGGCCGATAGACCTAGTCGGTCTTCATGGGCATAATTAGTTGTGAGTCTATGGACTTGGTGTCTCGAGACTTAGGTGGCTTTAGGCCTTGACACATTGTATGGTTGGGTATGGTTAAGTGTGAGGGTGGCATTTAATTAGTTTCTTTGGCTGTTTTAGCCTTAAGGATCCTTATCCATGCATTACCCTCATAATAGCCTTGCACTTGCAATAGGGTTTTAGGAACCCATCGTGGCTTGATCGTACGTCATTGTGTGTAGCTTTGTCTTAGTTTCCTAGGTTTTGAGGTTTCATTCTTAGCCTTGCGAAGGTGTGGCCGATTGCTTCTCAGTGTGGCAGGCTCTAATGCTTAGGTACCCATGTGAACTGGGGTTCAAGGGCATTGGCTTTGGCCTTAGTAAGTTGTTGGCGTAGAGGCTTGGCAGGTTGTAACAAGTCACAACCCTCCTCCTTAGACTTGGCCCGCAGATGTTGCTACCGGTGGCTTTGCAGATCTCATAGGAGTCACGCAGCCCTTGTTGAAGGCCTCTACTATGCGAACATCGCCAATGGCTAGGTGGATACGATGTGACTCATAATAGACATTGCAGTGAGCTTACTTTTTAAAGGTTCGACCTAGCAGTGACTCCGTGCCTACATCTTTAGTGTTTGGCAACACATAAAAGATCATTGGCATACTCTCAGACTCGATAGAATCTGCAGCCATGCACTTTCCTAGGAGTGCACATGGTCGGCCTCCATATGGGCTTAGTTTGGCGGTAATGGGCTATAATTGTAGTTTGCCAATGTGGGTCCAATGATCATAGGTTAAGATATTGAAGTCTACTCCCTCATAGATCAAGGTGTTGAAAGTGCATGTTTGCTTGGTCGTGACCTTAATCCAGAGGTAAGCAGGTTCTACACCTTCCTCATTTTCATCATTGATTTCAGTGATTGTGGTTACTCGTACCTTGCCACCCTCTCAAGCATGTGCTTGGTATATGGCAATAGGTAGTTGTCCTCTTAGTGGCAGTGTTCACCTTCTTGTAATTGACACACACTCTGATCTTTCCGTTTTTCTTCATTACAATGACTATGGGTGACACCGAGTCTGCATACTCAATTTCGTAGATGAATCCCGCTCTCATCAGCTTGTCAATCTCTTCCTTGACCACATGAGCATGTTTTGGATTCATAGGGTATGGTCGCTTCTTGACCGGCATTGTGTCTGGCTTCATGGATATGTTATGAGTCACTACACTCGGATCTACCCCATTAAGCTCTTCTAAGGACCAAGCAAATACGTCTATATACTCTCACAAGAGAGCAATGAGACTTGTCTCCTCTTCCTTCGTCAAGTCACCGGCAATAAAGATAGGTTGGGGTGTCTCCCCTTCCTGGGCTAGATTCACCTCCTTGACTTTGGCAGGTCCCTCGATAGGTTCACTTGCTTTCCCGTGACGTTTGGTACCCAGCAGGATCACTATCCTATTACCCTTCTTGAACTTCGTAAATCTCTTAGGGAGGTCATGTGGTTTTTGTTGTTTGTCTGCTAGTCCATCCTTAGGTTGTTTTGTCCTTTCTTCCTTTAATCGTCTGTGACTCAGGTGGACAGGGAGGTCCCCCTTGGTACGTCTATTTGTGGAAGGCCTAGGTATTTATTGGTCATGAGAGTGGAATTTTGGTGCCGAGAAGTGCTTAAAAATAGCTAATAATTATGAATATCAAGGAAAAAATATTCAACGTCGAAGGCAGCGGCTCGATCTAGGACAATTTTAAGCGTCAAAGTGCTTTAAAGGTGCCCGAGCGACACTTGTTGATTTTTCATAATTTTTCAGACTATCGTGCGGGTTGAAAAAGTTACTGGCCAATGCGCGATGCCAAGCCGGATGCCCAGGATTTTTCAGAGCTCAATTCCAAGTCCGAACGGGGAAATGGCCAAGAAACCAATCAAGATGCGAAGGGGTGGACAAAATTTGGCCAAAATGGGCAAGTGACCTTTGGCAGCCCAAAAATTTAATATCACATGAAATTTTGGATGGGGGGGGCATGAAAAAAAATGTGGAGAGGGTGTGAGCAGGAGGGCGCCGAAATTTGCGACCTCTTGTTGATCATGCCTCTCCCTGCCTGCAAACAACCCACATCACTGATCATTGGCCTTACTTCCCTCCTAGATGCCAATCATATCGCCACCTCTCACCCGAGAAATGGTGGTCTCTATGAAGATCTCTGATTTCAATATTTCTCTCTCCTCCCTCTCTCTCACCTAAAGGCAGATTCATGTGGTGAAGAAGAAGAAGAAGAATGGAGGACGGGGATGCTTGTCCAATGAAGACCGGATTGCTCCCTGGTTCAAGAGGAAAGAAGATTTCTGATTGTGGACTATCATGAGCATTAATGGTGGCTGGAAATCAGTCCCGAGATATGGCAAATAAAAACCCGCAACCCGCAAAGAACGGTAATCTCATTTTTACAAAGGAAATTGATGTTTTATGCAATTTGCTTCATGAATACTTGTTCCCATGGGATGATTATGCATTATAATGTTGTTTGCAATGTCTTCCAACTATTTATGCTCAGAAAATCAGAAAATCATAAGTGTTGTGGATGAAATTAATAGTGTAAAACCTGTAAAACACGCGAAATATGGAGAAATTGGGTATTTTTGAGATATCAATGGAAAATATAATAAGACACACCAACTAAATTTGTGGTTTTGCTGCAAATGAACCTAAGGGCCATATCCCACAACTCACTTTGTATTTTTAGTTATTTAATATTGGAAAAAATACAAGAAAATAGGAAAAATGAAAAAATATAAGGGAAAATGGATTTTGAGTGTCAAAAATTAAGAAAAAATAAGATTCATGTTTGTGGATGTATGGGGGGTCTGAAGTATGAGGTTTAGCCTCAGTTCAGCCCTACCTTTATGTTTTAGTGAGTTTTTATAGCTTTTTATACAATAAAAATGTGGAAAATGAACCCTAAACCTATGCACTATGCACAACCTAAACGAGTGAGGGGGTAGAGTGTATAAAAGATGTTTAAATGCTGAATGAAATGATGAAAAGCTTGTTGGTTTTTTATGCATACCATTTAGGTTGGTCGATAATTAAAAGTTAAGGATCTAGTAGCATGGGGTTTTCTCGGTGCTAGGTTCATGCAACGCCGCATACGAGCAATAGTCAAAAATCATTGAAAGAAATGTTTTCCATATGTGCACCAATGCTGATTTTTCTTTGTTTGAGCACGTGGACATTCACAATTTGCATGAAGCATGAAATTTAAAAAGTATCAGACAATACCTCCTGGATGCATGGCAATTGCTTTCTAGAAGATCATGACCAACGTTGAGTGAGTAAGGTTGTCCAAGCTGTAGGCTAGGCGTTGGGTCTAAAGGGGAAAGAAAGTGAGGGATGGTACATTCCTGGATACGATCAATTGGTACCTTGAGTGGAAATGTGTGCGATAATGTGTTATATATGTTTAGCGACGCATCGAGGGGCCAATCCCCAAGGTGTAGGAGAGTCGCAGTGAGGTAGCGGCAGTCAGCCATGGGAGGACCTCCTATGTTTGTACTTCGTGCTATTTGGCAATGTGCTGGGACTCCCTCTGAGGAGTGTTAGTTGGGTTAGAGTTGGACTAGAGACGTGATACACACGCAAGATGTTTAGGAAGATTATGTATGTGTCATCCACGCTCCTGGCCACAAGGCCGTGGGGTTGTTGAGCGCATGATAGAGGTCCGGGTAGTGCATGAGCTAGTGCCGGCCCGTTTTAGGTCCCATCAGTGGTGCATCTGCTGGGAGCCGCTTAGAAGTGGCGGTCCTCGAATCCCAGTTGTCTAGGGACCACTTAGCAGTTTATGCCAAAGGATACTGAGTTTGACCCGTTGTTCATCAATAAGCATTGTTTAGCCGAAATCCAAAAGCAAGAGAGAGACGAAAGAGCTAGGCGACGTACTGAAATTCTTAGGAGGTATTCCCCTAAGCGTAGCGGTGCTAAACCCTCACGAGGGAGTGGATCTAGTGGTCGTGGGGCCACAAGCAGTAAGTTAGGAGAAGGTGGAAGCTCTAGTGCTCCCCTTTC
The DNA here is from genome assembly GCF_053477565.2 of Lygodium microphyllum. Classification (NCBI taxonomy): domain Eukaryota; kingdom Viridiplantae; phylum Streptophyta; class Polypodiopsida; order Schizaeales; family Lygodiaceae; genus Lygodium; species Lygodium microphyllum. The sequence goes on from NC_141136.1 coordinate 1,148,200, forward strand.
TTCCATAAGCCAGTCTACATCAAGTGCGGGAGGTGCAACCTCACCGTCCCCTATACCTAGTGCAAATCCAATTCTCGTCATGGCACAACCTATTGCAATTCCTGCAGGAACGATGGATTTGCCGGCTCTAGGTTACCCGCTACCCATTTTTAATGGGCTAGATGAGGAAGATGCATTTCGAAGGGAGTTTTCCCCTGAAAGGGGTGGGCAATATTGGTTGCGTGTACTTAATGTAACCCGCCAAGAACCACACGAGGATATTCGTGCTTATGCAAAGAAAATAAAAGAGTTTTTCCGTAAGTTGGACACCTCTATTCCTATCCCCGCAGCTGCCCAATTGCAATATTTTCTACATGGTTTGGACTTTAACATCCAGTTGCAGTTGAGTAGTGTCCCTTTGGGGGATATAGATACTGCCATTACACGAGCACAAGAAGTGGAATCCCGACTACAAGTAGCCTATGCCTCTCGAGGCAATTCGAATATGGGTCTAGCATTGGGAAATAATATGGCGACGGCCAATGGCAGTGGTAGCCAAGGGATAGCAATGGCTAATCCTAATGGGAGAGGGAACATGATGTAGAATGTGCCTTTATTACCAGCTCCCCCTAGCATGTCAATGCCTATGGGCAGTCAAATGGCTCCAAATGGTGGAGGCCAGGCAGTTAATCTTAATACCATGCCTGTGGTTCAACAACCAGTGCCTAATCGAATTGTTAGGCCGATGGAATGACAGGGTAATGATCAAGGCGACGAGTCAAGCGCTTCCAATGTTCTTGGCGAGGTTAAGAACATGATGAAGTATTATACCGACATGATTACGGAGTAGTATCGACAAATAGCCGTTGATGTCAACTTTCTTAAAAAACAATAAAATTTGATAGGAAGTAGATACCCAAATGAGGGTGCACCTTCGAGGTTTAGCTGCAAATGGTGTGGTGGGCAACATTATCCACGGAATTGCCCAAATGTCAAGTGTGACATCTGTGGAAAATCCGACCATTTAGCAGCCACTTGCTGGAGGAAGATTAGTTCCCTCCAGCGAGGTAGTCGGCAACTAGGGCCTGTTAATCATCGTGCACAAGGAAATGATTCCCAGCGAGAAGACGGGCCTAAACAAATACTCCAACGACCAAAGACTACAGTGAAGGAGCTGCCTAGTGGTAGTGGGGTTAGTCTGATTGAGGTTGTGCCTGTTAATGACGCTGAAACCTCTAATCTACGAGTTGTCCTTACAAGAGGTCAAAAGGGTAGAGAGACCGACAAGGATAAGCCTGTCGATGGAAACCCTAAACAAGGCGACAAAGGAACGCAAGTTTTGGATCCTTCCATGGAAGGTGGACCTGTGAAGCCCGTGGAGAGTAAAGCCGATGTTAAGAAGGATAAGGAACCACCGAGGAAGAAGGTGAAAGTTAAAAAAGAAGCAATAAAGCCGGTTCAGCGACCTAAAGAGCGGATGGTTTGGCGTGAAAAGCAAACTCTGCCAAACTATCGTGAATTCGATTTGGCGAGCTCTCTTTGTGAAGTCAAGCTAGATGTGAACCTTTTACAGCTTATTAAGCTTTCCCCAGGAGTACGCATGGAATTTAGAAAGATCCTGCGTACCGGGTATATCGTAGAACCTGTGGGTATTGCGTGAGTTGGTGATGACTGGTTCGAGCATGCTGAGAAGCATTGCCCAAGGGTTGCAGCCTATGTCGATGGGATATTAGTAGATTATGCCATTGTCGACACAGGATCATCTGTTAACATTATGAATTCTGAACTGATGGAAAGATTGGGTCTTGCGATCCAGAAAGATACCTCCACAATTCTCAGAATGGCGGATGATAGTTTGAGACAGCCGGAAGGCTGCATTACTAAGGTCCATGTCACTGTTGCAAATGTAGAATGCCTGTTGGACTTTAGGGTAATTCGTTTTGCAGGGCGCCCAAGTTACCAAGTATTACTTGGATGACCTTGGATCTTGCAAGCGGACTGTCAAGTGGATATACCCGTCAGTCGACTGATATTCAGTAGAGGTGCTCAACGCGTGGTGATTGATGCCTATCCTGGGTCCCCGCAGAGTGAGAGAGCTCCTCTATCTTCCATAGAATTGGAGACATTAGAGGATTTATCCGCCAGTGAGACATCATCGAGTGATGAGTCCAAAGAGGGATCCACCACAGAGGACATCTATCAAATCACTTTTAACGAGCCGATAGAGGCCCAAGATCGTATAAGAGATGCAGATGTTATCGAGCTAGACCTTGGCACACCAAATAATTCACGGCCAATTAAATTAGGTTCTATGCTCAATTCAGCAGAAAGGGAGGACTATGTGTCCCTAATTCAAGAATTCCGCGATATCTTTGCTTGGAGTTATGATGAGCTGAGAGGCATTCCTCCCAGCCTGGTTATTCATACTATTCCTATAAAAGAGGGCAGTCGTCCTATGCGTCAGAAAGTAAGGCGTATGCCTTTCGAACTGAGGAACGGGCTGTTTACAGAGTTACAGAAGCTAAGGAAAGATGGTTTGATCTTTCCTGTTCAACACACAGAATGGTGTTTGCCAGTTGTGATCAAAAAGAAGAAAAATAATCAAATCCGATTATGTGTAGATTTTAGAGAGCTGAATAAGCAGACAGTTAAGGATTACTACCCGTTGCCATTCATGACCAGATTTTGGATCAATTAGCGGGTAGGGCGATATATTCGTTTATGGATTGCTTTACAGGATATAACCAGATGGCAATTGCAGAAGAGGACAAGTTGAAAATAACTTTTATTACTGTCTTTGGTACTTTTACATACCATGTGATGGCCTTTGGTTTATGCGATACGCCTGGTTCGTGGCAACGAACAGTAGATAAGACATTCGGTGACATATCCCCTGAAGAGTTGAAGGTGTTCATTGATGACTTAGGGGCCACCACCGTGAGAGAACGGCAATTGATCATTTTAAGAAAATGCTTTCAGCACTGCAGACAATTTTGTATCGCTCTTAACCCACAGAAGTGCGTTTTTGGCGTACCTTATGGGCTCTTGCTGGGCCATGTGGTCAGTTCGGTAGGAATTGCGACAGATCCCGAGAAGGTCAAAGTCATAGTTGCCATGGGTCCACCACGCACTCCGAAAGAAGTTCATAGCTTCCTGTCTTCGGTTGGTTATTATCGTAGATTTATAAACGCCTTGGCAGAAAGAACGTTGCCGCTTACAAATCTATTGTCCTTCAGCTGTTTGTTTGTATGGGGTGACCACTGTAAGGTAGCATTTGAGGATGTGAAGCAGGAGCTAGTAAAATCTCCCGTTTTAAAAGCACCTAAAAGAGGTGAGGTATTCTATATATTTTCAACAGCCACCATGCATAGTATCAGCTGCTGTTTAGCCCAAATTTGGGAGAAAAAGTGGTATCATCCGATAGCCTTTGTTAGTCGGAAATTGGGCATTTCAGAGATCAATTATACCTACATGGAGAAGTTGTGTCTTGCGATGGTCTTTGGGACCAAGAAATTCAGGCATTATATTCTCTATGAGAAAGTTGTGCTTTATACGAAGGCGGAGGGGCTTCGATTATTGATGAATAAGTTGCAGCCGCCTGATCGTCTAGCGAAGTGGTTAATCACTTTGCAGGAGTTTGATTATGAGATCAGGAGTAAGCCACTAAGGTTGCAAGGCATCGTAGAATGTCTTGTGGACTTTGGGGAGCCGAAAGAATCTGTGGCTGAAAGTAGTGACATGGAGTCGTTATTTAAGATAGATACGGCGTCTATTCCCTCCTGGTATGCTGCAATAACGCATTATTTATCAATAGGAGAGGCTGGATTCGAACTATCTAAAGCTGAGAGAAGGAAAATTAAGCAGCAAGCATTAAAGTTTGCCTTGATCGCAGGTACATTATATCGACAAGGGGTTGATGACATCTATTGCCGATGTGTGATGCCTAACGAGGTGCCATTCATTTTGGAAGAGTGCCATGATTCCGCTTGCGGATGTCATTTTACTGGGCGGCTTACAGCACAAAAGGCTTTAAGAGCAGGTTACTGGTGGCCTGCTATTTTCCAGGATGCATTTGCGTATGTTAAGAGATGCGATATTTGTCAACGACATGATAGTCGAGAGAATAGGAAAAGACCAATCACCCCTATTATGGCGATACTTCCATTTGAGAAGTGGGAAATAGATTTTGTGGGTCCTATTACTCCGTCGTCGACTGCGCAAAAGAGGTATATTATTGTAGCAACTGACTACTTCACAAAGTGATCAGAAGCACGTGCAACAAGGAAAGATGATGCTAAAGAAACTGCTAGTTTCCTTTTAGAGCAGATAATATGCCGTTTTGGTCCACCGAAAGAATTAGTGTCGGACCGTGGAACCCATTTTCTGAACAAGGTGATCAAAAGCTTGACTGAGGCTTGGCAAATCAAGCACAATAAAACGACCCCTTATAATCCACAGGCAAATGGGCAGGTTGAAAGTACCAACAAGCAGCTTGTGGGTATCCTATCAAAAGTTGTATCTGAAAAGAAACGCGACTAGGATAAGAAGCTATATGTGGCAGTATGGGCATATAATACCACGTTTAAGCGAGCCACTGGCCACACGCCGTTCAAACTAGTTTATGGTGAAGAGTGTGTTTTACTCTTAGAAATTGAGTTACCGACCATTAGATTCGCAATAAACCATTCTTTGGGTAATGAGGACGCCCTATTAGAGCGATTTATGACCTTAGCACACCTAGATGAAATTAAGCTGCAAAGCCTATTACATCAAGAGGTGGCTAAACGTCGCATGAAACAGTTGCATGACCTAAAAGCGAAGAAGTATACCTTTAAGAAAGGACAGCTGGTTTTGTATTATGATGTGCGTAGGGAGTTGTTTCCAGGGAAGTTGGAACCTAAATGGGATGGGCCCTACAAGATCATCAGGTTAGGGAAGAATAGGTCTACGGCCCTATTAGCTGATTTACAGGGAGTAGAGTTTAAGAATAAGGTTAATCTTAATAAGATTAAACCTTATTACTTCTAAGTATGCTAATATATAGAGAAATGCATTGCAGGTCCATGCTAGGGAAGATTTGAGACCTGCGGAAGAGCTTAAAAGACGGTTGATGGGTCAGTTAATCCCTTATTTGGAGCACCCATATCTGGAGCAAAGATACCATCAGGGAAACTCATCTGATGGAGCAAAGGATATAAAGTGATTGAGCAAGAAGACGGAACCTTTGTGTGGGAGATCAAATCTTCTGCCATCACTGTTTACGACTGTTGAGACGAGTATCCCTATTGAGTTCAATGAAGAAGGTGGGATGGAGCCGTCAGTTCATCCTCTCAACATACTCAACTTTGATTACCATAATTACGAATAGAGGAGTTCACGATGGCCGGCTGTGTAAATCCATTATGGACGTATACATTATATTTTGACGGAGCGTCCAGGGGCCCTAATAGAAAAGGAAGTGTTGGAGTAGTAATCCGCGATCCTCGACGTAAAGTTGCGATGAAGTTAGCTGCTTATCTCGGGGTAGGATTCACTAACAATATGGCGGAGTATAAAGCCTTGATTATGGGACTGCATATTGCCAAGCAAGGTGGTATTCGTCGATTGTTAGTAAAAGGGGATTCCTAGTTGATCCTGAATCAGCTAGACGGGACATACACAGTGCGGAATCCCATTCTTTGTATGTATCATCGGACTGCGATGACCCTATTAGAGGAGTTTGAGAGAGTGTCTTTTCAGCTGATCCCACGTTACTGGAATCAGTTTACGGATTCATTGGCAAATCTTGCTTATGAGGAAGACCTCTTCTTTAATTGTGGTCCTAGTTCGGATATTGTGATCAATGATGAAACAGGACCCAGTCGCTTGTGGGGGATGTTATCAGAACATGCAATATATGGCAGACGATGGTTGATATGGGTGATGCAAAGAGTAGCCGAGACCAATCTACTGTTATTATCTTGGACCCATAGGCTGATTAGACAACATATTATGCGTACGCCTCTTGCTATATATGCAGGAGGGATGGGTCATAACCTTATGCATTTAGTTTAGGGCTACGAGCCCTGTGGTTTTCCTCCTTAGAAAGGAGTCTATTATTGTATATCTGGATTCTTTTAGGGAGGGAAGTGTAGGTGCTATTTGGTTTTATTTCATTAGGCCAAGAGGGCCAGTTTTCTGTTTAGTGCAGGTGCAGTTAATGGTTTCTTGTTTGAGTTTTGTGCTAGATAGGTTCGGAAGAAGAGCGTGGAAGGAGCCTTTTGTTGCATGGAAGCTTCTCGTGGCCCTATCCAGGTGATATCTTTCCTTTATGAGTACTGTGATTTTTATGTTATATGTGTTTGTGTACTTGTTAAAGGGGTTTTTCATTTCTTGTTGGGGACCGGCGTCCAAGGCATGAAGTCCCAGGATTAGGTTCAGTATGTTTGAGGGAGGTCTGAGTAGTCATTGCCTCCTATAAAGACATTGTCATGCATTGAAAAGATCTGTTTTAGTAGGGAATCCTAGTGACCCTGTTCTGCTAGCCTGCTAGGCAGCCGTTCTAGGAGTTCTTATTAGTTGTGAGGCAGTTAGAGAAGCTTGTCGGAAAAGGAATAATAAGGATAATGGAAAAAAAAACCATGAATATCTTAAAGACAATACATAGATACAGAGGTGTGTAAAAAGGGGTTCTAACCCCTGCCAAAATAGAGAAGAAAAGAAATGAAAATGTATACGCAATTGATCATTGCCTTGCGAAGGCTGGAAGGTTCCTGGGGATGAGTCAGACCTGGGGCCAATGCCTTGTCTTCCTAGGGGTGGCATCTTGCTGAAAAACAAATATGAAGGAAGGTTGGAGTGAAAATAAAAGTGAGCGTCAGAAAAGGATTAAGTGTCGCCTTGCGAGGGCTTGGTAGGTTCTTGGGTACCGAGACAGGTCCTGAGGCCAATGCCCTATTCTCCTTGGGTCACTACGCTTAGCTCCCTCCTTTTTACATGCTCGAGTATGTCAATAAAATAAAACCCTAACAGAAGACATGTGTTAAAAGAAAATACTTCTTGATCAGGCTATAGGAGTCCTTGCCTAATAGGAGCTCCTAGTCGTGTTGTCCTTAGTTAGGTAGGTAGTTCAGGCCACCACTTAGGGCAACCTCTTTGATAGTTCTTTTTAGTTTGGCGGTGTTGGAGCAGTTGGTTAGTGACTAGATTCGGACTTTTATTAGATTATGCTAGGCGTACTCCTTGTGGATGTCATGCCTTGGTTTTGTCAGGGGGTAGGGTGAGCATTGTGATGTGTTTACTATGTATCTATTTTGTATCAGCTTGATGCTTCCTTTGGTTGTTTTGTGCAGATCTATCGTGGGTTCGACGGGCTAAGTCGCCCTATCCCGTGGTCGCCAATGAGAGCGGAATTTTGGTGCCGATAAGTGCTTAAAAATAGCTAAAAATTATGAATATCAAGAGAAAAATATTCAACGTCGAAGGCGGCGGCTCGATCTAGGGCAATTTTAAGCGTCAAAGTGCTTTAAAGGCACCCGAGCGACACTTGTTTATTTTTCATAATTTTTCAGACTATCGTGTGGGTTGACAAGAATTACTGGCCAATGCGGGATGCCAAGCTGGACGCCCAGGATTTTTCAGAGCTCAATTCGGAGTCCGAACAAGGAAATGGCCAAGAAACCAGTCAAGATGTGAAGGGGTGGACAAAATTTGGCCAAAATGGGCAAGTGACCTTTGGGAGCCCAAAAATTTAATGTTACATGAAAGTTAGGATGGGGGGGGCATGAAAAAAAATGTGGAGAGGGTGTGAGCAGGAGGGCGCCGAAATTTGCGCCCTCTTGTTGATCATGCCTCTCCCTGCCTGCAAACAACCCACATCACTGATCATTGGCCTTGCTTCCCTCCTGGATGCCAATCATATCGCCGCCTCTCGCCCGAGAAATGGTGGTCTCTATGAAGATCTCTGATTTCAATCTTTCTCTATCCTCCCTCTCTCTCACCTAAAGGCAAATTCATGTGGTGAAGAAGAAGAAGAATGGAGGACGGATGCTTGTCCAATGAAGACCGGATTGCTCCGTGGTTTAAGAGGAAGGAAGATTGCTGATTGTGGACTGTCATGAGCATTAATGGTGGCTGGAAATCAGTCCCGAGATATGGCAAATAAAAACCCGCAACCCGCAAAGAACGGTAATCTCATTTTTACAAATAAAATTGATGTTTTATGCAATTTGTTTCATGAATACTTGTTCCCATGGGATGATTATGCATTATAATGTTGTTTGCAATGTCTTCCAACTGTTTATGCTCAGAAAATCAGAAAATCATAAGTGTTGTGGATGAAATTAATAGTGTAAAACCCGTAAAACATGCGAAATATGGAGAAATTGGGTGTTTTTGAGATATCAATGGAAAATATAATAAGACACACCAACTAAATTTGTGGTTTTGCTGCAAATGAACCTAAGGGCCACAGCCCACAACTCACTTTGCATTTTTAGTTATTTAATATTGGAAAAAATACAAGAAAATAGAAAAAAATAGAAAAAAATAAGGGAAAAATGGATTTTGAGTGCCGAAAATTAAGGAAAAATAAGATTCATGTTTGTGGATGTATGGGGGGTCTGAAGTATGAGGTTTAGCCTCAGTTCAGCCCTACCTTTATGTTTTAGTGAGTTTTTATAGCTTTTTATACAATAAAAATGTGGAAAATGAACCCTAAACCTATGCACTATGCACAACCTAAACGGGTGAGGGGATAGAGTGTATAAAAGATGTTTAAATGCTGAATGAAATGATGAAAATCTTGCTGGTTTTTTTATGCATACCATTTAGGTTGGTCAATAATTAAAAGTTAAGAATCTAGTAGCATGGGGTTTTCTCGGTGCTAGGTTCATGCAACGCCGCATACGAGCAATAGTCAAAAATCATTGAAAGAAATGTTTTCCACATGTGCACCAATGCTGATTTTTCTTTGTTTGAGCACGTGGACATTCACAATTTGCATGAAGCATGAAATTTAAAAAGTATCAGACAATACCTCCTGGACGCATGGCAATTGCTTTCTAGAATATCATGACCAAGGTTGAGTGAGTAAGGTTGTCCAAGCTGTAGGCTAGGCGTTGGGTCTAAAGGGGAAAGAAAGTGAGGGATGGTACATTCTTGGATACGATCAATTGGTACCTTGAGTGGAAATGTGTGCGATAATGTGTTATATATGTTTAGCGACGCATCGAGGGGCCAATCCCTAAGGTGTAGGAGAGTCGCAGTGAGGTAGCGGCAGTCAACCGTGGGAGGACCTCCTATGTTTGTACTTCGTGCTATTTGGAAATGTGTTGGGACTCCCTCTGAGGAGTGTTAGTTGGGTTAGAGTTGGACTAGAGACGTGATACAAACGCAAGAGGTTTAGGAAGATGATGTATGTGTCATCCACGCTCCTGGCCGCGAGGCCGTGGGGTTGTTGAGCGCATGATAGAGGTCCGGGTAGTGCATGAGCCAGTGCCGGCCCGTTTTAGGTCCCATCAAGTTGCTCTCTGAACTCACTTCTGACTCACAATCCAACTCCCCGTCTTCATTGGAAGAGGTAGTCTCTCCCGGTGGTCGCAACTCAGAGGATGACTATGTTCTAAAGCACTAGCATGGCACTTGGTTGGGTTAGTCATGCTTGTTCAAAGTCTACAGCTCCTATATGTTCCAACCAAGCGTAGTCACAATCCATGCGCATGGCCCCTCGCTCTATCCTGAAGGCATTCTTTCTCTGTGGCTTGGAATCTGCTCGTATCTATTCTCTCTCGTCCTTCAATGTCATATTCTATGGTATCTATCTCACCGTCACTCTCATCACTGCAGGAGCGGCAGTCTTTATATTCATCATCGGAAGCATCTTCATCTAACTGCTCGTCGTCTCCTAGGTCTTGGTATGTCTCGTGTCTTCGATCGGGAACTAGGGCCCAATTGTACATGAGGTTTAGGTCATGCACCCTAGTCCATTGCCACCTTGGTTCATGTAAGAGATCTTGGAGTGGTTTGAAATTTGTTGCTAGATTGCTAGCGAGCTTGCCGGTCAAATACTCTAAAATCTCCTGGAGTTCCCTCTTGTTGTTTGGCACTTGGAAAGTAACAGGGTTGGGTCTTCTATGAAGATTTACTACCATCATGTAGACCAGTATCGAGGGCATACCCTTGGGCTTGCCGATCATTTTAATGGCATGTTTGTACTCCTCATTGTCCGAGAACGACAGGTTGATGGTAGCAAGGACATGCATCCAATCTCGCTCGCCTTCAGGACATGGGATATACTTAGTCAACGGCCCGCAGGATTTCTTGATCTGGGCATCGCCTTTAAGCATCACGAAAATGGCATCGAGGTCGATTGGTGTAGTCTTCCAAGAGTCTATTTCTACCCTTACAGCTTCTGCTCTATTGCCTAGGAGGATGAGACCATTCCCCCAATCTTCAATCACTCTGCCATTGCGTATCCAGGGTCGGCCCAATAGGATATCGCAGTCCACTCCCTTCATGACTATAAATTCAACTGAGAATTGGACTCCTGCAATTTTTACTGTTAGCACCCCGAATGGCCTCACTTTCATTCCGTTAGCCAGTGTGACATTGAACCTAGCAGTATCAACATGTGGGTTGCCCCAAGTCTAGAGCACTGCATGACTCAATACACTAACTCCCACCCCTATGTCTACAATCCCTTTTCTTGTTGTGTCGCCCAAGGTTAAGACTAGTAAGACTGTATGCATCTCGATGCTGCCTTCCCAAAAATTATTAACATGCAAGAACTTAGGCATGGAGTGCAATGTCAAACTTGGTATCTACGTCTCTACATCATGTTCTGCAACAGCTTGCTCTCGTGATCCTTCAACCCGTTGCTTCAAGTCTTGCCATAGGGTAGGATGCTGCCTAATCATATCTCCTAGGCTTGGCATCACACGAGTAGTCACTAGAGTGGTGAGGAGGTCGTTAACTTCTCGTCTTTCTCCTATTCCAGATTGTCCTGGCCAATGGCCGTGACTGGTTGGTGGCTCGTAGCATTAAGGCTTTGCCTAGGCGGTACTGCTTGTGGCACAATCGCATCTTTCAATTTTGGTTGAGGGGGTGAGACAAGCATGCTTGTGCTAGAGAGATCCTCGATCTCACCCTCTAAGATGGGCTCAGCATCTTTTAGGTGTTCTTGGGCCTCCTTTATGCACTCCTTCACCTTCTCGATGGCCTCTAGTTGGCACTTCAAGTTAGGGTACTCCCCAACCTTAGCACTTCCCTTTTCAGCTGTCTTTGGGGCTGATATCTCTACCTCAGCATCAGTGACTTTCTTTCCAGTAGGTAGCATTGTGGCACTCTCAATTTTGAGCATGACTTTAGCTTCGGGTCTCTTCTTCCTTTGCCTACGACTCTTTTTTCCTACCAAGGTTGCATCAAGATTGCTAGGTCCTGGCAGTGATATGCTGGCCTGCTTCGTTTGTGCACAGGTCATGACATGCAATGGGATGGGTGTAGCCTCCTCATCGAGATTCTTGACACCAAAACAGCCCCAATGGGATGGATGGCATGTTAGCCAAACTCAAGGATAGTTTTTTCTTTGGACAATCAACAAAGAGATGAGTGATTCCACACTCAGGGCACCTTAGGTTAGCCTTATCTCTATTTTGTTGTTCCCTTTCAGGACAGTGTGATGAGATGTGTCTAGGTGGGTGACCGCAAATCAAACACATGATTGGCTCTTGGGTCTACCCTCCTAGGCCTCTACCTCATCCCCTACCTAATGCCATCACCGGTACTGCTCAATAGTCCATAAGGACTGCATTGCCCTCATCATCATGCGAGACATAAGGGTATACGTAAGTCTCTTCCTCATTTGGCTCTTCCACGTAGTAGATTGGAGCATCACTCGGTGGGTGGGTCACATAAGGACCAGGCAATCTAGGTATTCCAATAGGATTTATGTCCATCCTAGGAACAATCGGCTTAACATCGTCTAGTGCGGGAAGGGCCAATGGGGATCCCCTTCCGAAGAATTATTGTGGCCTATTAACTAGGTAAGGTTGACCGTAAGGTTGTGAGTACGGAAGTTTTCTAGGCAATCTACAATGCGCTATGTCATGACCAAACCTACCACAATTTGCACAAGGTCGTGACCTGGGATCTTGACACTCGGCTCACGCTCAATCGCCAAGACCCACGAACCGCTTATCGTTCAAGCATTTCAAGTGAGCTCTAATGGCTATCTCTCACCTAACCAACGCGCCTTCAAACCTACAAGTGTAGTGAGCTTACCTCAATATCGAAATGAGTTGCCTCCTCCCTCACACACCCCGATAGCTTCACGATCCTAGATGCTGACTCAAGCATCCTCAAGCCTCCTCCATCGAGCTCCATCCACCATAGCCACGCACGCAAGAAAAGAGAAGAGAATAGGAGAGGAGAGGAGAAGAGGAGATGGTGAAGAGCTTCACCCTCTTGATCCCTCACTCCCATACACTCGCTCCCTCACACTCTCACACTCCCTCTCTCAAGAGCACACACAAGCAAGGTGAAGAGAGGAAGAGAAGAAGAGAGGACTCTTGTTAGCCACACACCAAAGAATGAGCTTCCATTCACTTTTTAAACTTTATATACAAGCCCTAAAATCCCATGGGCACCCACCATTTTTTCATGACCGGTCATTGTGGCAAGTTACTTTTTCCTATTTCCCACTTCTTGCCTCATGCCTTTAGCCTACACTCATCTATTTTTTTACAAGTAGCACAGAAGGGAGCCTGGCTCTCTTTTACAAGAGTTTTAAGAGTTTTTTGAGGTGCCTTCCTTTTAAAATTGTGCTTTTTGCCTCAACTTAGCTTTAGGGGCCGTCTTTGCACCTTTGCTCTTTTTCTGTCCTTTTGCCGCTCTTTGCTTTATATTTCCACCATCTCGAATTGAGGTTAACAAGCAAAGTGCCAAAAACACAATATTAGTGAGTTTGGGAATCTCTAAATTCCCATTTTTTGAATACTAAAAAGGTGGCACTCAGATAACATATCCATAAGTTTCTCAAAACCATATGATGTGACCTATCATTGGAAAGCGCTTGAAAAATGGAATCTATTGAGCTATAGAGCACTCAATTTGGAGTTATAGTATTCAAGTTATGACCAATCCAAAGATTTGACCACGTGTCCCAAACTTATGGAAAATTCCCATATTCCCCAATATGGTGTTCAAATATCATTTCTATATTTTATGACAGTAAATATTAGGCTGAATATTTAGCTAATTTCAGCCCAAATTTTCAAGAGATAAGAGCAAGATTTGATCCAAATTCATGTGCAGTAGTAGAAGAAATGACATTTAACAATATTAATGAGATTTCATTATATAATCCATGCATACACCATGCAAAGCAACTCCCACTTTAGCAATATCACAAAAAATACATTTGTAACAATCCCAAATCTACAAGTGATCACTAAGACTACTACACCATGAATATTCAGCAATACATCAATTCAATGGGAGCTGCCAAATACGTGTACTACATACATATGTGCCAAAAAGCACTTGTGATACACAAAAACACTAGAATTCTCTGCAATTTCTTCAAAATCTCACAAGTGAGAGATAATAAACTTGAATTTCACTAATTTACAGCACCAAGATTGCTTTAGCAATGTCCTCAAACATTTCACATATTAATTTTGCCAAAATTCATAAATTTCAGCAAAAGCCCCAAAATTTCACTAATCAATCTATCCCAAAGGTGAATCTGCCCCAGTGAGAGAGAAAAAAAAAAGACAGTACAACATGTACACATGTACAACAGGATGAGGAAAAAGACGTCATCTCATCCAATGCCCATCAATCTCCTGAGGAAGGCAAAGCGCTCAGTAGTGAGGCTCTTCATGAGCAAGTCTGCAGGATCTTGACAAGGTCAACAGACTTGTCCTCAACGACCTCGCGAATGAAGTGATACCTCACCTCGATATGTTTCGTCTCTTTGCATGGAAGACCGGATTCTTGGCCAACTGAATGGCACTCATAGAATCTGAATGCAGTGTAGGCATAGCATCTGTTATACCAAGGTCTGCAATCAAACAACCCAACCAGATAGCCTTTTTGCAAGCCTTTGCGGCTGCAATATACTCGGCCTCTGTAGTAGAAATGGTCATACACTTCTGCGCCCTGGACATCCACCAAGAGATGGCCACTCCAACATAAGTGAAAGCATAGCCAGAAGTGGACTTTCTACTATCTACATGTCCTGCATAATCAGAGTCAATGTACCCCACGACTCCTATGCCATAACAAAGACACATATATGTTGTGCCTTCAGGTACCTCATGATACCCTTCATGGCATCCCAATGTTTCTTGCCAGGTGTAGCCATATAACATGCCCCAGCCCCAACTGCAAAAGCAATATCTAGATGGATGGCTATCATGGCATACATAAGACTTCCCACGGCTGATGCATCGGGAATCTTGGCCATCTCGGCCCTCTTCTCATCTGTCTACGGACAATCGGCCTATGAAATCTTCACATGAGAAGGTAATGGACAGCCAATAGGCTTAACATCATGCATGTGAAAGTGCTCAAGGACTTTATGAATGTACTCCCTTTGTGACAAATAGAGTAGTCCTTGAGATCGGTTGCACGTAATGTGTATACCAAGTATATGAGAGGCATGTCCCAGATCTTTCATCTCAAAGCTCTTCTTTAGCTGAGCCTTAAGAGCATCTAGCTCCTCATGAGTTGTCTCTACTAAAAGCATGTCATCCACATAGAGTACCAAAATCAGTAAAGAACCATCACGGGCTTTCTTTTTGTACAAGCACGGATCCATAGCACTGTGGCTATAGTCCTGTGACTGCATGAATGCATCAAACTTATGGTATCATTCCTTGGGTGCTTGCTTCAATCCATATAGACTCTTCTTTAGCTTGTATACTAGGTGTTCCCTACCAGGGTCTGCAAAGCCCTTAGTATGCTCCATGTAAATCTCATCATGCAAGTCCCCATGTAAAAAAGCCGTCTTGACATCCATCTGGTACAAGTCCAGGTCAAGCTATGCAACCAAGGCCAAGACTAAGTATAGGGTGGTCATCTTGACCACAGGAAAAAAGACTTCATCAAAGTCAACACCATGCTCCTGCTTTAAACCCTTAGCAAACAATCGAGCCTTGTATGCCGGCTTGGGGTGTCCAAGGGTACTTTTCAGCTACACCCACTTGCATGGCAAAGCCTTCTTACACTGAGGCAAGGAAACCAAATCCCAAGTCTAATTCTTATGCAATGACTCAAGCTCAGACTGCATAGCCCTTTCCCAAGAGTGACAATCACCCCTGTGCATAGCCTCATCATAAGTGAGAGGTTCTTCTGTATCTATAACCAATACATAATCCATAGAGGGCACAAAACGGTCAGGAGGTCGTCTATCTCTAGTAGAACACCTCAACCTAGGCTCTACTACCTGACTAACATCCTATCTAACATCTGCATGTCTAACATCTGGGCCATGAGCATCAGGTGATGTTGCACGCTATCTAGCTGGCCATGGAGCGGGCTGAACGGGAGCAGGTGGCTCCTCCTGAAAGATAACTCTGCATACCTCAACCACTTTCTCAAGGTGCATATGCATTTTGTCCTCATGAAAGATGACATCATGGTTGCGGATCACTTTCCGCGCCTGTGGATCCCATAGACGGTAGCCCATCTCTGGTGCATCTCCATAGCCAATGAAAATGCATTTGACACTTTTAGGATCCAGCTTATTGCGTTTTTCCTTGGGCACATGGCAGAATGCCTCGCATCCAAAGACACACAAATAATCATAAGAGAGGGGCTTGCCTGCCCATACCTCCCTTGTAACCTGAAAGTCAATGTCACTACTAGGTGACCTGTTAATGAGATGCACGGCAGTAGTAACTACCTCAGCCCAAAAGTGTTGCGGTAAGCCAGCTTGGTTAAGCATGCTGCGAACCTTTTCCTGAATGGTCAAATTCATGTGTTTGGCCATACCATTCTAGGGAGGGATGTAAGGGGCAGTCAACTGATGCTTAATACCCCGATCATCACAAAACTGCTCAAAAGCACGTGATGCATACTCACCCCCATTATCTGACCTAAGGCATTTGAGCCTTTTCCCAAACTGGTTCTTTGCCAATGCAAGCCAACATTGAAATGTATCTAAGACATCAAATTTTCTCTTTATGGGATAAGCTTAAACCTTATGTGAGTAATCATCTATGAAAGTAACAAAGTACTTTGCCCCACCGAGTGACTGGCAGGGCATGGGCCCACATACATCTGAGTGCATAAGAGCGAAGGGCTCACCCATGCATTTCTTACCAGGCTTTTTATGCGTATTTCTAGTCTGTCTGTCATACAAACAATGATCACAAGAATCAAAATGTGAAGAGTCAAAAGGCGGAAGATATTACAAAGCATAGAGCATTTCCGTTCCTTTAAGGGACATATGCCCCAAATGAGCATGCCAAAGGGATACATGGGAATAGAACCCATAGGCAAAACATGATCCATTGTATCTCCAAATACAAGTAAGGGATAGAGGCTGCCAGACTTGGCACCTCTTGCAAGCACAAGCTTGCCACGATTAATCCTCCATGCAGAGCCTCCAAAAGACACAAAATACCCTGCATCATCAAGCTGTCCAACTGACATAAGGCTGCGAGTCAATGCAGGTACATGGCGTACAACATGCAAAACAAAAGAACTGCCAGAAGGAAACTACAGCCTAACATCTCCAATGCCCACAATCTCAAGATACCTATCATCACCAAGACACATAGAACCAGACATGGTACGATAGGTATGAAACCCAATCTCTACAGGGTGTCACATGAAAGGACACACTCAAATCCAAGAGCCACCACTGCGCATACATAGAATGTATCTCAGAAGCTTGTAAGGCATCGCATGAAGAAGTTGCAAGTATGTAATCATCGTCTGAATCAGTGGCCTGCATGACATTAACCTCTTCTATCTTCACACTGGACTTTGCAGGTACAATACTGCTGCGCTCAGAAGACTTTTCCTGCACTTTTTCTTTTCCCTTTTCCTTGCACTTATCATCGCGCATTTTATGGCACTGCGGCCTAATATGTCCTGCTTTCCCACAATAATGACAGGTAAGATCAGACTTCCATCCACGGGACTTACTACGACCACATGACTTGGACATGGACTTCTGAGAGTCCCTACCTTTATGATCATTATCATGTCTGCCATCTCTAACGGTCAATGCATGTGAAGAGCGGGAAGCATCATTGTTTCTCTTGTTGATTTCCTCAATCAATAAAACACTCTCAACATCTTTGATTTTCAGCCCATCAATCTTGTTCGTGCATATGGCAATACGGAAGATATCCCATGATTCAAGCAAGGTGCCAAGCAGAAACAACAGGTGCAAGTTGTCTTTGAACTCAATACCCTGTGACAACAAACTCTTCATGATAGCATGAAACTGACTGAAATGAGATGATAGGGAGGTCCCCTCCTTCATGCAAAGGTCCATTAACTGCTTCAGTCAATATATCTATGACGCAGGACTCTACTGCGCATAGAGCTTCTAAATCTTCTCTCATAAATCCCATGCACTATGATTCTCATCTTCAACAACATTATGATGGACCTCTTCTGAGAGTGACAAAATAATGGTAGACTTGCATAGCTCATCAACTTTCGTCCAAACATCATCATCCATATCCTCATGTTTAACACCCTTGAAATGCAAGGGTTTAATCTACAACTTCTGCACCAAAACCTGCCATATTTGGGACTTCCAATACCCATAGTTGGTATCATCCAACTTGGCAATGTTAAAGAGAGCTGTGTCTTTCATATGACCAGCCATACTGTCCCAAATCAAAGTAAAAAAGCAAAATTGCAGGTTGCTATAATTAGCAAAAAATGCACTAAAACCACTGCTAAAATTGGCTAAAAGAGTGGACATCACCAAGACAAGTACTTGTCCACCAAATATGACCATGATAACATCAAATAGTAAGCATTACCCTCATAGAAGTGCTCAAAATTTACAGATTTCAACTTGTTCTAATAAATGACAGTAGTATGTAAAACTGTCCCAAAATGAAGCAATCATTGATACATATGTCACTGCAACTACCAGGTAGCAAGATACATCCAACAATGAGTGTCAAGGGGCAAGAAAGTACGAAGAACTGTCAAACCAACAGGCAAGAGACATCTCATAGGTCTAGAAGTCATGCATGTAATGGGTCTTGGGGTAAGAGAAGAGACCGAGACCAAGCACAAGCACAACTGATAGATCAAGAAGCTCAATACATAGCCATCAAAGATGCATACAAAACTGACAAATATGTGACAGAGATAGGTGCATGCCCCAATAGGTGTATCAAATCAACCCACTACATACTAACTACAAACATAACACTCTCAAGAGAGCAAATGCATGTAACTGTCCCACAAGCTCAAGCTCAAGTGTAAGTAAAATTGTGTGTACATCTGAATATGCCAAGAGGCTCAAGTCTGATACAAAGAGAGCAAGCAATTCTCTAATACATCAAATACATAGCATCAAACATGTCAAATCCTAGTAGGGTACATCTGGAGCATAAATCCCAACTATCTCAAACCTGTAAAGCATAAGCCTAAAAGCATTCAAAGAGCATGTAACTGACAACTAAATGTAATTTCCAATAGATCCAAAATGCTTAAATACATTTGAAGACGAAGCTCCAAGTAACTGTCAAGCATGGGCAAACCAAGTGGCATCCATATCTGACCAAAGTATAAATGCAAGAAGCCTAAATGTCTAGCAAGGAAAATAGGCATAAACCAGTCCAAAGCATGCCAACTGAAGCCAAATGCTAGTGATGAACAACCAAGTTGGAGCCTAATCCAAGCTCAAAAGCATTTCGAAACCAAGAAGAAGCATTTGACAACCTCCAAATACATTAGTATGATCATTCAAACCTCCAGTAAGCACCCCGTATCCATGAACCAATGCATACAGCAAGTAAATGAGCTTCAGCCCACTATATTACACCAAGAAATTTATTGTTAAATGAAGTTCAAATGGTGCTCAAATCTGCTCCAAATCAATCCCAAATCATAGAAATAGCATCCCATAACATACAGGCATCATCGGGCATCAAGAGGCATCAAACGAGTAATACCAAGAAGCATCAAATAGTAAATGACAAGTGTTGCCCTGTTTTGATAGTCCTAGGACTGTGTATACAATAGGGATGAAGGGGGAAGCACTTAAATTGATCACCGGGAGCCAAGCACTAATGCCATGCAGTCAAACAATGATCGGAAAGGTTACCAAGTGTATCGGGAAGCCGAGGAAGAGCAGGGAAATGCCAGGAGCAGGCCAGCCCAGCCCCCTAAAAATGCACCGAAATTTGCACTAGCTGTTCCTAGGGGTTGGGGGGTCTTCAATAGTCTTTGGGGGCACTTGGCAATGGCGAGGGGGCTCCAATGCAGCCCAAGAAGAAGCCAATGAAGGTCCAGAAGATTGGGGAGGAGGCAGGAGATCAAAACATACCTGCAAATGAAGGTGCCATGGCTGCCATTGAAGCTCAGGTTGAAGCTCTTCAAATCCGAGCTGAAGAGAATGTCGGGCAAGCTCCAATGCCTTTCCTCTGATGCCAGTTGAAAGGGAAGTGGAACCCAGGAGGAAGAAGCTTGGCGGTAAGAGCTATGGTGGATGGAGAGCAAGAGCCGAGAGAGAGAGAGAGAGAGAGAGAGAGAGAGAGAGAGAGAGAGAGAGAGAGAGAGAGAGAGAGAGAGAGAGAGAGAGAGAGAGTCAAAAATGGGAACTCCAACAACCACAATGTGTGGCCGGGCCTTCCTTTATTCAAACTATCACTAAGAGAATAAAGAATAAGTGATTGTGATGGGTGCTCGCCACCTGTAGTGTGCAGTGGCGGGTACTGTCAGTGTAGTAATATACGGGCGGCTAGGCAGAGGCGCCTTTACCCCCAACAAATCTAAGGGATGTGCTTGTGCATGTGAACCCGCATCAATGGAAAGGAGAATAGTCTATAGAAATTAAGTAAAATTTTAACAAAAGAAAACGATTGAAACCTGATCGTTGACCTGTCACCTCACGCCTGGCATGTGCCATCACAAGTCATGCCATCACCTACCAACCTACGCCTCACACTTGGCCCGTCTGCTGTTTACAACGTCGCCTGCTAATCTCCACATGTCCTTATTTGGTCAAAAACTGACGGACTAACCGGTCATCTAGTCAAGATGAATGCCTATTCATGCTCGACTAGTTGAAAGGTGAAGTGCGCTTGACTCCTTCGTGCATGCAGAACTAACTCGTACTATCCTCAAGAAGTGTGCACACTCTTGCCACAACTCTAATACTAGTTTGTGGGGATGAGTGCAAATGAAGCGCGAGACAAAAACGGAGGAAGAGTAGTGTTGAGAGTGAGAGTGAGAGTGAGAGTGAGAGAATCCCAAGATGAGTGTACTAGTAATGATACACAAATAACAAAATATATTCATATGTTAGGATGCAAATAAGAGTATGTTCACACTCGTAAGTTTATACACACAAAGATTAAGGGACTTTACACCCAACACTTTGAGGGGGCACACTTTCCACTTGATGAGGTACTCGGGGTAACACTTGTGCTCTAAGCACCAAAGGATTGCCTCAAATTCAAAGAGGGAGTTGAAATGGAGTGGAATGTGTCACCCCCATTGTGTATTTGGATAGAACCTACGTAGAAGGCATGCATAAATGTCATTGTGTACGCAAATGCTCTCTGGCAAGTCTAGCTTGCATGTGACATCGTTCAGAACTCAAGTGATTCTGTATGCTCCATAGTATCAATGATTGAACTTTGGGGTCATGTAAGTGGATTGAGTTATTGTAGTGGAACTGGAGCGCATAAATGTGAGGTACCCAATCTTTTTGATCCACTAGAGCATAGCTTCTGAGACAATCTTCGATTCTTTGACTCGCTCGCTCTATTTGCACATCTGTCTCTGAGTGAAAGGATGATGAGAACTTGAGTTGTAACTTGTGCCTCCAAAGTCTTGAAGAGTTCCTTCCACATGTCGCTCATGAAGCAGCCATCCCGATCTGATATAATGTCTAAGGGCAATCCATGTAACTTAAAGACATGAGTGAAGAAAATGTGGGCTCTCTCCTTAGCATTGAGTGGTAGTTTGGTTTGGGATAAAGTATGCTTGCTTGAGAAACAATCCACTACTACAAAGATGATGGTATACCCATGGGACTCTAGGAGTTCCACAATGAAGTCCATGCTTATGATGTCCCATGGGTGGCTTGGTACTAGCATTGGTTGAAACAAGCTAGCCACCTTTGTGCAAGGGGCCTTTAGTAGTTGGCAAGTTGGGCATGTCTTCGCATAATCAATAACCTCCTCCTTCATGTTTGGCTAGAGAAATTGTTTCCTCAAGGCCTCTAAAGTATTGCTTTGTCCTTGTGTCCCCCTAGTTTTCCATCATGCAATTCATATAAGATGATTTTCTTCAACTCCATACTATTTGGGATGTACAATCTCTTACCTACAAAAAGGATTCCTTCAAGTATATACATTCCATGTGGTGTTTTCGTAGCTTTCAGTTCTTCCATCAATTGCATATCTCCTTGTCATGCTCTAGTGCCTCTTTACTAACTCTAGATGTTTGCCATTGGCTACACTCACTACTCGCAAGTTTGCTTTTTAACTGCTTTTTAACTAAGTGCATCAGCTATTTTGCTTGTGGAACCCCCAGTTTATGCTTCATCTCAATCTTAAATTCTACAAGGAAATCTAGTCATCTTGCTTGTTTGGCAGAGAACTTAGGTTGGGACTGGAAGTATTTGAGACAAGCTTTGTCTATAAAGACTAATGTGTGTTTGTCTTGCACATAGTGTTTCCATTTCCTAAGGCAATGTATCACTATTGGAATTTCCTTCTCATGGGTGCTCCACCGAGTCTCTACTTCTATGAATTTCTGGATTCATATACAATTGGGTGACCATCTTGCATCAACACTCCCCCAATGCCATAATCTGAGGCATCCATTGAGATCCAAAAGGGTTTGGTAAAGTCTGCTCGTGTGAGCAGCACAAGGGTTTTGCTCATACACTCCATAAGGTCAAAAGCTACTTGTTGGCCATCCCTCCACTTGAAATTTCCTTCTGTTTTGATAACGTGAGATAATAAGGTCTTGACCATGCTGTAATCTTTCACAAATCTTCTACAGAATACTGTGAAGTCTAGAACTTCCCTAACTTTTTGATTGTTTTTAATATTGGCCACTTTTTCATTGCTTCTACTTTCTTTTGGTCCACTGTGATTCCTTCCCTACAATAGACCCCAAGAATTCCAACCCCCTTACTACAAACTCACACTTCTCTAGCTTGGTATAGAGTTTGTGCTACCTTCGTTTCTTAAGGACCATCTTTAAGTGTTACTTGTGCTCCTCTAAGGTCTTGCTATAGCCTAACAAATTGTCTATCTAAATAAAGACAAATACATCTATCTTTGGTCTAAATACTCCATCCATCAATCCACAAAAGGTTCTCAGCCCATTGCTAAGCATGAATCTTAGGATGACCCATTCAAAACTACCATATCTAATGCAAAAAGATAGTATTTGGGATGTCTTCTTCAATTATGCAGATTGGATGGTAGCCTAACCTAAGGTCTATTTGGCTAAAATATTTGGCTCCATTAAGTCTAGCTAACAAGTCATCTACTAAGGGCATGGGATATCTGTTCTTTATGGTAATCTTGTTCAATGCCCTATAGTCTACACACAGATTAAGTACCCCATCCTTCTACTTAATGAACAACATTGGGGCTCCAAATGGTGAATTGCCTGGACAAATGAAACCTTGCTCTTTCAACTCATACAACTGCTTCTTCAATTCCATCAACAGTGTGATTCATGTAGTATGGGGCCTCAATTGGTAAAATTAACATTGGGATTAGCTTGATCTTATGGCCTACATCTCTCTTTGGAAGTAATCCTTTGGGTAACTCTAGGGGCATCACATATGCATACTCCTTTAGCACTTTCTCTACTACTTTATTACCTACTTGTAGTTTTGGTACTTTGGGTGGCTCATTCTCCATAGGTCTCATCATACATAGATATACCGCATTTCCTTACTTTACTAAGCTCTCCACTTATTTGCACTTGAAACATATAACTCACTGCGCTTGGCCAAGGCTTGGGGCCTCCACCATGATATATTTGACCACATTGCCATAAGATTCACTTGGAGTCAATCTATTGTGATTGTTCCCCTGCCTTCTAAATGCTCCCCCCCCCCCCCCTTGGTACCATGACAAATTGTGATGCAACTAGGGTTACTCTTCCCAAGATCTGACTTCTAGCTTCAAATACGGGTCCTCTTAGAGGATTGGCCTTAGGATCCAAGTATTGGTAATAAGGCTTGTGTGGAATCTGGTTTGGTTTCCTTGGGTTGTTCTCCTTCCTTCTAAGTCCACTAGTCTCTCAGCCACTCTCATGGCCTCGGCTAGATTCTCAAGTTCTTGTCTCTCTACATCTCTTCTTGTCCACTCCTGCATGCCAAATAGAAATCCATGTGACTTGGTGTATGCATCTATATTTGGGGGTTGAAGCATCAATTGCCAATACTTGTTGGCATACTCCATCTTCCCTTGTGCTTACTCAAGGTTCCTCCACTCATCCCTAACCTTGAATTTCGTCATCTTTGGGATGAAATAGTCCTTCAGCTCCTCCTATAGTTCCTGTCAAAAGACATGGATCTAGAGCATGGCGGCATGAGCTATGGAGGATGGAAGATGTAGACAGGACCCATGTAGACATAGACACAGAAAAGACCAACTGTCACACAAGTGAATTAGGTTCCAAGATTGAGACTTGGACTCATAAACACAATCTTGTGTGTAATACAATGACACAGACACTTGATTGAAGGACAAAAGTACTATGGCATTGCATTGAAAAGTGAACCAAGTACATCATTATATAGTCTTTGACCTTTCTCCACTCTCCTCACTATGCATGTGGGATACAAGAGCCTCTGTTGGGCATCATCGTTTGCTCTCTTTTTCAACACCCCCCTCAAATGATGAGTTCCTATACCTACTGGCATTTGCCCCCCCTATATGTAGACATGGCTCGGGAGACTTGCTGTTAGGCAGTCAATCTTTACATTCTTGGTAGGCTTTTACAAGATAACATCCACTAAGGGAAAATACAAAGAGCTTTTTATCAAAACAATCTGTCAGAGATAGCAAAAGCATCTTCTTCTTCTTCTCTTTCATTCATGAATTGATTCTTGTGGTGATTGTATTGCACCTGTTGGGCTCTTTTCTTATGAAAACATTCACTGGCTACATGGCCAGTCTTACCACAATAGTGACATGTAATCCAATCCTTGTTGTTGTTATTGATGAATCCTCAACCTCTTTCTTTAGGTCCAGTAGCTCCTTTGGTGTATAAGAGTTTTTCCCTAGATGATGGGACACCATCTTTTGCATTCTTGTTCTTCTATTTATTCTCTTCATCAAGAAGAGAGTGCTCAATATCTTTCTATGACAAATTAGGTACATTGCTTAGAGTAGAGACAAGATTTTCATAAGGATCTTGGTTTACACTAGCAAGGAGTACAACAATGGCTTCATCTTCATCTATTGTTTTCTTTAGAGTGGCAAGTTGAGTTTTTAGACTTTTGAATTTGTTAATATGCATAGTCATTGAAGTGATGTCTTTTATGTCAAGCTTATAGAATTGTATTAACAACTTGATCTTAGAGTTTTTGGCTTGACTTCCAAAGACCCTGTTAAGCTCATCCCAAGCCTTTTTAGCATCTCTGATGCCAGAGATACATCATCAGACAATCCCCATGCAATAATACCTAGAGCTTTATTATGCATATTTTTCCACTCTTTGGACTTTGGTTCTTCAGTGGTTGGACCCTTCCAAGGATTTTTCCATCTTCACTTTCTTCTTCTTCCTCCTCTCCCTCAAATAGGTCCCACAAGTTCTTCCGCATGAGGTGGTACATGGCCTTCTCCTTCCATGCATGAAAGCCTTCTCCATTGAACTTGGATGTTTGCTCAAGCTCTGCCATGTTGATAAGCATTAAATAACCAGCAAAAGAGTTGTAGTTCAATGTGTCAAGAGACACAAGAAGATCGGTGTAAACCTAATACTAGTTGAGTATCAATGGATACTATTCTTTGAGCTTAGTGTTGGATGTCGGTGCTTGATCTGTTTGTTGATTTGAAGTATTGCTCTTGTTGGGAGTTGAGTTCAAGCTCAAATCGGAGTGGCATAGACTTCAGTGAGTTGGAATGAAGTGAAAAACAAGAACTTGAGCTCATAGAGGTGATCATTTGAGAAACCCTCTGAGTGGAAGAGAGCTTAGGTATGGCTCTTTAAAAGCCCTATAGTTGTAGGGCAAATCACACAGCGCAAAAGACAAATCGGCGTACAGACTAGAATCGGTGTAGTTCTAAACAGCAACTGTAAAAAAACGTAATGTTGGACTCTGGGCAATGTTGAGTTGTGATATGATACAGAGAAGCTTTGTGAGTTAGAAACACTAATCTAGAAGAAAGCACTGGAAGATATGGCTTGTAAAGAGAGATCTAGAAGCTCCAAGTAGGGTAGGTACTGTTCTGGCTATGGCAGCCATGAAAGCTGGAATGAAGGTGGTGAAAATGAGGTCATAAGCTAGCATTGAGATGGGCTGAAGTTAAGAAAGCTTGAGAGAGCAAAGAGGAGAGCTAGATTAAGCTGGGCCATGCTCAGTTGAGCTCTGATATCATGTCAAAAGATGTGGCTCTAGAGTATGGCATGAGCTATGGAGGATGGAAGATGTAGATAGGACTATGCATTTGGGATACAAGAGCCTATGCTAGGCATCATCATTTGCTCTCTTTTTCAATAGTTCCTTCCATGAGAAGATTGTTCGGCCCTATTCTTCTTCTAGTAGATACCAACTAGCCACATCCTCTTTGAGATAGATGGCTACCACTTCTCCTTTCCTCTCTTTAGATCACCTGGCATACTTCTAATACTTATCTACCTCTGCGATCCACTTCTTCAAGATCAACCCGTCTCTCTCTTCCTTGTACTTGGTAGCTTACGGCATCTTATACTTTCCATAATCATCTTCTGAACTCTCACTCTCCTCTCCATCACTTGTCACATGCTACTTATTCTTCTTCTTCTTCTTGCCCTTCTTTTTTGTGGGATATTTCAATAGTCTCCTCCTCATCCTTCTTGCCTACTACTTCAACTTCACCTTAATTCTCCTTCTTCTTCTCTTTGTATTTTCTAGTTGCTTCCTCTTGGAATAACTTATATGAAACCTATTTCTTTCCTCGTTTAGTTCTTTCTTCTTCCTCCTCTCTTTGTATTTTCTAATTGCTTTCTCTTAGGCTAACTTGTCTGCTAATCTATTTATTTCCTCCTCTAGTTTATATCTCTTCTCCTCCTCTTATTGTTTCATCCACTCTTTAAACCCTTGCTTATCTTCAACCTTCCTTCCTCCTTTTCTCCTCTTCTTCCTTCTGCTAGATGCTCCTCCAAATCAAATCCTAGCATACCTTCTAACTATCTCTCCAATTCATCTCCATTCCTAAACACAACTCTTCTTATCTTCAGCCTCAACAACAATGCTAATTGCATTATCTTCCATGGTGTTGTTAGAAGCCACACCTTGGCTTTGGGTGGTTTGCCGTAGGGGAGCCCCACCTTAGATCCAAGGGTGTTGTCACAAGGAAGCTACATCAAATGGTGGGTTTATCACAAGGGCGTCGTGTCTCATCTTCAAATGTTATGTCACGACAATGACATCGCCCCGTGAGGCATCACGATACAATCCCAAGGTACATCTTCCCTTATCATTCCATGGGCATTTCTAAACAAGTAAAAATCACTCAAATACCAAGTGTAATGTAACATTTAGGGGAAATTTTTTAAGGACAAGGAAGTCAATCCTTTTCATCATCATCTAAGAAGGTAGTAAAGTCGATTGAAGTGGTACTTTAAATATATATTTAAAAAAGATAACTATTTTGAAAAATTAGAATTAAACTTATTTCCTTTTTTTTAATTAAAATTGATTTTTCCCAATGTAAATATGTTCTAGGTTGAAGTGAACTAGTCTTTTCCCAAACCCTTGTAATGCACCTACACTCAAATCACTCAACATAGCACAAAAAGGTAATACAACATGTGAGAGCAAGGTATACCATTGCATTAGAAAATATACGACATAGGCACTTCTCAAGCCTACACCCTCGTGGTGTCACAATAGTGAGGGTGTAACACACTCAGTATAGGGAATAATATATAGAGTGGAAACCAAGCAAAGCTCAAAGTGACTACTACTCCCTACACATGTTCATTTGGACATAATGCCAAGGAATAGCTACAAAGCCCCAAAGTGGAAAAGGGTAAGAAGTGGGTGGGGGGTACAGTTGGCTATTGTGAACTTGTGAGGAGAAATTGGCTCTAGCATAGGACAACGCATTCAAAGATCACCCTCAAGGATTGTCGAAGCATTGTGGATATGTCCTCACTAAGGTGGCAGAGTGAGTGTTCTCAAAAGCACATAATAATGGCCTGGGCTTGATCTTGATAGCTACCTTTGTCTCATCTCCTAGGGTGTAGGTGATGAGCTCTATGGATCTCTAAGACTCTTATCTAAGATCATCCCCTAAGGCAGACGCATGTCCCCGAAGCTGGAGATACCCGCAACCAAAAGCATATTGAAGGCTTGGTATGGCCCCCTTATAACTTAAAGATCCTGCACTAATCCTCCCCACAACTTAATAGAGACCTAAGCCTGACCCACCCAAACAAAAACCCACCAACTCTAAACACCGTGGATCCCTTTCTCGACAGTAATGCTTTATGGTTGTAGTATCAGCTGGTATTCTGAAGAAAATATCACCCTCTAGTTCACTCATTCACATCCAACCAAGCAAATTCAAGATTAGTGCGGTGCATGTGTGCATGCATACATGTTCTTAATCAACTCTGTGGGGCTGAATGCACACTTTCAGCTCTCCCATGAAAACAAGTCTTCCACCACAGCATATGGAATCCACTGACATTACCAGGAGATCTGTAATCAAATGGACAAATAGTCGGCATATCATTACAGGATGCATCAAAAGAAGCATACAATGATATTTTGCAACATCCCAGGCTGCAAATTTATTTAACTCAGCAAGGCATTACACCTGATAAAGAATACACAGACTCCACATCATTAAAACTGGGGTCTGTACCTAAGCAGCATCCTAAGGAGCATATAGCCTGACTGCCCTCAACTGTTGTTCTACACAGAGAACAAAGCAATCTTTGTGTAGGCATATGCTAACACATACAGCTTGGTGAAAAGCTTTTTCTACACTAAACACCTTTCTAATAAGTGTATCCTGCCACATACATGCCCTTCTTTGCTTCTTCACTTTCACCCTCTGCAGAGTACTTTCCAAGCTGAGCCATAGAGTTAGCCTTGGCGCGGATCAGAAGAGCCTTCTGGGCTGCATCCACATTCTCCTTCCGCCCTCCCCAGGTTTTCAGAACAGTGTTCTGAAGAGCTCGAGCATACGAGAAGGATACATGCCAAGGGTTAGGGCTCTGATTCATTGCATTCAAGTTGAGGGTTGCCTCCACTTCAGATTGGCCACCAGACAAGAACTACACCCCAATAACAGCCAATCAGTCTGATTTATTCAATCTCACGGAAATTAAAACAAAATTAGACATATTTCAGAATGCTAATATATGCAATATAAGCCCAAAGGATTATTACCATGATTCCAGGGACTGCAGGGGGTACCCTCCTCCTCAACATGTTCAAAGTGTAGGATGCAACTACCTCAGGGGAAGCCCTGTCTTTGCACTCTGCTCCTGGAGTTACCATACTGGGCTTCAAGAGGATGCCCTCGTACATCACATTGTTATTGGCAAGGAAATAGAAGACCTCATTCCACACCTTCTCAGCCACAGCCAGCGTCCTGTCAATGCCATGCTCTCCATCTAGGAGAACCTCAGGCTCAACAATAGGCACCAGTCCGTTGTCCTGAAAACAAGTGCACAAATAGAATGAATACAACTACTCACATAATCAGAATATTACAAGCCTGTAGGCTAAATTGGAAAGCATTTACTCAGGTGATCGATTCTGTGCAAGCATCAAAGGTGATGATTTCCATGCAAACATCAATCTGACATGCCAATTAAGATGTGTGCAATAATGTGAGATGCAGATGGAAGGAAATGGAATGTCAACTGGCATCCGAAACATCGAGCATTCAGCTATATTAGAACCCTGTGAAACACAATCCAACAAGCACTGAATTCGCTCTCTGATATATGCACCCACCAAACTTTTTCCATATTAGGCAATCACTCTTTTCACCTTCAGGAGAACACGATTATCTTGTCTGTATCCTCACAAAAATTGGAAATTTTGAAATGCCAACCCCATAGTCAATACAGAAAAACTAAAAAGTCAGGACAATCAATAGACCTGTGAGATGGCAGCATATCTAGCAAGTCCCCAGGCAGCTTCTTGTACAGCAAGTTCAGAGGGACCGTTCGGGATGCTGATAACAGTTCGCCTGGAAAACAGAAGCACTTATCAATTGCAGTCTCTTACACCAAAACGCAAAAATTACAAGACAGCAAGCACTGACCATTTGGCAAATCGGGCCCCTTGCTTGTAGTACTCAGCAGACCTCGAGGCCAAACCATCAAGGCCTTGACACCAGGATTCATCATTTGAGCCGGCCAATGGAACAAGGCCCTGAAAGTTAGGCAGAGCTCGAGTCAGATACCCTATGTATCAACGCACAGAACTTCCAAGCGTGAGTGGTATAGGTGAATGTTAAGCTACACGTCTCGCTCAGAAGGACCTCTGTATGTACAGTCTAATTTCCACAAGATTCACATGGACATAAACATTGAGGACAGTCATGTGAATGAAGGTTAAAGATGAATGGAGGATTGAACCAGACATCCACAAGATAGAACTACATATGAGTATCCACATTCAGTTATATTTTGTGTAAAACTTAGATTGCAAATTGACAATGAAATCCAGCACACGGATAGCACTGCTCAATATATTTATGCAAACTCACACCTTGTCAACTTTGATGCCAGGAGCAATGTTCTGCTTTTTCAGGCAATCCACAAACTTCTCGCCAGCGAGGGTGGATTGATAGAGAGTCTCTTCAAACAAGATGGCACCAGAGATGTATTCTCCCAGACCAGGACTGGTGACCAACAATTCGCGGTACGCTTGTCGGTTGGCCTCGGTGTTCTCGAGGCCAATTGAAGCAAGCCTCTTGCCACAGGTAGCATTGGACTCGTCCATAGCCAGGATTCCACGACCTGGGGAAGCAATCGATTTCTGCACAAGAGCTTCAACCGAATCGGCACAAGGATGTGACCCAGAAGGATCTTAACTAGGGCAAAATGAAACACAAAAGAAAGGTACCGCGGTCTTAACAAGCTCATCGGTGTAGGCACTGGCAGCACGGACAGACAGGCCAGAATTAACCTGCAGGCTGGAAGGAGCTCCATGGCCGGATGAAGGCTTAATGGACTGCCCCAGGAACTGAGAAGAGGGCAAAGAGACTGCAGGTTTCAGGAGGGCTGCCATGGCTTCTGTGCTTCCTTGACGAGGGTTAGATTCTCCGACGCTGTCTCTCTCTCTCTTCCGCAGGAGAGCTCTTTAGATCTCTCACAACAGCATTTGAGGGGACTATTTTTAGATGGATATGTGGTCGATGAAGGGCACAGGCTATGGATGGCTGGCACTCTCCCTTCTTTATGTGGCTCCTAAGGCCCGGTTCACACTTGCACGGTGGCCAAAAGGGTGAAAAATCCCCTTTTCCACCCAGCCACAAGGATTTCCCAAGAGTTGTCCACCCTCTCATTCACATTAGTGGTGGACAAGGAAAGGAGCGAAAGGAGCTTGGGGGAAGAAGGAAAGGAACGAAAGGCGTGAAAGAAGATGACAGTGATCTCTACATTGTTGTCCGCCGCAACTCACAGGGCCTGCACTTGCTCCCACTGTTTTCTGCTCGGCTCCTGTTGGGACATTCTTTAGAAATGTAAGAAGGCATCCAAACGAAGTTTGTTCTTTCTCTGAAGCTGACAGACCTGGAGACTATTGAATGATAGAATTTTTTAGCTCTTATCAACAAGAGGTATGAGCTGACAGACCTGGAGGCTATTGAATGATAGAAT
This sequence comes from Lygodium microphyllum, assembly GCF_053477565.2. Lineage (NCBI taxonomy): Eukaryota > Viridiplantae > Streptophyta > Polypodiopsida > Schizaeales > Lygodiaceae > Lygodium > Lygodium microphyllum. The sequence goes on from NC_141136.1 coordinate 1,179,397, forward strand.
TCACAGTTAGGCATTCATATAAAATGGCCAGTCAGAAGATAGTGACAAAAATCAACCATAAGCCACATAAGTCCAAGTGATTATCTTCTATTACAAAGTTGATCAATTCTAAGCACAGTAACAATTGCATAGCAAGTTCCCCCAGTTACTAGATGACTAGAACCCACAAAGGAGAACTGAGGTTGGTTTCTTCTAGTGGAGGCCTCACTTGATTTGGCATTATGGCCTATAAGCCTGCAACATGCATGGAATCTGACTGTTGCCACCATGAAAAACCACACAAAATGAGAGACCTATAACACATTTATAACTGCATTTCCTTTTTTCATGCATTCAAGAATGGGAGATGACATTATCCAAGCAGTCTGCCATCCTAAACATCTCCTGCATATATAGGGACCAACTAGCTTCATATATGTGTAAAAGCTATACTAGTAAGCTACACTAACGTAAAGCACTTGCTCTACAAAAGGATCACCACTATTAGGCTGTGCATGTATTTCATGCCACTACCCAAAGGTTCCCCATTCCTGAATCCCATCCATTTCATTGCACCTTGTAAATTTGGAGCATAGACGAATAGGTACCCCCTCATCAGACTTCATGTCAAACAACTGCTACAGATGGCCTTGCTTGCCAAAGCTTTTTCTCCTCCAATTTTGCAAAAATGAAGTTGTACCACAAAACTTGCCAACTTTTGATGGATCGTGTACAACTACTGAAATCTTCAAGGCTTCATATTATACATTGCCATCACTGGCTTTGCTTTCCAACCTGCTCATGTATAAGTTTCTGGTGTAGTTTTGGAGTTGCACCTTTCAACTCTATTGTTTTAACAGCCAAAAAAGCTATCAGTCACAATCATATGGAATGATGTGTCTATAAGGTAGGAGAACTTACTCTTATACAAACCTGGAAGTTTAAAATTAAACAGAGGAGGAAGTGGTCTTCCAGATGGCAGTCGAGTATTTGGATCGCGAAGTTCATCAAAGAAAGGATGCACACATGCTTCAAGCTGGTACACAATTGAGAATAGAAGGAACTCAAATGATGGTAAAGTAAATATTGGAGTTGCAAATTAAGACACAGTAAAGTAACTATTGCAGTTGTAGATTAAGCCACTTTTCTTGTTCACATTAAAGATTACACATAATGCTCAGTACCTTGAATAGGAAAATATTATTACATAGGACTATAAGATTAAAAACAAAGATCTTACTGCATTGCTGGGAGAATACTGCAACACTCTAGACACCAAATCAACTGCCTCAGGTGGTCTTGAAAAACACAAACAGATCCATTATCAAAGCAACAATGCCCACCCCTTCCAGCAACAACAAATAAACAAGGCAAATGAGTAAATAGTCTTGGACATCCACACAAGTATCTGTGGGAGTAAGATTTAATGAACAGCTGAGAGAAAGCTACCATCCTAAACTAAAAGTCATCTAAAACCATGAAAATGCATTTTTAGCACCTTACTAATCTCCACCAGTTGATCAGCTTAGGAAAAGATCTATCTCTACTCTGTATTTCCAAATTTCAGCATGCATCTCTTGGCTAGAGAAAAAAGAATAGCAGCACAAGCAAATGCAGAAGTCCCATATAACAAAAGTGTTATTGTGTTATGGACTACATACCCTTCAAAATAGAAGGGTGGCATTACTACGCTGCAAAATTTGCTACTGATATACCATTAATTTTGATCAGAATAACAAAGTACACGAAAAAGAACAGAAATGAACATGTAACACAGTGTATAGAAAAGTAACTTTTGAGTATAAATTTTAGAGAATATTTTTAAAAATTGCTAAGTAGAATTGTACAAAGTTGAATTTGAATCTGTAGATTTATATTGTAGATTACTCGTCTTCACCTAGATGCTCATCTTCACTATCACCAAAAACCATTTGGATGTTTCTATGACAATGCTCCTTATACATTACTCGAGCCAAATTGTCCATGCGTTCAGTACCTCTACCCATATTGTTGGTCTCTACATCATCTGCTTCAATTTGTGCTTGATTGACCACCTCTACTTTTGACATTGGTAGAATTGCACGAACTTCAAATAAAGTGGATGTTGATGTCCTTGTAGTCCCTACCTCAAGGTTTACTGATTGCACGAGGGTTGTTTCAGCATCCCTTACCCAATCCATGTCAAAGGTGCCACCATGTAGTATGCAAATAGTATGCAACACAAGACATGCAATGACAATGTCGAGAACATTAAGCAGATCCATGTCTATGCATTTTAGGAGAATCCGAAACCTTGCCTTCAACATTCCAAAAGCCCTCTCAACGGCCATCCATGTACTGGACTGGATGAAATTCCAATAATACTTCATCTTAGACAAGCCTTCCTTGCTTCCTTTAAAAGGAACTAGCATGTACAGTTTTGCTGTGTATGCACAATCACCTACTAAGCAATACTTGCCAAGGTCACCTTTGTTGCATTGGATCCCAAGTGCATTGTTGCCAAAGTTCACAGAGTCATGTATGGACATGCACCAACCTACATTAGCAGTGCAAATAGGTGCAACTGTCAACTGTAACAAAATAGAGTGAAAACCTTTTTTGTTATAGTAGTCTGTTGCATTGTCCTTAGGTGCTATGATTGGTGCGCAGATCGGATGTTGTACGCTTGTGTAGTGAATGTCGGAAGGTCCCCAAGAACAAAAGAACTCTACTTTTTGCACAAAACTCAAGGTAAAAAGCATGCACGACATGAACAAGAGGACCAATTGGGTGCAATCTCCCCCCATGCCTTGTGTGAGCGCTCCACAAAGCATGTATTTTATGTATTAATAATCTTCAAGCTCAAATAATAGCCCAAATTACAAAATAGCAAGCTTTTGGCTTTTGAGTTTGCTTTAGCACAAAATAGAAATAAAGCTAATGGGCGGCGCCCAAAGAGTCAGGCATACCCAATACAATGTCCAAGTACAAATAACATAATCGTGCGCCCATGCGCATACAAAATAATAAATAAATATCCAACGCCTCAATAAATAGGCGCAACAAAATATAGGCGCCATGCCTAAGATATGTGCCCATCAAAATATAAGTGATAAATCGAATACTCGCTATCCTCCAATGCTTTCCTCCGCCACTGCTGCTATCTCTACACATCAACTGAAGCATTCACAATCGTTAGTAAAATAATACAATTGAACCGACAAAAGTGAATACCTAGCAGTCTTCAGCTACATAAATAAATCAACTGGTTAGAAATCAATCCTAACCTTAATTTATTACGAGTGCGCACTCTAAACTCATAAACGTTTATTAATTTAATATGCATTTTGCGAAATCACCCGCTATGGAATCACCCATGTACACACTAAATTAATGAAACGCCCGAAAAGGATAGGCGTCTCCATCAACTTCTCGCACAAAGAATCCACTTTGTGTATGAGCCCTGGTCATCAAAGTTTACGGAATCCACCGTAAAACCTCTCGGAATCCACCGTGGCACGGAATCCACCGTGAAATATGCCTCCTGGCATCATACCCCCGGGGTGGGATAGCAATTGACCTCAATTGCTATTAGCTCAATGTGGAGCTAGCAGAGTGGAGAAAGCATTTAAGTCTCTAGCGTGCATCCATTGGGCTTCCTCTACAGGATGGTTCTTAAATTTGACTAGATATCCAGAATATCTTCGGCCAATTCTAGTGGTCATAAAGTCAGTATCTATGATAGCTTCAGGTTCAAGTATTTCAGTCTCTTCCTCTAACAAAGGTGGGTTTTCATAAAGAGGGTGTACAGGTAATTGGCCTCTAAAGGGTCGTAATAAACTAATGTGAAACGTGTTGTGAATTTTCCAGTGAGGTGGTAATTCTAACTTGAATGCATTGTCATTAATTTTGTGAATGATCTTAAATGGTCCATAGAATCTAGGGGCTAATTTCACAACTGGGTGTCTATCTATGTCACAACTCTATAGAAATAGAATTTGTATCCTTTTTCATTAATTTGTCTATATAATGATTTATTAAATTTATTTCCTTTGCACTAATTAGATATAAAGAAAAGTGCATTGGAGGTAGCCACTGATGAGTAGTCACAGGTTATGGTGGACCCATGCGGTGGGTTAGAGAAAAGATAGTTCACACTTCCACCTATATGGCCCGATTGGGCGCCTGTGACTAGAACTCACGCATATCAGGGTTAGACTTGCACACAGAAAGGATTGATGCCTTGAAGTGTGGGCTAGATCCACCAGAACAGGCAGTTACAATCAACAAGATGGCATGATCATGAAATGCTTGTATAATGTGCATGTGTGGGCTGAAAGCTTGAAATGCACATTTCTTTGCATAGGAAAGTCACATGAAGATTCGGATACCATTTTTGCGATGTACATGGAAAAAGCTTTCATATGACACCCATATTGGGGGGGTCCCTAAATTTTAGGAGATCCCTAAATTTGAGGAGGTCCCTAAATTTTAGGAGCCTCGAATTAGCCTAAATATGCTAGTCCTAAAAAATAGGGATATCATTCTAAAAATAGTAAGTTCTGTACTCTGACTGTGCTTATTAAATTTGGTTGTTTCTATTCTTGACAGTATTCAACCCAAAAAGGAAGGCCATAGAGAAGAGACAAGTGTCAAGACACTTGTCACACAAGTTTCCAAGCGTCCCACCACTTGTCACATCTCATGACATGTGGCTAGACACTTGTCTTGTGCTACTCCACTTTCCCCTTTTGTACTAGCTCTCCCCTCTCCTATAAATAAGAACTCATTTTTCTTCATTCAACATCATTTTTCTTTGCTGTAAACTCATGAACAGCACCCACAGATAGCCAGAAACTGGCCCCATCCATCCCCATCATCATCCCCCACTTCTCCATTATCAAATTCCTCCATATTCCCTCTTCTATCACTGCTGTTTTACAGGACAGCAAGCCTGTAAATTCATTACAGCACCTCCTTCTCGAGCTCTTTCTTCCATTTTAGCAACAAGAAGCAAGCCCTATCCATGTACTGCTGATCAACGATGGAGAAAGGCTGATTTCCCCTTTTTCTTCTCTCATACTGTAAAGAAATCAGTTCTTATCATTGCATAATAGATAATGCATGTGTGTTTGTACATTTTTGCATGATCTTGTGAGAGTGAGAATTACTTCTTCTCACTCTCAGGTTGATTGTAACTAAGCTCTTCCCTAAGGAACTTGGGTTGAGCAGAAATACATTCCTTCGGGGGGGGGGGGGGGGGGGGGGGGGGCGGGGGGGGGGGGGTGGGGTTGCCCATCTTCAACCCTCAATCTTGTCTCCATTACTTTTACATTTTCATGGATGTAATTTTGTGAGTAATTTTCCTTTTCAGCTTTAAGTGTTCATTCTCTTTTATATTAAATCTCGAAAACAAGTGAATATCATAATTGTTAAGCATACTATGTTGTTCGGGGCATTTACAGTGGTATCAGAGCTTTGGCTCGGTCCTCACCCCAACACTGGTAGTGCTTACAATTATAAGTTTGTTTGTTTTCAGCCCTTGCATTGAGTGCTTGAGCATATATTTTTTTCTTAAGAGTCTCAATGGATCAATCGAGTGCTATCCTTCAAGCCATTCAAAGTCTTAGAGAGGAGAATCAGCAAATTCGTGAGCAACTTCTCAAACTAGAAAAAGTTGAGAGTCCCAAAGAACTCAAGGAAAGAAGCCCATCTACTTCAAGGAGACAAAGCCATACCAATGAAAGGAGCCGATCAAGAAGTCCAACTACTTCTAAGAGGCAGTCCCATTCTACTTCAAGACAAAGAAAGAGATTGCATCGAAGCTCATCCTCTTCTTCAAAGTCATATGGCGCCTATTCTGATGGATCCTCTTCTAGTAACAAAGAGTCACACCCTTCTCGTGGAGGACCTCATCATCGTCAAAGGCATCGACATTCTTCACCCTCGTCTCTATCTTCATCCCCATCAAGCACTTCATCATCTTCAACCTCAAGATCCGAGCATGGACGAAGGCATAAGAAGAAGAAGAAAACTAAGTCACTATCTCAACTTGAAAAGAAGATCAAGTTCAGTATGTATGATGGTTCCCGAAATCCTGATCTTCTTCTGAAGTTTATTCGTCAATTTCAAATTTTGTATGGTCTTGACAAGTATAAAGAAAAAGAAAAGATTAAGTTTGCAGCTTTACATTTAACCGACTTAGCCTATACTTGGTGGACGGGGTTGGAATATGATCATGTTGCCCCAAAATCATGGTGGTCCTTTGTTCGCATGATACAAAGCCAATTTCTTCCTGTTCATTTCAAAAGACAAGTAAAAATGGAATGGGATCGGCTTTGGTAAAGGAAAAATGAGTCACTTGGTGACTATACCAAGAGATTTTGGGAGCTACTTTTGAAGGTCCAACATTTCAAGAAGATCAGCAGTTCGGAAAAGCTTAGGAAGTTTCAAGGAGATTTGCATTTTAAACTTCGTACTGCTCTTAATCATTATCATTGTTCTAGTCTCAGGGAACTCATTGACCATGCTGAGACATGGGAAATGGAGCACAATGGCAACAAATCATTCCAAAATAATGATAACAAGAGAGTAGTTGACGATGAGAAGTATTCAGCCCCAAATGAATGACAAAAACAGCGGCAAAAGCAGCCATCAAATCAAAAGAAGATGAAGCCCTATGCACCTCCTAATGCTCCTCAATTTCGCTCCAATCTATACCCACAAGCAAAGCAACTTTTCAAAGAAGAAAAGCAACGCTTCATGAAAGAAGGGAAGTGCTTTAAATGTGGACAAACAGCCCACATAGCGAAGCAATGTCCAAACAAGGGACAAAGCAAGGTTTCTGACAACAAGCCTAAGTCTCCAGTGAAAATCAATGCTATCAGTGATGTAGTTGCAAACACAACTCACACTCCAGAGATGCGCAAATTATTAAAAGCTTGGGACAGTTGCAAGGTAAGCAAGCACTATTCTTGATAGATCTTGGGGCGAATGAAAATATCATTTCCTTGCAATTAGCTAAAGAGCTTGGATTAAAGAATGAAGAGATGGACAATCCGGCAGAAGTTCGCCAAGCTTTAAATGCTGATGAAGGTGACATAGTGAGGACTGTGATACCCTACATTGGCAAGCTCAAGTTTCAAATTCAAGGCTACAGTGACGAAGATACCTTCTGTATCGGAGACCTTGATGGTTGCGATGTGATTCTTGGCATGGCCTGGAATCATAGAGTAGATTCAACCATCTTCTCTCAGAAAAAGAAGGTAGAACTCACCAACAAAGGCAAGAAGTACGAGATCCAAGCTGGAGTTTCTGGAGACACCATACCTATGGTAAGCCATATGCAAGTCTCTAGAGCAATTAAGGATTGTGTTCAATGTTGTCTGCTCTATGTCACTGATGTAAAAGATAATATGAATGTTGAAAACCAAGAGTAACTTCAGCTCTTGGAAAAGTATAAAGATTGTTTTTTCGGAAGATCTTCCTTATCAGCTTCCCCCAGAAAGGCCAGAAGACCATCATATTGATATTATCCCGGGCAGTTCTCCTCCTAGTATAGCACCATATCGTGTGAGCCATCCTCAACAAGAAGAAATCAGAAAGCAAGTCAAAGACCTACTCAACCATGGGCTAATTAGGCCAAGTAGCTCACCATTTTGTTCACCGGTTCTTCTTGTTCAAAAGAAAGATGGCACATTCAGGATGTGCATTGATTATCGAGCCCTCAACAAAATCACTATGAAGAATCGGTTTCCTATTCCCAGAATTGACAACATTTTGGATCGTCTAGGAGGCTCAAAGGTTTTCAACCGCATTGATCTAAAGAGTGGTTATCATCAAATTAGGGTAATACCACAAGATGTACACAAAACTGCTTTCCGCACTTCATACGGTCTTTATGAATTCTTGGTGGTTCCTTTCGGATTAACCAATGCACCAGCCACCTTTAATCGAATGATGGAGCGCATCTTTAGAGAGCATCGACAATATGTCGATACTTTCTTTGATGATATTCTTGTCTTTAGCAAGAATGAAGAGGAGCATCATCAACACTTGGAAATTGTTCTACAATTACTACAACAAAATCAACTCTTGGTAAATGGTAAAAAGAGTGAATTTTTCATGCATAAAATAAATTACCTTGGGCATGTCATCTCTTCTGAAGGGATTCAGATGGATCCTGAAAAGATCAGGATAATCCAAGAATGGCCTCATCTTCATGATGTACATGAGGTGCGATCGTTTCTTGGCTTATGTTCTTATTACCGCCGCTTCATCAAGCATTTTGCACATATGGCTTCTCCACTTCATGACCTTACAAAGAAGAAGATATCTTTCCAATGGAAGGAAAAAGAGAAGGCAGCCTTCACAAGGCTGAAAACAACTCTTACTTCTGGACCTGTTCTTATCATTCCATATATGGTAAAACCATTTGTGGTGGAAGCAGATGCTTGCGGTGATTGTATTGGTGCAGTGCTAAATCAAGAAGGCCATGCCGTAGCCTTTGAAAGCCGCCGTCTAAATGATTTGGAGAAAAGGTATGACATTTATGAAAAGGAGCTCTTAGCAGTGGTTCATGCTTTAAAGATATGGAAACATTATCTTTTAGGCAATGAATTCCTTATTAAAACCGATCATCAAAGCTTGAAGTATTTCAAGACTCAAAAGCATTTGCAAGAGAAACATGCAAGATGGGAAAATTTCTTGTCTATGTTTCATTTTCAAATTATGTACACTCCAAGGAAACAAAATGTAGTTGCTGATGCACTTTCTAGAGTGCCTCGCATTGCAACTATTACAGTGTCTCATCATGAAGATTTTCAAACGATGAAGAATACTTATGATGAAGATACTGATTTTGCAGAGCAATTTGGTCAAATTTACAGCAAGGAGGTTCTCATCCAGATTATTCCATCAAAGACAGTTACCTTCTCATGAACAATCGCCTTTGTGTCACTCTTCCTGTTCGACAAAAGGTGCTTAAAGAAAGTCATGAACCCCCTTATGCAGGGCATAGAGGGAGGGCAGCCACTCTAAGTGCAATTGAGCGCTACTTTTATTGGCCAACATTACGAAAAGATACACATAACTTCATTGAGGCTTGTCTGGTATGCCAAAAATCCAAATATGATAGGCAGAAGATTCCAGGATTGTTGCAACCTCTTCCAGTGCCAAAAGATCCATGGGAATCTATCACAATGGATTTCATCTCAGGTATTCCACGAACACCTCAAGGTCATGATATGATCTGGGTCATAATTGATAGATTCAGCAAACAATCACATTTTATTCCATGTCATAAAACATTGAAATCCGCACAAGCTGCAAGACTTTTCATTCAACGTATCTTCAGATTACATGGTATGCCTTCTGAGATCATTTCAGATAGAGACTCCAAATTCACAAGTAACTTTTGGCGTGCTTTATTTGAGAATTTGGGAACCACTTTAAAGTTCTCCTCAGCTTTTCATCCTCAAACTGACGGCCAAACAGAGGTGATGAATCTCACTCTTTTGGATATGTTGAAAGCTTATGTTAGTGAACATAAGTCACAATGGGAGAAATATCTTCCATTATTGGAGTTTGCTTACAACAATACAGTGCACTCATCCACAGGGAAATCTCCAAATGAAATAGTACAGGGTAAAGTGATTCCTCCTCCAATTATTCGCACTAAAGATAAGATTTTTGCTGATGATGAGTTTGCTTCAGATTTAAAAACCGCAATGGATCAAGTTCGAGCCACTATCAAAGTTGCCCAAGAGCGACAAAAGAAGCAAGCAGATAAACAAAGAAGACCTTTGGCTTTTGAAAAAGGTCAATATGTCTTGCTAAAGTTTGATAAAAGCAGGCTCAAACAAGGTTCTGGTCAAAATTCATCTTTTCCAAAGCTCTCCCGTAGATACTTTGGACCCTTCAAAGTGATTGAGAAAATAAATGAAGTTTCTTATCGACTTGAGCTTCCTGCTCATTGGAAAATACACAACGCTTTTCATGTAAGTTTGCTAAAACCTTACATAGGACCAGAACCAAAGGAACCCATTACTAAAGATCCCCCAGAAGTTGAAGAAACAGAGCAACTCTTGGAACCTGAAAAGATTTTGTTTCTCAAGGATCGAACCATGAGAAGTGGCCTTGTGACACGAAAATTCTTACTAAAATTCAAGAATCTACCCACAACAGATGCACAATGGGTAGATGAAAAATTCATGAAGGATTACCCAAATATTCTACAGCAATATCAAGAAGCTTTTCAGCTGAGGACAGCTGAATAAAAGCCAGAGGGCTGTCACAACTCTATAGAAATAGAATTTGTATCCTTTTTCATTAATTTGTCTATATAATGATTTATTAAATTTATTTCCTTTGCACTAATTAGATATAAAGAAAAGTGCATTGGAGCTGGCCACTGATGAGTAGTCACAGGTTATGGTGGACCCACGCGGTGGGTTAGAGAAAAGATAGTTCACACTTCCACCTATATGGCCCGATTGGGCGCCTGTGACTAGAACTCACGCATATCAGGGTTAGACTCGCACACAGAAAGGACTGATGCCTTGAAGTGTGGGCTAGATCCACCAGAACAGACAGTTACAATCAACAAGATGGCATGATCATGAAATGCTTGTATAATGTGCATGTGTGGGCTGAAAGCTTGAAATGCACATTTCTTTGCATAGGAAAGTCACATGAAGATTCGGATACCATTTTTGCGATGTACACGGAAAAAGCTTTCATATGACACCCATATTAGGGGGGTCCCTAAATTTTAGGAGATCCCTAAATTTGAGGAGGTCCCTAAATTTTAAGAGCCTCGAATTAGCCTAAAAATAGTTCTAAAAAATAGGGATATCATTCTAAAAATAGTAAGTTCTGTACTCTGACTGTGCTTACTAAATTTGGTTATTTCTATTCTTGACAGTATTCAACCCATAAAGGAAGGCCATAGAGAAGAGACAAGTGTCAAGACACTTGTCACACAAGTTTCCAAGCGTCCCACCACTTGTCACATCTCACGACATGTGGCTAGACACTTGTCTTGTGCTACTCCACTTTCCCCTTTTGTACTAGCTCTCCCCTCTCCTATAAATAAGAACTCGTTTTTCTTCATTCAACATCATTTTTCTTTGTTGTAAACTCATGAACAGCACCCACAGATAACCAGAAACTGGCCCCATCCATCCCCATCATCATCCCCCACTTCTCCATTATCAAATTCCTCCATATTCCCTCTTCTATCACTACTGTTTTACAGGACAGCAAGCCTGTAAATTCATTACAACACCTCCTTCTCGAGCTCTTGCTTCCATTTTAGCAACAAGAAGCAAGCCCTATCCATGTACTGCTGATCAACGATGGAGAAAGGCCGATTTCCCCTTTTTCTTCTCTCATACTGTAAAGAAATCAGTTCTTGTCATTGCATAATAGATAATGCATGTGTGTTTGTACATTTTTGCATGACCTTGTGAGAGTGAGAATTACTTCTTCTCACTCTCAGGTTGATTGTAACTGAGCTCTTCACTAAGGGACTTGGGTTGAGCATAAATACATTCCTTCGGGAGGGGGGGGGGGGTTGCCCATCTTCAACCCTCAATCTTGTCTCCATTACTTTTACATTTTCATGGCTGTAATTTTGTGAGTAATTTTCATTTTCAGCTTTAAGTGTTCATTCTCTTTTATATTAAATCTCGAAAACAAGTGAATATCATAATTGTTAAGCATACTACGTTGTTCGGAGCATTTACAATCTACACTTTGTAATCTACATTTTTCTATTCTCAACCAAACATAGTCATCAACTTTGAAATTCATTGCTTGTTTTTTCTTATTGGCTTGTTTGGTATATGATTGCTGGGCTTTGGCAATCATGTCTTTAACCTCATCAAAAATAGTAGCATGCATAGTAGTAATATCATCAGTACTGTGAATTCTATTTGATAAAGATGCAACAAGTGTAGACAATCTATAACCATAAATCACTTCAAACAGTGCTTTCTTTGTAGATGTGTGTGGTGTATTGTTGTATGCAAGCTGTAACAAATGCAAATGTGTGTCCCATGTTTGTGGTTTAGAAATAGTGTAAGCACGTAAAAGATCTAGAATAGTACTGTTAGTGGCTTCTGTTTGTCCATTAGTTTCAGGATGAAATGCAGATGAGAAATCAATTTTTGTTTCTAGGTTAGCAAACAAAGTAATCCAAAAATTGTTACAAAATCTAGAATCACGATCAGAAATAATAACTTTTGGTAATCCATGGTTAGTGAAAACAGTTTTCAAAAACAATTGTGCTGCTTGTGATGCTGTTAAAGTTTTCTCACATGGAATGAAATATGATTGTTTACTAAACCTGTCTACTACAGTCCAAATCATATCATGGTTAGCTTTAGTATTAGGTAAACCAATAATAAAATCCATAGAAATTTGTTCCCATGGTCTCGATGGAATAGATAAAGGCATAAGTAATCCATACTGTTTACCATGATGTCTCTTAACTCTTTGACAAATCAAACATTCAGAAACAAAGTTAGATACATCAGTGTCCATATGCGGCCAATAAAAATCTTTAGTTAATGTACGTAAAGTAGATATGATACCTCTATGACCTTGATATGGAGGACAATGAATCTCATTCAAAACAAAAGATCTGAATGGAACTGTAACACATAATCTCTTTTCATAAAACATGAATCCAGCATTATAAGACAGTGAATCAATAGGAATCCACTTATTTCTAACTAATTTATTCCAATCAGCATGAAAAGTAATGTCCTGATGATAAGTATCTTTCATAGGAGTTAAAGAATCAAATGATATAATAGAAATATTATGAATGGCAGGTCTTCTACTTAATGCATCGGCCACTACATTTTCTTTACCGGGTTGATATTGGATAATCAGATGAAAACTTTGAATAAAGGCTGCCCATTTGATATGTCGGTCAGATATTTGAGGTTGGCTAAGTAAATGTCTAATACTTTGTTGATCGGTCTTAATCATAAACTCAGAACCCATTAAGTAGTGTTTCCATTGTCTTAAAGCTTGTACTACAGCTAATAATTCTTTATCATATGTGGAATATTTAAGTTTAGAGGGTTTCAGTTTACAACTAGAATAAGCTATAGGATGATTGTCTTGCATAAGTACGACTCCTATTCCAGATCCGCTAGCATCAGTAACTACTAAAAAGAATGGTCTATTAAAATCAGGCAGTTGTAATACAGGAGCATGGGTTAATGCATGTTTCAATAAGTCAAAGGATTTCTGTTGATTATCGGACCAATGATAAACAATACCTTTCTTCAAAAGTTTAGTCAAAGGCAAAGTAAGTAATGAAAAATTATGCACAAACTTCATGTAGAAACTAGCAAGACCTAGGAAAGATCGTAACTCATGCACATTTTTAGGTATAGGCCAAATCAATATTGCTTCTATTTTCTTAGGGTCAACCTTAATACCATCTGATGATACGATATGACCTAAATATTCAATTTCTATTTTAAAGAAATCATTCTTTTCCGGATTAGCATACAGTTGATTATCTTTCAATAACTTGAAAACCAAGGACAAATGTTCATAATGTTCTTTCTCATTTTGACTAAACACCAAAATATCATCAAAGAAGACAATAACACAATGCTGATATTTCAAAAATATACGATTCATCATTCTACTAAATGTAGCAGGTGCATTAGTCAATTCAAAAGGCATCACTAAAAATTCATAATGACCAAATTGTGTCCTAAATGCAGTCTTGAATATGTCTGACTTATCTAATCTCACCTGATGATAACCAGATTTAAGGTCTATTTTACTAAATATGGCAGAACCTTGCAGTTTATCCATAAGGTCATCGACTCTAGGAATTGGATATCTATTCTTTACTGTGATCTTATTTAAAGCGCGATAGTCAATGCACATACGATAGGTATTATTCTTCTTCTTTACTAATAAAGCAGGTGCACCAAATGGAGAACTACTAGGTCTAATCAATCCTCTATTTAGTAATTCCTCAACTTGATTTTGAATTTCTTTTTGCTCTATCTGGTTATGCCTATATGGTGCTTTACAAGGTGGTTGTGTACCAGGAATCAAATCTATTTTATGGTCTTCTGGACGTGAAGGAGGTAAACCAGGTGGTAGATCTTCTGCCAAACAGTCTTTAAAGTGTGCAAGAAATTCTTTATGCCTAGGGTGCATATGGTTTTGTTTAACTTGCAGTTCATTCACCCAAATGAGATAAGATTTACTACTTTTGCGTAATGCATGTTTAGCTTGAGTATGCGAAAGCAGTGGAAAAGCATTAGATGCATGCGTACCATACAATGTAATATGTTTTCCTTGAAATTGAATATTAATCGAATGTGTGGAATAATCTATATTAGGGTTATGCTGATGACTCCAAGGCATACCTAAAATAATATCACTGGATTGTAATGGTACAACTAGAAAATTCATTCTTTCAGTGTATTCACCAATTTGAATTTCTAAGTTATGCACTTCTTGTGTTCCATTATACCTTGTGCCTAAGAATACTGCTTTAATGCGATAATGCGTAGATACAGTCTGTAACTTCAATTATTTCACTAACTTTGCAGAAATAAAATCATGAGTACTACCATCATCATGCAAAATAATCTTTTCTTTTCCATGCACTAAACATTTCATTGTCAATAAAGAATGTGGAGTTGGCATACTTGGTAAAGTATCCAAAGGAGTGGTAATGTCGTCTTCATCTTCCGTGAAATTAGGCATTTCTTCATGTTCGTCATCTTCCATTGCTCCAAGGTAGTTGATATGGACAGGTGACTTCTTCGAATGGCAATTTGCTGCTAGTTGTCCAAGTTGGTGGCATTTATAACACACTATAGGTTTGGCTTTGGTTACATTGTTTGCAATGGCAGGAAGTTTAGGAATATTAGGATTTGGCTGTGGGATAGGCTTGGGGTTTTGGTTGGTATTGGATGGTAAAGCAGGTGGTTTTGCCCAAATTTCACGAAAAGATGATGAAGGAAAACGACATTGATTAAATCTTCTAAATTTTGAGTTGAATTGCTTAGATCCATAGTTACCATTGGCTTGGAATTGCTGTGGACGCTTGTCTCTTTCTCGAAGCTTGTCTTCAGTGTCATGAGCTAAAGAAATTGCATTTTCAAGAGTTGCAGGCTTGAACATATTAACTTCAGCATAGTAATGCCCAAGTAATCTAGACATATACTTGTGCTTGTGAGTTGCTTCAGGTATGTCTTCAAGCATGCGTAACTGGAGTAATGCATTCCAAAAGCATTCAGTGTACTGAGGAATAGGCTCACGATCTTGTTGTGCTAAAGAAAGTCCCATTGCTTTATGGCTTTTTCATGAAATTGTGGAGGAAGGAAATTCTGCATAAACTTCTTCTTGAAATTCTCCTAGGTAGTGGGACAATCTATACTCTTACGAACCACGGTCCACCAAAGAGATGCTCTATCCACTAAATGATTAGTGACACACTTGATTTTATCTTTTTCTGCGTATGTTTCCTCATGAAAGTAATCATCAAACTGACTTATGAATGCAAGAACAGTTTTTCCATCTCGAGTGCCATTGAAAGTATGGAATTTGAAATTTCTTTTACTTATCTTTGTTTCCTTGCAGATGGATTGAGCTTCGAGAGTCGCATCGATGGTACGTCGAATAAGATCTTCAGATTGTGGTTCCTCTTTGTCGGTAGTTGATCTTTGTAAATTAGCCAATTGAACTTGCAATGCTTGCCTAACTCGTCGTTCTTCATCCAACTGCATCATAATTAAGTCCAGCTTTTGCTCCATCGTAGGTTCAGGAAGATCGCCTTCAGCCATTAAATCATCCATATGTGATTCCGTCATCCTGCAAAACTTCAAAAGACCTCACACTCTCAAAATCCAATTAGCGAAATGAGCGTAGCTCAAAATCGGGTGTACAAGGCTTATATATTTTTGTGTGTGGCTTTCACAATCTTCGTCTTTGGCTATTGTGGGATTTGTAAACTTTGAAAAATCTATGTTTTGATCTTCTGCATGTGCTGAAACTGGTTCAGCAAACCTGCGTATGCAAACAGTACCTTCCAACGAACAACTTTGCAGTTCGGAGTTTCTGCGCAGGAACAGCCCTTCTATGAGTTTTGAACAGAAGTCAGTTTTGACTTTAGATAACTTGTCTAACTTGCAGAGTTGCAGACTTATGTGACTTGCAGAGTACCAGAACTTGCAAAACTTGAGTGATTTAGCAGACTTGTAGAATTTGAACTTGGAGAACTTTGAAGACTTGCAAAACTTTTGTGACTTGTGTGATTGGAAGCTTAAGTGATTAAGCTTATAGCTTATATGGTAGAAAACGACAAATTTTAGGGGGGGGGCCGTTTTTTCAGTCGTCGAAAATTCCGCGAACATCCTCTGATACGCCGAATAAAAATCGTGAAGCTTTAAAGCTCCTTTAAGCTTTATAAGCTTTGTATTAAGCTTTGAAGATTATGAAACTTTTGAGACTTATCTTTGTAACTCCACGACTTGTATGAGAGGATGTAGGAGTGGTCCTCTGCTGTTGCAGGCCGGTCCATCGCGATCTGAGGATGGAAACAGATGTTTTTGATTGCCAGGAAACCACCCGTATCGTCCGTTCACGATGAGATTGACCGTAGAGCTCGATCGTTCCAGGAGCTCCGCCTTCGCACAAGATGGGTAGCGATTGGAAGCTCTCGATCTCAGCTTCGCTCTGATACCACTGGTGTGCAGATCGGATGTTGTACGCTCACGTAGTGAATGCTGGAAGGTCCCCAAGAACAAAAGAACTCTACTTTTTGCACAAAACTCAAGGTAAAAAGCATGCACGACATGAACAAGAGACCAATTGGGTGCAATCTCCCCCCATGCCTTGTGTGAGCGCTCCACAAAGCATGTATTTTATGTATTAATCATATTCAAGCTCAAATAATAGCCCAAATTACAAAATAGCAAGTTTTTGGCTTTTGAGTTTGCTTTAGCACAAAATAGAAATAAAGCTAATGGGCTGCGCCCAAAGAGTTAGGCATACCCAATACAATGTCCAAGTACAAATAACATAATCGTGCGCCCATGCGTATACAAAATAATAAATAAATATCCAACGCCTCAATAAATAAGTGCGACAAAATATAGGCGCCATGCCTAAGATATGCGCCCATCAAAATATAAGTGATAAATCGAATACTCGCTATCCTCCAATGCTTTCCTCCGCCACTACTGCTATCTCTATACATCAATTGAAGCATTCACAATCGTTAGTAAAATAATACAATTGAACCGACAAAAGTGAATACCTAGCAGTCTTCAGCTACATAAATAAATCAACTGGTTAGAAATCAATCCTAACCTTAATTTATTACGAGTGCGCACTCTAAACTCATAAACGTTTATTAATTTAATATGCATTTTACGGAATCACCCGCTATGGAATCACCCATGTACATACTAAATTAATGAAACGCCAGAAAAGGATAGGCGTCCCCATCAACTTCTCGCACAAAGAATCCACTTTCTGTATGAGCCCCAGTCATCAAAGTTTACGGAATCCACCATAAAACCTTACGGAATCCACCGTGAAATATGCCTCCTGGCATCAATGATGGGGATATGTGTTCCATCAATGGCACCAATCACAAAGGGAAAACCTCTGATAGCTTCAAATTGTTCAAAAAGCTTTTGCATTCAAAACGGTGTTGGCCAACATATATATGTATCCTTCAATCCTGATGCTACCAATGCTGCACAAAATTGTAGCACTATGTGGCATCCTGTACCTTTCCTACATCCATAGAGATCTGCAAGAACTTCAAGCAGTGTTCCACTCGCCAACCTATGCAAAGCTATGTAAATACTGGTTTGAAGTAGTACGGCTTGTCTCATGTGAGTGTTTTGCCTCCCAAACACAGCATACAACTTACCACAAAGATAGTGGAATGTATCCTTGCTAACAAGAAGGTGTTTCTTGAACATTTGGGCCGTGTATGATCCCATTAAAGTGGCTTGATAAAAATTTTGGGCACGTGGATAAGCCCAACATCGTTGAGTAAGGTGACCTCGACAATGATTTAGGGTCTTTGCCTTCATCATCTTGGCAACAACTTTTGCCTCATAAAGCCATGCCTTTGCAATATCATCAACTTCCTCTGATATACAATCTAGCATGGCTAGCATCATAGCAGATATCACCCAAGCACAATACAAAGCCATCTCTCTACTACATGTCATAAACTCTGCATATACAAAATCTAATCAAAACTTGCTAATCCTAAAAGACAAATTTGAAGATACACATATGCTAATCCTAAAAGACAAATTTAAAGATACACATTTTAAGTTAGTGTACTTTTGAAACCAACATATGCATTTTTGAAGACACATATAGAGATATTTTACAATGTTGAGATTGGAACACCAACATGAGATTAAAATTAATCTTCAAACTCCCATTACAATTCAATTACTACACTAAGTAGGCCTCTTAGCTAGCTCTAGAAATGCCACCATGCTACCAAGCATGGCTTGAAATATATCAAGTTTGTGGGATTCTATTGCATCTCGTCGCTCAGATGAATCTTTTAGTTGTGAGACCAGCTCTCGTCCAGTGTTAACCATTGCAGATAGGTAGTCATCAACGGCAGGCTTGCAACATGTGCGATTAGATCCTAATATCTTTTATGCATTTTCTATAGATGTACTACCTTCAACATTCCCTGAGGATGCTTCTCCCTCTACATTCAAGTTTTCTTGGGTGGAAGAAGCATGGCTAATGCATGTGACATGAGCTCGGCGATGCATGTACTCATCCACTACATCATAGCACTTACATGTTATCTTCCTATCATTGCCCGAGATTGTGTTACGTGCTTTATCTTACTTGTATTGTTGATACACACGGATCCACTTCTTCCTGCAAGACTCACTATCCTTATCAAAATCAAAATACATGGAAGCCAATTGTGTGGCAATTTTGCCCCAAAGATCAACACCTTGTTTTTGAGGCTTGTTGAATTGGTCATTCATACTACCACGAGCATGAATTAGCTGCTCAACCCAAAAATCCTTCCAAAAGTTGTTCTTTTTTTCTTCTCCATCCTCCTCATTGTCTATGTCATTGGTCATGGCTTTCTTTCCCTTAGTCTTGCTCTTCTTAGGGAGAGGAAGGGTAAGTGACACATTATTGGGTGCCACTACACGCTTCTTTGTTCCTCGTGAGTTTGGAGGTCGTTGAGGTAATTGCACACTTGCCTCGTGATGGTCCAGATTCTGACCTTGGGTAGAGAAGGGTTGAACCCCTTGCATATTGGTAGCTTGAGGTGTTGTGTAATGCAAGTGTTCAGAATAGGAGCCATCATTAAGCATAGCACTAAACCCATGTGGAGGCATTTCGAATTGCATACCCATTTGTGGAATATGCTGCAAATAATACGATGTGTTTGGGAGCAAACTTGAAGGACTTGAGATTTGGCTATCCAAAGAGATTTGTGGTTGTGATTCCATGACAATGTCATCTTGAGAGTCTTGCCTGTATTGGCGGAAAGACATTGCTGCAAGCCTACAAAATAAGACAATCATTTGATTACAATCGACAACATATTTACACATATATAGAGAAAAAAAGACAAAATTTGTACCTAACCTCCTTTTTCTATTTTGTCCTCCTCCACAAACTTTCTATCAAGAATTTGAAGGTTGTAACAAATGGATGCAACAACAAAAATCAAGTTCTATTTACAGATGACATTCACAAATATATAGAGAAAAGAATAGCAAAATTGTACCTAACTTTGTTTTTCTATTTTATCCTGCTCCACACACTTTCTACCACATGTGTGAAGGCTACAACAAATGAAAATTGAGTTCTGATGTGCACCAATGAATGCTGCAAATTAAATAATGTATTGCTACAAAATTGAGTTCTAATACCCGTCTACAAACCAAGGCTCGATACTAAAAGCAATACTTTTACAATTTTTAAGGAAAATTAGTGTGACACAACACTACCAATGACAAAGGGTGACAACTTTATCGACGAGTCTTCCTCATCTATAGTTCTAGGTTCAGGCTTCAGCCATGCAGCCCCAGCAATGGCTACCAAAGAGGCGATGTAGGGTCCTCTCTCATAGATAAATTCACATATATTTCATTTACTACCATTAGAGGATGTACTGATCCGGGTAGTGATACAAGCTAGGAGTTACGACTCCTCCTCTCATCCCAAATAGGCCCGGCTCTGATATCACCATGCCTATTACATCCTTAGTGTCTTGAGTCCCCGTGCCAAACAAGTGTTGAATTCACCCTCACATGGCAGCTAAAGCAAACATCTTTCAGCTTGAGAAGAAGATGCATGTGAGAAGCAGACTCTCACTACACAAATTGACCTATGCCTCTCTAGTAAACTTCTACTAAATTCTTTTCTTTTTATAGACGATCCAAATCAGCTTTTGCATGCAAAAAGATAGCATGGATTCTACTAATTTCTTTTCTTTTGTACGTACCCGAGTGATCCCTTTGGCTAAGCAGTGATGCCAAGTGAAGTGAGATGAGCAGGTGCTTTGACATAATAGAGGCATGATAAAAGCTCTCATGATGGCAAAGGACAAAAATTAGGCCAATTTCAACACAAATCCAATGTCTAGACTTGATTTATTGATCCAATGCATTGAGAGACACAGATACACCCAATTTTTGAGTTCAATGCAGATTGCATGCCTCTTTGGGGGCGGAGAGAGAGAGAGAGAGAGAGAGAGAGAGAGAGAGAGAGAGAGAGAGAGAGAGAGAGAGAGAGAGAGAGAGAGAGAGAGAGAGAGAGAGAGAGAGAGAGAGAGAGAGAGAGAGAGATGCATCGAAGTAAACATCTTTTAGCTTGAAAAGAAGCTGCATGTCAGAAGGAGACTCTCACTACACAAACTGACCTATGCCTCTAGTAAACTTCTGCTAGATTCTTTTCTTTTTATAGACAATCCAAATCAACTTTTGCATGCAAAAAGATAGCATGGAGTCTACTAATTTCTTTTCTTTTCTACTTACCTGAGTGATCCCTTTGGCTAAGCAGTGATGCCAAGTGAAGCGAGATGAGCAGGTGCTTCGATGTAACAGAGGCATGATAAAAGCTCTCATGATGGCAAAAGACGAAAATTAGGCCAATTTCAACACAAATCCAATGTCTAGACTTGATTTATTGATCCAATGCACCGAGAGACACAGATACACCGAATTTTTTAGTTCAATGCAAATTGCATTCCTCTTTGGGAGCGAAGAGAGAGAGAGATGCACCAATTTAGATAGATAATGCACCTAATTCAAAGAGAGAGAAATCAAGCAAATTCTGGTCCCACTAGTGAGAGAGAGAGAGAGAGAGAGAGAGAGAGAGAGAGAGAGAGAGAGAGAGAGAGAGAGAGAGAGAGAGAGAGAGAGAGAGAGAGAGAGAGAGAGAGAGAGAGAGAGAGAGATGCATCGAAGTAAACATCTTTTAGCTTGAAAAGAAGCTGCATGTCAGAAGGAGACTCTCACTACACAAACTGACCTATGCCTCTAGTAAACTTCTGCTAGATTCTTTTCTTTTTATAGACAATCCAAATCAACTTTTGCATGCAAAAAGATAGCATGGAGTCTACTAATTTCTTTTCTTTTCTACTTACCTGAGTGATCCCTTTGGCTAAGCAGTGATGCCAAGTGAAGCGAGATGAGCAGGTGCTTCGATGTAACAGAGGCATGATAAAAGCTCTCATGATGGCAAAAGACGAAAATTAGGCCAATTTCAACACAAATCCAATGTCTAGACTTGATTTATTGATCCAATGCACCGAGAGACACAGATACACCGAATTTTTTAGTTCAATGCAAATTGCATTCCTCTTTGGGAGCGAAGAGAGAGAGAGATGCACCAATTTAGATAGATAATGCACCTAATTCAAAGAGAGAGAAATCAAGCAAATTCTGGTCCCACTAGTGAGAGAGAGAGAGAGAGAGAGAGAGAGAGAGAGAGAGAGAGAGAGAGAGAGAGAGAGAGAGAGAGAGAGAGAGAGAGAGAGAGAGAGAGAGAGAGAGAGAGAGAGAGATGCATCGAAGTAAACATCTTTTAGCTTGAAAAGAAGCTGCATGTCAGAAGGAGACTCTCACTACACAAACTGACCTATGCCTCTAGTAAACTTCTGCTAGATTCTTTTCTTTTTATAGACAATCCAAATCAACTTTTGCATGCAAAAAGATAGCATGGAGTCTACTAATTTCTTTTCTTTTCTACTTACCTGAGTGATCCCTTTGGCTAAGCAGTGATGCCAAGTGAAGCGAGATGAGCAGGTGCTTCGATGTAACAGAGGCATGATAAAAGCTCTCATGATGGCAAAAGACGAAAATTAGGCCAATTTCAACACAAATCCAATGTCTAGACTTGATTTATTGATCCAATGCACCGAGAGACACAGATACACCGAATTTTTTAGTTCAATGCAAATTGCATTCCTCTTTGGGAGCGAAGAGAGAGAGAGATGCACCAATTTAGATAGATAATGCACCTAATTCAAAAGAGAGAGAAATCAAGCAAATTCTGGTCCCACTAGTGAGAGAGAGAGAGAGAGAGAGAGAGAGAGAGAGAGAGAGAGAGAGAGAGAGAGAGAGAGAGAGAGAGAGAGAGAGAGAGAGAGAGAGAGAGAGAGAGAGAGAGAGAGAGATGCATCGAAGTAAACATCTTTTAGCTTGAAAAGAAGCTGCATGTCAGAAGGAGACTCTCACTACACAAACTGACCTATGCCTCTAGTAAACTTCTGCTAGATTCTTTTCTTTTTATAGACAATCCAAATCAACTTTTGCATGCAAAAAGATAGCATGGAGTCTACTAATTTCTTTTCTTTTCTACTTACCTGAGTGATCCCTTTGGCTAAGCAGTGATGCCAAGTGAAGCGAGATGAGCAGGTGCTTCGATGTAACAGAGGCATGATAAAAGCTCTCATGATGGCAAAAGACGAAAATTAGGCCAATTTCAACACAAATCCAATGTCTAGACTTGATTTATTGATCCAATGCACCGAGAGACACAGATACACCGAATTTTTTAGTTCAATGCAAATTGCATTCCTCTTTGGGAGCGAAGAGAGAGAGAGATGCACCAATTTAGATAGATAATGCACCTAATTCAAAGAGAGAGAAATCAAGCAAATTCTGGTCCCACTAGTGAGAGAGAGAGAGAGAGAGAGAGAGAGAGAGAGAGAGAGAGAGAGAGAGAGAGAGAGAGAGAGAGAGAGAGAGAGAGAGAGAGAGAGAGAGAGAGAGAGAGAGAGTACTTGTAGATGATTGAAGCTCAATGAGAGTTTGATGATGTGATCGAAGCAGCACGTATATATAGAGGAGAGAGAGAGAGAGAGAGCTCAAGAACTGCAATGGCAGTCTTGAAGTTTTTGCTGCATAGGCAAGATGGAAGATGCCAAAGAGAAGACATGGCGCAAAGGAGAAGTATCTGTGCTAGGCAGGCCGGAAGAGAGGAGCAAAAACTTGGCCTTGACATGTCAAAAAGGGCCCCTAATTTTTTTGGCCTTCCACCATGTGTGTGAACATTTAGTTGTCCATCCTAAAATTTGATTGGCCATATTCTTTTGGGACGCCCCTTTGTTTGCCAGGTCTAAACCCACCCTGAGGCTATAGGGGAAGGGCCACCTCCCCCCCTCTCTCTCCATTGGCTAGGATGAAGGACCAAGGTTTATGCCATAGAATTTGGCTCCCTTTTTGGGAGACTCTTGAGAGAGAGAGAGAGAGAGAGAGAGAGAGAGAGAGAGAGAGAGAGAGAGAGAGAGAGAGAGAGAGAGAGAGAGAGAGAGAGAGAGAGAGAGAGAGAGAGAGAGAGAGAGAGAGAGAGAGAGAGAGAGAGAGAGAGAGAGAGAGAGAGAGAGAGAGAGAGAGAGAGAGAGAGAGAGAGAGAGAGAGAGAGAGAGAGAGAGAGAGAGAGAGAGAGAGAGAGAGAGAGAGAGAGGGAGAGAGGGAGAGAGGGAGAGAGGGAGAGAGACCCTATTAGCTGACCAATAGGTATAAGGACAACATGAAAGGCTTTTAAGATACTGGAGTTGTCCATGCAATCTTTTTGACTTGTGATTTCATAGACTTGGAAAGGAAGCTCACATGAGGTGGTTCAAAAACCCATCATCGAACCGATCATGCCCTCACTACAAGCTTTAGGTGGTGCATGAAACTATGAGTGGTCTCACCTCCCCAATTTTAGTATTTTAAAATTTTCCTTTCTCTAATGCCTTTCCCATTTTTGACACACGGCATGCAAACTCTTGTACGGTTTGAGGTCCAACTATCTTAGCAATGATTTTCCCTTGTTTCACCTCAAGGCATCAATCATAATTTTGTAAGCATATTACATTTATTCAACCAAAAACAAATTAATATCCTTTTTACATATTTTTAACACAAAAAGATATTGTGGAAATCTCAAACGAGAGACATATTCGAATAGGCTTTGAATGCACATGATATACACACTGATCCCCCAAGCTTTAAGTACAACTTTAACCTCCATTCTCCCAATTAGCTTGTTCTCAATCTTTCACTTCACTCAAACATGTCTAAAGCATGCATTTTGATGTTGCATGCCTCTCTAATATGTGGAATCTACAAGGAAAGACATGACTTGAGTATGCTCATCAAGCTAAGCATTCCATTGCAACCTCTCCCAACTAATTTTGTAGGTATGTGAATGCTATCCCAACCAATTTGTAAGTATATGAAATTTACCTAGATATTGCACATGAGAAATGTTATGACAGAAACGGGAATTGAGCAACTTCCACCCCCTTTGCCACTACCATCTCCACCACCACCTCTCTCTTTCTCTCCCCCTAGCTTTCTCTTTCTCCAATTCTAATCATTTCCTCTCTCTCTCTCTCTCATCCACCTCACCAACTCCCTAGGACAATGCATGTGTGTGTGTGTGTGTGTGTGTGTGTGTGTGTGTGTGTTATAGACCTTCATGGGACTTTAAGTGATAACATAAGACACAAAAGTGGCACAACATAAAGTAATGCAAAATATGTCAATAAGGAATCCTTGTATTCATGAAATAGAAATATACAACACGTAGGCATTCTTAGGACTACACCCTCATAACATTGCACATGTGACAATTCAGCAATATAAGCATAGGGAATCACATGTAGAGCACATCCCAAGCAAAGCTTGAGTAACTACTACTCTCTATATAGGTGCATTCATAGGCAATACCATGGTATACCCTGATGCCAGGAGGCATATTCCACGGTGGATTCCGTGAGGTTTTACGGTGGATTCCGTAAACTTAGATGACCGGGGCTCATACGCAAAGAGGATTCTTTGTGCGAGAAGTTGATGGGGACGCCTGTCCTTTTCGGGCGTTTCATTAATTTAGTGTGTACATGGGTGATTCCATAGCGGGTGATTCCGCAAAATGCATATTAAATTAATAAACGTTTATGAGTTTAGAGTGCGCACTCGTAATAAATTAAGGTTAGGATTTATTTCTAACCAGTTGATTTATTTATGTAGCTGAAGACTGCTAGGTATTCACTTTTGTCGGTTTAATTGTGTTATTTTACTAACGATTGTGAATGCTTCAGTTGATGTGTAGAGATAGCAGCAGTGGCGGAGGAAAGCATTAGAGTCTAGCGGGTTTTCGACTCTTGGACTAGATTTTGATAGGCGCCACGCCTATATTTTGTTATGTCTATAGAGACATCGATTATTTATTATTATTTTGTATGCGCTTATGTGCCTGGATATGTTATTTCTATTTGGACATTGAGATTGGGCGTGCCAGACTCTATGGGCACCGTCCATTAGCTTTATTTTCCTATTTTTGGTAGAAAGCAAACTCAAAAGCTAAAAGCTTGTCATATTTTTGTAATTGGGCTATTATTGAGCATGAAGATTGGAAATATACATTAAATACATGCTTTGTGAAGCGCTCACACAAGGCATGGGGGAGATTGAACCCAATTTGTCTCTTGCCTCATGTCGTGCTTGCTTTTACATGGGTTTTTGTGCTAAAAAGTAGAGTACTTTGTTCTTGGGGACCTTCCGGGATTCACCACGTGAGCTATCTGCGACCGATCTGCGCACCAGTGGTATCAGAGCGGAGCAGAGATCAAGAGCTTCCAATCGCTACCAATCTCAGGCGAAGGCGGAGCTCCAGGAACAAACGGCCTCTACAGTCAATCTCGTCGCGAACCGTCGATACAGGCAGACTTCTGGCGATCAAGAACCCCTGTTTCCACTGTCAGATTGCGAAGGACCAATCTCTGCAGGCGGAGGACCACTCCCTCATCTCCATGAACAAGTCGTGGATAAAACAGTAAGAAGCCATATCTATTTCTTCAAAAAGCTTAGTCTTCAAGCTTAAAAGACTTAGGAAATTAAAGAAGCTCCACAAAAATTCTCCACGAGGTATCTGAGGACGTCCGAAAAATCCGCGTCGTCACCAAACACCTCCTCTCGTCCTCCACGAATCACGCCGTTTTCAGTCGACTCTTCTTCTCTCATAAGCCTAATCTACTAAGCTTATTAAGCTTAAGCTTAATTCATTAAGCTTAAGTCACAGAATACTTTGCAAGTTACACAGGGCAGAGAAGTCGATATACTCCGGGTCCTGCGCTCCAGAAGTCAAGTTCAGTAAGTCACTTGGAATCAAGTTCTGCAAGTCGGCCTAAGTCCAGCAAGTCAACAACTCTGCAAGTCTGTTAAGTCTGCAACTCTGCAAGTCAGACTAAATCAGAACTGACTAGTGCTTAAAACTCATAGAAGACTTGTTCGTATGCAAAAACTCTGAACTGGAAAGTTGTTCGCAGCAAGCTGTTTTACCTATCTACAAGTTCGTTGAAGTACTTTCAGCACACGGAGACAGAAATATTGCAGAATTTCTGAAAATTGAAGAAGAAAATACCCAAAAATACATAGCCTTGTAACCCCAAATTTGAGCTACGCTCATCCCGCTAACTGATTTTGAGTGAGAAAGGTTTGTTGAGTTTTACAGGATGACTACCCCACATATGGATGATCCTATGGCTGAAGACGATCTACCCGAGCCTACCATGGAACAAAAGCTGGATCTTATCATGTTGCAATTGGAAGAAGAGCGAAGAGCTAGGCAAGCCTTGCAAGCGCAATTGACAAAGCTACAAGGAGCGTCCACTGATAAAGAAGAACCCCAAGCTGAAGATTTGATTCGCCGTACCATCGACGCCACTCTTGAAGCACAAACCATTCGCAAGGAATCCAAGATAAGTAAACGAAGTTTCAAGTTTCGCACTTTTAATGGCATAAGAGAAGGAAAGACTGTTTTATCATTCATTAGCCAGTTTGATGACTATTTCCATGAGGAAACTTATCCCGAAAAAGATAAAATCAAGTGTGTTACTAATCATCTGATAGACAGAGCATCACTTTGGTGGACTGTAGTCCGCAAGAGCATAGAATGTCCTGTTACTTGGGAAGATTTCAAGAAGAAGTTCATGTAAAATTTCCTACCACCGCAATTTCATGAGAAGGCTATCAAGCAATGGGATTTACTTCAACAGCGCGATCGTGAGCCTATTCCACAGTATACAGAGCGTTTTTGGAATGCGCTCCTACAGCTACGTATGCTTGAAGACGTACCAGAGACGACACATAAGCGGAAGTATATGTCTGGACTTCTTGGACATTACTACGCTGAAGTGAACATGTTCAAGCCTGCTACCCTTGAAGACGCCATCTCCTTAGCTCACGACACTGAAGATAAGTTATGTGGAAGAGATCGACGACCATAGCAATTCCAAGCAAACGGTAATTATGGATCTAAACAATTCAATTCCAATTTCAGAAGGTTTAATCCAGGTCGTTTTTCATCACCATCTTTCCGCAAGAATTGGCCTAAACCACCTGCATTACCATCCACTGTCAATCCAAATCCTAAGCCTATTCCACAAGCAAATCCAAATATACCCAGACTCCCAGCCATTGCAAATAATGTGACCAAAGCCAAGCCCATCGTATGCTACAAGTGTCACCAGCCAGGGCATCTCGCAGCAAATTGTCATTCAAAGAAGCCACTAGCACATATCAACTACCTTGGAGCTATGGACGAAGACGAGCATGAGGATATGCCAGATTTCACTGAAGAAGAAGATGATCCTACTACCACTTCCGACACTTTACCAGGTATGCCTACTTCACATTCATTGTTGACTATGAAATGTATGGTGCATGGAAAAGAAAGAACTATATTGCATGATGACGGTAGTACCCATGACTTTATTTCAGCAAAATTGGTAAAGGAATTGAAACTGCATACTGTACCTACGCACTATCGCATAAAAGCTGCATTTTTAGGCACTAGGTACAATGGCACACAAGAAGTTCAAGATTTAGAAATTCAAATTGGTCCATATATTGAAAGAAGAAATTTCTTAGTTGTCCCATTACAGTCAAGCGACATTATTTTAGGAATGCCATGGAGACACCAACATAATCCCAATATAGATTATTCCACACACACAATGAATATAAATTTTCAAGGAAAATCTATTACATTATTTGGTATGCATGCATCTCATATTTTTCCACTGCTTTCGCAT
The DNA here is from genome assembly GCF_053477565.2 of Lygodium microphyllum. Classification (NCBI taxonomy): domain Eukaryota; kingdom Viridiplantae; phylum Streptophyta; class Polypodiopsida; order Schizaeales; family Lygodiaceae; genus Lygodium; species Lygodium microphyllum. Next base: position 1,207,955 of record NC_141136.1, read on the forward strand.
ACTCAAGCAAAACGTGCACTATGCAAGAATACTAAATCATATCTCATTTGGGTGAATGAATTGCATGCAAAGGAAAATCATATGCACCCTAGGCATAAGGAATTTCTCGCATACTTTAAGGACTGAAGACCTACCACCAGGTTTACCTCCATCACGTCCAGAAGACCATAAGATTGACCTAATACCTGGCACACAACCACCTTGCAAAGCCCCATATAGGCACAATCAAATAGAACAAAAAGAAATCCAGAGTCAAGTTGAAGAATTACTAAATAGAGGCTTAATTCGACCTAGCAGTTCTCCATTCGGTGCACCTGTGCTCTTAGTCAAGAAAAAGAATAATACTTATCGGATGTGTATTGACTACCGAGCATTAAACAAGATCACTGTAAAGAATAGGTATCCTATACCTAGAGTTGATGACCTTATGGACAAACTGCAAGGATCTTCTATATTTAGTAAAATTGACCTTAAGTCTGGATATCATCAGGTGAGGCTAGATAGACCCGACATATTTAAGACTGCATTCAGAACACAGTTTGGCCATTACGAATTCTTAGTCATGCCATTCGGATTAACTAATGCACCTGCTACTTTTAGTAGAATGATGAACCGTATTTTTCTAAAATATCAATATTGTGTGATTGTTTTCTTTGATGATATTTTAGTGTTCAGTCAAAGTGAAAAAGAGCATTATGAGCATTTATCATTAGTTTTTCAATTACTGAAAGAAAATCAATTGTTTGCAAATCCTGACAAGAGTGAATTCTTTAAGACAGAAATAGAATATCTAGGTCATATTGTATCAAAAGAAGGAATTAAAGTTGATCCTAAGAAAATTGACGCAATATTGCATTGGCCTATTCCTAAAAATGTACATGAATTACGCTCATTCCTTGGTCTTGCTAGTTTCTATAGGAAGTTTGTACGTAATTTCTCATTACTTGCTTTACCATTGACCAAACTTCTTAAGAAAGGCATTGTTTATCAATGGACTGAAAATCAGCAGAAATCCTTTGATTTACTCAAACGTGCATTAACCAATGCCCCTGTTCTACAATTGCCTGACTTTAACAGACCATTCTTTCTAGTTGTGACCGATGCTAGCGGATCAGGAATAGGAGCCGTGCTAATGCAAGACAACCATCCAATAGCATATTCTAGTTCTAAGCTGAAACCCTCTGAGCTTAAATATTTCACTTATGACAAGGAACTCTTAGCAGTTGTCCAAGCATTAAAACAATGGAAGCATTATTTAATGGGTTCAGAATTCATGATAAAGACCGACCAGCAAAGCATTAGACATCTACTTAGCCAACCCCAAATTTCTGACCGTCATATCAAATGGGCTTCATTCATTCAAAGTTTCCATCCTATCATTCAATACCAACCTGGAAAAGAAAATGTAGTTGCTGATGCATTGAGTAGAAGACCTGCAATTCATAATATTTCTATCATATCTTTTGATTCTTTGATTGCCATGAAAGACACATATCACCAGGATATTACTTTTCATTCTGATTGGCAAAAATTAGTTCAAAATAATTTCATTCCTGTTGATTCATTGTCATATAATGATGGATTCATGTTCTTTGAAAAGAGACTGTGTATTACTATTCCATTCCGATCTTTTGTTTTGAATGAAATTCATTGTCCCCCATATCAAGGTCATAGAGGTATCATTTCTACATTACGCATGTTAACTGAAGATTTTTATTGGCCGCATATGGATGCAGATGTATCTAATTTTGTTTCTGAATGTTTGATTTGTCAAAGAATAAAGAGACATCATGGTAAACAGTATGGACTATTAATGCCTTTATCTATTCCATCTAAACCTTGGGAACATATATCTATGGATTTCATTACTGGTTTACCAAATACTAAATCTAACCATGACATGATTTGGACAATTGTAGATAGATTTAGTAAGCAAGCATATTTCATTGCATGTAAGAAAACTTTAACAGCATCACTAGATTTTGTAATAATTTTTGGATTACACTGTTTGCAAATCTAGGCACAAAGATTGATTTCTCATCTGCATTTCATCCAGAAATAAATGGACAAACAGAAGCCACAAATAGCACCATTCTAGATCTTTTACGTGCATACACTATCTCTAAACCTCAGACATGGGACACTCATTTACATTTATTACAATTTGCTTACAATAATACACCGCACACATCTACAAAGAAAGCACCTTTTGAAGTTATTTATGGATATAGATTATCTACACCTGTTGCATCTTTGTCTAATAGAATACAAAGTGCCAATGATATTGCTGTTATGCATAACACTATTTTTGATGAAGTAAAGGATATGATTGCTAAAGCCCAACTATCATATACCAAACAAGCCAACAAGAAAAGACAAGCCATGAATTTCAAAGTTGATGATTATGTTTGGCTTAGAATAGAAAAAGCGTAGACTGCAAAGTGTAGATAGACATCCAGTTGTCAAATTAGCTCCTAGATTCTACGGACCATTTAGAATCATTCATAAGATTAATGACAATGCATTCAAGTTAGAACTGCCATCTCATTGGAAAATTCATAATACATTTCATATTAGTTTATTGAGACCATTTAGAGGCCAATTACCTATCCACCCTGTCTATGAAAACCCACCTTTACTAGAAGAAGAGACTGAAATACTTGAACCAGAAGCCATTATAGACACTGACTACATGACCACTAGAACTGGCCGAAGGTATTCTAGATATCTAGTGAAATTTAAGAACCATCCTGTAGAGGAAGCACAATGGATGCACGCTAGAGACCTAAATGCTTTCCCCACTCTGTTAGCTCCACATTGAGCTAATAGCAATTGAGGTCAATTGCTATCCCACCCCGGGGGTATGATGCCAGGAGGCATATTCCACGGTGGATTCCGTGAGGTTTTACGGTGGATTCCGTAAACTTAGATGACCGGGGCTCATACGCAAAAAGGATTCTTTGTGCAAGAAGTTGATGGGGACGCCTGTCCTTTTCGGGCGTTTCATTAATTTAGTGTGTACATGGGTGATTCCATAGCGGGTGATTCTGCAAAATGCATATTAAATTAATAAACGTTTATGAGTTTAGAGTGCGCACTCGTAATAAATTAAGGTTAGGATTTATTTCTAACCAGTTGATTTATTTATGTAGCTGAAGACTGCTAGGTATTCACTTTTGTCGGTTTAATTGTGTTATTTTACTAACGATTGTGAATGCTTCAGTTGATGTGTAGAGATAGCAGCAGTGGCGGAGGAAAGCATTGGAGTCTAGCGGGTTTTTGACTCTTGGACTAGATTTTGATAGGCGCCACGCCTATATTTTGTTATGTCTATAGAGACATCGATTATTTATTATTATTTTGTATGCGCTTATGCGCTTGGATATGTTATTTCTATTTGGACATTGAGATTGGGCGTGCCAGACTCTATGGGCACCGTCCATTAGCTTTATTTTCCTATTTTTGGTAGAAAGCAAACTCAAAAGCTAAAAGCTTGTCATATTTTTGTAATTGGGCTATTATTGAGCATGAAGATTGGAAATATACATTAAATACATGCTTTGTGAAGCGCTCACACAAGGCATGGGGGAGATTGAACCCAATTTGTCTCTTGCCTCATGTCGTGCTTGCTTTTACATGGGTTTTTGTGCTAAAAAGTAGAGTACTTTGTTCTTGGGGACCTTTCGGGATTCACCACGTGAGCTATCTACGACCGATCTGCGCACCATACCCACAAAACCCCAAATGGGGGAGAGGGGACTCCACACTCACCCCTACATAATGGATTACTGCGCTAGGTAATCTAAAGCATGTTTGCCTTTGACTCCTTTTGGGATCTTAAACTAACTCATTCTATTAAGTTGATTAGTGTATGTTGGTTTCAGACTTTTAGTAGGGTCTTAACATAGCATTTCTTATCAAGTAGGCCAGTGTGTGCTACACTACGACTTGGAGGTCTTAACACAGCTTTTCCTATCAAATTGACCAGTATTGTGATATTCCGACTTTATTTTCAATCTTCTTGACTTCTCGTAATTAGATTTGAAGAATTCTAGACCATTAAACAGAGAAAGTCTCAAATAAAATAATCCAAAATTCGTAACCCGACATCTTCCAGGACCAATAAGATCTGTAGGCATCCTTCACGAAACATCACCATACAAACGAAAGTCTTGGCGTGTAAGTCAGAACTGACTAAGCACATTTAAAACTTAGGAAGTAAGAGAAAGTTTAAAGCTTTAAGCTTTAAGGCTTAAAGCTTTAGGAGAAAAGAAAGATTAAGGAAGAAGAAGACGACCAATAGGCCGCTACCCCCCCTTTTTTAATGAAAAAACGGTGCCATATTTTCTCTCTCTCTCCTCCTAAAATTGGAGATGCTGAAAGCATGAAGGAAAGCCTAAATTATCCTCCTCAATCTCAGCAAAAGACTCCATCAATCTCCCCCTTTTCTCAATTCGACAAGAGGCCTAGATTGGAGCAAGATCATTCGAGAGCCAAGCGAATCAGTCATGGCATCTTTGGCAGCCTCTCTGGACCTAAAAAATTAGATCGCCAGCATTAGATTGCATCTTGAAAGCTTCCAGATTGCTGGATTTCCAAGATATCCTCCACAAAGAGCTCCTCTTCTTGGCCACAACCCTTCTTCTTCAATTTAGCTATAAATATGGGGCATGAGGAGCCGTTGGGGAGGGAGGGGGGGAGGGTAGCCTGATCAAGAGGAGAGGCTCTTCTCAAGAGTATAGAGAAAGAGGAGTGTGATGATGGAAATTATTGTCATGAAGATAAGGAGGATACTCCGTGGGCTCTTGGAATTGAATCCCCCACCCCGTCTACCACCACTTCCCTGTGAAATCAAGACTCTACTCGATTTTTCTCAATTCCTAGTTATCGCCATTCCCCATTGAAAGGTGAGAAGGATCGAAGCTTGCTTGGAAGAGCTATGGCGAAAGAGCAAGAGCACGAGAGAGAGACACACAAAATGGAAACTCCAACAGTCACAATGTGTGACTGGGCCTTCCTTTATTCAAACTGTCACTAAAAGAATAAAGAATAAAGTGATGATGACGAGCACCCGCCACCTACAGTGTGCAGTGGTGGGTACTGTTAGTGTAGTAATACACCCCCGGCTAGGCGGAGGCGCCTTTACCCCCAACAACCTCCCACTTAAAGGCAAATCTGCCCCAGTGAGGAGTGACAAAGGAATAAAAGAAAAGACAGTACAATGTACACATGTACAACAGGATGAGGAAAAATGTCATCTCATCCAACGCCCATCAATCTCCTGAGGAAGGCAAAGCATTGTAGTGAGGCTTTTCGTGAGCAGATCTGTAGGATTTTCATCAGTGGAGATCTTGACAAGGTCAACAGACTTATCCTCCCATGACCCCACATATGAAGTGATACCTCACCTCAATGGGTTTCATCTTCGCATGGAAGACCAGATTCTTGGCTTGCTAAATAGTACTCATAGAATCCGAATGCAATGTAGGTATAGCATTAATCCCAAGGTCATGAACCAAACGGCCTAACCATATGGCCTCCTTGCAAGCCTCAGTGGCTGCAACATACTCAGCCTCAGTGGTAGATAGAGCCGTACACTTCTAAACCCTAGACATCCAAGAGACAACACCTCCAACATAGGTGAATATATAGTTAGAAGTGGACTTCCTACTATCTGCATGTCTTGCATAATCGGAGTTTGCGTGCCCCACAACTCATGTATCCTAGCTGCCATAGCAAATACACATATCTGTTGTGCCCTTTAGGTATCTCATGATACCCTTCACAGCATCCCAATGCTTCTTACCAAGTGTAGCCATATAGCGTGCCACAACACCAACTGAAAGGTAATATCTGGACAAGTGGCTATCATGGCATACATCAAATTGCCCACAATTGATGCATAAGGGATCTTGGCCATGTTCATCTGTCTGCGGACAATTGTCTGTGGACAATCAGCCCGTGAGACCTTCATGTAAGAAGGTAATGGACAACCAATAGGCTTCATGTCCTGCATGCGGAAAAACTCAAGGACTTTATGAATATACTCCCTTTGTGAGAGGTTGAGTAGTCTGTGATGCCTTTGGCGCTTAATGTGCATACCAAGAATGTGAGAGGCCTATCCCAAATCCTTCATCTCAAAGCTATTCTTCAACTGAGATTTAAGAGCATCCAGCTCATCATGAGCTTTCCCTGCTATCAACATATCATCCACATAATGTACCAAAATAAGCAATGAGCCATCACGGCTTTCTTCGTGTAAAGATACGGATCCATAGCACTACTACTATAGCCCTGTGAGTGCATAAAGGCATCAAACTTATGATACCACTCCCTAGGTGCCTACTTCAAGCCAAAAAGACTTTTCTTCAACTTGCACACTAGGTGCTTATTGCCAGGTTCTGCAAAGCCCTTGGGCTGTTCCATGTATATGTGATCATGCAAATCCCCATGCAAGAATGCAGTCTTGATATCCATCTGATACATGTCCAAGCCAAGCTGCACGACTAAGACCAAAACCAAGCGTAGGGTGGTCATCTTGACCATAGGAGAAAAGACTTCATCAAAGTCGACTCCATGCTCCTGTTTAAAATGCTTAGCAATAAGTCTTGCCTTATAGGATGGCTTAGGGTTTCCAAGGGTACTTTTCAGCTTGTACACCCATTTGCATGGCAAAGCCTTCTTGCCCTTAGGCAATGCAACCAAATCCCAAGTCATATTTTTATGCAGAAAGTCCATCTCAGACTACATTGCCCTCTCCCAAGAGTGACTGTCACCCTTGCACATAGCCTCATCATAGGTGAGACGCTCTCCTGCATATGTAGCCAAGACATAATGCATCGAGGACTCAAATCTATTAGGCAGATGTCTATCTCTAGTAGACCGTCTCATTGCAAGCTCTGTTGCATATCCAACAACCTGTCCAATACCTTGGTCATGTGTACCCACTGCTGCTGTTGCTGGCTGTCCAACTGGCTGTGTAGGAGCATGTGGCTCCTCCTGGAATATAACCCTACGTATCTCTACCACCTTCTCAGGCTACCGATGCATCTTGTCTTCATGGAAGACTACATCATGGCTGCGGATGACTTTCCGCGCCTACGGATCCCAGAGGCGGTAACCCATCTTGCCTGCATCTCCATGGCCAATGAAAATGCATTTGACACTCTTAGGATCTAGCTTACTATGCTTGTCCTTGGGCACATGGCAGAATGCCTCACATCCAAAGGCACGTAGATATGCATGAGACGCAGGTTTCCCAGTCCATACCTCCTCTGCAACTTGGAAATCCAAACCACTAGAAGGTGATCTATTTATGATATGCACATCTGTACTGATTGCCTCAGTCTAAAAGCTCTGTGGTAGGCCTGCATGGCTAAGCATATTGCGTACACGCTCATGGATGGTTCTATTCATCCGCTCAACCAAACCATTCTGGGGTGGGGTATAGGGGGCGGTCAACTGACACTTAATACCCCTCTCATCACATAGTTTCTCAAAGGCATGTGACACATATTCTCTACCATTGTCAATCCTAAGGCATTTCAGCCTATGCCCAGTCTGGTTCTCAACCAATGCAAGCCATCTTTGAAACACAACCAAGACATTTGACTTAAGTTTAATGGGATAAGCCCACACTTTCTGTGAAAAATAGCCAATGAACGTGACAAAATACTTTGCACCACCCATAGACTAACATGGCATGGGCCCATAGACATCCGAATGTACCAATGCCAGGGGCTCACTCATGCGTGTCCTACTAGACCTCTTATGTGTATTCCTAGTCTGTCTGCCATAAAGACAATGCTCACATGAATCAAAACATGCATAGTCAAAGGGGAGTAAGTACTGCAAAAACCAGAAAGCATTTTCATTCCCTTCAAAGACATATGGCCCAAACGGGCATGCTAAATAGATACATGTGGAATGGAACCCACTGACAAAACATGATCAATAGAGGACCCATCAACTACAAGAGGATAGAGACTACCAGCCTTGACACCTCTAGCAAGCACAAGTCTGCCACGTGTGATCTTCCAGGCAGAATCCCCAAAAGAGACATAAAACCTAGCATAATCAAGCTTCCCTGCATACATAAGACTGTGTGTAAGCACAGGTACATGACGTACATCCTGTAACAAAAAAGTATTGCCTGTAAAGAACTACGGCCGTACATCCCCAATGCCAACAATAGCAAGTGACCTATTATCATACAAGCGAACTGAATCGAAGACAGTGCGGTAGGAGTGTAACCACTCATGGCATGGTGTAGTATGAAATGAAGCACTAGAATCCAAAAGCCAGCACTGCCCATACATAGAGTGAATATCGGTCAATGGCGTAGCATCACAAGAACTAGCTACAAGTATGTACTCCCCATCGAAGTCCTCAGTCTTTCACATTGGATTTCGCATGGCACAATGCTGCGATCAAAGGACTTGTCCTATGCTTTGTCTTTCCCCTTCTCTTTGCACTTCTCATAGTGCAACTCATGACATTGTGGGCCTATGTGACCCTTCTTTCCACAATGGTGACATGTCACATTAGCGTTTCTCCCATGAGACTTACTACACAACTTACCACGCGACTTAGACCTAGACTTCTACGAGTCTCTGCCATGACCATTCCCACGATCATTCTTTTCATTACCATCTCTACCTCTAACAGTCAAAGCATGCGACACACGAGAGGCATCCAAGTTATTACGGTTGATCTCATCCTCCTGCAGAAGAGCACTCTCTACATCAGGCAAGTTCAAAGTAGTAGCAGGAGCACATAAGGCAGTGTGGAATACATCCCATGACTCAGAGTCCCAAGCAAAAACAATGGAGGATCCTCATCATTGAAGGTAATGCCCTATGAAGTCAAGTTCTTGAGAATAGCATGGAACTGGCTCAAATGAGTAGACATCGTCATATTCTCCTTCATGTGCAGGTTCATAAGTTGCTTTAGCTGATACATTTGACTTGCAGGAACTTTCTTGTCATAGAGGTTCTTGATCTTATCCCAAAGTTGCCAAGCACTCTGTGCTTCCTCATCCACGTTGTAATGCACTTGTTCAGTGAGAGATAAGATGAGGGTGGACTTGCATAACTCATCAAACTCCATCCATTCATCATCAATCATAGTTTCATGCTACTCTCCATGCAACCTTAGTGGTTTTATCTACGATTTTTGCACCAATGCCTGTCAAACTTGGCTCTTCCAATAGGCATAATTCGTACCATCAAGCTTATTGATGTTGAAGATAGCATTGTCAGTGGAAGAAGATACCATACTACAATCCAAAATGGTGTAGATAGTTCAAACTGCTTGTTGTTTTCTGCTGTAAACAGCCAAAATACCACCAAAACCAAGGAAAAATAACCACGAAACTGATAGCTGATGATGCTGCCCACAAAGTGCCATCAAAAGTACATAAAATCAGGATGATTCAGCATAAAAAATACATCATAGTCCATGCATAACTGTTTGATGTAATAAATTACAGCTAGGTACAATGAGAGAAAACTATAGGCAAAATGAATGCACCAAGTCAACCACTGACTATCAAAGCATAACCAGCATCAAGGGGGCATAAATTAGCATGTGACAGTCATACAGACATCGAGCAAACACCCAAGCATATCAAATGAATCCGTCAGTAAGCCAGCACCCCCCCTGTGTAATAGGGCAAAGTGTACACAACATTGGCAGGACTTGACACAAATAGGTGTATGCTCAGGGAGTGCAAAGCCCAAATCAGCCCAAGTACATTTGTGAGGACCACAACATATCAACCATGCAACATCCAAGTGAAGATCCTAGCCTCAAGTGTCTGAATGCTCAAGTAGCATAAACCCACCTACTCTATATTTGTGAAGCATATCAAGACACTCCCACTAGCACAAAAGCTGTAAATGTCAAACAAGAAAGCTCGAAAAAAGCATGTAAGAGTGCACCAGTGACAAGTGTCCAAGATCAAGCATCAATGAGACATCCCGAGCATATAGGCTCCATAGCATCTATACATAGAATCCATAGACATCACGTACATCCAAATTGTAACTCTAGCAAGCCAAGAAATAGCCAAAGTAAGCTCTAGACGATCAAATGCCAAGCCAAAGCAAGGCTTAGTAGCATCCAACTCCAGACAATGTAATGGGCATGTAGTAGTGGCATAGGCCAAGCATGTCAAGACCGGTCAGATAAGCAAAGTACATGCCATAAGTACATCAAAGATGAAGATCCAAATGCTATGCAAAGAAATCTCAAGCTCAACCAATGATCTGAGAGAAAATCCAAGCTCTATGTTGATGCCCGAGAGTCACTACATCCATGTATACATCCAAGACATAGCCCGAATGCATATCCAAACATAAGCAAATGAGCTTTAGCCTTGAATATTCCAGCAACAAATAAATGTTGAAAATTGAGCAAACAGTGGCTCAATCCAAGCTCAAAACCATAGGCATACTTTCCCATATGTATAGGCACCAACCGGGCATAATCGGGCATCAAATGACCATGTAGCATAAGCATAAAGTGTAATGACAAGGGGCTGCCCTGTTTTGGGTTGCTTGTGGACTATGTAAAATAGTCAATGGTTGAACAAATTCAGCCCCAAAAGCATCTCACATCATAGGCATACATTCCCCTAGCATTCGGGGAGTTTTCGGGACCGACCGGGCAACCAATGTCAATGCCGAAGTGGTCCAGACATAAAATGCTAATGTAGCACTATTGTGGGCTACTTATGAACTATGCATAATAGTCCCAAACCTGAAGTAAATCACATCAATGCTCAATGCCAAGGCTCGGGATCAAATGGCAAGCATAAACCAAGTGTATGCATAATAGTCCCAAACCTAAAGTAAATCACATCAATGCTCAATGCCAAGGCTCGGGATCAAATGCCAGCATAAACCAAGTGTATAGTGCCCAAATGTGGCTGCCAATGACTGGGATGAGCTGTGCATGGGGGTTGCAATAAACTGGCACAAATTCACGCTGATTGTATGGGGTTGTTGCTCATTTTTTTGTGCTAGTCAGGATGGTAGGAAGCTCAAGGGGGTGCCAAAGAAGGCACACAACAAGCCTAAGGTGCCCCACAAAGGCCTATGTCAAGATATGGAGCCAACAAGATACAATGGTGCTGCCCCCTTTCTCTTCTCAGACCTGTAGAAATTAACCAGCATGAAACCTTGAAGAAGATGAATGAATACCTTTGTTGGAATGCCCTGAGGATGCCCAAAGGGGTCGGGAAGTTGGGGAATGATGAAAGCTCGAGAGAGTCGGCTATGGCTGCCGGAAAGGAGACCCAATGAGTGTAGGTAATCAATAGGAAGCTGAAGGAGTCACGAACCAAGCTCCAGTATTCATAAATCCATGCTTTGATACTAGTTGAAAGGTGAGAAGGATTGAAGCTTGCTTGGAAGAGCTATGAGAGGAGAGTAAGAGCAAGAGAGAGAGAGAGAGAGAGAGAGACAAAATGGGAACTCCAATAGTCACAATGTGTGACTGGGCCTTCCTTTATTCAAACTGTCACTAAAAGAATAAAGAATAAAGTGACTGTGATGGGCACAAACCACCTGCAAAGTGTAGTGGTGGGTATTGTCAGTGTAGTAATACACGGGTGGCTAGGTGGAGGCACCTTTACCCCCAACACCCATCAATCCAATTGTGACAATTCCTAAGCTCTTTTGCCAAAATCCCTCTACAATCTCGTGATTAAAGACCATGGCTCCGAAGAAGAAATTTATGAAGGTCGTGGAGGCAAGAGCTATCAATAATGTTGCAGATACGACCACTACAAATGACGAGTACTGGGATTACAAACAAAGCTGTGAATACCATCAACCAAGCACTTGTCATAGATCCCTAGGTATTATATTTTGATAATAAAGACAATTAATAGGCCATCATTTTATGAGTTGGCAATAAAAATCTGCATTTGCAAAATAGTATTTTTTTAATCTCCTACATAAAATCTTTTAAAGAAATTATTGACTGCAAATTCCAATGGATAATTTTGGTGGTTTGTATGAGATGTACCAAGGAGAAGTACAAGGAAAGTACCGTGTTTCTAAAAAGTTGTGAAATTTTTTTATTTGTATTGAAGTAACAGAACCTCTGGTGGATAAACATGGATGCTAATTCTCGGTATATAAAAGGTCTTGAGATGAAATTGTTAAAAGAATACTTTTCGTAATAAAACTAACCAATATTTTTTTTGACTTATCACGGGCAAGGACCCATGAAACTCCATTGAGAAAAGACCATCAAGGGAGTTGTTCTCAAAATAGAATTCTTGTTTAGATTCAATCTGAACTAGAGCCCGAGGGAGGGTAATTCCAAGAAGATTATTGGAAGGTATTGCCACTTATGCTAAGTTTTGCCTTGATATTATTATTTTAGAAAAGAAAAGATTTGTTTAAAGTTTATGTGTAATGCATTCGAAATAAGATGTTTGTGATTGTAAGTTAGGTACTAATCTTTCCTAAAATCATCAGGCTAAAAGATGGATAATCAGGTACAGAGATCACTGACCGAGGCAGTATTCCGGTGAGCACAGAATGTTGACTGAGGCAGTGTTCTTTGATGGCGCTAGACCTCCCCAAGGCCAGTGTGGATAAAACCTGCTCCAAAGGGTTTTTTGTATTTTTGCGTTAGCGATTTTGGACCAATCATGGCACGAAAGGTCTTATCATAGGGAACTCTAGTTGGCACGAGGATGTGAGGATACTAGGGGGCTCTAGTCATAAACTCCTTAGACTTTTACAAACTGCCAACTACCCTTTGAATTCCAGATATTATCTTGGAAGTTCCAATACTAGTTTAGGAACCAAACTCGAAGAGAATAATACATTCGGGTTGACATCATATCTAGCTAGAACAGAGAACATTGTGAAAAGTTATTTTTCTTAAAGGAACTATTGAGAAGAAGTTGCTTTACTCTATCTTTGTGTCATGAAATAAAGGCGTGTAATGGGCTACTAAGAACATGCCGATGAGGAAGCGGCTCGGGCGGGCACGTTACAAGTATCTACCCATCTAGACTCTTTTGTTTTATTGATTGTCATTCCAATCCACCCTCGACTCAATTACATTTGAGGAATGGAGGCTTCTAGATCCTAACTTTGTTTGGCTTGGCTCCTATGGCTTTGCATGCCAAGCTTTGTAGGTGCAATCCCAACTTGTCACACTGTTGGGGTCAAGGCATGGTGGCTCGATTGTCACACATGTTGTGCTACACCTTAAGGGAGGCAGTCCATTTGGTTGTGCATGGCACAAAATCTCCCTTCCTTCAAGCCTTTGCCTTAGGCCTTGGACTTGGGTCTCTTGGTTCATTTGCCAATACAATTTGCCCTCATCACCAAGCTAAGTACTTGGACTAACTTCCTTGGTCTCTTTGCCCAAATCTTTCTTGGTTGCTCTTTGACAAGCAGGTTGGTATAGCTTGTCTCTTTACATGGAAGGTGTAGTTCTATTGTATAGCACCTTTCCTTTGGCTCTTTTTAGCGTCATTTGGAGTTGAAGTTCTTTAGGGTTATGGAAAAATTCGTCACACTTAGACTTGATTCTTGGCATCATAAGTAGAAGTATCAAGTTGGTGTTTGGAGTGACCATCTTTGAAGTGCTTGTGGTGTCATGGATCTATAAGATTTGAATGACAACGCCTTGCACTACTTGTGACCTGAAAGCCAAGATCTCCATCTTTATCAGCATTGAGTATGGTCCCAACAAGTTCCATAGTCCAAAAGACATTCACCTTAAGAGTAAGTTGGAGTGTTCTTCAAAGGCTCACCTAGCAAGGTTCCCTTCCATGGCACTAAGCTACCTTAGTCATACTATATTGCAAGCACTCCCTCATGCTCTTCCTTCTTTGAGGTTTCTTCTTCTGATTCATTTTGTCCAAGTTCATATGGGTTTGCCTCTTCGAGTTCAAAGCCATGGCTAAGCTCTCCATTGCTAAAGTGCAGTCAGTGGGATAATCTTCAGGTTAGTAGTATTTGCCTCCTTCTAAGTAGTAGTTGATGGGATATTGATCTTCAAGGTAGTCTCATTCTAGCTCTCTCGTTCCTTCATAGTAGTCTTTGGCATAGTGTTCAACCTTTGGTTGTCGATATTCTTCTTCATCTTGACCAAAATTCATCTTCACACGTCACCTCTTTCTTCTCTTAGCTCTCCTTTGGCTTCTCTTTACATTTCTACTCCTCTTTGGTTGGCTTCATTCCACTCTTTAACTCTTGCACTTTATCAGCTCTCATCTGGTTCACGTTGTCAGAGGGGTTTTAGTCGAAAGGTCGTATCCACTGGGGATCAAAGAGATAAGGAAGTAGAGAATAGGAGATATAAGAGAAGAAAAAGAATAGACAAGAGGTACACAAGATAAAGACAAAGCTCAATGAATCAAAGCACTATGTATTGATAGACCCTGAGAATATAAACAAATCCTTGTCTAGGACTACTTAGAAGCAATCTCCAAGCACTAGATCTCCTGGAGCTCCCTAGTAGACAAAAAAAGTGCACCAAACATTAGCTTCTTCTTTGCTACTCAAACCGCAAATTTGATGGTTCTGTTGGCTCCGAAAGGGGGGTAAAACCATGATTCTTGCTCAGAAGTCTCCTAATTTGCTCCTTCTTCTCCCCATTCGGAGTGCTATTTGCTGCTTGTAAACTGCGATTGTGCATCGTGCGATTTGAAAGCCCTTCTTTTTGCATGAAATCTCCAAAACTAGTTAAAAAAGCAACTTGTTTTTTGCATATCACCCTAATCTAGAAGTTTTCTACAAATTTTTAGGATATTTATAAGAAATAATATCCAAAATATCAAAAATAGGCTAAACTTGTCCAAAAATCTAGTATTTTTGAACCATCCATAGTATGGACACTGACATTAATGACTAATATGGCATTGACTCTCTAGATCAATAAGAAAGCTGGATGACGATGCACTCTAGAGTTTTTCACACTGTGTCCACATAGCGGCACGACAACGTATGGTTCAATCCACTCTTGTGCTTCTTCAAATCCATAGGTAGTCTTGAGTGTCACCTTAGAATTATATCTCCTTATAGCTCCATGTCAAGGTCTCATGCCATCTTAACTTGCCACAACTTGGCTTTGACATGCACCATGATCAGTTGGTAGCTCATCTAGGGCTTCATCTAGCTCTTTAGCCTTCTCATTGAGATTTCATAGCACCTCCATTCCTTTGTGAGTCTTTTTCAGCTCCTTGATTATCTTCCATGCTTGCTTGATTTGTTTGAGTGGTAGCTCCTTCTTGCATGCAGCTTTGAGCCAGTGACATAGATTGGGTTCCTCTTCAAATGAGGTGTCTTTCCATACTTAAGGTCTTTCTAGGTGGTTGTCATCTCGGATGATATATCACGCGTTTTCAACACATCATGGCTTCTTTATAGCTTGGTTGGTACATGTGTTAGCTTTGCATTTAGTCAAGATCTCCTCTATGATCATGAGCTTGCTCCCCTTTTCAACTAGTTTGCTTTGTGACAAAGTTGCTCTGATACTAAGTGTTATGATCTTTTACGGGACTTCAAGTAATAACTTGTTACAAGGCACAAAAATGGCACAATGGAAAGGAACAAAAAATATATCAATAAGGAATCCTTGTATTCATGAAATAGAGAGATACAACATGTAATCATATCTCAAGACTATACACCCTCATAATGCCACACATGTGAGAGTTCACCATTGAGCATAGGGAATCAGATTTAGAGCGCATCCCAAGCAAAGTTTGAGTGACTACTACTCCCTATATAGGTGTATTTGTAGGTAATACCATGGTATACTTACAAAGCCCTAATGGGGGAGAGGGGAATCCACACAAACTCCTTCCTTATCCACCTCATTAACTCCCTAGAACAATGCATCTCTCTCTCTCTCTCTCTCTCTATGCACACACACACACACACATCTATATATGTATGTGTGTGTGTGTGTGACGTATGTGGATATGTATGTTTGATAATTTAATCATTATTAATTACTTATTAGTGTTGGATACTAAAGGATTAGATGCTCTCTCTCTCTCTCTCTCTCATATCTATTCTTATATTACTTAAAGCTTTGTCTTAGGGATCCCAATGCAACCAAAAGGCTCCTAAGCCTATATGGCATAAGGAGGAGAAGTTTGGTATTCAAGAAATAAAAATGGCTTTTTCTTGAAGGGTGAGTGATGGTTATATTTATTTCATATTTTATATATATATATATATATATATATATATATATATATATCTCTCTCTCTCTCTCTCTTTGTGTGTCATTTTTCAAAGGGTCACTTTTTCCCTTTCCATGATCATATCCTATATTCAATTGAGAGAGAGAGAGAGAGAGAGAGAGAGAGAGAGAGAGAGAGAGAGAGAGAGAGAGAGAGAGAGAGAGAGAGAGAGAGAGAGAGAGAGAGAGAGAGAGAGAGAGAGAGATATGTTTTTTTAAAATTAAACACATGAAATTGTATGATATCTTAATGGTTGAATATATGCATGCAATGTGTACGTAGGATATCCATGAATGCACATACACTATAATGAAAGAGTTTATGTTTTTAAATTGAACATATGGGACAAGTTAATAATTTTAACGGTTGAACATGTCTATGCAATATATACATACTCTAAAACCATGTACAAAATAACATAGACTATAAACCTACATGAGCAATAAATGCACACATGCACGTGTGCACGTGCACACATTTACAAATAAAAGAAGATGTGTGTATACATGCTCATGCATACATAAATATATATGAGTGAGAGAAAAAATAGAGAGAGAGAGAGAGAGAGAGAGAGAGAGAGAGAGAGAGAGAGAGAGAGAGAGAGAGAGAGAGAGAGAGAGAGAGAGAGAGAGAGAGAGAGAGAAAAGCAAAGAGAATGGATATACATTTATACAACACACACTTACAAACATGCACACACATATATATGCAAACATACACGTCCATACACAAATATACACTACAAGGAAATGGAAGCATAGCAATGGCTATTTTCGACACGATTAGGTAGTGTTGCCATAGTGACAACAATTTCCAATGCTATTAGGTGGTGTCACTATTTTACTAATAGTAATACATATAGTGACGCTTTTAGAGACTCTAATAGCGATGTTGTACTGAGAGAAAAAAGTGTCAAAATCTGAGTGCGGCATTTTACAATTTTATAAGCGAGCGAGAGCGAGAGAGCAAAAGAGAGAGGGAGAGAGCTTAAAGAGAGAGAGAGAGAGAGAGAGAGAGAGAGAGAGAGAGAGAGAGAGAGAGAGAGAGAGAGAGAGAGAGAGAGAGAGAGAGAGAGAGAGAGAGAGAGAGAGAGAGAGAGAGAGAGAGAGAGAGAGAGAGAGAGAGAGAAAAGCAAAGAGAATGGATATACATTTATACAGCACACACTTACAAACATGCACACACATATATATGCAAACATACACGTCCATACACAAATATACACTACAAGGAAATGGAAGCATAGCAATGGCTATTTTCGACACGATTAGGTAGTGTTGCCATAGTGACAACAATTTCCAATGCTATTAGGTGGTGTCACTATTTTACTAATAGTAATACATATAGTGACGCTTTTAGAGACTCTAATAGCGATGTTGTACTGAGAGAAAAAAGTGTCAAAATCTGAGTGCGGCATTTTACAATTTTATAAGCGAGCGAGAGCGAGAGAGCAAAAGAGAGAGGGAGAGAGCTTAAAGAGAGAGAGAGAGAGAGAGAGAGAGAGAGAGAGAGAGAGAGAGAGAGAGAGAGAGAGAGAGAGAGAGAGAGAGAGAGAGAGAGAGAGAGAGAGAGAGAGAGAGAGAGAGAGAGAGAGAGAGAGGCCATCGCCATCTGCGAAGAGGGAGGAGATAGCTACAAAGGAGAAGGAGGGAACCCACAAAGGAGAATAAGAGGAAGGAGGGAAGTACCAAGGGGTTCTTCTTCAAGCTTTTAGGGTAAGGGCATTCTCTCTTCTCTCTTTGTTTTTCTCTTTTTTTCACTTCTTTATTTCTTTTTGTTTATGAAGAGATGCATAGAGAGAGGGAGGGAGGGAGAGAGGGAGGGAAAGATGGTGAAAAAACAAAGAGAGGGAGTGATGCCAAGAGGCATATTCCACAGTGGATTCTGTAAGACCACGATGGATTCCATGAGATTTTGTGGTGGATTCCGTAAAACTATATTTATTTTTCGGGATATGGATTCCTTGTGCGAGAAGTTAACGGGGATGCCTGTCCTTTTCGGGCATCATGTTAATTTAATGTGCATGTGGGTGACTCCACAGTGGATGATTCCACAAAATACATATTTAAATTAATGGACGTTTATGAGTTTAGAGTGCACTCGTATTAAATTAAGTTTAGGACGGAGTTCCGACCTCTTTATTTATTTTGTAGCTGAAAATTGCTAGGTATTCACTTTTGTCGGTTTAATTTTATTATTTTCTAACAATTGTGAATGCTTCAGTTGATGTGTAGAGTAGGCGGCGGTGGTATTGGGAAGCACTGGGCGATAGTGTATTCAAATTACCTAGAAGAAATTATCATTTTTTATGGGTGCATGTCTTATTATTAAAGGCGTGGCGCTAATATTTATTTAGGTGCACTTATTTTTTGAAGCGCTTGACAAATATTTATTATTTTGTATACTCATGGATGCACGGTTTAGATATTTTATTATTGGACATTGTATTTAGGTACAACCCAACTCTTGGGCCGCCCAACTGCTTTATTCTTTATTTGGACAAAAGCTAAAGCATGCTTATTTGTAAAATTGGGCTATTTTTGAGCTTTGAGATGAATAAATTTATAAATACATGCTTTGTGGAGCGCTCACACAAGGCATGGGAGGAGATTGTACCCAATTGGTCTTTTTGCCTCATGTCATGCAAGCCTATTCTCTTGATTTTTGGAGCTTAAAGTAGAGTTCTTTGTTCTTGGGGATCTTCCAGCACTCGCTACATATGCATACAACATCCGATTTGTGCACCAATGGTATCAAAGCAAAGTTGAGATCAAGGGCTTCCAATCGCTTACCATATTGTGCGAAGGCGAAGCTCCTGGAATGAATGGGCTCTATAGTCAGTATCGTGAAAATCCGTCAATACCAGCGTGTTCCTGGCAATGAAGAACCCCCTGCTGCACTATCAGAACGCGAAGGACCACTCTCTACTGACGAAGGATCACCCGGGAAGATCCTTTGTAAGTCTCTTGGGTATAACAGAGAATAGAGAAGAAACTTTCATTAAGTTTAAGTTTATTAAGCTTAAAAAGCTTAAGAAAAGCTTAAGCTTTTCCAAAACTCAAGGTCGACGGTGGCAGCATTCCTTGGCGACGACGTCGGCGTCAACGTCCTCTTGTCCCATTGCAGATCAGATGATTAGTCAAAGCTTTTTTCTTTAAAAGCTTAAGCTTAAGGTTATGAGCTTATACTAGAGTTTCAAATTTCAATCTTTAAATTTTCCTCTAGTGGATGTTCACACGGAGTACTTCTACAAATTAAACCTGAAATGGTTCTATAACTCCCTGCAAGCCTTTGTTCACACCTATGCTGTGACATAGATAATTTCTAGCAAACAGATTGCTATACATAGTCTACATGGGCAAAGTATTCATTGAAGAAGGATTTCATCAATTTTCGTACCCGCAAAAAGGAGAAAGATTGCAAAAAGCCATTAAAAAAAAGAAGAAGTAAGCCTTATAAGCTCGACTTTGAGCTACGCTCATCCTGCTAACAAGTTTTTGAGTGTGTGAGGTTGTTTGAAATTTTGCACGATGACCGATTAAAATATGGAAGATTTTATGACCGAAGGTGACTTACCAAAATCAACGATGTAGCAAAATTAGACCTAATTATGATGCGGCTTCAAGAGGAACGAAGAGCATGTCAAACTTTGCAAGCTGAACTGGCCACTCTTCAATGATTCACTATCGAACAAGATGGATTGCAACTCGAAGATGTTATGCGACGTACGATCGATGCGACACTCAAAGCACAATCTATCTGAAAAGAAGCCAAGATAAGTAAAAGAAATTTCAAATTTCGTACTTTTAATGGGCTACGTGATGGAAAGACTGCTCTCCCTTTTATCAGTCAGTTTGATGATTATTTCCATGAAGAATAGTTTGCCGAAAAAGACAAACTCAAGTGTGTCACTAATCATTGTGGACATAGCATCACTATGGTGGACTATTGTCCGCAAAAGTATTGATTGTCCTACTACTTGGGAGGCTTTCCAAAAGAAATTTTTGCAAAATTTTCTTCCACCTCAATTCCATGAAAAAGCAATAAAACAGTGGGATCTTCTACAACAAAGAGATCGTGAGCCTATTTCACAATATACTGAGTGTTTTTGGAATGCCTTATTGCAACTTTGAATGCTTGAAGATGTACCTGAGGCAATCCATAAGCGCAAGTTTATGTCTGGTTTGCTTGGTCACTTCTATATGGAGGTGAACATGTTCAAGCCAACGACTCTCCAGGATGTGATTTCTTTAGCCCATGATGCTGAAGACAAAATTTAAGGACAAGAGAAGCGACCACAATAATTCCCAACTAACATTAACTTTGGTACAAAGCAATTCAATTCTAACTTTCGAAGATTCAATCTAAATCGCTTTGTTCCATCTTCTTTTTGTAAATCCTGGACACGATCCCCTGCTTTACCATGAAACACAAATCCAAATCATAAGCCATCTTTCCAGCCAAATCCCAACATTCCTAAACTCCCAGCCATTACCAATAATGTTTCTAAAGCCAAACCCATAGTTTGCTATAAGTGCCATCAACCTGGACATCTAGCGGTGAATTGTCAATCCAAAAAGCCAATTGTTCACATCAACAACTTGGGAGCGATTGAAGATGAAGACCATGAAGAAATGCCCGCTTTCACAGAAGACGATGACGATATCGATACTACATCAGATACTTTACCAGGTATGCCAAATCCTCATTCTTTATTAACGATGAAATGTCTTGTGCATGGTAGAGAAAAGATTGTTTTACATGATGATAGAAGTACACACGATTTTATTTCTGCAAAATTGGTCAAAGAATTATATTTACATACTGTTTCAACTCATTATCGCATCAAGGTTGCATTCTTAGGTACTAGATACAATCGAACACAAGAAGTGCATGACTTAGAAATTAAAATTGGCGACTATGTCGAGCGCAGAAATTTCTTAGTTATACCTTTGCAATCTAGTGACATTATCTTAGGAATGCCATGGTGTCATAAATATAATCCTGATATAGATTATTCCATGCATTCAATGAAGATTCATTCTAATGGGGAACAAATCACATTGCATGGTACACACACCCTTGATAATTTTCCATTGCTTAGTCACACACAGGCTATACGTGCGTTAAGAAAAGGTAGCAAATCCTACTTAGTATGGGTGAATGCAATTGTTGTTAAGGAAAATTAGATGCATCCTAGGCATGCATAATTTCTTTCACAATTTAAAGATTGTTTTGCTATTGACTTATCACCTGGCTTACCACCTGCACGTCTTGAAGATCATAAAATAGACTTAATTCCAAGTTCTTAACCACCATGTAAAGCACCTTATTGACATACCAAATTGAATAGAAAAAAATTCAAACCCAAGTTGAAGAATTGTTAACCAGAGGAGTCATTAGGCCCAATAGTTATCCTTTTGGTGCACCTGTCCTTTTAGTCAAGAAGAAAAATAACACCTATATGATGTGCATTGATTATCGTGTCCCAAATAAGATCACTATTAATAATAGATATCCGATCCCTAGGGTAGACGATCTCATGGATAAGCTACAAGGGGCCACAATATTTAGCAAGATAGATCTTAAATCTGGATGCCATCAAGTACGACTGGATACATCTCATATTTTCAAAACTGCATTTAGGACACAATTTGGACATTATGAATTCCTTGTTATGCCATTTGGTTTAACTAATGCACCAGCCATATTCAATTGTATGATGAATCACATATTTTTAAAACATCAACATTGTGTCATTGTTTTCTTTGATGACATATTAGTTTTTAGTAAGAATGAGAATGAGCACTATGAACATTTATCCTTGGTTTTCAAATTATTGAAAGAGAATCAATTATATGCTAATCCTGAAGAGAGTGAATTTTTCCAAACCCACATTGAATACTTAGGACATATTGTTTCATCTGACAGTATTAAAATTGATCCTAAAAATATAGAAGCAAATTTGAATTGGCCGATACCTAAAAATGTTCATGAACTATGTTCTTTCTTAGGTCTTGCTAGCTTTTACAGAAAATTTGTGAGAAATTTTTCATTGCTTACATTGCCTTTGACAAAATTATTAAAGAAAGGAATTGTATATCATTGGTTTGAAAATCAGCAAAAGTCTTTTGATTTATTGAAACATGCCTTAACACATGCCCCTGTATTGCAATTACTTGACTTTAATAGACCATTCTTCTTGGTAGTCATTGATGCTAGTGGATCTGGAATAGGAGCTGTCCTTATGCAAGATTCACATCCCATAGCCTACTCTAGCCGCAAACTTAAACCATCTAAACTCAAGTATTCTATCTATGATAAGGAATTGCTAGCAGTAGTACAAGCTTTACATCAATGGAAACACTATTTAATGGGATCTGAATTCATGATCAAAACTTATCAACAAAGTATCAAACATCTCCTTAGTAAGCCACAAATCTTTGACCGTCATATTAAATGGGCTGCTTTTATTCAAAGTTCCCATCTACTTATCCAATATTAATGCGAAAAAGAGAATGTTGTTGCCAATGCCTTGAGTAGAAGACCAACTATCCATAATATTTCTGTGATATCTTTTGATTCCCTTATCCCTATGAAAGATACCTATGATCAAGACCCTAGTTTTCAAGCTGATTGGAATAAATTAGTTACAAATAACTAGATTCCAATTGATTCATTGTCTTATGCTGATGGATTTATGTTTTATGAGAAAAGGTTGTGTGTAACTATTCAATTTCGATCATTTGTGTTTCATGAAATTCATTGTCCTCCATACCAAGGCCATAGAGGCATTATTTCTACTTTACGTATATTGTTGAAGATTTTTATTGGCCACAAATGGAATCCGATTTTGTATCTGAATGTTTAATTTGTCAAAGAGTTAAGCACCACCATGGTAAGCAATATGGTTTATTAATGCCTTTACCAATTCCAAAACGACCATGGGAATATATTTCAATGGATTTTATTACTGGTTTGCCTAACACCCAAGCTAATCACGATATGATGTGGACTATTGTAGATTGATTTAGCAAACAAAAATATTTCATTCCATGCAAGAAAACATTAACTGCATCTCAAGCTGCACAATTGTTTTTGAAGACAGTTTTCACTGACCATGGTTTGCCAAAAGTTATTATTTCTGACCGTGATTCTAGATTCTACAATAATTTTTGGACTTCTTTATTTGCTAATTTAGGTACAAAGATTGATTTTTCATCTGTATTTCATCCTGAAACAAATGGGTAAACAAAAGCTACTAACAATACAATTTTGGATATTTTGTGTGCATACGTAATTTCAAAACCACCAACATGGGATACACACTTATATTTACTTCAATTTGCATACAATAACACACCACATACAGTTACATAGAAAGCACATTTTGAAATCATTTATGGATATAGATAGCCTACACCTGTTACATCATTGTCAAACAAAGTTAAAGCTGCTAACCAATATACATGCTATTATTTTTGCTGAAGTCAAAGACATGTTGCAAAAGCCCAACAATCATACACTAAACAAGCTAACAAGAAAAGAAAAGCTATGAGTTTCAAAATTGATGATTATGTTTGGTTACGCTTTGAAAAGAGACGATTACAAAGTGTTGAGAAACACCATGTTGTTAAGTTAGCCCCTAGATTTTATGGACCTTTTAAGATCATTCATAAAATCAATGACAATGCATTTAAATTAGAACTACCCCAACACTGGAAAATCCACAATACTTTTCATATCAGTTTGTTATGACCTTTTAGAGGCCAATTACCTGTTCACCCTGTCTATGAAAATCCTCATTTGTTAGAAAAGAAACTGAAATCCTTGAACATGAAACTATTCTAGACACTGACTTCATGACCACTAGAACTGGCCATAGATATTCTAGATATTTGGTTAAGTTTAAAAATCATCCTGTTGAAGAGGCCCAATGGATACACGCATGTGACCTACGTGCTTACCCCTCATTGCTCGCTCCACATTGAGCTAATAGCAATTGAGAACAATTGCTATCCCACTCCAGGGGTATGATGCCATGAGGCATATTCCATGGTGGATTCCATGAGGTTTTGCGGTGGATTTCGTAAAACTATATTTATTTGCTGGGGCTCGTATACAAGGTGGATTCCTTGTGCGAGAAGTTGACGAGGATGCTTGTCCTTTTTGAGAGATATGTTAATTTAATGTGCACGTGGGTGACTCCATAGTGGGTGATTCCGCAAAATACATATTTAAATTAATGGACGTTTATGAGTTTAGAGTGCACTCG
Organism: Lygodium microphyllum; assembly: GCF_053477565.2. Taxonomy (NCBI): domain Eukaryota; kingdom Viridiplantae; phylum Streptophyta; class Polypodiopsida; order Schizaeales; family Lygodiaceae; genus Lygodium; species Lygodium microphyllum. The sequence goes on from NC_141136.1 coordinate 1,232,458, forward strand.
TATTAAATTAAGGTTAGGACAGAGTTCCAACCTATTTATTTATTTTGTAGCTGAAGATTGCTAGGTATTCACTTTTGTTGGTTTAATTTTATTATTTTCTAACAATTGTGAATGCTTCAATTGATGTGTAGAGCAGGTGGCGGTGGCATTAGGAAGCACTGGGTGATAGCATGTATTCAAATTACCTAGAAAAATTATCATTTTTGATAGGCGCATGTCTTCTCATTAAAGGTGTGGCGCTAATATTTATTTAGGCGTGCTTATTTATTGAAGCGATTGACAAATATTTATTATTTTGTATATGCATGGGCGTACGATTTAGATATTTTATTATTGGACATTGTATTTGGGCACAGCCTGACTCTTGGGCCACCCAATTGCTTTATTCTTTATTTGGACAAAATCTAAAGCATGCTTATTTGTAAAATTGGGCTATTTTTGAGCTTTGAGATGAATAAATTTATAAATACATGATTTGTAGAGCGCTCACACAAGGCAAGGGGGGAGATTGTACCCAATCGTCTTTTTGTCTCATGTCGTGCAAGCCTATTCTCTTGATTTTTGGAGCTTAAAGTAGAGTTCTTTGTTCTTGGGGACCTTTCAGCGCTCCCTACGTACTCATACAACATTCGATTTGTGCACCAAAGAGAGAGAGAGAGAGAGAGAGAGAGAGAGAGAGAGAGAGAGAGAGAGAGAGAGAGAGAGAGAGAGAGAGAGAGAGAGAGAGAGAGAGAGAGAGAGAGAGAGAGAGAGAGAGAGAGGGAGAAAAAATGGAGAGAGCAATACAAAGAGGGAGTAAGGGGAAGAGAGAAATAAAGAAAAAAAGAGAAAATATAGAGAGATGGAGAGAGAAAAACTATAGAGAGAAAGGGGGAGAGAGAGAGAAGTAAGGAAAATAGAGAGAGGAAAGGAAAAAAAAGAAGAGGAGGGAGGAAGAAAGAGAAATAGAGGGAGGGGGAGAGAGAGACAGAGACAAATAAAGAGAAGAAGGGAAAATAGAGAGAGGGAGGGCCTCACAACATGACCAACAACACATATATGTAGCTTGGCTCGCTATAGAATATGACCCTCCTAATCTCCATAGAGACACAAAATACAAAGCTTATCTCTCTCATGGACGATGGTTGATGCCACCCTGTTCTTCCTTGATTCTCAAGCCGAGGTTGAGGACGATATTTCACTATTCACTAATTTTAGGATCACCCATTAGCACTCGAAACCTCATAGTGGAAATTTCAATGTCACTCATCACACAACACAATGATGATATAGTATGTTAACCTTGTATATAATGTTTTTGCTTTATTGCTAGATGTATCCCTTCCATACCTATATTTGCCATCTTTACCCTACCTAAAGGGGGAGGTTTTTTCCCCCTAATTTAGTGTAGATAGAGTTTACAAGAAAATGGGGGGTAGCTAAGATAGCCAAGTCATGTAGCGCAAATCAGACTAGCTATCTGGGGGCTTCTATTGATGTGGTTGATGCTTTCTTGTGAGTAATACCTTATTGTCTTATCACTCCTAGAATAAAAACTAAGTGTGTACATTTATAGTTAGGGTTGGTGAGTTAGATGGGATGTTGTTCCTCCCACTTAAAGTCCAATGTGCCTTTTAAGGGAGATAAAAGCATAAGAGAATGTGTGAGGTAAATGCATATTAGTTACCCTCACCCAATGCCCATCAACTCTCCGCAATGTGCAAACTTTTCAAAGGGCAAGCTTTTGGTGAGAAATTTGGCAAGGTTGTCATTAGTATGAACTTTGACAAGCCCAACTGATTTAACACCTAAAAAATTAAGTGATGCCTCAATTTTATGTGCTTGGTTTTTGAATGAATTAACAATGGACTCTTGCCAACATAATGTCACTCTGACTATCATCAACAATAATGGCATGTCTTTACTAAGGCCCAAATCTCCCACTAGAAGAATAAGCCATATGGCTTTTTTGTGTGCCTCTATGGCTACAACATACTCAAATTTAGTGCTAGAAAATGCTACATATTTATGCAAATGAGTCACCCATGAGATTGTACTACCATACAAAGTAAAAACATATCCTATGGTTGACTTTCTCTTGTTAGCACTCCCTACATAGTTTGTATATGTGTATCCAAGTACACTACTGCTACTCCTCCCAAAGAGAAATATGGCATGCATTCTCTTTTTTGTGAGGGTAACATACGAGAGAGAGAGAGAGAGAGAGAGAGAGAGAGAGAGAGAGAGAGAGAGAGAGAGAGAGAGAGAGAGAGAGAGAGAGAGAGAGAGAGAGAGAGAGAGAGAGAGAGAGAGAGAGAGAGAGAGAGAGAGAGAGAGAGAGAGAGAGAGAGAGAGAGAGAGAGAGAATACACAAATGTATTTTGTGTTGTTGTGAGTAATGGAATGACTAGGGATGGTGTTGAGAATAAGGGGTTGCAAAAATGTAGAAGAGCCCGACCATATTTAATATGGGAAAATTGAAATGAAATCATTCTAGTGGTTGCCGCATTTTAATGCGGCTTATCCTTCTCCTTCTTCTACCTTCTTTGTGATTCTATTGTGAGCACTCTATTGAGAGAACATGTTACAATTGCTTCTTGGATATTTTGAATGGAGAGGCTACCATTGCTTCCTTGCTTTCTTCTATTACTTACTATGAGTAGTGAGAGTGAGAGAAAGAAGAGAGAGAGGTGTTAATAGAGATATAAAATAGAGAGAAAGGGAAAGAAAGAGAGTGAGAGAGAGGATGAACTTGCTTTGACTTGAAGGAACAAGTAGAGAAAAATCAATTTCTTACATGTGATAGACATGGGATCAAGAAGTGCAAAGCCAGGAAGTGGACTACTTTATAGCTGATTGATACTTTGTTAGGGTAAATTCAGTGTTGGCTGCTATTGCTGATAGATTCAGGGGCTTCCTTTCATTTGACCCCTCATAGAGAGTGGCTTCACTCCTATTGCAATATGACTAGATTTGTCAGACCTGGCCTTAGAGATCATTGGTATTGGTAATATCCAATTGTATTTTGATTTAGGTAGCACGTTTACTCTTCATGATATTTGAGTCATGTGTCGGGTCTCACAAATAGCCTTATCTCTATTGGCACTTTGGATGATGTAGGTTATGTAGTTTCTTTTGGTGATTCCTCATGGAAGATAACCCGTGGGAATCTTATCATTGCACATGGTGCTAAGTCCAATACTCTCTACTTCTTACTTCTACGTCAGTTGACCATGTTTTGGCGGTGGATGCAGTTCCACATGTATCTCTTTGGCATTGTCGCCTTGGGCACATGTCCTTGAAAGGAATGAAAATGCTTACTTATTTGCAGTATCTTTCGCCCCCCCTTGACTATAAGTGCTTTGAGCCTTGTGATCATTATTTATATGTAGATAGACACATAATATACATAAAAATTCTGGTATAACATGCATGGGTCAGCCTTTGGCTCTTGTTTATTCAAATGTATGTGGTCCATGCTACCTACAAATCCTTAGGTGGCATGAAGTATTTTGTTACCTTTATTGATGACTATACACGTAAGGTATGGGCATTCCCTATTAAGCAGAAATCAGAAGACTTGGCTGCATTTCAACATTGGCTTGCTTTGGTTGAGAACCAGTTTGGGTATAGACTGAAATACCTAAGGTCAGATAATGGGGGTGAGTATGTCTCTAAAGCCTTTGAGCAATTTTGTGATGAGAGGGGTATTAAGTGTCAATTTCCCCATATATCCCATCCCAGAATGGTATGGCTAAGCACATAAATAGGACAATTCAAGAGAAAGTCTCCTTAGCCAGGCAAGCTTACCATAGCATTTTGGATTCAAGATAGTTACTACTGCCTTACACTTGATAAATCGGTCCCCATGTAGTATTGCTCTTAACTATCAGGTTGTAGAGGAGATATGGTCTAGAAAACCTCCCTCATATGCTCATTTGCGTATCTTTGGTTGTGAGACTTTTTGCCATGTTCCCAAGGACAAGTGCAATAAGTTGGATTTTAAGTCTAGGGAATACATTTTTCTTGGTTACGGAGATGTAGGTGAGATGGGCTATAGCCTATGGATTCAAAGCTCAAAAGGTTATCTGTAGCCATGATATTATCTTCCATAAAGAGAAAATGTGTAAGCAGCTCGAGCATGTTGTTGAGGTCCACAGGGTGATATTTCAAGAGGAGTCTCCTGCTACTATACACCCAGCTAGATAGCTTGCAACGATTGCGGTTGTTGTTGATGCTCCAGTTGGTTGATGCTCCATAGGATATATAGGCTCTCCATAGCCTACTTTGAGGTGGTCTACTAGAGATAGATGACACTCTACATGGTTTGAGCCCTCTATGGATTATTTTATGGTGATATATGCTGGTGAGTCTCTTATGATGAGGCCATGCACAAAGATGATCATCACTTTTGGGAGAGGGCCATGCAATCAAAGTATGACTCACAGTAGAAAAATCATAGGTGGGATCTGGTTCCTTTGCCTTAGTGAAAAGCATGCTTTGCCATGCAAGTGGGTCTACAAGTTGAAAAGTACCCTTGGTCACTCCAAGCTAGCATACAAGGCTAAATTGGTTACTAAGGGTTTCAAGCAGGTGCATAGCGTGGACTTTAATGAAGTTTTTTCTCCTATTGTGAAGATGACTACCCTATGCTTGGTACTAGCTTTGGTTGCTCAGCTTGACTTGGATCTTTATTAGATGGATATCAAGACAACTTTTCTTCATGGGGACTTGCACGATGAAATTTACATGGGGCAGTCTAAGGGCTTTGCAGAATTTGGTAGGGACTACCGAGTGTGGAGATTGAGAAAGAGTCTTTATGGCCTTAACCAAGCACCTAGGGAATGGTACCACAAGTTTGATTGATGCTTTTATGCATCGTAATGGCAGCCTTATGATTTTGATACTCTACTTGGATGATATTTGATTGCTGGGAGTGCTCATGAGGAGTTAGATGCCTTGAAAGGTTAGTTGAATAAGAGCTTTGAGATGAATGACATAGGACAGGCCTAACATATTCTTGGGATGCACATTGCGCACGATTGCTTTAAGGGCCTCATTTAGTTATCACATAAGGAGTACATCCAGTAGGTCCTTGAGCTTTTTCATCTAAAAGATATTAAGCCTATTGGCTATCCTTTACCTTCTCATGTGAAGGTTAGTCATGTTGATTGTCCATAGTCTGATGAGCAGAAGGCTGAGATGGCCAAGTTGCCTTATGCATCCACAATGGAGAATTTGATGTATACTATGATAGCCACTCATCCTGACATAGCATTTACAGTGGGAGCGGTGGCACTCTATATGGCTATACTTGGTCGATAGCATTGGGATGCTATCAAGGGTATCATAAGGTACTTGAAGGGCACAATAGCTATGTGCATATGTTATGGTGGCTAGGATACACAAGTCATGGGATACACTTACTCTGATTATGTAGGATATGCAAATAGTAGGAAGTCCACCTCTGGCTATATCTTTACGTTTACTAGAGGTGTTCTTTCTTGGATGTCCAGGGTGCAAAAATGAATGGCTGTATCTACTACAAAGGTAGGCTATGTTACAACCATTGAGGCTTGCAAAATGGCTCTCTAGTTAGGCCGTCTAGACCTTGGCATTACTAATGTGGTCCCTACACTACATTTGGATTCTATGAGTGCTATTCAGTTGGCCAAGAATCAGGTCTTCCATGTGGAGACGAAGCACATTGACATGCATTACTACTTTATTAGAACAATCATTGAGGACAAGTCCATTGAGCTTTGTCAATATCTCAATTGACCAAAATCCTGCAGATCTACTCATTAAAAGTCTCTCAGCACAACATTTTTCCTTCATTAGAGAGTTGATGAGCATTGGATGAGATGATGTCTTTTCCCATCCTATTGTACTTATGTACATTTTTACTTTGTCACTTTTTTCTTGTTCTCTTCTCATTAGAGGCACATTTTCCTTTAAGTGGGAGGTTATTGGGGGTAAAGGCATATGTGCATAGTTGTCTATGTATTAATTACATTGATAGCACCTTCACTATGTACTAGTTACTCGCACACCTGTACACTATAGGTGGCAAACACCCATCATTGTCACTTTATTCTTTATTCTTTCAATGACATTTGAATAGAGGGAAGACTAGTCACACATTGTGACCATAGGAGTTCCCACATCTGTGTGTGTTTCTCTCTCTTGCTCTTGCTCCTTCCACCATAGCTCTTGCTTAAGCTTCGTGCTTCCCTTTCAGGTCTCACTCCCTTCAATATCTAATATAACCATTTCCTCATCTAGTGATGTATTGCAAACAAGCATGGCCAATGGCCTCCTTAAAAAAAGTGACCTCAATATTCTCAAATGCTTTCACCATTTGAGCACAATGGTGAGCTGCATAACTCTCAAAATCAAATATTTTAATATAGCATTTCACTCTACTAGACCCAAATATCACCAGATGACTTAATGAAGCCTTTATGTAACCATGTAAATGCCAAGCTTATCACCCACACTCTATAATCCACTAGAGACTCCATCAAGAGTTGAATGACTAGTCAATGCATCTTTACCATCTAACACCTTTTTCTTTCCTTTGCTATTACTTGCAACACTACTAGATACATTTGAAGATGTGGGGAAACTCCTTAGTATCCCAAAACAAGGACTAACTACAAATCATATGAAATGATATCTCTAGTCCAAGGTCTATGATTCTTTCTTGTCTACCTTCACATGACTATCAAGATCTTCTCAGGGTTATAGCAATGATACCCTTTCTGCTCCATAGAGTCTCTAATAAAGATATATTTTTTATCCATTGAATCAAGTTTCTTTCACAAATCATCAGGCATATGAATATATGCAATACAACCAAACATACTTCAAGGTCATATCATGAATTATAGCTATGGGAGCTTTATTCATAAGATACATGGCATTATAAATAGCCTCGGGCCAAAAATACTTTGGGATTTTCTTTTTACCCATCCATGCCTATGTGGCTTCTACAACATATTTGTTTTTCCTTTATGCAACCCCATTTTATTGTGGGCTATACCTATTTATAAACTATTGCTTTATCCCATAAGACCTCAAAAACCCAGTGAAGTCATTAAAAGGCATTCTGCCCCTCTAGTTAACCTCAAAATACTTGACTTTCAAGCTTGTTTTTGTTATTTCAATAGTAATCTTGAAAGTTTAAATGCTTACACACATTACTCTTTTTCTTCATGAAATATACTCAAAGATTTCTAAAATAATCACCAATGAATGTAACAAAATACTTGTTACCACAAAAAAATACATTCTATCTAAGCCCCCAAATATATGTATACAAGGGCTACAAAAAATGACCCTAGTTAAAGGGCCTCAACGGGGCCAGTTGCCCCCTTGATAAGGGCCTAGAGATAGTGCCCCCCAACCCAATAGTATAGGGAATATTCCTAAGCTAACTAGGAAAGATTTATAATATGGTTGGAAAAGCCAACTACACTACCTTCTCAAGCTATAAAAGGAAGTATCCACCAAAGCTACCACCAATCATCTTTTATCCAATCAGAGTTCTTTCAACTAGACTTAAGATCTTTGCCTACCATCTATTTGGATTGCCATGTTATACACATTGTAAAGGATAAGCGTAACAATTTAAAATCAAAAAGCACCAAATGTATATTATTGGATTATAGTGATTAACAAAAGGCTTACAAAAGTTTGCAAGATTGCATGACTCAGTACACTAACCCCTACTCCCATGTCTACTATCCCCCTTCGTGTTGTATCTCCTAAGGCAATGATAGGTAAGACTGCATGCATCTCAATGCCCTCCCAAAATGCATATATTTGTGGGGACTTAGACATGGGATTTAATGTTAGGCTATGGGTATGTGTGCCATGGCATCGTGGTCTGGAAGATCTTGCAGCTTATGGTCATTACTATGTTCTACCCATCACTTCAACTCTTGCCAAAGCGTGGGGTTTTGTCTAAGCAGTTCTCCCCTGACACTGTCACACATGAATCATTATGAGTGTTGCTAGCAAGCTGCTATCTCTCTTTCCCTCCTCAGCTTCGTAGATTCCTTTCCAATGTTCTTGAACTATTTGTGTATTCTTGGCCCTCTCACTCTGCCCATGCAACTACTCATGTGGTGGCATTATCTCTCCTACCCTCAAATATGTAGGTGAGGCTAGTGGGCTCATGGTTGAGAATTCCTTAACCTCTCCCTCAACTATAGGTTTGGCATCTTGAAGATGTGCCTGTGCTTCTTTTATCCATTCCTTGACCTTATCTACAACTTTCAACTACTGGTTGGGGTCAAGGTACTCTCCAACCTTAACGTTTCCCTTCTCTCTCGTCTTAGGAATGGATGTTTCTGCTTCGGCATTCGTAACTTGCTTACCCTTGGTTAATGTGGTCTCACTCTTGGTTTTGAGCATTATTTTTGCCTCGTTGATTCTTCTTCCCTATGGAGGGTGCATCCAAGTTGCTAGGCCACGTGTGAGATACTAGCCTACTTCGTTTGAGCTCTTGTCATGACTTTTAAGGGTATAGGTGTGGCATCAGTGTCATGTGACTTGACACAAAAGAGCTCAAGTGACATAGATGGTATAATTGCACCGAGCTAGTGGAGGGCTTCCACCTAGTGCAATCATCAAATAGATGTGTGACTCCACATTCGGGGCACCTCAAATCAACCTTCTCTCTATTTACTTGCTCCTTTTCAGGGTAGCAAGACGAGATATGCCCTAGATGGCCAACATGATATGGATCCTTGGATTTGATTTCCTCCTAGGCATCTACCTCTTCCTTTGCCTAAGGCCATGATTGGTACGGATCTATAGTCCATCAATATTGGATTGCCTTCTTCATTGTAAGAAACATAAGGACTCAAATAAGAATCTTCCTCTAGGGATTCTTCCACCAAATGCACCGGAGCTTCACTCGGTGGATGGGTAATGATAGATATAGGAGGTCTAGGGATCCCTATAGGGTTGATATCTGTCCTTGGCGTGGCTGGCTTTGAGTCATTGGGCGCAGGGAGTGCCAAAGAGGCTCCCCTTTCCAAATATGGTTGTCTACCCCCTGGATAGTATGGTTGCTGGTAAGGCAACCATGTTGGCAACCGACAGTGTGTGGCGTCATGCCCGAATCTCCTACAATTGGCACAAGGCCATGCTTTGGGATTGGGGCATTTAGATGGTAGGTGATTTCCTCCACAGTGTACACACTACACTTGGGGTCACATAGGTCTTTGCATTGACTCTTGCAATCTAGCCAACTCTACTTTTAGATCAGTTATAGCTTGGGTCTGGTCAATATTCTTCCCTTTCTCCTATTCGTCGGAGATTGCTTGTTCACTAGTTGCTACAACTCTCTCATAGTTCCTAATTCCATATGCTACCCTAATGTGCCAATCAAGAGCTTCTCTCCTTAACCAAATCATCCACCTGTATTGCTTTCTCAAAGACTCTCGCAAGCACATCCCTTTGCATATCCAAGTTGCTTGCCAGGACCTTATATAGCTCTTTGTTGTGGATCCCATTAATGAATACAGTTGAGACCACTCTCTCATTGGGTTGCTCGATTGTAGGTATCCTCTTATAGAGACTTCTTACATGGGTAACATAGTCTCATATGTCCTCCTTGTCCTTCTAATTGACATTCATAAGCTTAACAATGAGGTTACTAGAGTATCATGCCTCCAATAATCTCTTGTGAAGATATCTTTGAGCTGGGTGAAGTCATTACGCTCAACGTTGTCTAGGCTGGTGAACCAAGTCCATCCCTTGTCTTCTAGGCATAGAACAAATGCTTGTGCTTTGCTAACTGGGATCCATGAGATTATTTGCCTCACACACTTGCTCAAACTGCTCGACAAAGGTGTAGGGGTCATTCCCTGCCTAGTATTTATCAAGTTGCTTCACAACTATGGGTATTTTTGTTTGGCTTCTGCCATTTGGAATAACTCCCAACCCGGCTAGAAATGATGCCACTAAGGCTACCCCACTCTACTCAGTGAGCTAGTAGTGTCTAGCAATCTCTTGGTAAGTAGCTCACCCAATGTAAGATCGACTTCTAGAACTCTCTCCCTATCGACATTTCCTCTTGTTTTGTTTCTACCCGATATGGCCAGGATCCTATGAACCTTGTCGAGTTCCCTCTCATGATAGCCTCTGAGCCCTTTGCTTATGACTATAAACCAATATTCTCTCTTCCTCAAGGTCAACTACAATGTCTGCCATTGATCTTCCATGGTGCACTATCCTCATTTGTTGGTCCTATTGTGTGACAAGGCGCCAAATGTCGTCGAGGTGCTCAACCATACTAAGGTCAAGGTCCAGGTCTAGGTTGTTCTCATTTGAGCCGATACTTGCTATGTTAGTTGCCTCTTGACCCATTAGTGTATCTATGAGGTCAACTATGTCAGCTAGGGACATATCCCTAATCCTAGCGAGCCTTTCCTTCACTTGGCGATGTGATGGTTCGGTCCTCTCTGTGTCTTTGACCTTGGTTTTTGAGTTTTCTTATGATTCCTGGGTTGTACTCCTATTGGTGGGTTTGTTTTTAGGTTAATTTTCCTTAATGTGTTCCTTGTTCATCCACCCGTTCACAATTGTGCAACACTTATGCTCTAGCAATGCATCATGACGTGTGCGGTGCAAAATCAGGCTTTCTAGTTTCTATACATGCTTACATGCCTACACTGTTGAGTGTGACTTTTAAGAAGTCAAATTCTTCGATCTGTTCTTGCTCTTGATGTAGTTGGAAGAAGGGGTGTTGACTACTCCTGATTGGTTGAGCCTGAGTTCTTTACGGTTGCTATAAGGGGTCTATTGGGCATCTAGCCCTATGAGTCAGCTTTGGATATCTAATCAGTTGGCAGCGATCAAATGAGACTTTTGGTTCCCTACGTATTGCTAGGCCGAGGTCACTTCTTTTCTAGGTGCAAACACTTCTACGAGTTCGGGCGGGGTCTCACTTGGGGTAGGCCCTAGTTAGCCATTGGAAAGTTGAACATCTTAGTTAGACAGGGTTCTGGTCATTTGGTTAGAGGCCCACTTGAATTTTTGAGTGGTCAGGCTCAGACTTGGACGAGGAGTACTTGTCCGAGTGTTCGAGGGGTGGTCGTCTTGAGGCTGAGTTCTAGTAGTAGTCGGTCGTTTGAGGCTGAGTTTTCTCATCTGAATGTGGTCAAGAGGCCGAGTTGTCTGAGTGGATACTAAGTGGCTTGGACGTCTGCGTCAAAAACCAAGGATTGTGACAATGCAATCTACAACCTATAACTCTCTGCCTCTCTCTCACAAGCTCTCTCTCTCTCTCTCTCTCTCTCTCTCTCTCTCTCTCTCTCTCTCTCTCTCTCTCTCTCTCTCTCTCTCTCTCTCTCTCTCTCAGACTCTTTGAATGCAAATGAGCTCTCTCTCCCTTGTCCCCCCTTTTGTATTCTCTCCTTCTCCCCTTATCTCTCTTTTTCTCACTGGATATGCACAAATATGATTTCTTTCTTCCCCTATTTCCTTGTTCTCTGGTTATCCAAAGAGTTATCTTTTTTCTCTTTTTCCTTATTTTCCAAACCCTAATGCCTCAAATTTGATACAAAGCACACAACTCCTATTCTCACCAATGCACAGAAAGCTTCTTAACCTAAACTAATCCGCAAAAGAGATTGAATGGCATCCAACTCCCTTGCTTCCTACCTAAAACCAAGCACCGTTTCGGAATTGCTCCTACTTCATCGCCTGATTTGAAGCACACAAGCACTCAAGCTTGAATCCATTTGTCCCGAAAATGGAACCAAAATGTGGGAGCTTTTGGTCGATCGCCAAGACCCACGGACCGCTTATTGCTCAAGTGTTTCAAATCGAATGCTAATAGCTACCTCTCACATAGCCTTATGCACGTGTAGTGAGCTTACCTCAATGCCCGATCGAGTACCCTCCTCTCTCAGGCACACTAGTAGCTCCATGATCTGTGATGCAAGCTCAATCCTCCACCTTCAAGCTCCATACTCCATAGCCGCATGCACGAAGACAGGGAAGAGAAGAGAAGATAAGAAGAAGAGAGGAGAAAATGGAGAGCTTCTCCTCCATGGTCCCTCACCCTCACCCTCACACACTCACTCCCTCACACTCTCACACTCCCTCTCTCTCAAACACAAGCACAAGCAAGCAAGAAGGAGAAGAAGAAAAAGAAGAAGAAGAGCCACTTTTTCCACACACCAAGAATAAACTTCTCTATTCACTTTTTGGCTTTTATAAATGTCCTCATCCCTTTGGGCACCCATCCCCTTTTTTGCATGACCGGTCATCTTGCCAAGGTCATCTTTTTCTATTCCCTTCTATTTACATTATTATGCCTTTACCTATGCCCATCTACTCTTTACAACTTGTACATGAGGGAGCCTGGTGCTCTTTTACAAAAAATTGGGGGCGCCTTTACATTTTAAAATGTGCCTTTGCCTTTGCCTCGAAAAGGTTGCCCTTGCGCTTTTGGCCTTTTCTTCTCTTATCCTTATGTCGGGCCACCTCTTTCCAATTTGCTTTGCATTTTTGAATTTTCTTGAAAATTTTTTAATTTTCTTTTGCTTCCTTTTTTCTCCATCTTGCACTGGAGTTAATACTTTTGACCTTCGTTTTCACTATTATTGATAGTGTATAGGGTATTTCATCCTTTTGTGCAAAATTTTTGATATAAGCTAATTCCTGTTGGGATAAAAGGTAGTGCCCGTGTCTGCGCGTAAGGGCCAAGTTGTATATAGTACATATACCTATCTAAAACATTATTGAGGTACACTCTTTAGTATCACAAATCATGGCTCTATCTCTTCTCTCTCTCAACTCGCATCTCTACACACAGAAGCTCCATTGCAACTATTTCAACAAAGTGGTATCAGAGCTTGGTTCAAGCAATCAGGAGCTTGGTATTTCTTCAGGTGCATGAGCTTGAAGTTGAAGAAGAGTTCACTCTGAAGAGTGTGCAGGTAGGATAGCAAGGTTTGAAGCTTCTTCTTGAAGCTTGAAGCTTCCCTCTTCATTTGAGCTTGTTGGCAGCCATCATTGGCCACTTGGGGACCCTCCCCATCATCTCCAACACTTGGACTAGCATTCCAATCTCTTTATGGTTGAAGGTGTCATCAGCCTGGGTATGCAGATCTAGTTTTCAGCATGCTTTGGACCTACATGTTGCTCCGCTTCATTTGGCATCATGGTTATGCTCCAGAATTTGCATCTAATGTTTAGCATTGAGCATTGAAGTGTAGTATTACACTTGGAGCTGATATACATTCAGCTTTAGGTTTGAAATACATAGTATTCAGATATGTAATAAACATGGCAATAACTATTTCTTGAGTGAAAAATGCTTATGATTCACTTTTGTGATGACTATCTGATGCCCATTTGGTGCTATATGACTTGGAGATGTTATGTCCATGATTAGAGATCATTTTGGGGTGATCAGAGCCATCATTTTGCTTGGTTTTGACATAGATTTGGTTGCTAGAATAGCAGGGCTGAATGATATTTTAACTGCATATGCATTATGTCTTGCTTCTAAACTTGGTCTTGGGCATTCAAAACCAAGTATTCATGCTTATGGTTGATGTTACATGCTTGGATTTGATTCCAAAATGTATTTGAGTAGTGATTAAAGCTCATTTTTAGATCAGCTTTACCTATAGGTCTATTGCTGTACATTCAGGATAGTTTGCTACATATTCAGGATAGCATACCTCACTATCAGGAAATTTGTTATGTTTCTATGCAAGAACATTATGGTGATGTTTTGAGTAGTTTTGCATGATCTTTAAAGCTCAATCTCAGCTAGTCTAAGAGCTTATTTCAATTCTGAATTTTCAAGATTTTTTTTTTCTGAATGTCAAGACTGTAGTCTTGGATTGCAGGATAGCCATCTATATTGTTAGGAATTTCAGGACTACACTCGTGAATTGCAGGAAGCCACTTGTATTGTCAGGAATTTCAAGATAGCACTCCTAAATTGCAGGACAACCACCTATATTGTTAGGAATTTCAGGATTGCACTCAGTTTTTGTTAGGAAATTGGTATGTTTACTGTCATTGAATGCTTTTGAGGCATTTTGGGCAATGAGCTGATGTATGTTCTTACTGCTACATACTTGGGGATATTCCTAACATACTACTGAGTGGATTTTGGAGCTTCCATTGCTTGGCATTAGCTGTCATTTACTATCATACAGTTATTTGGCTATGAATCATGGCTAGCAGCAGTGACAATCATCTTATGCATATCAAGAAGCTTGAAGGAGCACACAACTTTGGAGTTTGGAAAAAGCAATAGTATAATATCTTATTGCAAAAGAAGCAAGCAAAGCCAATTAAAGTAAAGGGAACAAAACCAGCTAATGTTGTAGAGTGGGACGACTGGGATGAGCTGATGAATGAGCTTGCATGCATGACCATTGAGCTATCGATTTCTAATGCCTTGTTGTTTAACATTGAAGGGTTGGATTCTGCTTATGACATTTGGAAGTGATTGGAAGAATTGTATGCCCAGAAGAGTGTTGCAAGCAAAGTCTACTCGTTGAAGAAACTCATGGATTTGCATATGAAAGAGGGTATTGCAATGCCTGCTCAACTTAGTGGGTTTAACTCCATTTTCAGCCAGCTTGCCACTTTGAAGTTCAATATTGATGATGAGTTAAAAGCTACATTTTTTCTTTGCACTTTGCTAGAGAGCTAGGATACCTTTAGGATTGCTATGAGCAATTCTAATGCTATGCTTTTGCATGCTGATATAGAGAGTGTGTCGAAATGAGCGGGATCTAGGACATGGCAGTGAGCTATGGTGGATGGAAGAAGAAGAATGAACTCATGATGATAGAGACAAAGACACTGCTTGTTACACAAGTGAATTAGGCTCCAAGATTGAGACTTGGACTCATAAACACAATCTTGTGTATGACTGACAATGACAAGACACTTAACTGAAAGTACAAAGCATCATGACATTGTATTCATTCTACATGAAAAGTGGTAGTCAAGTACAATGCTTTATAGTTGTTGGATGGGTAGCAATCTTCCCTCTCTGTGCATATGGGATTACTGCAACCTGCATGTCCTAAGCCCAGACTGCCTCATACAAAGAGGCTATACTAGGTGTGATTGCAAATATCTCAACACCCCTCCTCAATCACAACTAGAAAGTACAAAGTGTGTAGAGGCTTTAGTGAAAGTAACACCTGCAAAGTGTGGGCACACCATAAACATGGCAAAACACCAGAGGCTGTCGCAGAAAAAGGCTAAGTGTGGGTACCACAAACATGATGCTCATCCAGAGGCTATAATAGGGGCCTTACAGAGGCTATAGTATAAGGCTACATGAGGAGTTTTACAAGCTTATGATAAAGACATTTGGGCTAGACATTACAAGGCTAAAGAAGTCAGTAAAAAATTGGATCAAGGATCAGTAGGCCCTTGCAGTTTTCAGCATTACTCTTGACATAGATCTTCAATTCATTGTAGGTCTTCTTGTCAGAGTAGTCCAGCTTGCTCTTTTTGATCATGTACTTGCTGTTCACTTTGCTTGCCGCTTCAGAGTCTTCATGATTTTTCTACTTCTTCTTCTCATTCTTTTTCTCTTTGATCTTTCCTTCATGGTCATCATTTTCATGGACTTTGCTTGCATTAGTCGTCTGGTTCTTGTCTTTATGGTCCCCCTCAAGCAAAGGTATAATCTTTGAGGCAGTGGAAATATCTTCAAACTTTTGCACTTTCATGTCTTCAAGGTCTTCAAATGGATACACTGATGGCATTTGGATATAGATAGCTCCATGTCTTCTTGTAGGTAGAGTAACATCTTCTACATAGTACAAGTGAGTAATAAGAGTAGTTGTGTCACCCTTGATAGCATGTGTCCATATGAAAAACTTCATTTTGGTCATTGAGTATTAGCTTCAAATCAGAGATAAATCAGTAGTGAGTTGATTCTTGAATGTGTTAAAGAGCAAAAGTGCCAAGAAGCATTGAATTAGTATCAAGAGATACTATGGTTTGAAGATGATGATTCTTGATGCTTGTTGTTGCTTTGCTTGATGAATCGGTTGCTTGAGTCCCCTCCTTGCTGGTGTGATGGACAAATCTTGCAGGTAAAACACTTGAATCCTTGCTTGAAACTTAGTTGGGAGCTTAGATCAGAGTGGCAAAATTTCAATGGAGTGAGATGGAAGAGGAGCTTGAGCTTGATGTTGAATGCTTGGTCTTCCAATCTTCAAAAATATCCAAAGATCTCCAAGAATTCCCCCTCCTTGATGCGTGGCACTGACTAAATTAGTGAATCTAGATGTCAATAGGGTGATCCAAGTAGCGGGAGTGAGAAAAAAGAAGTGGTTTATGAGCTTGAAGCTAAAAAACTATGGAGTCCCTATTTAGGGTTCTGACAGACGACAGCTCGTGCAGACGATCAACACAGCAATTCGAGCCAATACTTAGTGGGGAAAGAGCTTATGAGCCATCCTTGAATTGCCCTATGGTTGTAGAGAAGATCACGGTCTGTGCGTGCAGAGACAGCAGTACGACCTGATACAGGCACAGAATTTCCAGTGAGCTCAAATTCACGCAATGATGGGCTCAATGATGAGTAATGTTGGACTGTGATGTACCAAGGAGCTTTGCCACGAGTAGAGGAATGTTTCTCCAGAAGGAATCGTAGGCTGAGATGGCCTGTAGAGTACGATATAGAAGCTCCAAGTGCTGTATGTCCTGTCTGGCTATGGCTGCCAAACAGTGGCTATGGGGTTCAAGTGAGAGATTGGAGTCATACACTCACACTGAGCTAGATGTGAGCTGGATAGAGGTTGAGAGGAATCAAGAGAGGCTAGAGAAGCAATGCCATGCCTGACTGGGCTCTGATACCATGTCGAAATGAGCGGGATCTAGGACATGGCAGTGAACTATGGTGGATGGAAGAAGAAGAATGAACTCATGATGATAGAGACAAAGACACTGTTTGTTGCACAAGTGAATTAGGCTCCAAGATTGAGACTTGGACTCATAAACACAATCTTGTGTATGACTGACAATGACAAGACACTTAACTGAAAGCACAAAGCATCATGACATTGTATTCATTCTACATGAAAAGTGGTAGTCAAGTACAATGCTTTATAGTTGTTGGATGGGTAGCAATCTTCCCTCTCTGTGCATATGGGATTACTGCAGCCTGGATCTCCTAAGCCCAAGCTGCCTCATACAAAGAGGCTATAC
Source organism: Lygodium microphyllum (assembly GCF_053477565.2). Taxonomy (NCBI): domain Eukaryota; kingdom Viridiplantae; phylum Streptophyta; class Polypodiopsida; order Schizaeales; family Lygodiaceae; genus Lygodium; species Lygodium microphyllum. The sequence goes on from NC_141136.1 coordinate 1,249,660, forward strand.
TAGGTGTGATTGCAAATATCTCAACAGAGTGCTCTAATCATGGAAGAAATGAATCGGTAGAACAATGCATCTAGTAAGTCTTCCAATGCTTTGCATACTAGATACATATCACAATAGAAAAGGCAAATTTGATAGCAAGGGTAGTAAATCATGTGGTAAGGATGTTGAGCCATCCATGTGGCAAGAAGGATCACTTCAAACGTGATTGTTATAAACCAAAGAAAGAGAAAGGGAAGGGAAAGAATATGGATGACAACAAGGAAGAGAAGAAAGAGAGTCAGCCTACTAAGAAGAGCAGTGTAAAGATCGAAGAGGTGAATGTAGTTAGCCATGAGAGTGACAGTGGGAATGATGTACTCTTTGTCTCTTCATGTTTCAGTGCACATGCTTTGATAGTAGCCACAATTTATGATCTTTCTTCTGGTGATTCATAGGCAATTTCAAATGCAAAACATTTGCATGCATGCTTTGGTCATTTGAAATCTTCTAGTTTGTTATGCTTGCATAAATCTAATATGGTGTCTTCATTGTCTACTCTTGAGACACCTAAAAGCACATATGTAAAGGTTGTATAAAATGTGGCATGCTTAATTTCTAAAAGGTATAGTGAGAACTATCCTTGTACAAAGTGATGTTTGTGGTCCAATAGAAACATCATCTATTGGCAACTACTTGTACTTCATGACTCTCATTGATGTGACTACTCTACACTTACATGGGTATATGCTTTGAAAGCTAAGTCTAAAGTATTTTTGTGCTTCAAGAATTTTGTTAGCATGGCTAAAAATTTTCTAGGATGTAAAGTGGACACTCTTCTATTTAATAAGTAGCTTCATAGTCACCCTTAGGCACAAGTGGTCATCAGAGGCATGCTTAGGCTAGCTTTGATAGGCAAGCCTATTGTAGATAAGCTTAAGAGGGGGTGGAATTGTATGGGTTTGGTAGGCAAGCCTATTCTAGGGAAGCTTTAGGATGGGTGTAATTGTATGGGTAGCCACTCTTAGGCAAGTCTAGATGTAAGAAATCCTAGGTTGACAAGCCTAAGCATAGGTTGGCTTGGATAAGCTTTAGTTACATACTCTAAGTTAAGTAAGGTAGGCTAGCCTAGCTAGCCATAGGCTAGCTTATGGGGATTGGCTTAGAAGTAAGTGGATTGAGGGCATTCTTAGGCTAGCTCTAGATATACAAGTGGATAAGATTCAATGGTTAAGTTTAGATGTATAAGCTTGAGGAGGTGACAACTTAGTTGATTACCTATCCATTACAATATCCACCTCCCTACTCCCACAAGTTTTAGCCACTACTCCCACAAGTTTTAGCCATTACAATATCCACCTCCCTACTCCCACAAGTTTTAGCCACTACCCATACCCAGCCCACCACCTTATATTTCATAAATGAGCTAGGTAACATATATAGCCATCACGTCCATACACTAGTAGACTCACACAACCTAAGACCATGCCTTAGATATGTGGTATAATGATGAGTGCAGGGAGCTATATAGACACATGTGGATCCATAAAGAGAGAGGGTCTATTATAGAGAGGGAGGTGTACAAGTGGATGAGGACCTTGACTTGCCATAAATATCAGGCATATGATGAGGCCCAATATTAAAATCTATACCACTTATTTATGAGTAGAGATATAGCCACACCATAGCATAAACTATGGAAGCCATACTGCCCCACACGTATCAGTGACATGGAGATATGACACTCATATGTAGAGAGACTATATGATGTACCGCACCAACTACCAATTCCTTAACCATCAAAGCCTCACCCTACCACAACTACTTTCTTCACACATGACATGGTGAGGAGAGTAATAGAGAACCTATAGCATAGACGATCGATGGATCACACATGTTTACTATTGAGGGCTGAAATGACTTGTTTCTTTGGGCTGATTTTTATTGTTTTTGTGAGTTGAATGGTTGATTTTCTAATGATTGATTGATTTTTATTGAGTTTGGAAGTGTTTTGGAGTGTGTTGGGATTGGTTAAGTAGGTTTGAGAAGCTCATGATGGTTTTTGGTTAAGATATGATGTTTTGATAGGTTCTGTAATGTGTCTCTTTTGTTATGATAAGGTCTGTTTTGCCTCTATTTTGATTTTTTTTCTTTCTATTTGTGAGGTTGAGATTGTGAATGAGTCATTTGAGAAATTATTGAGAGTGTGTTAGAAGGTTTTTGATGGTTTGAAGTTGTTTTGGTTTGAGCTATATGGTTTTTAATCCTTCTATAGACCTTCTATAGTGTTCTATAGAGCTTTTGTATTTGTTCTGTAAGCCTTTGTTTGCTTTTGTAAGTGTTATGATAGATGGATTTTATCTTGGGAAATATTTTTCAATCTTGAAAGAGGAAGAATACAAGCTTGAAATATCTTGAAGAAGTAGAAGAAGTACTTGAAGATTGCAATGTTAGTGACACTAATGAGCTTCCAAGGGACACTATAGTGGCTCTGGGAACTCTTCATATCAAGCATACCTCTTGGGAGGGATATCCATGAACAAGAGAGGATTATTGAGAGTAATTCTTGGTTATTCCAATGTAATATTGAGAGAGATCATATGTGAGAGGGATAGTGTATGAGAGATAGCAATTTTTCTATGAAGAAACATTGTATCTATGAGAGAGATTGAGAGAAAGATTATGAGGACTATGAAGATGATGAAATATGAATACTATGTGATTAATTCCATTCAAAGTTGTTCATTCCTTTGTGTTCTTGTGGTTATTTGATGGTTTTTATGAAGAATATTGAGAATATGTTGAAGATTTGTTGTGATAAATCCGTGGGAGATTTACTATGTGATGCTACATGAGGATTTGTAAAGATTGGTGTTGCTCTTCTTCTTGTGGTTGATTAACGTATAAAGAACATGCTTGTTAGTGTGACAAGATAGACTTTATTGTAGTAAATTTCCTGTTTTCTTGGTGTTCCTTTTGGGGCTCCATGTTTTTTATGCAGAAGTAAGGAAAATTGCCATCAATAAGCACCAACAGAGGCTAAAAATGGAAGAAGTGGTACTATTGAAGAGGAAGAAAAGAAATGGAAGATTGTAGAATTATTGCTATTATTTAAGAATTGGAGATCTTCATTGCCAAATACACTTTCTACAAAAATTTCATTCCTCAATGGCAGAAACATATCACCATCCTGATGTGGGCCCAATATGAGTGACTGATTCCACTATCTTTTGAAGCTGTAGAAAGTTGTATCACTATAGCCAATTATTTTCCACAAAAGTGAAGAGCAAAGAAAAAATTGAGAGAATGACCATCCATGAGAGATTTGGCCTTCCTTGAAGAATTTCTAGACATCATCAACAAGTGGGAGATTGTGAAGAAGCTTTAGGAGTCATGGTTGGTAGATTTTTCACAAAACTAAAGAGCGAAGTAGAAACTGAGAGAATGACCATCCATGGGAGATTTGGCCTTCATTGAAGAATTTATAGACATCATCAAAGTGGGAGATTGTGAAGAAGATTTAGGAGTCATGGTCAGTAGAGGTTCACAAGAATAAGAAAGAAAAGAGTTGGAATTTATTCATGGGCACTCAATAGCAAGATACATAGGATGCTTAGTATACTGATAACCTTGTGTTTATCCAATCGATGACTCATTTGAAGGTAGTACACAAAGTGTTCTTCACAACCTATGCTATTGAAACCCTTCGAAGTTAGTATTATTAGGATAATGGCACTATGGTGATCCTTAGAAGAATGAACTTTGATACCTTTAGAATTGAATATCTTCCCCTCTGTAGTGGGATGAAAGTTGAATCCAAAGATGTTTAAAAGAAGGAAGTAAAAGAAATGTTGGCAAGAGAGTCCTCCAAAGACTAAAGCCCTTTTGATTCCCTTTTGTTGAGTATAAAAAATTGGGTGAAGATGGCTCCCTGATGAATGACACGATCAAGAGGCAAGCACTAGAACGAATCCAGATGTTTACCGTAGTATAGAGGATCGAAAAATGGAGCAAAAGTGCGGGAAAAATGGAAGAAGGAGATAACCAAAAGGGCACAGGACAAAGGAAGGAAAAGGCACCCCGGATGGAGGTCCCTGAAAATTTGAATGACGACCTCTCCACAAGGCTCCAGTGTCGCCTCGAGAAAAGAAAAGAGTAAAATGTTAGAAGAGAGAGGGAGAGAGAATGTAATGGAGCAACAACCTGACCTTCAGGTCATTCATCATATTCCATTATTTCATAAACTACTAATATAACATAAGTGTATACAATAGTACTAAGGTCCGTATGACCATTCACACTGGGTCTAAGACCACAGACTTATTTAATGTCCTACACTTGCTGATACAGCTGGACACAGCTAATGTCGGTCATACATACTGACATGAGAGTAATGGGAGCTTGATATTCTAACACTCCCCCTCAAGCTCAAATCATCTGATGAACTCCAAATAGCTGTCTGAATCTACTAAACTTATATTTACCCAAAGACTTGGTAAATATATTTGCAACCTGTTCATTAGTCTTCACATGCATAAGATCTACTCTCCCTGCAAGAACCATCTCTCTGATAAAATGGTAGTGTACCTCTATGTGCTTTGTCCTGGCATGGTATACTGGATTCGTTGCCAGGAGTACACTACTGAGATTGTCGCATAGTAAGGTCACTGGAGCATCCACCTGAATATCCAAATCAGCCATAAGCTTGAGCAGCCATGAAATCTCGCATGTTGCCAATGCAGCACCCTTGTACTCTGCCTCAGTACTAGACAATGCAACCGTTGGTTGCTTCTTGCTGCTCCAGCTGATCATGCCACTTCCAAGGCCAAAAGCATAACCACTCGTAGATCTATGATCATATGAGCATCCTGCCCAATCCGCATCTGTGTATCCAACTAGTTTCAAGGGCTTATCTCTCATATAGAACAGCCCATAATCTACAGTGGACTTAACATATCTCATAATCCGCCTAACAACATCCAAATGTGACTTCCTGGGCTTCTACATAAACTGACTTATGAGCCCAACTGCATAACTCAAATCCGGCCTAGTGATGGTCAAGTAGATCAGACTTCCAACCGTCTGCATGTACATAGTCACATCCTGAATTTCAGCTCCAGTGCTAATGTCCAGCTTGACATTCTGATTAAGGGGTGTATCCAATGGTTTGCATTCAGCCATGCCATACTTCTTCAGCATTTCCATGGCATAATGTTTCTGCATCAGCCATAAACCATTTTCAGCCTTGATTACCTCAATACCCAAAAATTATTTCAATTCACCTAGATCTTTCATGTCAAATTCAGATTTCAGCATCTTCATTACATGATGTATGCCCAAGTCATCATCACCAGTGATTATCAAATCATCAACATATATGACCAGCACTACCAAGCCACTATCGGTCTTCTTTGTAAATAGGCTGTGATCAGCCCTACCAACAGTAAAACCCAACCTCTGCAAGTAGTTACTGATCCTAGCATGCCAAGCTCTCGGAGCTTGCTTCAGCCCATACAGTGCCTTTTTCAGCTTGCATACATAATGCTGAAAATCAGAGTGAACATACCCTTCTGGCTGAACCATATAGACATACTCTGCTAAGTCACTGTTAAGAAATGCATTCTTAACGTCCATTTGCTATAATTTCCATCCTCTAGTAGCAGCCAAAGCAATCACAGTGCGTATGGTTGCCATTTTGGCAACAGGGTTGAATGTTTCCTCATAATCAAGTCCATACTGTTGGGCATACCCCTTAGCAACTAGCCTGGCTTTGTACCTTTCCACACTGCCATCCGACTTGCATTTGGTTTTGTAGACCCATTTGCAACCAATGGTCTTTTTTCCTTTAGGCAGTGGCACAAGATCCCATGTCTTATTTTTAGCCAAGGCATTCATTTCTTCATCCATAGCTACACACCAGTTCTCATTTTCCACTGCTTTAGCATATGTACCTGGTTCTTTGATCTCCATCACTTTTGTCATGTAAGCATAATGCTTTGCAGTGTAGCCACTATATGTCAACCTGTCAACAGGGTATCTAACCCTCTGTGAGCATCTAAGCTGTGGTGCACTGCTCGATTCCCCTCTCTCATGAGGCAAAATGTGCCTGCTCTACCTTGCGCCAGGCATATAGATAGTCGGAATACCAAGTTCACTGTCTAAAGTGTTAGTAGACTCATATCCAAAAGTCACTCTACTAGGTGTCATCATACTAGATGCATCCTCAGTAACTTTCTCTTTTCCTTTGCTGTCCAAGACATCATATCTCCCCCTCACTGACATACTGGTGTCAGTGGACGGTGAGCTTCTCAATCTCCCTGTTCATGGAGATACTGTCTGACTACTAGGTCCTGTCATAGCAGTGCTCTGCTGCATATCAACTGTAGATACATGAGTGGAAGGCATATCCGATGGCACTATTGAAGGTGATACATACCAAGAACCCATCTCATAAAAAATAACATCCCTGCTCACCAAGGTCTCCCTGGTAGAGGGATCATAGCATTTGTATGCCTTCTTCTCTTGCGAATATCCAATGAAAACACACTTATGTGCTTTTGGATCCAGCTTCTTCCTTTTTTCATCTGGAAATGCACATAAGCAAGACAGCCAAAGACTTTCATGTGACTTACATTCGGCTTATAGCCATATAGCTTCTCAAACGGTGTCATCTCATGAATACCTGCAGCGGGAGTCCGATTCAAGATATACATGGCTGTCATAACAGCCTCAGCCCAATAATAGAGCGGCATCTTCTTCTCAATCATCATGGCACGAGTAGCTTCCATCAAGACCCTGTTCTTTCTTTCAGCTACCCCATTTTGCTGAGGAGTGTAGCTGCTAGTTAAGCTGCCTACGTATGCCATTTTCAGCTAGAAAGTTGTCAAACTCATTTGATACATACTCCCCACCGCTATCTGACCTCAAGCAAGAGATATAGTAGTCAAATTCCTTTTCAACCTGCTTTTTAAACTGTTGAAAAGCAGCAAACACCTCATCCTTTGTCTTCAGAATGTAAACCCAAGTATAGCGATTGTAATCATCAATGAATGTAACATAACACTTTGAGCCTCCCATGGATGCATTATGGGCTGGTCCCCCAAACATCAGAGTGCACTAACTACAACGGACGTGTACTCTGCCTTACATGCCTCATAAATGGCAATCTTGACTGCTTACCAAACTGGCAAGCATCACATACATGACCAATATCTGAATATTGGAACTTGGGTAAACCTGTAACAAGCTGTTTTTTCTGCATAATTTGCGGCCTTTGCAAATTTACATGCCCCACTCTCTTGTGCCAAATTTCCAAGTCTTTGATAGTGCCAGAACCATGGGCAAACATGGCTGGATTCAGCTTTGGCAAGGTAGCATTAAGAGTAAACATTCTGCCATTCCTGTGACCGTGAGCTATCAACTTGCATCCATTACCAAACTCTTCAATAAAGCAACAATGCTTGTTGAATCTAACCTGCAAGTTTTGCTCCGTCATCTGACCAATAGACAGTAGGTTCTTCGTAATCGAAGGAACATGCAATACATCATGCAAATTTTTCTTTTTGCCATCATGAACCACAAGAGGCACTTTGCCTTTATGCTCAATGCTATGCTGCATGTCATCACCTGTACAGACATAGCCACTTTTTTCAGCCACCATATCAGTGAACCAATCACCATGAGGAGTCATATGGTTCGATGCCCCTGAATCAATGTACCAAACTACATCATCAATGCATTTTTCAACAACTCTATCTTTTACACACTGCATGGCAAACAATCTATCTCCTGAAGTATCATTTGCCTGACTAGATGTAGCAAAATGCCCATGTTATTTGCCTTTTTGATTGCCCTGCTTCTTCTAGCAGTCCTTGGCAATATGCCCATACTTCCCGCAGTAATGACAATCCTTATCCTTGTTCAGATTGTCAGATGAACACTGCTCTTGCCAGGAGCCTCTACCTCTAGGGCTAGATCTCCCCCTGCCTCTAAAGTTTCCACCACCTCTTGCATTCGATATCTGCTGATTGTTATTGCCATAGGATGCATTTTGCTGGCCTCCTCTGCCAAATCCATAACCTCTACCACGGTTTCCACGGCCACGTTGATTGGAATAGAAAAATGCATCCTTTTTTTTAGAACTGCTAGATCCTGCAGCCAAACCAAGCTTAACCTCTTCATGGATAAGCAATGCAACCAGCTCATTGAAATCAGGCATTTTAGCCCGCACAAACACAGAAGTGTCAAAAGACTTATATTCAGGCCCCAAGCCGTTCAAGGTCATAGCAACCATTTCTTCATCTTCAACCTGTGAACCAATAAATGCCAACTGATCCGCAATTATCTTAACCTCTGTGACATAATCCTGTATAGATCTGCTCTTCCTCTCCATGTTGTTGAACTTATGCTTCAACTGTATCTTCCTGGTACTTGTGGTTGTGCCATAATACTTGACCAAAATGTCCCATGCATCCTTAGGAGAGCAGCAATTCATTATCTGCATTACCATGGCATCTGAGATACATAAAGAGAGCCAATGCAAGACTCTACGAGCTCTTTCTGTCCAAGCTCGGTGTAATCGTCTTTGATCAGCCGTAGGTCGATCTAGGAGCTCAGGTTCAGCTTCCGCTCCAGTCACCAACTCCCAATAGCCTTTCCCTATTAAGAAGTTCTCCATGCGGAACTTCCATATGGCATAATTGTCACTGTCAAGCTTTTCCCCCACTATCTGGGTTATGTTGTTAGTCCTTTCTGCATTTGCCATGTTATATCGATCACTATTTAGTCACTGCCTGACTTCCTACAAGCCAACAAGTCACTCTAACCAACCTCAATCCTTGACTGTTTATGACAGTTTTATGTAACCATTCTCTACAAAAAACCAGGGTATTTCAGCCCTTTACAACCTAAAAAACATCCACAAACATGTGGTATAACCCGTAGGTACATCAGTCAGTACATAGACTTTGCAGGTATTGTAACTCTGTGTCATGCAAGCTTATTGCAGTAAAGAGAATACATAGTCTGAAACTTGTAATTTTTCAGTAACTAGCAGTGAATTTACTATCAAAACACTTTAAAACATGTCATACATGCTCCAAACTTTCCCAGACATTTGCTAGTATATGTAGGCAACTAGACATAGTCATACGGGCACAAAACAATGCATATCTAGCAAGTACAAGTGACATAAATCTTCTCACAAATTGTATACAGCTAATAAACTATCAAACCAAGATGTATTTCAGCCCAAGAGATCCTCAAGCCACTTCATACATATGCCACTGTGTGTAGGGATCAATACATAACCATACAGGCATTCACAGACTCTCTGTCTTCAAGAAGTAATGTCAAAAAAATACATGGACTGTTTATGACCAGCCAATACACTGTCAAAACATTTGTTCTCTAATTCAGATTTCAGTTTTTAAGAGCCTTCAATGCTCATCTCAATGCTCATAGCATTCAACAATCATATCCCGTACCATACAACTCCTTGTAGGTAACAAAAGGCATGTACTTCTTCAAGGCAATGAGTATATGATGATGACAGTTTTATGACAGTTTTCAACCTGCCATAAAATTTTAGATCTGAATATTTTATCAGTAAAAGGCAATCCAAATGCATCAAACTCAGTACATATGCTTCCTGAATGAACCCTCACTTCAGTAGAGCTCAAAATGCTCATTAAATGGCTTCAAATCTTCAAGAGGACTCTAGTGTAGTTGCCCTGTTCAATGACAGTTTCCAGCCATTAAAAAATTCTAGATTTGAATATTTTTGCCACCAAGACTTCGGCTCATAAGGTCAGGTTGCAGGTCTTTCTCACAGCTTCATGCCTTCAAGAGCCCATCCATGATGGCTTTGATACCATGTTGGAAGAGAGAGGGAGAGAGAATGTAATGGAGCAGCAACGTGACCTTCAGGTCGTTCATCATATTCCATTATTTCATAGACTACTAACATAACATAAGTGTATACAATAGTACTAAGGACACAGCTAATGTAGGTCATATATACTGACAGGAGAGTAATGGGAGCTTGATATTCTAACATAAAAGCGTGCCATTAAATATGAAGGCGCTCCTGAATCCTTGTAAAAAGAGCGTCGGGCTCACTCCTGTGCAAATTGTATGCATTAGGTGGAATGGGATAAGTTAGAACGGTGGGAAATAGGAAAAGAGGGCCTAGGCTAATGGCCGGCCATGTAAAAAGTGGGGATGACCACCCAAAAGGTAGGGCATGTATATAAAGTTCAAAAGTGAATGAGAAGCTCATTCTTGTGTGTGGCCAAAGCTTATTCTTCTTCTCTTGTTTCTGCCTTCTTGCTTGTGCTTGAGTTAGGGATTGAGGGATTGAGGGAGTGTGAGGGAGTGAGGGATCGTGGAGAAGAAGCTCCCCATCTTCTCTCTTCATCTCCTCATCTTCTCTTCTCTTCTCTTTTCTCGTTGGCTATGGAGGATGGAGCTTGACGGAGGGGGCTTGAGGTTGCTTGAGCTTGCCACAAGGATCGTGGAGCTACCGGAGTGCAAGAGAGAGGAGGGAACTCGATCGAGCATCAAGGTAAGCTCACTACACCCGTAAGGTAGGCATTGCGTGTCGGCTATGTGAGAGGTAGCCATAGCTGCTCGACTTGAAACGCTTTATCAATAAGTGGTCCGTAGGTCTCGGGGTAGAGCTTCATAGCTCCCCTCCATTTTGGTTCCGACGAAATCGAGCCTTGAGCGCCGCGCGCATCGAATCGAGCATAAAAGTAGGGTTTGTAGCCCAAACAGGTACTCGAGATAGTTAGGAGATTTAGGAGGTTTTGATCCTTGAAGCAAGTAAGTATTTTGATTTGTTGTTGAATAATAGAGTAGGACCATCCATCTCCATCTCTGCTTTTATTTCTGTTGCATTAGGTTAAGTTTAGGATAGGAAAAAGAAGGAAAACGGAAGGGTTCTACTACTACTGGAAACAGGGAAATAGGGGCACAGGATCAGATTTCTGGCTGAAAGAGTGCGAGGGATTAATTTCTGAGGTTATAGCAGGCTAGGATGGGGCAATAAGAGGCCTAGGGAACCAGGAAACACCACATTTGACATTCTACCTTCTGAGAAGAGAGTGAGCTTGAGAGCTAGGCAGAGAGCAAGAGAGAGTGAGCTGCGGAGAGATCGCGAAGTGTTGATCAATTCGAGCGCCACATCGCTTCTAGGTATGCCAAGCAGTTTCCTCTATTTCTTTGCATCTATTTGGAAGGCATGGCACGATTTCGTGGAGTAGGCATTGACCTTGAGGCATTGCGCGCAACCTACGGGCCGTCGTCTACGCAGTCAAACTAGCCCGTCCGAGTCCCATAATCAGACCACCCGATTTATGGAGTTGGACCATCCGACTGTTATAATCAGACCACTGCCAGAATCGAACCTGGTGCCAAAATAGGACCATTTGTCCTAGTGTGGAAATCAGACCAATTGGACCACTCGACCCATTGCAGTAGTCGGACCCCCCTGTCCAACTAGGAAAATTGGACCAAAGTAGAAATCGAACCCAGTGTCAAAATCGGACCACCCTATCCGAGTCTCACAATTGGACCAACCTGTTCGATTCCCATAATCGGACCACCCTAGTCGAGTCCCAGAATCGGCCCTCGGCCCACTTGGCCACGCGGCCCTCTAACAAAGGCCGAATCGGGGATTCGGCCCTTGCAACTCGGACTTGTTGGGCCGAATTTGGATTTTCAAATTTTAACCCGTAGACCTGAAACTGACTGAGAGACTATATAGAACTGAAACCATATCATAGATCGATCACTGGGTTAAAACTTAGAGTAAGTAGTTCAAAATTTGGCTATAAAGGGTCCTCCAAATTGCGCATGGTGTTTACTGTAATGGCCTTGTGGGCCAGGGGGGACTGCCCCCCCGGATCCTCGCAGAGGGGGCTCTGCCCCCTCCGCACCTCCCCCAAGTAGGTTGGAGAAAAAACATGTGTCGTGGCAGATCCTCCAAATTGGACACTAGTGTAGTAATGGCTCTACACAAGCATGGATTCTCACTTGCAAAAGAGCAACCAAAATCCCATACCCGAACAGAGAGAAACAGAGACCCTAGAACATCAATGGGCCAATCTAGCCAACAAGGGCAAAAAGGCCACATTGCAAAAACACATACGTGTTGCATTCTGACTCCATCTAGTCAAAGCGGAAAGCAACAACATCGAGCTACAACAGCGAGAATGACTAGATATGACAGTCCTGACGATAGATGCTCCTTGAATAGCACTGCATTGACAATCCAAGACATCAGTGGAGAATCCACATCTAGTTATGCAGTTGGGGACTCAAGGGCATTTGTCAGAACGCTTAAATTTACAAGCCAAGCCCCGGAAGATGAAGACATAGTACCACCTGCTTATCTTAGGGACAAACTCACCGCGAAAAGAGAGCATACTATCGATGCTCTGATTGATGAAGGAGCAGATTTTAATATCTTGACCTATGAATCATGGACCCTACTAGGCCAACCAGAGCTCACACTGACTAATGCAACTCTTACCCCTTACGGGGGACACCCACAAGCACTCATAGGGAAGTGCAAAATCCTTGCGACAATTGAAACTGAAAGCTTGCCTATCCTATTTCATGTTCCTCCAAATAGTGCTAATTACAGGAAGGAAACCCTCCTAGGAAGACCCTTCAAAAGGGCAACCAAGTGTGAGGCCGACTATGTAGCACAGAGGATACACCTGACACTACCGGGTGTGAGGATAGTCACAACCTTTAGCAAGGGTGACCTCATCGAACCTCAAGGGAAAGGCAAGGAGGGTGTTGACATAACAATCAAGCCTGCTAACGAGAGCAAGGACTTGTTGGAAGAGTTGATACAAGCACAGGTCGAACAACGAGAACCAGTGAGTGAGGCCATGCCTGAAACAAGAAGGTCAAGAGACAATGCCAAGGACAGGATTTGGACTTACAAATATCATAGAAGACCCCAGAAGAAGCCCAAGCCTTATAGACAAAGGCATCGATGGAGGGTCAGCACAATGCCACGATGGATATCCAAAGCATTGCTACACGCTCAAGGGTATTACACAGGTAACCGATGGATTTGGGTGGCAAAACCCCTTGCTAAACCTCCCTTGTCGCGACTGAAGGCCAGATTGTATCAAGAGCAAAGAAGCGTAGGAGGAGATCTAAATGAAAAACCAAGTCTCGAGTCAACAACAATGGAGTGACCAAGCCCCTCATGGTCGAAATCAAGAAACCAAATGGGACTAGTCGGAGGGTAGATCCTCAACGTAGTGTGCTTGACAAGCAGATATTAGATGTAATCATTGAAGATACGCAAAAGCCGCTAGTGCCCAAGGAGCCTTTGATTCCCCAAGAGGATAGCAGGCATCATAGGCACAACATTGCTCATGGCAAGGTTAAATGCTCAATAAAGCGAATAGAAAAATCATCTAATAGCCACGAGCAAATCTCCCAGACAGTGTCAAAGCCACTTAGGAGTCCCAAGTCTCCTACACCCTCTTTCCCTAAACGCACATAGGAAGCACAATAGTCGTCAAGTGCGGCTACTCAATCCCAATCTCTACCTACATCAGAGCTTCCAAATATCCAAGAGGCAAGACACAACACCACCCTTAGCTCTCAACCTAAGGATATGCTTGTGCAATCCACCGTGGCTAGCTCAACTGATACTCGATCTATGCAAATGAATGCTCTAAGGGCAACAAAAGACACAACCACTTCCAATCGACCTAAGGTCTTGACACCGCAATCCACCAATAGTAGCAAGTCCACTGAACTAGCTGCTACTACTTCCAATCAGGGATCACAGCAGTCACAGCTCTTAGCCATGACAATGCCCCTTGCGGAACGTGTCCTTAGTAGTTTACCTGTGGAGGAGGTGTCGCAACCAACTTCATTGACAACTCTAGCACTTCCAAAGCGCCTAAAGTCTAGGTCGGAGGAGTCAAACAGAAGGGAAGAGTTAGACTCTCCAAAAAGGGAGGCAGTTGTACCCTCACAACCTAGCGAGGCTATTCAACAGGCCATGGCTATGTCCCATAAGGACACACTAGAGAAAGGGAATGCTGAGGCCCAACCAAGCACATCAACGGTTGACCTAGTCTAGGGTCTTGAGCCGTTGAGAGATGCACCTTCACTGACCAAGAAAAAGAGGAGAAAACAACGAAAACAACAGTAGTTATAGGTGGTTGTGGACCCCAAGAACATTGACACCAAGAGCGCTGGAGAGCTGAGGAATAAAGCATCGAGTCCATCCACCAATGGCCCCATTGATGCCTCTTCTAATAGCGGTGAAACCTCAAACACATCCGTGTGCTCTGAAAAATCAAAGCAGTCATTACCATCAACGGCTGCTTGCAACACTCAATCCACCGACAACAGAACTTCCATTAACCAATCAAGAGTGGATACAATGCTGTCACAACAGGGAGACAAATTTATACCAGTCACATCCAAGGAGAACCATGATGCAATGACAAATCCCCAGGAGAAACATGGAAACCCGAAGAGCATAAGCAATCCTAGAGTTGACCAATCTTGCTCATCTAGGCCTGAGCTCCCAGCTATGCTAAAGCCTAGGCAAGCTCCTAGAACCTTGCATGAGATAGCAATCGAGCAAGCCCTCGTTGAACATAGAAGTGTCGCAAAATGCTTAACCGAGTTGGATGCTAAGCTCAAAGTGTTTGCATGTGTCTATGTCGTGGCAAACATGGGCACATTCCCTAAAGAGCAGCTTGAAGAATACTTGCCATTTCCCTTATCCTAGGAAGAGCAAGAACATCTTGACGAGCACTATAATAGGCTCCTGCATGATCGCATGTGACTCATATCTGAAGAGAAAGCTGACGAACTACGCTTAACTGTAACATTCAATGATGTGCTTTGCCAACCAAATCTCTTAGAGATAGAGCAACTACAACGACAATGAGAGGGTTGAAGTCAATTCAAACAACGTTGGTTTGAAAACCCCGTTGCAATGGCCGAACTAGGAGCCCAGATCATGACAGTCTCAGAGGAGCGATTGGCCAAATGGCGGTCTCAAAGAGACCCAACCTATATGGCACCAACCTTCTTTTGAGTGCTGACTGCCATTCAGGGTACGGACTTAGCTGAAACTAGCCAAGAGAACTCTCTGTTTGATAAGGTTCTCACTGAGGAGGAGTTACATGTTGCCAGTAGACTCGGACAAGGTTCCATGCTACTCGATGTTGCAAAATATCTATCGGTATTGAGTAAGTTGCCACAAGTACTAGATGCGTGTGCCACACTCCAGTACAATCTGAAGTTCTACAATTGGCTTTTATCCTCATGAAGTGACATGGATTCGTAAATATGTACATAAATAAACAATGAATTTTGTGACCTTGTATAGACAATATCAACACACACAAGCAATGATAGTCAAGCGCATGGAGAAGAGTTGCGTTCAAGATGCTAAGCTCCTCAGGTCCTCCTCTCACCACACATTTAGAAGATGTGTGACCATTCCCGCCTCTAGGTGGAGGGCATGCAACCCTCATTACCACCATAGGAAGCCTTGACCAACATCTCTGATGGTGTATACACCTTTTTCCCTTTCCGGTCTATCCTTCCAAGAGGATGAGCCCTGGCCCACTCCATGACAACCAGCCCATGCAACTTAGCATAAGTCAAGATCTGCTAATGGCTGGAGGTAAAATGAACATCATTATGGAGGCCATCCCTCTACAACAAACACTGCATGCCTCACCTCTCCCCACCTCATCATATAACCTTGATAACCCATTGTATAATCCCTTTCATGCGAATAGTTTTATCCTGTCTCAAGGCCTAATCCTTGGTTTGCATTTTGCAGGTCTCCCTACGGTAGCAGACATGGAGCACCCAGTGTAGCTAGCTTGCAAAGATGCTATCCACAGTCGAAGGGAGCATGCAACACAAGCTCCTCTGCCGGAATGCTACATACCTAGCCTCAAAAGGTATGCAAAGAAATGAGGCCCCAACCGACACTGCCCCGGACGTAGGCTGAAAAATCCCCAGGCCAGGGGAATAGAAGTGCAAGGGAGCACACAAGGCATGGCAACACCGGTCGTGTGGGCCCCCAACAGATGCTCGGGCACCAGGTGCTTGAAAGAGGAGAGGATAGCTCGAGATAAGCAGGAATTTGATGCATTGTTCAAAAGTATTCTGGAAATAGTTGCGGCCAGGGACTACACCATTCAGGTCCCGGACGACATCTTCCCTGCCCAACCTCATAGGAGCCCCTCACCAGCAAAGCCTTAGTCGCCCGACCACCTGGACTCGCCCTGCCTCGTACAAATAGAGTAGCCCCATGTTATGTAAAAGGCTTATCAAATGCTACCTGGACATGACTTTTTGTCTCTAAAGGGTTATGTACTGACATATTCCCCAATTGTATAAACTTTTCATATTTGCGTTTACTATGTTTCACGTCTTTAGCAAAAGAAAAAGATAATCAAGTGCATGTGATAAGTATCTAAGTCAACACCATGTAATTTAGATAAGTGATGTCTCCTTGTGTTGCACTAGTTTATTATAGTTGTGGCATGAGCTGTGCATGTACTCTCATGAAGTGACAAGTGGATGCAGGATGACGCATGTCTTTGTGCGAAAGTGTTCAATACCCAAGACACCACAAGACCACCAAACCCACGAAGATCTCCGACAAAGCCATGCTGCCGAAAGCAATAATCACCCTTGCGAGTGCCCACGTCACATGAGCTTAACCACTTCCTCTTTCTAGGTTACACTCTACATCGGGCACTCACGGCAGCTGTTACCCCAATTGTACCAATATCACCGCACGTTCCAAAGAGGGTTGCAATATCTCATGTGTATCTCCCCATCTCAACAATCACTTCTCTAACAACGAGGCTAGGACACACTCATCATTGTAATATCCATTTTTTAAGCCTTCAAACCTTGACATTTCCCAACCCACTAAAAGGGTGATAGCCTCAACATATTGCAATGGTTGTACTCAGGAAAATCCAAAAAAAAAAAAGAGAATAAAGAAAGAAAGAAAGAAAGAAAAAAGAACAAAAAAAGAAAAGAAAAAGAAAAAAGAACAAGGAAAAAAGAAAAGAAAAGAACGAGTTCCCTAGCCCTTTAGCATCACCCACAATTGTTTAGGGCATATCAAGGGTAGGACATACTTAGGAGCTTGTCTTGCCTATGGTTAGACCTGTCACCCTGACCCATTCACACAATTCCCTCTTGCACTCTACCTTAATACCATTGCAATCAATTGTGGCAAGCACCGCACGAATGGCCATGAAAAGTACACCGTCCTCATCAAGCAAGTCCAATAGCTCCCAACTACCAAAAGTGCGGTGTCCTTGTGTTCAATTAGGCTACGTCGTGCAGTCACAACGCAAAGGATGTCTCATACACCTTCATGTGTACTTCTTCTCAATATGGAAAACTTTGCTTCATCCACACATTGTTATGAGAAACCAGCCCACGGTCCTTTAACTACGTAATATCTAAGTATGCACGAGCACTCACATAATATCTGCACCAAAGTATATACACAGTTTGGGTCCTCAAGTGCAGGACAATACTCTCAGCTTGCTTAGAGTTCAACCTATCTCCCAAACTAATTGAACTATGTCTTGTGCATGATAGAGAAGACTAGCACTATCCCTAGGGAAAGACTACCTATGAGAGGTTTTCAATTGCAGGTATTGAAGACTCCAACGAAAGTGTCATTTGCTCTTCATCGATACTCAACTCTAAATTCCTATCCTTTATCATCCTGCAAGCCCACCAAGAATCGTCATGTGTAGAATCCCCAACAAATCACCACTTCTACTCCATCAATGCAATCCCTACAAAGAACAACCCTACCACCAACTCCAATAGCCCTACCACCAGCCATCTAGGCCACCATTGTGCCTCCAACAACCTTCCTCCCCACCACTACCAACACTTCTCCATGGCAACCACAGACGTCCTTGCCACCCACGTCTTCGATGCATGCTAAAGCCTGCTACCTACTATGATGGTGAGTGCCGTGGGACTGGCACTAGTCTAGAAGGGGGGTAATGTTAACTGTCAGACAAACAAGGTGGAAAATCTGGAAAATCTAAAGTGGAGGACAAAGGCCAATGCAAAAGTGAAATGGAAGACGAAGGCGCGCCAAGAAAAATATGGAAGCACAAGAAATGCAAAAAAGTCCTAAATAAAGGAAAAAGACGCACAACGAAAAGTGCAAGTCAATACTTTTGTAAAAGAGCGCAAGCACATCATGATTTAATTTAAAGAGCGCCGGGCTCTCACCCGTGCAATTTGTAAATGTAGATGGGTGGTGGAAAGGAAGCTAGGAATGCATGCTAAAGCCTGCTACCTACTATGATGGTGAGTGCCATGGGACCGGCACTCGTCTAGGAGGGGGTAATGTTAATCGTCAGATAAACAAGGTGGAAAATCTGGAAAATCTAAAGCGGAGGATAAAGGCCAATGCAAAAGTGAAATGGAAGACGAAGGCGCGCCAAGAAAAATATGGAAGCACAAGAAATGCAAAAAAGTCCTAAATAAAGGAAAAAGAAGCACAAGGAAAAGCGCAAGTCAATACTTTTGTAAAAGAGCACAAGCACATCATGATTTAATTTAAGGAGTGCCGGGCTCGGGCTCTCACCCGTGCAATTTGTAAATGTAGATAGGTGGTGGAAAGGAAGCTAGGAAGATAGAAAGAATATGGCAAAAAGGGCCTAGGCCATGGCCGGCCATGTAAAAAAGGGGATAAGGGGATGACTGCCCAAAAGGGATTCAGGGTCTTGTATATAAAATTGAAAAGTGAATATGGACAAAGCTTCTTCTTCTTCTTATCTTGTTTCTTGCCTTCTTGCTTGTGCTTGAGTGAGGGATTGAGGGAGTGTGAGGGAGTGAGTGTATGAGAGTGAGGGATCGTGGAGAAGAAGCTCCCCATCTTCTCTCTTCATCTTCTCTTCTTCTCTTCTCTTCTCTTTTCTCGCCCAACTATGGAGGATGGAGCTTGACGGAGGGGGCTTGAGGTTGCTTGAGCTTGCCATAAGGATCATGGAGCTACCAGAGTGCAAGAGAGAGGAGGGAACTTGATCGAGCATCAAGGTAAGCTCACTACACCCGTAAGGTAGGCGTTGCGTATCGGCTATGTGAGAGGTAGCCATGGCCGCTCGGCTTGAAATGGAGAGGAGCTACGAAGCTCTACCCCGAGACCTACGGACTGCTTATTGATCAAGCGTTTCAAGCCGAGCGGCCATGGCTACCTCTCACATAGCCGACGCACAATGCCTATCTTACGGGTGTAGTGAGCTTACATTGATGCTCAATCGAGTTCCCTCCTCTCTCTTGCACTCCGGTAGCTCCATGATCCTTGTGGCAAGCTCAAGCAAGCTCAAGCTCCCTCCGTCAAGCTCCATCCTCTATAGCCGCACCAAAAAAGAGAAGAGAAGAGAAGAAGAGAAGATGAAGAGAGAAGATGGGGAGCTTCTTCTCCACGATCCCTCACTCTCACACACTCACTCCCTCACACTCCCTTAATTCCTCACTCAAGCACAAGCAAGAAGGCAAGAAACAAGAGAAGAAGAAGAAAAAGCTTTGGCCACACAGAAGAATGAGCTTCTCATTCACTTTTGAACTTTATATACATGCCCTACTTTTTGGACGGTCATCCTCACTTTTTACATGGCCAGCCATTAGCCTAGGCCCTCTTTTCCTATTTCCCACCATTTTAACTTATCCCATTCCCACTAATGTATACAATTTACACAGGAGTGAGCTCGGTGCTCTTTTTACAAGGATTCGGGAGCGCCTTCATATTTAATGGTACGCTTTTACTCTTTTCTTTTCTTGAGGCGACACTGGAGCCTTGTGGAGAGGTCATCATTCAAATTTTCAGGGTATGCCCTCCATCCGGGGCTCCTTTTCCTTCCTTTGACCTATGCCTTTTTGGTTATCTCCTTCTTCCATTTTTCCCACACATTTGCTCCATTTTCCGATCCTCTATACTGCGGTAAACATTACCCCCTCCAAGCAGAATGCCATTCCCATGGCATTGGGGTGGGGCGCAGTAGGGTAGTTGGGGTTATTGGTAAGTGGAATTGGTAGATAGATGACCACAATCAAAAAGGTGCTGCTGTGACTGAGAGATGATGGAGTGTCGATTCCTGATGATTGGGAGAGATTCTGGCATGCTCTAATCGTCATGAAGATGGTCGGCATTTGTCACACAGTTGTAACTTCCCTTCTATGATGACTGTCAAAATCGAGGCTCTGTAATCAGTTGAAGAACACATGGTTCCGAGATCTATGCCAATGGTGGGTCCATCACTGAGTTATGATCGTAGCCTACAAGAGAAAGTTATGCACTCCCTAAGCGGTGTGTCTGTCTCACGGTGTGGTGTATGTGCAGGTGAAGTGGAACTAGGAGATGGGTCTAACCTTGGGTAGGCCCTTGGTAATGTCCCACACTTGAGGACCCAGTTTGTGTGTTGTTGGAGGTGCAGTGCAGAGCTTAGGGTGACAGGTCTGGAAGTCCTGCCCTTGATGTGCCCTAAGCGTGAAGTGGGGGGAGGGGCTAGGGGTGAACCCTAGGTGTAGTGAGCAAACTGATCCCTCATGCCCCCCATTTTTTTTTTTAGAATTGCATACAAAGAAGGTGTTCTGGCTAATGCCTATCACCTTCAGCCGAAGCATGGGGTGGTCGCAGGCATTGGGATAGAAATGCACGGCTTTGTAGATATTCTTTAATAGCGGCCCGGGCCTTCAGAGGTATGGATGATAAGAAGGGGTGATTACACCTCGTGAAGCAGGTATCATTCATATTCTCTAAGATTTCTAGGCAAAAGGAGGGAAGCAGAGTTACCCTCATCATTAATCTATTCATAGCCCTACTATCTATCCCTAGGTTGATATCAAAAAGAGGGGGGGAAGGTGGGCTTCCTCGGTTTTAGGCCTTTGCATTAATAGGAATTTGATAAGCCTAAGATAATTGCAGGTGGTTAGGAAGCTGGGTCCGGGCAAGAAGAAAAATCTGTGAGGAAGTGGTTGATGGGATGGAAGGAGATCCTGTACTCTAAAAACTAGGCATTCCTCGAGATTCTGGGCATTTACGTTATATATTCTAGGAAAGTCAAAATCCCCATGAATAGTGCGGTCATAATCAACTCCATGCCTACGGGGGTAGGGCATGTAGATGGGGTCGTTACGTTCTTTCGGAAGTGAGCTGTAGAAGGTGGTCCAGGTGCCAAAATTGGCATCCCAAATCCTCCTCCGCCACTTCGGTTGTGCCTCGTAGCCTTGGACAGTTTTGGAAACCCTGTTCACCTTATCCTGCCAGTAATTTGCAGGCTCTTAGTTCCACCTGGTTATTATAAGGCTCCTCTCTTCTATCCATCTGTTCGCCAGATCATTGGCCAGGTCCTTGATCTTGGATAGAATGCCTAGAGGCAACCACGGTCCAGTGAGCGTGGATAGGCAAATGAAAGCTCAAATGGTCTTGTCTGGAACTCCCAGTTACGCCATATGATCAATTCTTGAGGCCAATCAATGGGGTTGGGATCCCCTCGTAGTGGCATTGGCTCTTCAGGGAATTGTATGGGTAGTGATCGTGCTCTGCGTTGTGCTTCCTCTACCAGTTCCTGCCTTCTTCTTTTGGATGCCACAATGCGCTCAGGCATGTGGGCATCTTTGGGCTCTTCAGGCGGGAGGTTTGGTAGAGGCGGACTTGGCATTCTTTGTTGTTCTTCTTCAGCATCTTGCTCCAAGTCCGGGCCCTCTTCGGCATTCTTCTCGGCCACTGCTGGGGCCACTTGTGGTGGTGGTGCTGCGGGCTGCTCCAGTTCTTCGAACCCTAGTTCCTTGAGCTCAACAGTGGAGAGGCCAACATGGCGCAAGTAGTGGAATTGCTGATTCCTTTGTGATTCTCGTGCTGGTGGGAAGCTCCTGTTCTTGAAGGCCATATCTTAGCTCTCGGGTAGTCAACTCTAGCTTCCTTCTTACCCTCTCCACTGAATCATTGCCCTCTGCTTAGGTGACATGTAGAATTGTGCTGAGAAAGGCTTGCTTTTGTGCATTGGCACATACATCGGCTACTTCTGCCCTGGATTCGGCAAGCACTCTCTCGCACTCAGCCAATCGCCAAGTGTTCCGTCAATTGCCTAATCCTTTCAAAGTTGTTCTTTTCCCACACGTTGGCTCTCTCATCCATCTTGCTCCTTTCCTCTTCTAGCTCACTTGCCAATGTGGTTACCACCCTGCTGCTGTTCATTTGTTAAGGCCCAGAGTTGGTGCTCCCTGGATTTTCGAGCCAGCTGTTCTTTGGCAATTTCTTTCGCTTGATTTGCAATGCTAAATCTCTGTTCTGCCTTAGCGATTAGTTCTGGCTTTTCTTGCACTAGCTGCTTATGGCTCTGGATCTCCGCAAGGTGCAGTCTTCATTGCGTGAAGGCCATGGCCATGAGGGCCTCTGTGTCTTCCTTGGCAACCTCCAATGCACCTTGCAATCATTGTGCCTCCTGTTGCCGCCCTTGGGCTTCTGCTACGAGGGTTGCCGGCCTTTCCCATGCTAGGAATTCTATCTCTCTCTCCAGCCTGTCTTGTTCCTCGAGTTCATACCATAGCTTTGCTATGGTATTCTCCTGCCGCTCGCTCGGCTCGCCTTCTTGAGCTGCCAATTGTCCATACCCTTCTAGTCTAGCTATTCTCTGTTCCAGGTCAGCATATTGCTGCACTAGCAACTTTAAGCTCCGCTGCTCGGCCACCAGGTTTTTCTATTCGTCCTCTAGCCTTTGTCTCATGCGGCTCTCGTTATCCTGGGCTTCTTTCGTTTTTGCCTCCAGTTGATCTTGCAACACTTTCACCTCCCTTTTTTGGTTGGCTCGTTGCCTTGAAATTTCGAGCCTCAAGGCTGCCAAAGTTTTCCTTTCCTTTTCTAGCTCCACCAAGGCCACCTTCTTTTCTTCCTTTGCTTTATCCAACTGTGCCAGGAGCTCAGCCACATAAGTGTCATAGTCCGCACCAAGTGGCATGGGAGTAGGGGCTGTGGTGGTTGACGCTTCTAGCCTTTCCATTTCGGATCTTTCCTGGACTCAGCATCTGTAGTGGTGGTCTTTTCACTCCGGTCTCTAGCACAATCTCAACCACTTTACTGACAAGCATCTGCATCATGCTCATCAGCTGGGCCTTGTCCATAGAGGGCGTGGGTTGCGGGGCGGTTGTGGTGTCGGTTGCCACCGGCACGAAGGAGGAAGGCAGGGGATGCAACAGTGACTTGCCCTTGCCTATGATCACTAGGGCTGCTTCCGCGCTGCCACTTGCTTCGGCCTCATGGTGGGGACTCAAGGGGTTGATCTCTCCTCTTCCATGGGTTTCCTCAATAGATCTTTGAGTGGCCTCTGCCAACTTAGCCAGTACTTTCATCCTTAGCTCATTGGCTTCCTCCTCCGCCCTTTTTTGCCTCTCCTCTTCTGCCCTTTTTGACTCTTCTCTAACTCTTTTGAGTTCTTCCTCTTCCTCCTTCAATCGTTGCTCCTCCACCCTCCTTGACTCTCTTTGGGCCCTCTTCACCTCGGTCCGCTCCTCTTTGCTCAATCTCTCCTCCTTCTTTTTCTGGCTCTTGTCGGTCTTCATTTGCTTCTGTGGCTTGGCCGTTTGAGTGGGTGGTATTTTAGGCTCTCCTTCATCGCTTGCCGTCTTTTTGCTCAAGCCTTCTTCCTCATGGTGAGATGAGCCTTGGTGCCTAGCTTGCTCTTCCTCCACGTCGGCATCCTGGATAGCCTCGTCAATGATTGCTCTCAGGACATCTCCGTATCTTATTGTAGAGGCTTTTGTGTCAGGTTTTTTTCTTGTGGATCGTGCGGTAGAGGCTGGAGATTCCCCACTAGCTAGTGCTACAGCTGGAGCCAGAAGGGTGACTGAACTCCTGATAGTCTTTTGGACAAATCCATTCCAATCCACCTCCTTTGGAACTCCTGCTGCAATGCTTTCCAACAGTGGCACACCGATTCTATTCATTAGTGCATTGTATTTGTGGCCCGAGAAAAGAGCGTGGATCATCTTAGCTTGCATCCTCATCACAGGGTCTGGAATGTCAGCCAGACTGATTCCATCGACCGTGTGCACGTCCTCTTTTCTGACTCCCATCATGGCATACACATCTCTTTTTGGGCGTCTTTCTTTCTTGGGCACAAGCCCCAGGGCTCTCTCGACAATGTCTGCGTTAAGGGGCACTTGCACCCTTCTTTCCTAATCATCTGTCCTCATTGTGATCGTGCCATAGCTCCTTCCTTCATCGAAGCTCCTTAAGAAATCCATGCACATGCTGTAGTCCACAACCTATTCGACCTTCTCCACGTACTTTTGGAGGTTACATTTGTCCACCAGCTCCCTCACGGCCGGCTCTTCCAAGATGGCTTCATCTAGATTCATGGTATGCTTGAATGTGAATTGGTTAAATCCATGCGTCTCGATACTGATTCCATACTTTGACAGCTCCGCTTCCGTGAATAGCAGTCTACCCTGTCCTGCCATGGTAGGTGCCTGTCATCACCCAAGTCAACATTAACATTATAACTTGATTCATTACTAGCAAAACCCAAGAAAGAATGCGTGTGACAGTTTGCCGTGTTGATTCAGAGGAATGAAACTTAGAGATATTTCACAACCAACATCTATTTCCTCCTTGCATTCTTTACTATTTGAATTTAGTTGATCATTTTCATCCTTTATACCTCTTGCTACATCACTTGGTTCGTCACTTGGTTCTCATTCGTCCCCCCCCCTTTCCCCAAGTGTTAAGGGAATCCAAGGCTCACAAGGACTGTGTGGGGCGAGCTACTTGGCCAACAACCAAGTATAAAGGTTAGGGTTATATTCAAGCTGGGTATGACGACCAAGTTCACATAGTCGTATGGAAGCTTGAGTGATGTAGGTCAAGACATCATGAAAGATGTCCCTAGAGTTGAGGCGACTAGCAACGTGCAACTCCTCTTCCGTGTGGAACTAGTCAATGTAAGGGTGGGCTAATACCTGATCATCTAAGTGTATGTTGCGTGTAATGGCCAAAACTTTAAATGAAAGAGGTTCCACATAAGTAGGGTTGCATTCAATTGTTTTGATTGGCCTCCTTTGCTCAACATTGGTCATGATACGATGGCCTTTTTTCTCCCATTGGAGTCGTAAGGCATACCACAATTGTAAGAACAAAGATGCAGCGCTGGCAAGCTGTGTGAGCTCCTCTAGTTCTTGTTCAGGTGTAGAGCGAGCATGCTTGCGGTAAGAGGTGACTAATCTTCTGAGAACAACTTGCTCCTTTGAGATTTCTCCATTAGCGATTAATTCGGCCGTGATTTTGGGAAATTTGATGGTCATAAACTTGTAGTCTTCCCAAGTGCATGGCAATGCGTGAACATCAGAAGCAAGGGGTTCGTCAAGAAGTCCTAGGTCAAGCCTCTCATAGCTCCTAGCAAATATGGTGAAGGTGTCATCCAACTCCTTGATGCATGTCACTATGTCATTCCCCGAGGTCTCAGCGAGATCCTTGACCGCTGAAAGGAAAGATCGTCTTTCGTACGAAGGCTTAAGACCTATTGGTGGTGATGGCGCAATTGGGCTAGATAGTGGTGACTCCATTGTTGGTGTCACAAATGGGACTTTGCACTTTGGAGCACTTCGAGATGCTGCAGTGGGCTTTAGTGGCATAGGAGGCATGCTGCATTCTATTCGAGCCAGCATGGGGGTGCGCAACTCCTCTGACCTGGATGGTGCTAGGGCATCTAGCTTGGGACAATGAATGTGTTGGGAGTCACTAATCATCATTGGTGCTGGTTCATCATTCTTTGCGGTTTCTGCTTTATATGTGCCAGCCTGTCCAGCTGGAGTGGGATTGCTCAAAGTTGAGCTTCATGAATGTCCACACTTAGGCACCCATATCCAGGGGTTGCCCTCATAGTATCCTTGTGCTCGCAGGAGATCTTTTGAGATCCATCATGGCGTGGTAGTGTGCCTATGTCGATAGCATCTGAGCTGCCTCTTAGGCTGCGTGATAATTTCTGCATTTAGAAGCATGTTTCTGCGGTTTATTAGGAGGTGGCCCGCGCCGTTTTGGCACCCATATGAGCATGGGCTCTTTGGCCATGTGAATGGCTTGGGTGGGTTTGATTCTAGCAGTTGGAGCATGGGGTGAGATATCCATGCCCTTCTCCTTAGGCTTGGTCATGGGGGTCTCTATCGGTGGCTCTGCAGTTGTAGGAGGCGTAAGATGACCCTTGCTGAAAGTAGTTACTATGCGCACATTGCCTATAACGAGATGGATGCGATCTAGGTTGTAGTCCACATTGCAGTTTGTCTACTTTTCGAAAGTGCGGCCTAGTAGTGACTTATCACCGGTCCCTTTAGTGCTTGGTAACACATAAAAGACGACTGGGATACTTTCAGACTCGATGGAGATAGCCACTTTGCATTTTCCTAAGAGGGAGTAAGTGTTGCCCCCAAATGGACTGAGTTTAGCGTTTGTGGGCTGTAATTTAGGCTGACTGATGCATGTCCAATGGTCATGCGTCAAGATATTACAATCGGCAACTTCGTCGATCAGGGCATCAAAAGAATACGTCCGTTCTGCGGTGACCGTGACTCGTAGGTAGGCGGGTGCTACTACTTCATCATCATGATCTATTAGTTTGGTAATTGTGGCTATGCAAACGTTGACAGGGGCTTCACGCATAGGTGGCTCGTGCAATGGATGGGAAGGAGGATATTGCTTTTTCATGCGACTACCATTGAAGAAGCCTATTCCTTCCCCTTCGAGCGTTTCCAACTCAACATTGCCCGTTCCACTAATTGCACGCACCCGAAAAGGTCCCAATCCTTGAAATTTCATTTTCTATTTGTGACCTTTCACCGAGTATAGTAGGACAAGGTCTCCTTGATAAAATTTGTGCTGGTTGACATGCTTGTCAAACGACATCTTTCGTCGTGCCTTCTCACAAATCAAAGCGTGGGTGGCTAAAAGTCGAGTCTCCATGAGACACTTTAACTCCACTAAGCGGTCGGTCCAAGCTTCTCTTCCCTCCCAACGCTCTTGAGCAGCTATCCTTAGAATGGCCTCTGTTCCATAAGTCAGCCTAAAGGGCGTCTGTCCGACAACCGTCTTATAAGCTGTACGATAGGCCCACAAGGCCGCCATCAATTTATTATCCTAGTCTCTTCATGATGTGGATACTATCTTAGTAAGCATGTTGACTAGGATTTTATTCATGGACTCTGCTTGGCCATTTGCTTGAGGGTAGTAGGGAGAGGACCTTCTATGAATGATTAGGAAGGTTGAGAGCAAGTGGGATATCACTTCATTAATAAAATGCATGCCCTGATCACTCACTAGTTCGATTGGACAACCAAACCGTGAAAATACCTACTCCCACAGGAACTTCGTAGTGGTTCTAGTGTCGTTCTTTCTAGTGGCTCTTGCCTTCGCCCACTTCGTCAAGTAATCCATTGGCACAATGATGTAGTGTGCTTGGGAGTATTGCGCTGCAGGACTAATAGGTCCAAGGAAGTCAATGCCCCATTTTTCAAAGGGCTGTCAAGCTATTACGGGGGTCAACTCCATCTTATCCTTGTGCATGGGCACCTTAGTCCTCTAGCACTCATCGCAGAGTTTGACGAACTTAGCAGTATCATGGAATAGGGTGGGCCACCATAGTTGGGATTGTAACACCTTGCGGGCAGTCGTATCCCCACTAAAGTGTCCGCCAGCTATCCCGGCATGCACTTCTCTCAATACATCGTGCATCTCGTGCTCGCACACACATTTATGCAACAAACCATCTTGTCCCAACCTATAGAGTTGGCCAGTGGCCAATGATCAGTTGGTATGGCTGGATTTTTAAGGTAAGTTTCCTTAGCTTGGTTTTCTCAATAGGTCTCTCAGGCAGACCGTTCTCTAGCACTTGGATTACATCATCGGCCCAATATGGCATCAAATTAGTCGTAAACAAGTCTCCATCACTAGACAGGCCAAAGAGATGAACGTCCGGTAAGTTGTCAGGTATGCCTTGTCCAGCAGCTTCTCCTGTGGGTATGCAGGACATGTGATCCCCCATGTAGTGCTACTTTCCCTTACGTACAACCACAAAAAAATCAAACTCCAACAAGAGAAGTAACCATCTCACTATGCGACCTGTAGTGCACGACTTGTTCACAAGATATAGCAAGGCTTGATGGTCGACAAAAAAGATGAAGGGTGTGGCCAATAGGTAATGCCTAAATTTCTTTATAGCAAACACCATGGCTAACCCTTTCCTTTCTGTAGTGGAATAGTTCATCTCCGTTTCGGTGAGCTGCCTGCTGGCAAAGCTCATTGCATAATCAAGATTATGTTCACCAGACTGGCGTAGAATAGCTCCAATAGCAAACTTAGAGGCATCTATGTGTACATGGAATGCTATACTCCAGTTTGGGGCTCGTAAGATTGGTGCAATGGTGAAAGCCTTCTTTAGCTGTTCATACGCACGCAGGCATTCCTCAGTCCACTCGAATATGATCAACAACTTGTACAATGGTTTAGCAATCAGCGTGTAGTTCAGTACAAAGCATTGGTAGTATCCCGTATGGCCTAAGAAACACTGAACATCCTTGTAGTTAATGGGTGGTGGTAGGTCGACAATGACCCTGACCTTTGAGAAGTCGGTGGAAATGCCATTCCTTGACACTACGTCTCAGGGGGTTCACTATATATATATTCTCTATATAACGTGCGTTCATGGCCTATTTATAAATATCCTAACCTCTGAATTTTTCTTGAATAAAACACAACCCTTTTCTATTCAATCTGTAAGTAACCCCCTTATATGACACCCTTCTGTATGTAAAAAATTGTATAAAAATGGTATTTTAAAAACCTTTTATTTTGAACTCACATTATATATACATATATTTATGAGTGACCCCCCCCGAGCACTACGTGCCCTAGGATGCATCCGTGCTTGACCCAAAACTGGCACTTCAAGGGGTTTAACGAGAGGTTGTATAACCGACATCGTTCAAAGATAGCTCCCAACCTCTCTAAGTGTTCGACCCAATTAGAGTGTATGCATAAGTCATCTACGAACACCTCTAACTCGTGTCACAGCATATCCTTGAAGATGGTACATATTAATCGTTGGAAGGTTGCAGGTGCATTCATTAGCCCAAAGGGCATAACGATGTAGGCGAATACACCCCACTTCGTGGCGAAGGAAGTCTTGTGCCTGTCGTCAGGGTGCACTTGCACTTGATTATAGCTAGAGAAACTGTCCAGGAAGCTATAAGCTTCTTTGCCTGCCACCCTCTCCAGCATGTGCTCGGTATACGATAAGGGGTAGTTAACCCTCTTTGTAGCAGCATTAAATTTCTTGTAATTCACGCACACCCGAATTTTACCATTCTTTTTCATAACGATCACTATGGGCGATACCCAATCCGTGTGTTCAATCTCATATATAAATCTCACCTTCATGAGCTTATAGATTTCTTCCTTCACTGCATGGGCGTATTTGGGATTCATAGGGTAAGGTTGCTGCTTTGTTGGCACCGCATCTGGAACCATTGGAATATTATGGGTCACAACCCTAGGATCGAATCCTCTAAGTTTCTCCAAGGACCAGGCAAACACATCGACATACTCTCGCAGGTGAGCAACAAGTCTAGCCTCCTCATCCTTGGTCAGGTCATCATCGATGAACACAGGTCGAGGCTTCTCGTTTTTCCCTGTCAGGTCAACTTCCTTGACCCTAGCGGGTCCCTCAATTGGTTCACTGGCTTGCCCTTGTCTCTTTGCTCCTAGCAAAACCACCACTCTATCACCCTTCTTAAACTCCATGAAGCATTTGGGCAGATCCTGCGGCTTCTTTTGCCTCTCTGCTTCTGAGTCTTTAGTTTGCTTCCTGGCCTCCTCCCTTAACTGTCTGCGCCTTAAGTGGACTAGCAAGTCCCCTTTGGTGCGTCTGGCCTTAGAGGGTTGGGGTATTTCAGGATCATTCTCTGTACTGACTTAAGACTGAGAGTTAAACTCACATCCCTCGCTTGAGGAAGGAGTTTCGCTAGGGGGGTCGTAATTCAACAGGTGAATCCATCTTCAGTACTGGAGCTACCGGTGGATGCGCCACTCTTGCCTGCTCGTAATCCATGGCTCCCATGTGCTGCCAACCAGGACCTATCGCACTCCATCAGCATGACTCCTTTTTCATTCCAGCCTGCCTTGATCTATTCGATTGCTCTCCCTTCAATGTCATATTCTATCGTGTGTAACTCCTCTTCACTCTCATCCCCCACAGAGCGACAGTCCTCGCACCCCTCACCATCGGAATCTTGCCCCTCTGACTGCCCATCATCCCCTAGGTTCTCCTCTCCAATCTCCTCTTCGTCAGTGACTAAAGCCCAATTGTATAACAGGTTAAGATCGTGAATTTTGGTCCATTTCCACTCAGGGGTTTTAGATTAGCAGCCATGTTGCCCTTCAGTTTATCTGTCAGGCACTCTATGATTTCTTGAAGTTCGAGCTTGTTGGTCGGGATATGGAACGAGACTAGTTTCCCTGGGTCACATGAGCTTCCTACCATCATGTAGAGTGGCATGGTGGGCTCCTTTGCTGGCATGCTTGGTAATCTAGCAGCTTGCATGTACAGCTCTTCCTCATCTGAGAACGGTAGGTCAACGGTTGCCAAGACATGCATCCAATCCCACTCGTCCTTAGGGAAAGGGATATACTTGGTCAATGACCCATAGGGTTTGCTTGCCTATGCATCACCTTTTAGCATGGTTGAGATAGCATCGAGGTTGGCTGGGGTAGTCTTCCAGATGTCCAATTCAACCCTTACCGCTTCTGTTCTATTCCCCAAGAAGATGAGATTGTTCCCCCAATCCTCAATAACTCGCATGTTCCTCATCTAGGGTCGGCCTAGCAGTATGTCATAGTCCACTCCCTTCATGACAATGAATTTTACGAAAAACTGCACTCTTGTGACCTTCACTGGCCAATTCTTTAGGACCCCGAATGGTCTGACCTTCATTCCATTGGCCAATGTGACATTGAACCTAGCCGCTTCAACAGGTGAGTTTCCCCAGGACTGTAGAACTGCATGGATCAAGACACTGACCTGTAGAACTGCATGGCTCAAGACACTGACCCCAGCGCTCCTGTCTACGATTCCTTTTTGTGTTGCATCCCCCAAGGCTAAGATAGGTAGGATTGCATGCATCTCCGTGCCTTCCTAGAAAGCGTTGATGTGCAGTGACCTTGGAACCAAGTGTAGCATTAGGCTTGGAATCTGCGTGACTGCGTCTTGCTCTTGCAAGTCAGCGCAGCAGTATGCTCCCCTTTTCCCTCCACCCAGTGCCTTAATTCTTGCCATAAGGGAGGGTGCTGCCGAAGCAAATCTCCCAGGCTCAAGGTTACTAGGGTGGTTACTAAAGTGGTGAGGAGGTTGCTGGGTGGTTGCCTTCCTCCTTGGTCACCATTCCTTGGCCATATGTCCTGGTTAGCTTATCAACAAGCTTCTCCTTGGTCTTGCCTCTGTGGCATCTCTCATGGTGTGGGTGCGTTCCCTGATTGAGGTCGTGATGGTGAAACCGTTGTACTCACACTAGAGAGGTCTTCCATTCGGTCTTCCAGTATGGGTTCTACATCTTTAAGGTGTTCCTGGGCATCCTTGACCCACTCCTTAACTTTGGCTATAGCCTCGAGTTGCCGTCTTGGATGGGGGTACTTCCCAATCTTGGCATTCCTTAGTTCTGTTGTCTTGGGAGCTGAGGTCTCTGCCTCTGCATCAGTGACCCCCTTTCCTGCCACTAAAGTTGTAGCTTCCTCAGTCTTAATGGTAATATTTGTGTCTGTTCTCTTTCTCCTTCTCCTTTGGCTTTTCTTTCCCAACGAGGTTGCATCCAAGTTACTTGGCCTAGGCAACGAGATGCCTATTCATTTTTCCTACACTCGCATCATGACCTGCAGTGGAATGGGTGTATCCTCACTACCAAAGGTCTCCACACCGAAAAGTCCCAAGGGTACAGAGGGCACGTTGGCAGAACTAGTTGATGGCTTTCGTCTAGGACAGTTAGGAAATAGGTGTGTGATCCCACACTCAGTGCATCGAAGGTCAGATTTGTCCTTGTCTGCATATTTCCTTTCTGGGCAACATGATGAAATATGGCCTGGATGACCACAAGTTCAGCATGAGATTGGATCTTGACTTGGTCCTCCAAAGCCTTTACCTCTTCCTCTACCCAGCACCATTACCGATACTGGTCGATAGTCCATCAGGACTGGATTGCCTTCCTCGTCATAGGAGACGTATGGGTTCACATAGGTTTCCTCTTCACTAGGTTCTTCCACATAGTGAACAGGAGCGTCACTCGGTGGTTGGGTTACGTAGG
Organism: Lygodium microphyllum; assembly: GCF_053477565.2. Taxonomy (NCBI): domain Eukaryota; kingdom Viridiplantae; phylum Streptophyta; class Polypodiopsida; order Schizaeales; family Lygodiaceae; genus Lygodium; species Lygodium microphyllum. The sequence goes on from NC_141136.1 coordinate 1,282,036, forward strand.
GCCTTGGTGGTCTGGGTATGCCTGTTGGGTTCATCTCTAGCCTAGGAATGGCCGATCTTGCGTCATTTGGTGCTGGAAGTGCCAGTTCGGCTCCCCTGCCAAAGAGGTTAGGTGGCCTATTGCCTAAGTATGGAGGGTTGTATTGCTGCGCATATGGGAATCTCTTGGGAAATCTGCAATGAAACGTGTCATGACTAAACCTACCGCAATTCGAGCACTGCCTAGATCTAGGATCTTGATACTCGGCTGGGAGGTGGTTTCCACCATAGTGTATACACTGCACATGAGACCGCACAGGCTTCCTCATCTATTCTTGCAATCGTGCAAGCTCCATTCTTACCTCAGCCAGCTCCTGGCCTTGGTCAACACCTTTTCCCTTATCTCGTATGCTAGAGTTCTCTCTCTCTCCCAAAGCTGTTGCCCGTTATGGAGCTCTCTGGCTTGTACTGTCTCGATTGGAGTTCCTCATGCTTTGCTCCCTAAGTTGATTGTCCACCCTTATTGCCTCTTCAAAAACTCTAGCTAACACGTCTCTGTGTAGGGTGGAGTTACTAGCCAAGGCCTTGTAGAGCTCCTCGCTTCGAATTCCATTTATAAACACGGTAGACATAGCCTTCTCGTTAGGTCGCTCATTGGCCGGGATCCTCTTGAATAGGCTACGCACATGAGTGACATAGTCTCTTACGTCTTCCTTTTCCCTTTGACTGACATTTATCAACCGGACGATGAGGTTGTCAGAGTACCCTGCCTCAAAGAATCTCTTGATAAAATGGTCTTTAAGACGGGCAAAGTTCGTGCACTCGGTTGCATCTAGACTAGTGTACCAAATTCTCCCCTTATCACCTAAACACAACCCAAAAGCTTGAGAGTGTTGCGCAAGGTCCGTGAGGCCGTTTGCTTCGCAAACTTGTTCGAACTGCTCCACAAAGCTATATGGGTCATTGCTAAGTTTATACTTGTCTAGTTGCTTTGCTACAACAGGGATCCCAGATTGCCCCTTTGCCCCTTGCGTGACCCCTAATCCCGAGAGTAATACTGTCGCTAAGGCTGTTGCGCTCTGCTCAGCGGACGTGTTGTCCATGAGCCGCCTGGCTACAAGCTCACTCAATGATAAGTCAGCCTCTACTGCTCGCTCTCTCTCTACATTTGGTCCTGCTTTTGCAGCGCCAGCCAGGGCGGGCCTCGTACATGTCTACATCTTGTTAGAGTTTCCTAGCCTTTTGCTCGTGGTTATAGGAAATTATGCTCTCTATCGCCTTTCTGATTGCCTTTCTTTCCTCTTATAGGTTTGCTACCACTTCCTCTACTGGCCTACCTTGAACTACCGTCCAAGTCAACAAGTTATACTCATTGACTAACTCCTGCACTATGACTGGGAATTCTCCCAAGTCCAGTCCTCGTGATCTTGACATTGCTCCCACTTCCAGCTCCACAAGGTCATCGATCAATTTGAGTAACTCCAGTAGCGCTCGATCCTCTATGTTGTTGCCTTCCGAATCTTTGTGTCCTCTTAGGGTCCTACTGATGGGGCTCTCACGTAGCCAACTGTGTTTTGGGATCTCCTCCTAGTAATGGGTTCCTTGATGTTATTATGTCTCCTGATGAGCTCCTTGTTATTGGAAGTACAATCTTATTCACAAATTGTGCTTCGTGCTTTCTAGTGCTCAGTGCAAAAACAGGATTTTCCTTTTCTTGTAGTGCACCTTAGGTAATGAAATCAAAAAGTGAGGTGCGGATGCACGAAATGCTCAATGCAGACTCCACTCTACCCCTCACATTCATAGCCTGATGTGGCTCTAAGCGCAAGTTCTGGCTGATTTTAGACTTGTAATGAAAGACCCTACTGCATTCTCTATTTTGCTTCAGGGTTGGTTGGTTGGATGGTCACCGAACGTCAAGTCGATTTCTAAATTTGGTATGCTCTGTGTCTAGCTGTTCGAGGTGAATCCTCAGTTATCCTGTCTGGCCTCTGGCTCTAAGGCTAAATTGGGTTCCCTGGGGGATTAGAGATGTGACCAAGGTGGCCAGGACTGTGGAATCAGTTTAAAAACCTTCTATTAAAGTTCTGGTGAATTGGTCCGATTCTGGGAATCAGATGGGCTAGTCCGATTCTAGGAATCGGATGGGCTGGTCTGATCCTGAGAATCGGATAGGCTCGTCTGAGTTTCACACTAAGAACGGTGGTCAAATTCTACTTTGGTCCGATTTCCCTAGTTGGAAAGGGGAGGTCCGACTACTGCAATGGGTTGAGTGGTCCAAGTCCGGGACTAGGATACATGGTCCAACTTTGACACCGGATCCGATTATGACAGTCGGACAGTTGGTCTGATTCTGGGAATGGGATCGAAAAAGTGGTTCGATTTTTGGGCTAGTCCGATTCTGGGAATCGGATCGGAAAGGTGGTCCGATTTTTGGAGTTGGACGGTTCGATCTAGAAATTGGGCAGTCCTATTTTGGGACTCGGATGAACTGGTCCGACGGCGCGGATGACGGCTCGCGGGTTGCGCGTGATGCCTCAAGGTCAACACCTTCTCCTCGGAATCGTGCTGTGCCTTCCAAATAGATGCAAAGCAATAGAGGGTACTGCCTGGCATACCTAGAAGCGATGTGGCACTCGAATCGATCAGCACTTCGCAATCTCCCCACAGCTCTCTCTCTCTTGCTCTCCCTGGCTCTCAAGCTCACTCTCTTCTCAGAAGGCAAAATGTCAAATGTGGTGTTTCTTGGTTCCCTGGGCCTCTTATTGCCCCATCCCAACCTGTTGTAACCTCAGAAACTCATCCCTCGCACTCTTCCAATCAGAAATCTGATCCTGTGCCCCTATTTCCCTGTTTCCAGCAGCAGTAGAACCCTTCTATTTTCCTTCTTTTTCCTATCCTAAACTTAACCTAATGCAACAGAAATAAAAAACAGAGATGGAGATGGATGGTCCTACTCTATTATTCAACAACAAATCAAAATACTTACTTGCTCCAAGGATCAAAACCTCCTAAATTTCCTAACTATCTCGAGCACCGATTCGGGCTGCAAACCCTATTTCTATGCTCGATTCGATGCAGGAAGCAGTCAAGGCTCGATTCCGTCAGTCCCGGCAACGGAACCAAAATGGAGGGGAGCTACGAAGCTCTACCCCAAGACCTACTGACCGCTTATTGATCAAGCGTTTCAAGCCGCGCAACCATGGCTACCTCTCACATAGCCGATGCGCAATGCCTACCTTACGGGTGTAGTGAGCTTACCTTGATGCTCGATCGAGTTGCCTCCTCTCTCTTGCACTCCGGTAGCTCCACGATCCTTGTGGCAAGCTCAAGCAACCTCAAGCCCCCTCCGTCAAGCTCCATCCTCCATAGCCGCGCGAGAAAAGAGAAGAGAAGAGAAGAAGAGAAGATGAAGAGAGAAGATGGGGAGATTCTTCTCCACGATCCCTTACTCTCACACACTCACTCCCTCACACTCCCTCAATCCCTTACTCAAGCACAAGCAAGAAGGCAAGAAACAAGAGAAGAAGAAGAAGAAGCTTTGGCCACACACAAGAATGAGCTTCTCATTCACTTTTCGACTTTATATACAAAACCCTAAATCCCTTTTGGGCGGTCATCCCCTTATCCCCTTTTTTACATGGCCAGCCATGGCCTAGGCCCTTTTTCCCATATTCCTTCTATCTTCCTAGCTTCCTTTCCACCGCGCGTCTACATTTACAAATTATGTTGGGCCTATCCCTTGTGGATTTTCGTGCCTTGATTCTATCAAGGGGTAGGGTGAGAGCTGTTCTTGTGCTTTGTGGATTATAATTTTTGTGGCAGCTTGATGCTTGCTTTGATTGTTGTTTGTGCAGATCAGTTCGTGGGATTTGATGGGTTGAGTCGCCCTATCCCATGGTCGCCAATAAGAGCTGGATTTTAGGAGTCGATTTTGAGCAGTGCTTGAAGCATTTGAGGCCGTTTTGGAAGCAAAAGAGCCAAAGACCAAATTTTCATGAAAATCAAATGGTGGCAGATGGCCAACAAGTTGGAGTTTTCCTAGATGCATTTCAACATCAGGAATCCAATGCAAGTCTCGGTTAGTCGATCGGAGGTTGTTTGGCCCGCCATTTAATCTCGGCAAGGTTTGGCATTATAAAGCAGCTACTGGATCTGAGAGTCGAAAAGTGCACGACGAAGGCCAACTTGATGGATTTCGATGCTGCGAAGCCACCTGTCTAGACGGATCTCAAATCTGAGTCCGTTTCCCCACTCAAAACCAAAATATCCACTTGGGGACAGTGTGAACATGCCAGAGATGAACCGATTATTTTAAAGTTTAAACCTTAGGCTTATTAAACAAAGCCTCAAAACTAAAAACACTAACAACCAGAGGGGGGGGGGGGGGGGGGGTGGTGCAAATTTTTTTGAGCCGCCTCCAAATCTAACTAATGCCTTTTCATTCGAAGGAATTCTAAAGAGAGAAATAGATTCTCGATCCAAACACAGAGAGGAAGGAGATGGCTGTGATTTTGTTAATTTTCATGGAGAAATAAGAAATATGATTTTCTAGTCTATCTCTCTCCTCTCTCCTCTTTGCGACTGTTCGTATGCATCAATTCAAGAGAGAAGGGGGAAAGTTGTGATGAAGAATCTGGAGCAAATGATGATGTTGGAGTGATGGAGGACGTAGATTGGGCTAAGAGAGTGCATCAGTGGCAAAGAAGCGTCAGAGATACGAGCCTCAGAATCGCGGTTTCTATGTGTAAGTGAGCGGTTATTTTGTTTTCATGTAAAATGATTGAAGAAAGTGCTTGATTTTGTTTGTTCTTGATTTCTCGTGATGCATTCTCTCTGAAATATGAAAGAAAACAAAAAAATACAATGATATAATAATAATTTTGATAAAAATAATAGAATTTGGGGTTTTTGTTGAGTGTTTTGGGGTCGTATGGGATAAAAATTGATATGAAAATGATGTGTGTCCTTGATCAGGAAGAACCAATAATTTTGAAATATCACATTTTTATGATGAAATAAATGGAAGAATAGAAAAAATAAGAAAAAAATTAGTTTTTGCGCCCAAAAAATTAAGAAAAATTACATTTTATGTTCGTGAGCATATAACAAGGCTAGAGCATGAGGATCAAGAGCATTGTTTCTATGTTAAAGTATATTTTATTGATTTTTATATAAAAAACTACATAAAAATGAACCCTACACCTATCTAATGAATGCAAAACCTAAAAGGTAGGAGGAAAGAGGGATTGTGAAAGTGGTTAGTTGTTGAAAATGTTTTCAATTCTGATATTTTTGGTTATGCATAGCATATAGGACGGATTATCGTTTGAGTTAAGGAGACTAGTAGCACGAAGAAATTAGGTGCTAGTTTCTATCAATGCCGCATGTATGATTAGTCGAAAAATCATTGAACGGTTGTTTTTGCACTTCATTTAGCTGGTTTCTCATGATAAAATACTTGAGCACAATGGTCATCCACATTTGCATTGAGTATAACATGATATCAAACTTGGATCCATTTCAATTGCTTTCCAAATAATGACTTGCGTGGAGTGTGTAAGGAAACCCGAGCTGTAGGGTAGATGAATGGTTTGTTTGGGTAGACTTGGTAAGGAAATATCAAATCTCTTGGATTGTTCAAAGTAAATAAGAGTGGAATGTATTCATATGTGCTTTATGTTAGAGCAGCACATCGAGGATCCAATCCTCTCCGTGGTGTAGGAGAGCTGCAATGGTGGGGCCATAACATTCAGCCAGGGGGTGCCTCCTTTATGTTTGTGTTACGTGGTATGTTATACCAAGATGTGTGGGATCTCCCTCTGAGGAGTAGGGAAGGGTAATTGTTGGACTACGTTCTACTACAAATGCAATATCTATAGTAGTGATTAGGGCAGTGTGTCCCTTAGACATTCCTGGTCGCGAGACCATGTGGGATAGTCTTGTGAGTGTCATAGAGGCCCGGTTAGTGCCTATAGCTCGTGTTGGGCCCCTGTTTTGGGTCCCAACAGATGCCGACTTGCTTTTCTCGAGAAAAAGTGAAAACACCCTCAGGAGTAGGGAAAAGAAAAAAACGAAGAGAAAAAAAAGAATAATAAAAAATTATTATGGGAGAAAAGAAAGAAATTCCTTGTCATAACAGGCCTTATTCTAAGAAAAGATAGCAAACACCGTCGGACGGAAAGCTGGTTGTGAAAAAGGTGGCAACACCCTATAGTCAAGAGCAGTTGACTCCTCAGTGAAAATCACCAAGATGCAATTTCTAAGCCACCACCCTTGGTGCACTATGTCCGATGCTTCGATAGTTGCATCTAACCCCTATAGTAGATGATTGCTTCTACATGCAATTCAAGTTCCTGATCTATGGGATATCTCCCTAGGTGTGTCTCTTCATCAGTAAATACTATTTGATATCATCGATACGACGAAGCCACTCTTCATCGACAACCCCTTGAGTGATGTGAGCTTTTATCCTAACTAGATGGGGATATGCATATGGATTGCCCTCTTGTATCTATCAACAGAGCATGAGATAGAGGGGGAGCTGAGCGTAATTGATTTTCCCTTTAATCAACTATGAGATGTGCGAATTGAGGGACGTTACAATATTGGCATTGGGTACATTTTCATTTCCCTATGCACGCACAGGATAGGCCTCTACCATCACCATCGGACCCATCACTCTGCTTTGTGCATTGCACTATAAGGCTGCCTAGTTTGCCTTCTTGTACCTATACCGAATGGGTTAGGACGCACTGATGCACTATCAATTGTGCACGCTAACATACCCCCTTAGCGCCATTCTCCTTGGTCGATTTCTCAACTGGGTGCGAGATATGGGTTCCCTTCCTTCCTCTCTAAGTGACGTGAGCCATGGGCAAGAGATTGATCTATCATTCTTACATGAGCACTTGTTGAGCGGAGTGCTATATTCTTCGTCATCAACAACTTGAGGTTCTCCATCAATGATGATATCTCTTTGGTTGGTACTGCATGGTCCCTGGCATGCTAGATATATGCTGTGGCAAGCTATGATACCTCCTACTAGATGACCTCAACCCTAGTGCATCGATGACGATTCACCTCGACCAACTGAACGGACCAAGTATTTCTAACCCTACCTCTTGTATTTATATATGTATATCATGTCTTAAGTGTGGGGATACAAGGGTTTGGTTTAGGGTCAAGTGCTAGGCCCATATTGATTAGCCAAACCGATTCGTTAAGGTTTTAAGTGTGGAGCTGTCCCTGCACATCGCATCTGCATATATTCATGAATACACTGCTATATGATCTTTAAACGATGTGATGTCTTTTCTATGTCTCGTTGGGTCCCTTCTCCACCCCACCGTCTTGATCTACCTCGTCCCTGGGACATTTTCTTGCCGCTTTAGCCCTCTTTCTCGTTTTTCTGTTCTTCCATGTGAATGCACCTTACATCACAAAAATTGAAATCTGATAATTTTTCTTTTTACTATCCCCTATTCTGAGCAATGCTTCCTCTGTTATTAATTTTTAAAGAAATTTATGCGAATTGGATGCATTTTCATGTGAATGCACCTTTCTCACACAAAAACTGTACTTTGACCTGATAGCCATGATCTTCTCTTTTTCTTGAACATTTTTCCTTTTTATAGCCTACTATTCATTTTTGCATGTTTGTGGGTCCTTTTTAATGTGATTTTTATTATTTTTCCATGTGAACATGCTTTCTTCTTAGTCATTTCTACATGGTTGCGGGTCCTTTTTTATGTGACTTTTATTATTTTTCCATGTGAACATGCTTTCTTCTTGTCAAAATGGTGTATTGCTTGGATAGCCTTGAGTTGTCCATCCAACTTGACTTTTTTTTTTCTCCCCTTCATTTCGGCACATAGATTTTGTGTTATTAATTTTTTATTGTATTTTCATACACATTTTGACTTTTTTCCATGTGACCATATCCTCTTGCCACTAGACTTGTGTTTTGACATCAAATTGGACTTTTTTCTTTTTTATGCATTCCATTTCGACAAATCGATTTTTCGTTATTAAGTTTAGATCACATTTTTGGGGTGTATTTTTTGCCCCCTTTTTTCATGTGAATGCTTATTTTTATGTCGGATGTATCGTTCTATTGTCCATCTTGCCCACATTTTCTTTTTATCACATGTCAGTCTGAGGGTCAGATGTTTTCGAATTAATTTTTCTGATAAGTTTTCATCTCATGGCCCTGCACGTCCGCACAATCGCTTGATTTTCGCCTCAAAATGTGTGTGGTTGGGTCCGATGTCTTGTGATCGATCCATCCATGCTTTTCCCTTTCTATTCATTTCTGGCACTACAAACTTTTTTACCCTGCTCTGCACTTGTGCATGGGACGGGGGGAAGGGGGTTTTCACCTTTTCCATTTAAAAAAAACAGAAAAAGAGAAAAAAAAGAAAACAAAAAAACAACACCCCACCCATTTAGTTCTTCGCTCCCTCCTCCTCCTCCTCCTCTTCTTCTCTCTCCTCCTTTCTCTCTCCCTATCCCTATCCCCACCCCCACCTACACCTCCACTCTCTCCCCTCTCTCCACCTCCACCCTCCACCTTCCCACCACCTCCATCCTTCTTCCTCCCCCAATTCCTTCTTCCCCTCACCACTAGAAGTGCCTTGCTAGTCCTCCTCGCTCTGCCACCTCCCTCTCGCCCACCTGCATGCCACCGCCTGCGTTTGCTGTGTCCACCCTTGCCACCACCTCCAGGTGTTGCCCCGTTGATCTTGCTCCTCCCCACGCTCCTTTCTCCGCCACGACCGCCACCTGCAATGCCTTGCCTCTCGCCCCCTCATCGGCCTCTGTGCCCCTCCCTCTGCTCTTCACCTCACCCATCCCGCCTTTTCCTCTTCCCTCCTCCCTCCCTCCCTCCCACCACCTCTTCCTCCTACTCCCATCCTCTTTTTCACCCAGTCCTCCAACCTCCTTCTCCTCCCCCACCACTATCCCACTGCCCCCCCTTCTTCCCTCCTCCTTCATCCTCTCTACCCTTATCCTCCTCCTTCTTCCTCCCCTCCACCACCACTACTACCCCTTCCTTCCCTCCACCACCATCTCCTTGCCCCACCCTACCCTCCTCCACCTCCCCTATCTTGCCTCCCTCCCTCCTCCTCCTCCCCCCCTCTCCATTGCCCCCTAGCCCCCCACAAGCACACACCCCCATCCCAAGCCACCCTTCCCACCCCCCACCCAACCCCACAAGCCCCCCCCTCCCCTTCCAAACCCTCTCGTTTCCACCTTTTTTTTTTTCCCATCCCCACCACGGACTCTGAATCTCCTATGAGCCCCTTGTCTCGTAGGTACACAATCCCATGCCTCGACTTGTATGTTCTTTTCATTCCATTGAAGGGGTATTCATGCACAGATTTTATTGAAAAGCGAGTGCATTCTTTAAGCTGGTGTTCACGTGCAAGGACGTGTGTGGCATCTCAGTTTGCCGCCGTGGCATTGCTACTATTCACACGTAGTGTAGCAGATCCCGATACATCTTTTTGCAATTTTAAATTGCTAAAAATCCAAAAATATTTGAACATTTCAAATAAATCATAAAAATTTAAATAAAATCTAAAAACATTTCAAAAAAGTGGCAAAAAACCATAATAAATATCAGTTGAAAAATAAAAATAAAAATTAAAAAAGTTTAAAAAAATCCATTGAAGATCTAAAAAATCCATTAAAAATCCCTAAAAATATCAAAAAATAGATGAAAATTTCCCTAACGATTTAAAAAAAAATCCAAAAAATTTTAGGATCTACTCTCAATGCTTTGATTATTATTTGCATAGAAATAAAACATAGTACCGAATAAAATCAAATAAAAAAGAAAAAAGTCTAAAATAAAAAAATATATAGAAAATTTACATGTTATATTTTTGGTTATTTTTCCTCATGTTGTAAATTTTCAGCTTGGTGGGATTGTCTTTTGGATTGCTTCATGGCCGTGGTTTTCTCTTGACTACCTGAGTTTTGTGTGCTCATTCAGTTTAGGATGCATTCACAATACAAGTATCAAGATTTTCTTTTCTTTTTGGTGCACAACAAACCACATTTAATTGTTAAAAGGAACCAGCTTAACACACATCATGTTAACTAAAATAAAATAAACCTGTCATTCACATTGCGCGTGTTTCGTGCGCTAAGCATGCACATTTTTAAATTATAACAAAATAAATCAATTATCACTCTTAAACGTGTTGACAAAACAAGCGCTCCACACACCATAATTTGTAAAAATAAATATGCATTTAGAGACCTTTAGAGTCACGTTAGTCTCTATGGTTCATTTAAGGTGTCGTGAATATGTAATAAATTTCTTAATGGATAAAATGAACCACAATTTTCTTTTTAAGGTTGACCACCTAATAAAAAAAGTCACTCATTGTTAATAATTGATAAAATTCACCTACCATTAAAATTAAATCCAGCTACACTGCACATCTCTCATCTAATCAATGAATGCGATACGTGGGAATGAGGGCAACACAATCTCATATTCAGTCCATGTTGTCAGGTTTCAATCTGGACTTGGTTCAATTGTGTCAAGTGTAGTATACTTTGTGGTATTGCTTCTATTTTGATGGTCATGTTGATGTAGTTTGGGCTATAGTGTATATATTTCTCTTTATTTTTCTTGCTCGATGTAGGGATCAGTGTGCTTATTTGTTTATAGCATGTGTGGGTAGGGCATACCAATTTTTTTTCTAGGATGTGGTTTGCTTGGGGTAGTCTTTCGTGTTGTGTATGAGCTAATACTCTGTCAAGATCTTATTTGTTTTTGTACTATTGTTTTGCAAGTCTCCTTTGTGTATATTAATGTGGCATGTATGTTTTGTTCTTATTTAAATGGCACCTCAAACTCCTCTCCCGGTCCAATATATTTCTTTGGTCACTTGGTATTATTCTCAATTGTGGGGAATCAGACCTTATTACTAAGGCCGGTCTATCCCATTTTGTGGCTCTCTCGTTGCCACTCGTTCTTGATGATCCTACTTTGTGTGATGAATTCTTAACCTCTTACAACAAGCAATCTGGCTCTATTTGTGGTACCACTGTCCTGATGACACCTCGAGGATTGGGGAAGGCTTTGTCTCTTTCTTATCATGGGGAGAGTTTTCCAACATCTTGCTAGCTCTTTTCTAAAGTGGACATTATGAAGCTCTTGTAGAGACAGACTAAGGACTTATTGGGTGCTAAATGGGTTATCACTACATCCAGAGTTTGTGTTTTCATGATCTTTGATCTCTTTTGGAAACAATTGTGTCATTTTCTTTGGGATAGGTTTATACCTACCAATACTCCATCTAATTACACGTCCAAAGAGTTATTCACTGCTTCCGAGACTGCTTCTAGAATGGTGCTCAAGGGCATGACCATTGATTGGAGTTCTTATCTCCTTGCCAAAATGGATCAACACTTTATTAGGGTGACTAGGGGTAATGTGGCTAGTGTCATATATGGTTCTTATTTGTATGTTTTCCTAAGATACTTTGCCCCTACAAAGAAAATTCCACTACCTCCTAAAAATCCTCTAGTGGTTCCCTCTCCTTCAACTGAAGATTGTGAACCTATCCCTGAAGATCATGACTCCCCTCCTCCTCTGGTCATTCAAAGGAAGCGCTTAAAGCGTGTGGCTGAAACAATTTTTACTTTAGTTCCTCCAATGTCGATCCTTGCCACATTAAGCAGTACCCTTTCTACTTGCCTTACAACTACCAATTTATTCACAGCACATAGATATGGTAGTTTAGGCATACCAATTCCTTCTCTGCATTGTCTAGTGGGAAAGAGATGCTATTCCTTCCCTGTGTAAGGACATTCAGTGTTCCATAGAAACATCAGTTACAGCCTATGTTCAATAGTTGTACTCTTCTTTCCATGAGGAGTTACAACAATCCAAGAAAGAGTTACACAAGGTTAATATTGAGCTTGCCTTTGCTAAGGATACTCTTTTTTATATTCTTAAACACATGGAGCCACAGACTAAGATGCTAGAGGCCCAAAAAGTGAAAATATCCTCTTTGCAGGCCCAATTGATTGAAGAAAAGGCTCAGGTAGCTCTTGGCAATGAGGATAAGGATCATCTTTTTAAGGAAACCCAAGCACTTAAAGCATTAATTGTTGCCCAAACAATGTAGTTACAATCAACAAATTGTACAGTTGAGCATCAAAATACCAACATTGAGGAGTTAAAAGAACAGTTGGCTCAGCTATGCTCTATTCCTCCAAGCTCTATTGTACCATCAATACTCTCTTTATCAACTACAGACTTGGCTGCTCTTCAACGTAATGCAACCTTGTGTCCATTATTTCAAGCTAAGGTGGAAAGGCTTCAATCTAGAATGGATCTTCTGTGATCTTGTTTTGAGTAGTTTATGGAATACATCCCACTAGGTCATTCTTTCTTTATGCACTATCAACAACAAAAGCTAGCCTTTTAAATGAAGCTATCCACTATGGATTTGCATCCTCTAGAGGATAAATGGAGTGGTGTTTGGTCCTCAGATCTCCTAGTAGAAGTTGCTCGAATGGGCTTTGTGGATTTAGTTATAGCAGACACCATGTTGATGCCCTACATGTATCTTAGAGGCAATCTTTTGATTCCAGACAATGAGGATATGTCTTGGTATATGGGGGATGTTATTTTGTAGGCTATTCTTTATGTCAGATACTTAGAGTTACAGATGAATGAGATTTTTCAAGCCTATTCTTCCAAAGTGGATGCATATCTGCTTGTCCTGAAGTTTCTTGGAATTCCATGATAGAGTCTATGATATTGAATTAGAGACAATTAAAAGCTCCAGCATGATTACAAAATACTAACCAACTGTGGGAGGATCTTTTAGCCCATGTTTCTAAACAATCCCCTTTTGATGCCTCCTTCTTTGAAGCTTACAATTGCCGCTTAGTGCCTTCCCTTCCTTATTATCAACAGATGGCCCACAGATTTCTCCTCTTCATTGGACTCATGTTATTTCTCCTCTGCTTCTTCAACTGCAAGGTGTTCCCCAAATTCCTATCTTTACTCATTGCCCATTCATTATGGATCGTGTTTTCTCTCCTAGTCCTTGTCCTCCACCGTCTACCACACTCATTTCCACTTTTCTAACATATTTCTTAACCCCTTTCTTATCCGATTTAGTTAAATTACCTAAATATCCATCTTTAATCCTTTCTTTTTTTAATGATTTTGCCTATCCATCCCTTCATCCCTTGTTGATGCACATTCCTCTTCCTCTATTCACCTTTTATTCCTAGTCCCCCTCAATTGGTTAGTAGCCACTTTGGTTTTGATTTGCAAATACCTAGACGAAGAGGGTGGAGTCAAACTTGATAGGAACTTGGATTAATTGGCCTGTGGTTCTAGGAGATTGGAAAATTCCTATACAAGCTTATCATAATTATGTATAGTTTGCCCAGATCTATCATCAATCTACTGATCCTTCGATTAGATTAGCTGTTCATTTTGCTTGGTACTTAGCATACATGCATCATCATTCTCATAATGATCAGAAGCCAGTACCAAAGTTGTGCATGAATGCAAGTATGGATATCGATTCCCATCAATTGAATATCTTGTTATTCCATGCTCTTTGCCTTCCGAGTAGATATCTTGTCCTTGTGGAGATGATGTGTTGTTTGCAATTCTTCCAACATCCTCTCAAGATATTTGTGGATGAATCCCTTTTCATGGATAGCTTCTGAAATCATCAAGCTTTTAAAAGAGAACATCTTCATTGATGGGTTCTTTTTGGATGTAACTAGTTGATTGAGCTGTAATGGAATCTCTTTTCATTCTCCCTTAATATCATCATGTCTATCCACAAGTTTGGAGATCCCCTAGATCCTAATAACTATGCAGTCATTATGATGGGCCACATATTGGCCAAGATATATGGATCAATGATGGAGATAGAGCTCAACGCCCTGTGGTAAGAGAGGGACATTGAGAAGAGCATTAGAATAAACAAGATCCAGATAGGAGTTCTCTATAATTGACCATATCTTCACCTTGAGAGGCATGGGTGAGATGTTGGATCCAAAAGGGAATTCTCTATACTTGACCATATCTTTACCTTGAGAGGCATGCTTGAGTAGGCAAAAGAGAGGAAGAAGAGACTATTGCTACTTTGTGGATTTCTACAAAGCCTTTGATACAAACCCATGAGATAGAAGACTATGGAGGCTACTAACATTTGAGCTCCCATGAGCTTGATTTGGGAAATCTACACATGCACTATATAAGAGGTTTATAGGCTAAGTGAGATGCCCATGAGGACTTTCAGACGTGGTCTTTAGCACCATCAAAGTGAAGTAGGGATGGCCTCTCTCCCCTACACTCTTTGGACTCTACATGGATGAGATAGAAGAAGACGTCACATGAGGAGGAGACAGGGTGGGCATAGCAAGCACACTAGTTTCTCTTATGCTTTATGATGACAACATTGTTTTGATGTGTGAGTCACAAGAGGGTCTACATTGACATTTCTATGCCCTTCATGACTTGTATATGCAATGTGTATTGAGAGTTAATCTTGGGAAAATCAAGATCATAATCTTCCACATATTAGCCTTAGTGAGTAGGAGATCATGCCATTTGACACATTGGTCACATTAGCCATGATGTATGGTGTGCATGTTTGGACCCTTAGTTTGACCACATAAGATAATTAGAATAGAGTTTAATGCACCCTCCCTCATGTTGGAGGTCCTTTTTCAAACCATTAGCTTCATACACAAAGTATGGAATATGCACATAGACAGATTACCTAGAAGAGCTATTGAGGCCTCTAGCTACCTAGCTCAAGAAAGACATGAGACCCCATGGTATGCATAAGTTAAGCAGTGGCTCAAAAGATACGGGATCAATTTGGACCACCTGTTGCCCTTTCTATGTGTTATATGCCTTTGAGGCATCTTAGAAAATATGAATACAACACACATATACACGTTACATGCATGCACGTGCACACACACACACACACACACACACATACTCTCTCAACATCACCTACAGATACAACGGATACTATAGCGCCATCGGGGAACCATGCCCCGTCGATTCAACCTCTCCATGCTAGACATGCCCATACAGGACATGTTAAGATAACCACGCTCCATGAGCAGTTCCACACTGCACTTGAAGTGCATCTAGATTGTATCGAGTCTGTATACCATTTTGTACCTACTACCCTAGTTCACCATAACACTAAATAGTAGCTTTAGTGGGCTTGGAAAACTTCCCATACATTTTGTATGTAACCTTTTGGTCTCATAGGCCAACTTGGCATTTTGTAGACATAAATATATATATCTCTCTCTCTCTCTCTCTCTCTCTCTCTCTCTCTCTCTCTCTCTCTCTCTCTCTCTCTCTCTCTCTCTCTCTCTCTCTCTCTCTCTCTCTCTCTCTCTCTCTCTCTCTCTCTCTCTCTCTCTCTCTCTCTCTCTCTCTCTCGCATGACAAGAGCACAATCATTGTGCTATGCATAACATTTAAATTTGCCTCCCAAGGCAAACACTTTCAGCTAAAACAATTGTGTTATGTAGTGCATGTGAGCATTCTCTTTTGTCGTGTTTGATAATTATCCTCCAATTTGATTATGCTTATTATGATCTGTGGGTGTATGGATCTATATTGAAGTTTGAAATGTATACTAATGATTATTAATATTTGTGGACATTTTTAAGTGAATTGTGCTTCTTGTAATCTTTGTGGGTGTACGCTAAAGTTTGAAATGTATAGTTATAATAATTAATATATGCATATTTAGATTTGACCCAAACTAGCATTGTAGATTGAATATGTAACTTGTATGAAATAGAGTTTCTTCTTAGAAACTGTGATAAACTTAATTCACATAATGATGACAATGGACATGTAGTTAGGCCATCTTAGGTTAACCCAAGATGGAAAAGGGTATTGTTCATTATGTTATATGATCAACACATTCAAGTTATTATTGATTGATAATAATCACGTATTGGTTCAACTTTCTTGGCTTGGAAAATTGAAGTTTTTGTGTACTTGATCATAAAAACACACACACACACACACACACACACACACACACAGAGCGAGAGAGAGATTTGTATTAACATCCTTTTAGAGGCCTAAAAGATGTATAAGACAAAGACACAAAGTTTTTAGTTACAACCCACTTCGAGGAACCATCGGCACAAAAACAAACCCACATGTCACCATTAGTATTTTTAAAAAAAATCAACTACTAGAGCTATCAAAGTTAATTAATAAATATATCATAACCCAAAGTAACTGTTTCTATAATGAATTTGAAGGGAGTGAGCCTTGAAGTGAAAGAACGGAGTGGAAGCAAGAGCTATGGTGGAAGGAGCAAGAGAAAGAGAGAGAACCACACACAATGCAGGAACTCCAACAGTCACAATGTGTGACAGCCTTCCATTTATTTAAATGTCACTGAAAGAATCAATAATAAATTGACAGTGATGAGCACTCTCCACTTGCAGTGTGCATGTATAGGTACTCTCAATGTAATAATATACGAGCGGCTAGGCATAGGCGACTTTATCCCCAACAACCTCCCACTTAAAGGTGAATGTCCCTAAGTGAGAAGTGAAGAAGACGAAAAAAAAGTAGTACATGTACATATAGTACAACAGGATGAGGAATAGACGTCATCTCATCCAACGTTCATCAACTTCCTAAGGAAGGCAAAGCGCTCTCTGCTTAGAGACTTTTAGTGAGTAAATCTATAGGTTTTTGTCAATTGAGATCTTGATAAGCTCAATGGACTTGTCCTCCAATGACCTCTCGAATAAAGTGGTAACGCACCGCATGTACATATTTGCATGGAAGACCAGATTCTTGACCGATTGAATATCACTCAAAAAATTCAAATACAGTGTAGGGACCACATCAGTAATGCTAAGGTCTGCCCCACCAAACGGCCTAACTAAAGAGCCTCCTTGCAAGCCTGTGGGGATGTGACATACTTTGCCTCTGTAGTGGAGAGGGCCGTGTATTTTTGCACCCTGGATATCCAAGAAACAAAATCTCTAGTAAAGGTGGAGGTGGACTTCCTATTGTCTACATGTCCTGCATAATCACAGTCAGTGTATCCCACAACTCGTATATCATGATTACCATAACATATGCACATAGCTGCTATATCTTTAGGTACCTCATGATACCCTTGAAAACATCTCAATGCCATCGGCCAAATGTAGCCATATAGTGTGCCACAACTCCCACTACAAATGCTATGTCAGAGCAAGTGGCTATCATGGCATACATGAAATCGCCCTGGAGATGCATAAGAGATCTTGGCCATCTCTGCCTTATTCTCATCAAACTACAGACAATTAGCTTGATTAATCTTCACATAAGAAGGTAAAAGACAGCCAATAGGCTTAATATCTTGTAGATGAAACCACTCAAGGACCTTCTAGATGTACTCTTGTGACAAGTAAAGGAGCCCTTAGAGCGATCACGCATAATCATGTGCATCCCAAGAATATGTGAGACCTGTCCCATCTCCTTCATCTCATAGCTCTTCTTGAGTTGACCTTTCAAGGTATCCAGCTCATCATGAGCACTTCTAGCAATCAACATATCATCCACACAGAGGATTAAAATCATAAGGCTACCATCACGAGCCTTCTTTGTGTATAAACACAAATCCATATCACGGTGGGAATATACGTCCGAATGCATAAAAGGATCAAACTTGTGGTACAAATCCCTAGGAGCCTGCTTAAGACCATAAAAGCTCTTTCTCAATCTGCACATTAGGTGGTCCCTTACCAAGTTCCGCAAAGCCCTTAGACTTCTCCATGTAAATCTCATCCTGCAAGTCTCCATAAAGAAAATTCATCTCGACATCCATCTATAAAAATCCAAGTCAAGTTGAGCAACCAAAGACAATACCAAACGCAGGGCAGTCATCTTCACAATAGGAGAAAAGGCTTTATCAAAGTCGACATCGTGCTCTTGGTTAAAACCCTTAGCAACCAATCTAGCTTCATATGCTAGCTTCGAGTATCTAGGGATACTTTTCAACTTGTACACCCACTTGCATGGCAAAGCACACTTTCCACTAGGCAAAGGAACCAAATCAAAGGGTGTTAGTCAAGTTGAGTATGAGCTATAAATGGCAATGGGCTGCTACTACGTAAGAGGGGGTTGCAAGTACGTGCAAAACAATGCGACTTGTTAGGATGTCCTAAAGCTCCATGACTACTGATGAGTAGCTTGGGAAGGTTGGGGGCACAAGAGAATGCCAATGAAGCCCTTAGATAAGATAAATTAATGGTTATGAGCTACAAATGGCAATGGGTTGCTACTACGTAAGTGGGGGTTGCAAGTAGGTGCAAAACAATGCGACTTGTTAGGATGTCCTAAAGCTCCATGACTACTGATGAGTAGCTTGGGAAGGTGGGGGGCACAAGAGAATGCCAATGAAGCCCTTAGATAAGATAAATCAATGGTTAGAATGGGTTGAGCTTCAATGAGAAGCTAAGCTATGGTTGCCTTGTAAAAAATGAATTGTTGACCTGAGAATGAGCTCTAAGATGAGCTGAATGGCAACTCAAGAGTGCCTTGTCCAAGCTTTAACACACACTGAAGAGTACTCAAGTGAGAGAACTCATATGAACCTCCAAAGGTGAAGCAATGGCTACCAAGAATAAAACCCTACTGTAGATAGCTCGAATGAAAACTAAACCACCGTTGAATCAAGCTCAAGCTCACGAAGAAAAAGGCTCTGATACCAGTTGAAGGGAGTGAGCCCTGAAGTGGAACATGGAGCCAAAGCAAAAGTTATAGTGGAAGGAGTAAGAGCAAGAGAGTGAGAGACACACACAATGTGAAAACTCCAACAGTCACAATGTATGCCTGGCCTTCCCTTTATTCAAATGTTGCTGAAAGAATAAAGAATAATGTGATAGTGATGGGGGCGTGTTGCCTACACTGTACTCGTGCACAAGCACCTTTACCCCCAACATAATTTGCTACCTCAATAAACTGCGCAAGTCTCCAAAAGTAACTTAATACTTAAGCTTCTTGAACTCCTCTGATGACTTTAACATTAAATCCATTTGCCCTCTTAGCTACCTTCATATGTGCAATTTCACCTCATTGTGCTACTATAAATTCATTCATGACACCTAGTTTGCTTCCCCTAAAACATTTTGATTGCTTTCATGCCTCAAATTTATCTCATATGCTTCCAAATTGCAAAGTTGTTGGATTCTTTCTTACTTGATGATTCACCACGATACCATCCATTAAAACCCTTTTTCTCCCAGTGTTAGCCTTAGCTTAGATTGTAACCTATATGACTTTGAGCATTCATGGCACTCTTCATCAACTAGTTCATCTTGCATTTCTTCATGCCATCCCAAAGGCCTCCTATACATGCATGGAATGTAATCTTACTTTTCCCATTAGAGCTTCAGTAACTTTTGAAGAGAGTGATTGTCATACCTTGCTGATCTGTCCTCTTCCTTGTTCCAATATTCTTCTATACTTATTGATTAACTCAAAGATCCTACATCTATGCAATGTTTTTTGTTTGGAGAGTTCTTAATGGAGATCTCCCTACTAACAATATGGTGTAGCAATATAAAATTGCTGGTGGTGATTGTGTATTTTATAATATGTATGTGGAAAATATTACTTATCTTTTTATTTTCTCCACAATTGCTAAAAAAAGTTGGGATTTTATTTCTACAGTTTAAAATTGAGTGACACCCCAACAAATTACTAATCATGCTTGGACCGTGGGAAGGTTATCCCAAATCGACACATCACAAGTACAACCTCATCATTTGTTTCACATGTTGGATTAGACTTTGATACCTTTGACGTGCTTGAAATTCTGACTTCACATTTGCTTCTATGATTCATGGTTATATGTGTTTAAATATAGACTTGTTCTTTTGAGAGTGGCTTCTATATTAGTTGGGGTATCTATGATGGGACTGCTCAATGGTTTGAGATTATTCACACGTCTTCGATAATTGGTGGAGGATATTGTTACCAGTTCATGGCTTCAACAATCTCTCTTTCCTAGGTTGAACTACTTTACTTTTTTGTGTTTTTGTTTTTTGCAATGGTGAATCTAGCTTTTGCATGTTGGCCAAATGACCTCTTGTACTCTTGATTATTTCTTTAATTTTAGCAACCTCTACAATATATAAACATCTTCGAAGGCCAAAATTGGCATATAAGACAAAACCATGTATAATATTAATCACCACTATACATCAAGTGGATATGCTAAAATATGATTAGTCATATGCTGTGAAAAGAAAAGTGATGAAAGAGTCAAACTAATGCCCACATAGGGATAAGAAAAAATTTAGTACGTGTTTAGTTGTGTGGCTAAGTGGTATCCACATATCTCATTCCACCTAGTCAAGATTGGTAGGTAGAGAATGTCATATATCTTTGATGAAATAGTACATGGATAATATCTGAACTAAACCCTTAGCTCTCTCATGTGCTGCTCATGTCGCTAGCCAAGTCTCCCTCTTTAATGTAGTATTTGTGTCTAGTACCGACTCATATCTACAATCGGCATGCTGCTTTGATCTCCTTAGCTCTCTAGACTCACTCCTTGTGTAGGTGTTGTCTATGGTCATCATATGGAAGAAATCGATGAGCTCTAGCTCATGGCTCACTACAAGGTGGCTCCTTGTGACAATGGTCAATTGCAATCTCAAAAGATGCATTTCTCACACACAACCTTCACTACACAAAGTTGGCATACACTATGACGGCACATAAATATGCCCTATGGTGCATCTAAGACTCTTTGACAAGGGAGTGAACACAAAGGTTAGTCATATGATAAAATTGCCCTCAGATAAAGCAAAAAGTGTTTGATTGAGGTCATCTTCCTAGAAGCTATTACACTTGCATGAGATTCATTGTAATCTGAGCGTCAGACTGGCAAACATGTACAGTAGGTCAATGTTTGATCCCAAATGAAACAGCTGTCATTGCCAAAAATTATATTTAGCCAATCATGAGATTATAAATGATATATTCAAAAATCCACTGGCAATTCTGTGGCATGGGAACAATGAAGCTTCTTTCTGCATAATCCAATCATATACTGCTGAGTTTTCTGTAAGGTACATGTGCATTAGCCTGTATTTCTTCAACTTCTACGTAACTTCACCCTTTTAGACTCTGCTGTCTGATAACAGAAAGCAAGATAACTTCCAGAATACCAGATGCAAATGCTCTGCAATCTGAATGACCATAAGGCACCACCATTAACAATGTGACCAAACTCACAAAGAGTTCACGGAAAATTAATACTGAAGTTTGGAAGGGCCTGCATTGTTCACTTGTCCCACATTTAAAGAATCCTGATATAGATAGGGGAAACAGAGTAATAGCATGTATTTCATACACGAAGAAAAGGACATACTGGCTAACAGCTACTGAATATGTTTTACATATTACAAGATACAAAATTTGTGACTCTAAAGTTTCATCCCCTCTTAGGAAGTGATGCCTCAAAAAATATATAAAATAAATTACAGACCCATTGTCTAGCTTGGCAAGGCTCACAGCAAGTCAATGCTTCCTCCCAAGCAAAGAATTATATTTGTCATAAGATGATAGATACAAATCATCTAGTAACGAATGCTGAAGTCATGCGTAATGGATACAAATGATACACTTGGAGAACATTTACAATTTTATGACGTGGAGCAAAGAATCTTCTTTCTGGGCACCCACCCGTATACTTGTACACAATTGTATATATAGTACATGAATATGAACCTGTATCTTCAATTACTATGTGACTTGAGGCATTTCAACAATGTATAAGTTACCTGTACAAACCTTCAACAGTGCTGGCTGTCTGATGCCAAACAGCAAGAAAACTTCCAGACTACCAGAAGGCGCACCACCTGAGAAAAGCAAAATCTCTCAATTTCTTCTTTCCTTCCCCCCACCCCCCTCTCCCTCTTTGAAGGCTAAATATATGCAGCAAGAAGGCAAGGATCACATACCCGACATAACTCTGGCATAAATTCTCATGTGACATAGCTTGATTGATAAGCTTTTGAACCTGAACCGGAACATTAAGGCCAGGTTCAGTGTCACGAAAATCACCAACATTAATCCCACTTCGCTCTGCCAAAAGACCACCCGGTATACTGCTGATACTTGATGCACTTGGAGAAAAATCATGACCAGTAAGTTTATTTTTCATGCGTGCCATTACTGCAACAGCACGTTCATTGAGCACTTCATTTGCATCACTCAACTGCCCAACTGCCTGTATGGGGACAAAACATCAACTTTCAGAAAGGTTTACCAAAATCCAGTTCAACAAATATCAAGAACTTGAAATCTTCTGTGCATGTAGACTGTGCACCTGATGGAGTTCACGTTCCTTTGCTGCTCGTTGAGGTGGAGATGGAAGCCCTGTTGAACCTCCATATGCATCATTTGCCAAGCCTCGGATTGTGGAGAGGCTTCCCATTTGAGGAACCTCATTCATGTTGAAAAGCCGCCAATTTATCAAAGGGTCGTGCACAAAAGCCTGAAGATGAACAGAAAGTCCCAGAAGCAGATAATCAGCCAGCTCCCTTAGACACACAATGACTACTATCACTACAAACTACAGCAAAGCATGCAGGAAACTACCACAAGTCAGGCATAAACCAACAAGAAAGAGGAAACTATGCTCAGAGGAACAAGAAAAAGAACTGAATACCAATGGCAATGGAGGTTTAAATATCTATGCTCGGTGATCTTTTTGACTCGCTACCAGTTGCAGAAAAAACATGAACAAGAAAATAATCCCATGAAGTCCTAAGTCCTAAACTTGTCACATTCGACATTGGAAATCATCACCTGTACAATACACACAACCAATAACAAAAATGCCAGAATGTTTATGTTGATAACAAAGATCATCATCTGTACGTTGACCTCTTAACCAAGCCATAAGCCTTATGAAATAGGCAAGGCATTCAAGCAATCTAATAGCTTGGCAGTTCACTGAAGGCAGTGAGTTTCTTCGCCTACATGGCACAGATTGGCAGGCACTGGGCAGAGAATAGCATCACAGGCTCTTCAGACATACTTTCTGGAGACACCTATGGGAGAGCGGTGACCATGGAGGGTGTTGCAATGGTAACCACTGGTGAAGAGTGTGCGCTTAGTATTTACACTCAGTATAGACAGATAGCAAACTTAGGCGAGTGGATCTGGATTAGTCACAATTCACAAGATGCTTGACAGAGGATTAGAGTTGTGACTCATTGTTACAAGGTTTGGTACTTGGACATAGACCCTTCGACCTGTATGATAGATGTATAGAGACATTGGGCATACAAGAGGAGGCAGCTACAAAGACTTCAGTGGGACCTTGGGGGTGCTTGGGTCACAGGCAAAGGCTTAGGTTTTATTAGTCTCCTCCCCAAAGGGGAAGACCGGTTGGAGCTATCCCAGTGGAGACCAATCACCTTACTGTCAGTGGCCTAAAAGGCATTGGCAAAGATGAGTGGTAGGTGACTCCACCCGATGCTTCCAAACATCATTCATGACATAGAGACAGGCTTTGTCCAGGATAGGAGCATCCTAGAAAATGTCTTTACCTTCTTTGAGGTGACAGAGTGGGCCCTGCATAGTGGTTAGGGACTAGCTGTACTACTCCTAGACTTCAAGAAAGCCTATGACATGGTGGACTGGGACTCCTTAGAGGGCACCATGGTGAGGTTGGGGTTCCCCTAGGCATGGATCTGCGGGGTCTTCGCACTTCAAAGATTGGCTACCAGTAGGGTTCTCATAGGTGGCACACGAGGGGAGGAGATTCGATTGGAGAGATCGGTCCAACAGGGCTGCCCCCTAGCCCCGTACTTGTTCTTATTCTTTGCAAAGGCGATGTCTCACTTCCTCAGGTCACATGTGAGCGGGTTACATGGCCTCCGACATCCAGTGAAAGAGGAGACGGAGCTATTAGACTCAAAGTACGTAGATTATATAGTACTCTACATAGAGGACAATGTGATGCTAGAGAGAGTGAGACTGGCTCTCGAGGTGTTCTGTACTGCAGTGGGAGCGAAATCAACTAGTGAAAGTGGGTTGGTTTCCTTACAGACTCGGACTCTAGCATGGAGTGGGGCGTCCAGTTGGGATTTAGATGGGTGTGCAAAGGGTAGACCGTCCGTTACCTAGGGTTCCACGTGGTACTCGAAATCACTCCTGCCCAATAGTCTCTTCCAATCCTTGATTTCATTCGGAGGAAGCTAAACTATTGGAGTACTACTCACCTTTCCCTAGCAGATCGAGCTGTGGTGGTTAACCCGGTCCTCCTAGCGACGACTTGGTACATCGCCTCGTGTTGGTGCTTCCCGTCGTCCTCTGTAGTTCAACTTCGCCGCCTAGAGCGGAACTTCCTTTGGGCAAGGTCAGACGGTTCCAGGGATTCCCGAGCCAAGGTCGCTTAGGTGACCATCTTCCGACATCAGTCAGAGAGAGAGCTTGAGATCATAGACCCAGAGTATTAGAGTATGGCCCTCTTGGGCAAGCTAATAGTCCACGGCCTCACACCAAGAGGACAGACGTGGAAGGTCCTATTGCAAGAGGGTCTCCAGGATTGTAGACCGAGGCTTGGCTGTGATTGAAGTTTGTCCCTGAGATGGATCTTCATGACGGCCCAGATCCCCTTTCTTACGCAGCCTACTTCGTGTGTGGCAGGGCCTCCGTAAGGCCCTAATTCAAAGCCCCCCAAGCTACCAGGAGGAGATAGACCGCCAACCGATGATTTGGAACCCCCATATGACGCAGCTACTAGCCAAACTTCTAACGACGGCCCTAGTAGCCAAACTTATGACGATGGGCCATCTCTTCGTGAATCAAATGGCACGAGTGACCCTTTTTTTCGCCTCCCAACCTCGCCTAGAAGAGTGCTGGCTTCTCTTCCTAGTTCCATCTGACAGCCGTCTGCTTCAAGTGAGTCCTACTAATCTTAGACTCACTTACTCTCTAGACTCCCCTTGACCCCCTTCGGGTGCCTAAGTCTCCCATAAGTTACATTTATTAATCATCCCTCGCGCCTGTCTCCCATAAGTTACATTTATTAATGTAACATTTCCTTCCCCTTAAGAATCGGTTTCGTCCTCGAAAACGATACTTAGAAGGTCCAACTGTAAATTGGGAAACCTTTCCTTAAAGTACTTACTCGCTCCCATGTTGAGCTTTCTTCTGAACAATTTTTCCATTTGACCAAACATTCTTGATAAATAGTATTCCTTGTTCGTCTGTTACGAACATTTAATATTCTTTCTGGTTCATGTGGATTAGATTGGTCATCTAATAGCTCCTCCATGTTATCATTTAAGATTAGATTATCCAGATCACCTAGCTTCTTCCTTAGCTTACTTACAAGAAAAACTGGATGTGTTTTACTACCAACAGGTAGTTGGAGCTTGTAAGCATGTTCTCCCACCCTTTTAAGTATTATGAAAGGACCACAATATCTGGGTGAAAGCTTTGGACATCGTCCCATTTTCATGGTTTTAGTTTGTTCAGGCACTTTAAGATAGACCAATTTTCCTCCTTCAAAGAAGATGTCTCTTCGGTGAGGATCTCTATAAGCTCTAGCTCAATTTTGAGCTTTCTTAATATTTTCTTGAGCAAATTTTAACATACTATTCATATCCTCCAAAAATTCAATGGCTGCCTAAACCTTTTTCTTATGTAGTAGTCCTACTGCATGAGGAGCTCTGGGCTGAAACCCATACATTAACATAAATGAACTATACCTAGTGGAAGAGTGCTTGGCACTATTATATGCAAACTCTACTACTATCAGTAGATACTCTTCCCAATTAGTTTGCCTTTTACTTACATATGCCCTGAGCATATCTTCAAGGATTTGGTTAACCCTTTCACTTTGCCCATCAGTTTGCGGATGGTCCGCTGTACTTATGCTAAGTTTAGTATCCAACTTCCTAAATACAGCACGCCAGAATTAACTATCAAATTTTCTATCTCGATCAGAGACTATATTTGCCAGAAGGCCATACAATCGATATATGTTCTCTACGAACAATCTAGCCAATTTTGGTGTTTTAACATCAATTGAAGTTGGAATAAACCTAGCCATTTTGGTTAACCTATCCACAATTACCCACACAGAGTCATGCTCCCTCTATGTTTTGGGTAACGCAACAATAAAGTCCATGGAGATACTCTCCCATTTTCTCGAAGGAATCTCTAATGGGTGGAGAAGTCCTCCCATTTTCAATCTTTTAGCTTTATTAACCTGGCATTTATTACATTTGACTACATAGTCAAGGACGTCCTTATTCATTCCAAGCCAATAGAACTGCCTTTTAATAAGACTATAGTTTTATTAACTCTTGGATATCCCGCGCTAGGGATATCATGACACTCAAAGAGTATCTGGCACCTTATTTCTTCATCTTTCGGGACACATACCTGTTAGCAGAGTATTTGTCAGCTCATGTGTGAGTCTGAGCTTGATCTGGGCTGGGCATTTTTATTAGGTATTTTAGGTATTTTTCTGGTGTGGCATTTTATGCCAGCGGAGCATTTTATGCACCAGTCAGCTAGCATTAATGCTATCCGACCAGCATTATTGCTCCCCACTTTTTTATCCTATTTATACTCAGTGCTCCTCCTCAGTCAGTATCATCATCATCTTCACCATCTGCAGACTCTGTGGAGAGAGGAGCTAGAGCCAGTGCCAGTGCCCATGCAGCTAGTGACTCACTGTCGTATGCGACTATCTTGTGTTCAGATATATAGATTCCATTTCCCGTGCATACATCTGAGTTCTCATCTGTATCGTGTTCTTTTCTTTTCTCTTTTTGTCTTGTGTTTCAGCAGTTTGTTTCAGCACATGTTTATGCTTCCACTGCTGCTCCACTTCTGACATGGTATCAGTTTTCAGGATGTGTGTTTCTGCTGTGTTTTATTGCTGATTTCAGGACTGTTTTGTACCCCTGTTGATCAAACGACTGCTGTCGCAGCCAGGTGACCTGTTTTGGGGCTGTTTTCAGCCTGCGTTTCTTGCAGTTTTGCCATCGCCTACTGGCGATAGTTTTCTACCTGTTTTTCTCCAGTTTACAGTCTGCGTTTTGCTGATTCAACATCTCTCATGGCTGGGTGACTGTTAATTCAGGCCGTTTTTGATGTTTTTGGCAGTTTCTGACTGATTTTTTGACTTTCTGCAGCAGATTGTCTTCTATTGATCAGATTTTGGTTTATATTGCATGTGAACTCCCATTTTCTGCCGTCTGTGCTTGTGTTTTGGCTGTGTTTCCTCTCTACATTCCATCTCTTCTCTACTTTTCTTCTTATCCTCTCCATATGGCTCCTCCGTGCACTTCCCCTAATGATAAGTTACATGGACCTGATTATCTCACATGGAGTGCTGTCATGAAAGCTTGGTTTATGTAGAAGCGGTTATGGTACATCCTCTGTGGAGCTACTCCTCGTCCTCTCCGTCCTTTTCCTCTTCCTGAAGACTTTGATGAGGACAACCATGAGGAAGCGGTGCTCACATGGGACTCGGATGATACCCGTACTTACTCGGTGTTGCTTCAGTGTATTTCTAAAGCGGTTTTACCGGCGGTTACCTCCTGTAGGATATCTCCTAAAGTATGGCAGAAGTTGCAGCAGATGTACGAGGCACCTTCCACCATGCGGGCAGTCACACTTTATGGCCAGCTCCAGCAGATGAAGTTTGAGCCGAAAGATACTATTCAGTCTTTTCTTCTTCGTGTTACGCAGGTACAGGACCAGCTTCGGCACATGCAATCTGCTCTTCGCGAGGCGCATCTCGTCGGGACGGTCCTCTACAAGCTCCCCCCGGAGTTTGATGGAGTGGCCAATGCTTACCCTACCCTTGTAGAGTAAATAACCATTATCAATGGTAAAATTCTTCCACTTGAATCTCATTTGAGCAACCCCTGATGCTCCATTTCCTTGATGAACATCCTCAAATATTCCTTCCTTTGTGGAGGCTCTTCCATTTGGATCCCCATTATTTATTGCTTCCCATATGTTGGAATATGCCGGATCAACCTGGCATTTTCCTTTCAATGTCACGTACCACCCTAACAATTCCCTTGTAGGACGTTTTAGTGCTCCATCGGCAAAACTATCCTAGATGGCTTCACCAGGCACTCGTGAGCATGCACGGGGTCTATCGTCTAGGTTTTCCAAAGCCCACCCCATAACGGAAGATACCGGCCGTCCCCAAAGAGGATCAACCAGAAAGCTCAGGATGCTAATTTGACAAGTGAGGTCTCAATACATCAGCTGGCTCCATCGGAGGTGTCCAACAAGGACTTCTCGTCCGACTAAAGCGATAGTAGTTACCCTTGGTTCATGGAGTGCAACGCTTTTTTCCAACAACTAGTTAGGATTTAGGAAACCTTAACGGAGTTCTAGCACAGCCGCCGCACTTTCTCCTAAGATAATTACTAATCAAGGTTTTAAGACATGACCCTAGGTAAGTCAACGCTCGGCTCTACCTAATTTTTCCTAATTAACGTTTCGTTCAATCTCTTAAGACAAGCTCCCAACTTACCAAGACCACCCATCCGTAGCATGGATCCGTCAGGAATCTCGCCCACTCACTTACTACAAATGGTTTTCCTTAGTTTTCAAATTACGGATCACATTAAGTTATAACATATAAAAGCAGCTTCGTTAATTAACTTGTTATCACATGTTTCTTCGCGCAATTTTTAGGGCACACAAAGGCAGAGAAAATAATCTTTTGGTAAAACATATGTCGCAAAGTTATTTACAATGACTAGTAGGCAATGCAACACACTTTTGTAGCTTGGAGATCCAAGAGACTGCTCCTATGAAAGTAAACACATACCCAAAAGTGGACTTCCTGCAGTCCGCATGACTAGCATAGTCTGCATCCGTAAAGCCAACGACATTGGCCTTTTTTTTTCCAAAGCAAATGCACAACTCCTTTGTGCCTTTGAGGTATCTCATAATACCTTTCACTGTATCGCAATGCTTCTTGCCAAGGGTTGCCATGTACTAAAGTTGAAGACTAGAAGTAACAATGCTAAATGGTAACTAAGAAATGTCATGTGACATAAAGAGTAAAGGTCATCAGTAAACAAGGAACACCGAATACTGAGTACTTGGAGAAGCACATTGTACACTCAAGTCTCAATTGAAGACTCACGTGCTGTGAAGGCTGAAAGGCAAATGCTCATGCTCATAGCTGAATAGATGATAGCATCATCTGATTATCAACTTGCAAGAGAATGCTCCATCCAAAGACCAAGTCATTTGCTTAAGTAAAACCTCCATAACTACTTCAAACAAGAGGAGCTCACCAACATAACTCCCATCATAAGGTAGGTTGGACTCTAAGGTGTCATTCTATGCATCTGGACAACCATACATGCCACAATAAATTCTGTACTTTGAAAGACTTTCTATGACCTTTTGTCTCTCGTTTGAGTTTGGGATTTTAGCTTATTTAAGATTGCCATCCAATTGGCTACAACATCATTATCTATATTATGATGACATTTCAGAACTTGAGATTCAACACACATATAGCTGCATGTAAACAAGAATAATAATTGTTCCACTTTGCTATGCATAATGTGTGTATCTCCTTATATCTATCTACCATCAAACCATCATCATTATCATCATCACATGGAAAGAAAGTTCATAGCTACTCAATCATTCTATTCGTAGTTTTGTACACTTTTCCAATTCATGGCTGTAGAAAATCAATAATTCTCAATAAAT
Organism: Lygodium microphyllum; assembly: GCF_053477565.2. Lineage (NCBI taxonomy): Eukaryota > Viridiplantae > Streptophyta > Polypodiopsida > Schizaeales > Lygodiaceae > Lygodium > Lygodium microphyllum. The sequence continues at coordinate 1,311,805 of NC_141136.1, forward strand.
GCATCACAAGTTATACCATGGTATCAATTTGCTACACATCATCCCAAAACAAGCATCTTTTGTGGATGCAACACATGTTATTCCACAATCTAGTTGTTGTGAATAATAATGCATTTGTGTGGTACTCATCGCTAATTAACACGTCTCAAAGCACCAATGTATGTGCTTAAACGACCAAGCTTCAAGAAATAATATGCAAAGTATGTATTTGAGTATTTCAAGAGAAGCTTCTTAGATTTCTTGCAAAATTAAGCACCACTAAACTCATGGCTCAAGACAAATGTAACTATAGCATTTGCATTTTCAATCACAAGCTCAATCCATTCCAACTTTCCAATGTCCTTCAACAAATTGTTTAACCAATGTGCCATGCAATAAGATACTATAATGTGTGGATATGGATGCTTAACAATATCACATGGAGTCCTATTTGTAGACTCACTATCCACAACAAGTTCAATGACCAAATCAGAGTCAACCATCTCATTGCTACTAACCCATTCAATCGCAAGCAGATTAGTAGACTTAGGAGTTTCAATGGCATTATGAGAATAACATACATCGTACCACACAAATATTACCATGAATGGATCGCCTTTGAGTGTTTGACCAGCCATCAACAATAAAGGTGACCGCATTTGTTTTTCATAAACTCCTACTGTTGTCAGATGCAATCTGCACTGCACATCTCTGCTTCTCTAAAAGTGCGGTACATAAAGACTGGGAGGAGAGTGGAACATATGACAGTCCTGCTTCTCCAATTTTATTACAGATATTCTTAAAATATTTAGGCTTGGCTACATGAAAAGCAATATGATCATAATATTTTTTTTTTAATAATTGCCATGTTTGCACCAAGAGTAGTCTGTCTGGCACATGTCATTGTAGGTGCTGTAAAGTTGTAAGGCATGTCAAAAGAACCACTACCTGTGGTTCCAATGGCAAGAGTTGTGGTGGAGGATGTCATTGTTCAGCAAAAGAAAATGTATCATAGACTGATTAGCTCTTAATTACAGCCTCGAACCTCAAATTACTAAACTTCTAGTAAAAAGGAAATACATTCCTAGAAAGTGTCTACATTCTATAAGCAAACCCTGATTTGGGAGTATCGATTCATTTGTAAATACACAAGTTGTTGACAGCATGGCCGAATCTTGTTTTGCAGATTGTTGGCGCGTGTCCTCTACTATCCATACCTCTTCTAGCGGACATCTAGCCTAACCCTACCTAGTTCTTTTACGAGTCTATGCTTTGTTGTACAATTGTGTTTGTTATCTGTAGACATGTTTTTCTTTACAGGGTATCAGAGCTAAGTACTTACTTTAGAGACCTAGGCTCTTTATTTGAAGCTCGTATCATTAGAAAGGTGAATTATCAAAGCGAAGATGACTTCAAACACTATCTCACCGCTTTAGTGTCCAAAATTCCCTATACTAAGAACTAAGCAAGAGTGAGCTTTCCAAATAATTAGAAGATGACTTTATTTATTCACCCTTAGATTTTGCAAATAGGTCTAATGATTTTGCAAGGAGGGAACCTGCATACAATATTCTCGCCACGACGCTTCATATAAAAAAAAATGAATTCGGGCTTGAGGAGTTTTAAAAATTACTCGTCAAGCTATCACATAAGTGACTGAATGTAATTTTCTTGATATTGAGTCTTGCATTAAATCAATTTGGCAATCAAAACACGAGAAGATGCCTCAATGTTCCCAGCCAACAAAAAGCAAAGACACCTCATAAATAATATTACGATGGCTTACTCATAAATTTTTCCGCATTATATTTGATTTAGCATTTCCGATTCCATTTAATGTGTCAAAGATCGCATTGATTTCGTAACCGCAAGACAAATCGCAAAAGCCTTAATCGATAGACGAAGAACGAGCAATAACGAGCATGATATTAATTATAGTATCAAAGAGTATGACATGACTTTTTAAACTAGATAAGTCATCAGGTAACTTGGCGAAAAACCACCAGATGAAGTCGTTGTGAAGAAAAAAAGACGTTTTTGAAAAAATAGGCCAAAATTCATAACTTTTTTTACGCTAGGAGAGAGAGAGAGTAATAAACAATAATCCCCATGCCACTATCCAATAGATAGGCAATCAAAATGTATTTTTAATCAAGCTCACTTGGCTCTTAACAAGTAGTCAAAAGAATGAGTCGACTGCATGTTCCCCCTCATGCCTATAAATACATCCCCTCTCCTTCACAAAAGCAAAAAGGAAGACCTCTTGATGATGGAAAAATTTCTCTACTTCTCTTTTCCATTGTAGCTTGAGCCTTGAACAAGAAATTCAAAAAGCGTATTTGAAGCAAGGAAAGCAAGGGACGCGGCCCATGGAGAAAATGACGGGGTAGGAATTGGTTAAACCCCCGTTACAGCAAACCTGAGAGAGGTAACATTTTGTTCGCTTTGGAAAAAAATAATGTTTTATAAGCGTATCGCTATATTTGGCTTTAAACGATTACAAACATATTTTAAAGAAAATGTATATGAATTGCCACTTGGAAAAATAGCCTAGGTAATATATTATCTAACTATTCAATGAAATGACTCTTTCACTTGGAAAAGCATTATATACCTGTCATTAAGAAAATATCGTAATTATGGTTTATTTCGTGATATTTATTGTTATTTCATTAATGACACATGAGATCATAATAACACAAAAAAGGTAGACGGTGTTAGAGAAGGAAATATTTTATAATTTTCCCTTAAAAGTGACTATCTCTATTTCATTTTGCAAATGATAAACAAACGTATATGAGTTTTATAATAATTTCTAGAAAATCATTTAGATAATATTATGAAATAATCAATGTATTAAATCAACATAAAATTGTATAGGAAACAGTATACTAGACGCATATAAATTAGGTACGTAGTAATATAATTCGATATATGAAAGATTAAAGAAAAACTTCACTGATGATTTTTTGCATTGTCTAGAGTAAAGTTTTCAGAAAAACAATCAGCATTGCACTTAGGACATAGCTAAATGAAATTTGATCTTTCTAAATAATGTTGAAAGTTCGGCAAATGGTCGGACATCATCGATTAAACCATAGAATATGAATAGAATAAAATAAAAATTATTTTATTGATGAAAACACATGCAATGCTAATATTAATGATTATATCAGCGAGAGCTCAATATCATGAGTTGACCTATGTATGAATCAACAACAAAACCTAACCTAAAATATTGGGAATATTGAAGCAGTATCAAGAATATTAAAGGAGTATCATGAGTTGACCTATGCATGAATCACTATCAGGAAATTAAATAAATATCAAAAGTCTATAGGACTTGTTGGACATTGATAAGAATTTGTTGATACAAATTCTAAAGTCTAAACAGACTTGGAAAAGCATTTGAAATTTTGCTAAGCGCGTGTTAGGGCAGGGCAGTGCATGAATTGCCTGTCATAGGTATAAATGCACATATTATCTTTTAGAGAGAAAATACCAAATTTTTCATAAGGATAAAATAGACTTTAGATTCGGAAATTAACTTGTGGATCCTTCAAAAAGAGTTGCAAGTAGGAAGCAAAACCCTAAGAATAAGATGGGACCTTAAAAGAGAAACCTTGGGCGGGATTGCTTCCTATGCTAAAAACACTTGCTGGTGTTGCTTTTTTATTTGTCCATGCATTGATGATTCACGGGAAAGATCGATTGTGCTTGCAGCAGTTAGATCTAATTGTAAATATATAATCAGGATAATAAGAGGAAAGATCGCGCTATGCCTCTCCCATGGCTAGATGCGGAACCCTGCTCCAAGGGGGATTGTTTTGTACCAGTGCGAGTAGCTTTGGAGCAGCCCTGACGGCGGGAGGTCGCTCGGTGAGGAATCCGTTAGGCAAGAGGAGAGGCGGGAGTGCCAAGGGGACTCTGTCTGTAAATCTCTTGATTGCTCCTAGGAACTGCCTGACCCTCACATGAATCAGGATGGGATCTTCGAGTCCCTGGTACTAGTGAAGGGATTGAAATCTTGGACAGTTTATTTTCTTCTGTACAAACAGAAGGGATTTTCCGGTGAATGAAGATTTAAATTCTACGTGGCTGCCACTGAGGCATGCAAGGAGGCTTTATGGCTTTCACATCTCGTGGGAGAGCTTGGCATCACAGAGTTACATGTTCTCCATTGTGATAGTCAAAGTGCTATAATGCTAGCACGGAATCCTATCTTTCATGCAAAGACAAAAGACATGTAGGTAAAGTACCACTTCATTAGAGATTTACTTGACAACAAAAGCATTGAGCTTGTGAAAGTGCATACAGATGATAGCCTTGCAGACCTTCTCACGAAGGGTCTTCCAGCAGAGTGGTTTGCTCATTGCCACCAGATGATGGGAGTTGGATAGATATATTTATTTCAGCTTTGTACATACCTAGACTTAGCTGATTATTTTCTCTTCTCTTAAGGCACATCCCCTTTAGGTGGGAGATTGTTGGGAATGAAGGCCTCGTGCCTTTTACATGTGCTCGGGTGTGAACACATCCTTAGCACTTGTAATTACACATATATATCTATCTAAAAAACTAAAGCTACACACTCATCATTGTACCAAAAAGAGTGCTCAAAAAGCGTGCTCACTCTCTACTCTACTCTCTCTCACTCTCTTTGTCTCTCACTGCGTGTAACTGTGTGCCTCAATCTCCGTGCCTAATCAATCTCTACACATGGTCCGACTTAGCTCGGCGGACGTAGCTCGCGAGTTGCTCGCCAGTGCACCATATGCGTCCACGAAAGGGATCATATACATGGTCCCTTGGTACAGTGGCTTTACTGTGGAGATGTTTGCACTCCACAACAGGTTTCTTTGGCACCCGGTCACCCTTCTTTTCCCCAGCCTGGTGATTGAATATCGCCAATTGGTGGAAGACTTTGGACGGCTCTTCGGCCTGGTCATTCTCATGTCTTTCGCGGATGCAATGACAGCAGTAGGAGTCCCAAAGGTACGGGTGGCAATGAAAGACGTCAAGAATATCCCACAGTTCCTAAAGATTGAGGCAGGCGAGCATTCCTTTGGGCAGCAAATCATTGTGATTGGGCAACCAGGGCAATGCCTACGCTGCCACGAGTTTGAGCATCAGGTAGTAGTTTGTATGCGTTTCGGTGCCAAGGCGGCTCCACCAACAGGCCTGCAGCTGGATGCCAACGGCTTTACTCGAGTTCAGAGACAACAGAGAGGGAGACGTCAGGGGGGGCGCAGCCTTATGAGCAAGGTGCAGCCGGACGAGCGACGCCCCCTCGGTAGAGCACTCCACAGCCGCCCCCGTCCGTTCCACCTGGCAGGACCACAGCCCCTCACATCCTCCACACATGCCACAGACCGCCCCGCCTGAGTCCCCACAGTTCCATCACCCACCCACCCCCCACTGACCTTGGCCCACACCCGTCCCCCCCCTCTCCAAGGCCACCCCCCCACACCCGCCATGCATCTCTCTCCATACCACCATCCCTGGATCTTCTTCCAAGCACCCCCCCTACCGAGCACCCCCCCTGATCCGCACCTGGTTCAGGTGGCCCACCCCCCTCCTCCCACAACAGGTGATGAGCCACACACGACTACCTCCTTCGTGCACCAACAGTCTTCCCTCTCCCACATAGCCACTAGCTCATCCGCCCCTGCCACCTGCCATACCTTTCCGAGACATGCACAGCTGTTGCCACAAGAGTTCTTCCGCAATGGCCCATGGTCCTACTTGAGAGTTGCGGAGCACAGAGAGTTTTCACAAACTACACCTTTTTTTTTCAAGCCTCTCACTAAGGGAAATAGACAACCACAAAGATTAAGGAGGAGTTGAAGAGTTCCCCCTCCCCCCCAACAGCGGAGAGCTTCGAGGGACGTGATCGAATGGCCCCTAGAACAAGCGGCCCGTTTCTTTTTTTTGCAAGTAAAATGTAGCTGATTATATTACTCAAAAAACCTGATTACAACGGAATGTTCTCAAAAAAGCGGTCTGGGGGCAAGAATCCTTCTCCACAAGAGGACGACTATCCCCTCATCTTGTTGCCCTCTGTCAAGGGCCAGACATCCCATGTGGAGCACCGCGCACTCTTCCTGCCACATGTAGGGGGATGCTTGCTAGTGAGAACCTAGGTGCCCATAGCTCCCCACGCTCTATCGGCTCTCGTATCGAGGGAACAATCCACTCCAAAGGTATTGCTGTGTCTATCTCCCTTCTCAACTCCACTCCCCTCTGACAGCCTAATGCTCTCTGCAGCACCTCCTCTTCTACCACCCTTTACACCTCCCGCGATGTCCTGATGGTACAAGCAGGGCCGGCCTCCCAACCAGCCCACTGGATGTGGGTACGCTCACCAATCTGTGCTCCTTCCCGATCTTTAACGTGGGGGTTCCAAATCACCGGTTGACGATCTATCTCCTCCTAGCAGCCTAGGCAGCTTTGTGTTAGGGCCATGCAGAGGTCCTGCCACTCGCAGAGTAGGCTGCGTAGAAAAGGTGACCAGGGGGCCAAGCCTCAGTCTCCACTCACTGCCAAGCCTCGGTCTACAGTCCTGAAAGCCCTACTCCAATAAGACCTTCCAAGTCTGCCCGCTTGATATAAGGCCGCGGACAACTAGCTTGCCCAAGGGGGCCATACTTTGATATTCTGGGTCTATGATCCCAAGCCCTCCCTTTGACCGATGCCATATGATGGTTGCCCACGCCAACACGAGGCGATGTACCAGGCCGTCGCTAGAAGTACCTGGTTGACCACCAGGGCTCGGCTGGCTAGTAAGAGGAGAGCCGTGCTCCAGTAGGTCAGTTTCCTCCGAATAGAATCAAGGACAGGAAGAAACTGTTGGCCAGGAGTGATGTCGAGTCCCACCTAGAACCCAAGATACCAGACAGTCTACCCTCTGCTCACCCATCTAAATCCTAGGTGGACGCCCCACTCCGTGGTAGAGTCCGGGTTTGTGAGAAAACCAACCGACTTTCGCCAGTTGATTTTTGCTTCGGCTGCTGAATAGAACACATCAAGAGCCAGCCTCACTCTCTCCGTCATCAACTGATCGTCCTCTATATAGAGTGCTATGTCATCTGCATACTCTGAGTCTAACAACTCAGTCTCCTCTCTCATTGAAAGTCGGAGGCCCCGTAGTCCGCTCACACGTAACCTGAGGAAGTGAGACATTGCCTCTGCAAAGAGTAGAAACACATATGGGGCAAGGGGGCAGCCCTGTCGAACCGATCTCTCCAGCCGAAACTCCTACCCTCGCATTCTGCCTATGAGAACCCTGCTGGTCGCCAATCTGTAAAGGGCGGAGACCCATCGAATCCAAACTTGAGGGAATCCCTGTCCACCCTATCATAAGCTTTTTCCAAATCCAAGAGTAGTACGGCCAATCTCTGCCCACTGTGCTGAGCCCACTCAGTCGCCTCAAAGAAGATAAATACATTGTCTACGATGCTCCTATCTTGGACAAAGCGTGTCTGTGTGTCGCGGATGATGTCGAGAAGCACGGGGCAAAGTCGCCTACCAATCATCTTTGCGGGTGCCTTATAGGCCACTGACAACAAGGTGATCGGTCTCCACTGGGAAAGCTCTAGCCGGTCTCCCCCTTTGGGGAGAAGGCTAATAAGGCCTACCAAGAGACTATCAGGTATCTGTCCTAAAGTGACAATCTCCTGCAAAGCCAACAATAGGCACATCCTGCCCCCCTTCCGCGCCCAGAACGCTACTGAGATTTTCAGAAAGAGAACTCTAAGCGCCTGTCCTCTAGGCCAACAATCGCTGCTCGCGCGCACACCTCATGCACGTGGAGGGTGGTGGGATCCCCTGGTGCCTCTTGTAACAGTCTCTACGTGGCTGCAAGGTCCCACCAGAGTGCTCTCTCTCGTCCTAGCTGTGCTGCATGGCCTGTATGGCTGCCTCTTGGCAAAGTCTGCTCGACTCGGCTAGGACCTCTGCAAGCTCCTCTGCTATCCAGTCCCTCTCGCCCCACTCAATACTCCAAATCTGCTCTATCTGTCTGGTCACCTCCTCCCTCCTATAGATCGAGTCAGGGATCCGACAGGAGCATGCATCTAAGGCGGATACTGGGGGATCAAGTGCCAGGAGGACTGGGCAATGATTGGACAATGTGGTGCCTACCAACTGCTCAACCTGGCCTCCACGAGAGCCTCCCCACTCTCCCACATAGAACCTATCCAACCGCTCCAACAAGACTCCTCCAAGCCACCTATATCCCCAAGAGAAATCCAATGACTTCTCCCTCTTGTGGAAAGCAGAGTCTCTCCAGGCGTCACGTGCTCCTACTGCCAGTAGAAAGACCTCCCATGTCTCTTACCCCTCCCCAACCATGCCCTAGTAGTTTCTGCCTCTGCCCTGCTGGTCCTCCAAAGCCTCCAGGTTGTTGAAGTCTCCTCCAACAATCCAAGAGTCCACCTCTGGGAGTCCATCCGTGATCTCCACCCAAAACCTGTTCCGTGCCCTAACCTCTGTAGGGGCATAAACATTGAGGACTCCAAGGCACAAGTCCACAACATCCACACTGATCCAAAGAACCCTCCCTGCAACTATCGTCCGGTGGTCTTGTACGGCAATGAGACTCAAGCCAATAGAGGTGCATACGCCTCCACTCCTACCGTGGGCACCTATAGCGTGCTCCCAGTAGGTGTGTGAGCTGCCCGGAAGTACCTTCTCTACCCGTTGGGCCTGGGTGGGGGTGAGCTGTGCTCCTGTAGAAGTAAGATGTTGATCCGCCATCCCGCAAGAGCAAGCTGTAGCTCCTACCGAACAATCAACTTCCTGGAACCACGTGCCCCACTGTAGTGGAGACTATTCACATTCCAAGATGCAAGGTGTAGGCTCATGGGGAAACCTGTGACTGACCGAACAAGCATCTATTCGGTGTAGAGGCAGCTGATGAGGAGCAGAAATTATAAGGCATGCAAGTACGCTTTGCCGATGGTCTGGACGGTGAGCTCCAGTCCCTCATGGTGGCCCTCGGCCGGACCATAGGGGTGAATAGATGCTCCAAGTCGTACTATCAATGCATCTATCAGCCATGTTGAGAGTCGTAACTATGTACACTAGTAGAATCGAACCGCCTGTGCCTAGGGCCACTCGATCACATCCTTTAGAGCTCTCCAGTGAGGAGGGGCTCGAAAGATGATGCTCAAGTGAGAGACCTTGGCGCTAACCCACTAGTTAATGTCCATCATATAGCCAGGCCACTGATGTGCAAACAGTGCTAGTCCTTCTCCCATCCACTAGGAGATGTGGTACGCCACCTGACTCATTAACTCCTCTACCTATGTAGTGGTCCACTCCCTTGAGTGAGAGGACTGAAGAAAAAAGACATAGTTTCGTCCATCCGTTGGTGCTAGTAGATGGACCTTGCCCCTCCTTGACTTACGAACCACGAAGATCCCCACCTCTAGCGGCAGTGGAAACTCTCCGCACTCCGCAACTCTCAAATAGGACCATGGGCTATTGCGGAAGAACTCTTGTGGCAGCAACTGTTCTTGTCTCGGGAAAGTGTAATGAGCGATAGGGGCGGATGAGTTGGTAGCTGTATGGGAGGGGGAAGACTCTTGGTGCGAGGAGAATGTAGGCGTGTGTGGGGCTCATCACCACCTATGGGAGGAAGGGAAGTGGGTCTGGGGAAGCTCACCTAAACCGGATGCGGGTCATGGGGAGTGCTCGGCAGGGGAGATGGTGGGGGGAAAGGAAGATCGAGTGATGGTGGGATGGACGACGGTGTATGGCGCGTGTTTTTTTTGGGGGGGGGGGGGGGGGGGGGGGGGGGGGGGGGCGCTGATGGCCCTGAAAAGGGGAGGCTATGGGCCAGGGTCATTAGGGGGGGTGGGTGTGGGGGTTGTGGAATCTCAAGCGAGGTAGTCTGTGGCGCAGGTGGTGGATGTAGGGTGCTGCAATCCTATCAGGTGGGCAGGGGGGGCTGTGGCGTGCTCTACCGAGGGAGCATCACACGCCCACCTACTCCCTGCTGCCGAGAATGGGTCAGAGGAGCTGGCTGCCTCTCTCTCTCTCTCTCTCTCTCTCTCTCTCTCTCTCTCTCTCTCTCTCTCTCTCTCTCTCTCTCTCTCTCTCTCTCTCTCTCTCTCTCTCTCTCTCTCTCTCTCTCTCTCTCTCTCTCTCTCTCTCTCTCTCTCTCTCTCTCTCTCTCTCTCTCTCTCTCTCTCTCTCTCTCTCTCTCTCTCTCTCTCTCTCTCTCTCTCTCTCTCTCTCTCTCTCTCTCTCTCTCTCTCTCTCTCTCTCTCTCTCTCTCTCTCTCTCTCTCTCTCTCTCTCTCTCTCTCTCTCTCTCTCTCTCTCTCTCTCTCTCTCTCTCTCTCTCTCTCTCTGTGTGTGTGTGTGTGTGTGTGTGTGTGTGTGTGTTGTCTCTGGACCTATATGAAACCGTCATTGTCCACCTGCGGGCCAATCGACGAAGCCGCCTTAGCACCGAAGTACCTACAAAGTGCTGCCTGATGCCCAAAGTCATGGCAATGCAAGCAGTGCCCTAGTTACCCAGTCACAATGACCTGCTGCCTGAAGGAGTGCCCGCCCGCCTCAATCTCTAAGAACTGTGGGATATTCTTTACCTCTTTCACTGCCACCTATACCTTTGGAACTCCTACTATTGTCACTGCATCCACAAAAGATGCATAAAGGATAGTGCCAAAGAGACGTCCAAAATCTTCCACGATCTAGCCATACTCTATCGCCAGTCTTAGTGCCAAAGAGACGTCCAAAATCTTCCACGATCTAGCCATACTCTATCGCCAGACCGGGAAAAAGAAGGGTGAACGGGTGCCGAAGAAACCTGTTATGGATTGCAAATGCCTCCACAATAAAGCAACTGTACCAGGTGACCATGTATATAACCCCCTTCGTAGACGCATATGGTGAATTGGAAAGTAACTCACGAGCTGCGTCTGCCGAACTGAGCTGGACCATGAAAATCCCTTGGCCCAATAGGATCACCTCCACGATCTAGGTTGTGCTGACGCACAACATGGAGTGAAGGCAGTCCTGAAGCTGGGCCCTGGCTGGAGAATGTCCTACTAGCTAACCATAAATCGATGTTACCTTTAGCTCTAGCTCCTTAGCTCCGACTACTAAGAGCTAGTCCTTAGAGAGGACGACGTGCAAGGTGTTTGACAGGGGGTGCGCTGACCTTTGACTAGAGGTTTCCATTGCGCGTCCCTTCTGCAAGAACAACTAATCACGTCACCGTGCTACCTGGTGGGGGAAAAAGTTGTTGCACATAGAGGGAATAACTAGAGGATGGGCGGATCAATCGAGGGAGGAGCTCAACGGGTCGAGCTTAGTTCGGGGGGTGGCCGCGATCACGCGGAATGACAGAGGTGTGATTTTGGGGGGGGGGGCATCGATCTGGGGGGTTGGCGCGATTTGACGGAGCAAGGGGGGGAGCTTGCAACGTGACAATTGCAAGCAAGCAATACTATCACGCGGATCGTCAATATCCACATTTGCCAATGGCGGCCCATTTCTACAAGTGTATAGAGTCACGATTCTCAGCATGGCAAATAGATGCACTCATAGTACCACCTGGAGCATCTATCACCCCTATGGTCCGACCGAGGCCGCCATGGGGGACTGAAGTTCACCGTCTAGACCAGCGGCAAAGCGCACTTGCATGCCTCACAGTCTCTCCTCCTAATCAACACCATCCACACCAAACAGATGCCTATTTGGTCAGTCACAAGTTTCCCCATGAGCTTACACCTTGCATCTTGGAATGTGAATAGTCTCCACTACAGTGGGGCACGTGGTTCCACGAAGTTGATTGTTCGGCAGGAGCTGCAGCTTACCCTTACTGGATGGCAGATCGACATCTTGCTTCTGCACAAGAACAAGCTCACCCCCACCCAAGCGCAGCAAATTGGGAAGGTACTTCCGAGCAGCTCACACACTTCCTCGGAGCATGCAATAGGTGCCCACGGCAAGAGTGGATCAAGGGACGATAGTGGCAAGAAGGGTTCTATGGATCAGACTGGATATTGGAAACTTGTGCATTGGAGTCCTCAATGTCTATGCCCCTACAGAGGTTAGGGCACGCAGCAAGTTGTGGGTGGAGATCGCAGATGGGACTCCCACAGGTGGACTCCTGGATCGTTGGAGGAGATTTCAACAACCTGGAGGCTTTGCAGGACCAGTAAGGTAGAGGCAAAAACTGCCAGGGCAAGGCTGGGGAAGAGCAGGAGGCATGGGAGGTCTTCTTGCTTGCAGTCAAAGCACGTGCTGCTTGGAGAGACCCTACCTTTCACAAGAGGGAAAGGTCGTTGGACTTCTCTTGGAGATACAAGCGGCTAGGTGGAGTCCTACTATAGCAGCACGATAGGTTTTATCTGGGAGAGTAGGGAGGCTCTCGTGGAGGCCAAATTGAGCAGTTGGCAGGCACCACGTTGTCCGATCATTGCCCAGTTCTCTTGATGCTTGACCCCCCAGCATCCACCCTAGACACACGATCTTGTCGGATCCGTGACTCGATCTTTAGGAGGGAGGAGATGACTAGACAAATGGAGCAAAGTTGGACCAAAGAGTAGGACAGGAGGGACCGGATAGCAGAGGAGGTTGCAGGAGTCCTAGCCAAGTCGAACAAAATCTGCCAAGAGGCAGCCATACAGATTAGGCAGCAGTGCTGGGAGGAGGAGAGAGCACTCCGGTGGGACCTTGCAGTCAAGCAGATATTATTGCAGGAGGCACCAGGGGATCCACCCTTCCACGCGCAAGAGATGTGCGCACAAGCAGCCATTGCTCGCTTAGAAGACAAGCGCTCGTAGTTTTCATTCCGAACCTCAGCAGCCTTTTGGGCGCGGAAGGGGGACACGATGTGCAGGGAGTTCTTCCAGGTGCAGTAGCCTTGCAATGCAGGAGAGTAGATACACAGCCTTCGCGCTCAGTTTGGGAGGACCCGTTCTACCCAAGACGAGGTGATGTAGATTGCCACCGACTATTACACCCGCGCCTTTTCTAATAGGAGGCACCTTCAGCCAGATAACAGAGATGTAGACAACAGGTATGGGATCACATCCCGTCCCTCGTCAAAGAGATGGGACGCTCCGTCCTAGCCCCCTTCACAGAGAAGGAACTAGAGGAGGCTTTCCATACACAGGATGGGCAGAAATGCCCGGGAAAGGCTAGCCTCTCTAAGGCCTTCTTCACTACCTACTAGGAAGTGGTAAAGGACCCCCTACTGAGGGCCTTCGAGGAGATTTTAACTTCAAGACAGATGCCAAGGAGTGTCTTGGAAGGCCTCATCAATCTTCTTCCCAAAGAGGGAGACCGGTTGAAGCTCTCCTAGTGGAGACCGATCACCTTATTGCCACTAGCCTATAAGGCACTGGCAAAGATAATTGAAAGGCGACTACGCCACGTGCTTCCAGATATCATCCATGACACACAGACAGGCTTTGTCCAGGATAGGAGCCTCCTTGACAATGTATTTACCTTCTTTGAGGCGACAAAGTGGGCTCAGCACAATGGGCAGAGACTGGTCGTACTACTCTTGGATTTTGAGAAAGCTTATGACAGGGTGGACTGGGATTTCCTAGAGGGCACCATGGTGAGGTTGGGATTTCCCAACACTTGGATTCGAGGGGTCTCCGCCCTATACATATCGGCCACCAACAGGGTTCTCATAGGCGGAAGGTGAGGGGAGAAGTTTCGGCTGGAGAGATCCAATTTGACAGGGCTACCCCTCGGCCCCATACCTGTTTCTACTCTTCGCAAAAACGATGTCACACTTCCTCAGGTGACGTGTGAGTGGATTAGGCAGCCTTCGACTTCCAGTGAGAGAAAAGACTGAGTTGCTAGACTCAGAGTACGCAGATGATACAGCCCTCTACATAGAGGATGATGAGTTGATACTGGAGAGAGTGAGGCTGGCTCTTGACGTGTTCTGTTGTGCAGCGGGAGCGAAATTCAACTCGCGAAAGTCGGTTGGTTTCCTCACAAACCCGGACACTACCATGGAGTGGGGTGTCCACCTGGAATTTAGATGGGTAAGCAGAGGGCAGACCGTCTCGTACCTAGGGTTCCAGGTGGAACTCGACATCACTTTTGCCTAGTAGTTTCTTCCTGTCCTGGATTCTATTCGAAGAAAACTGACCTACTAGAGCACGGTTCGCCTCTCACTAGCCGGACAAGCCCTGGTGGTTAACCACGTCCTCCTAGCAATGGCCTAGTACATCGCCTCATGTTGGTGCTTTTCCTCATCATGCGTAGTGCAGCTTCTCTGCCTACTGCAGAATTTCCTTTGGTCAGGATCTGATGGTTCCAGGGATTCTAGGGCCAAGGTGGCGTGGGCGACCATCATACGACATAGGTCAGAGGTAGGGCTTGGGATCATCAACCCAAAGTATCAGAGTATGGCTCTCTTAGGCAAGGTAGTTGTCCGCGGTCTCACACCAGGCCGGCAGACCTAGAAGGTCCTATTGCAAGAGGGTCTTTAGGACTGTGCCCTGAGATGGATCTTCACGTCTGCCCAAATCAACCCCCTAGATCACCTTTCCTTCGCAGCTTACTCCACGTGTGGCAGAGCCTCCAAAAGGCCTTAATCCAGAGGCCCCCAAGCTGCCAAGAGGAAATAGACAGTCAGTCGGTGATCTGAAACCCCCACGTCAAAGATCAAGAAGGGGCACAGATAGGTGAACGCCCCAACATCCAATGGGCTGGGTGGGAGGCTAGCTTGGCTCGTGCCATCAGGACATGGCAGGAGGTGTACACAATGGTAAACGAGGAGGTGTTGCAGCAATTATCAGGCTACCAAAGAGGTGTGGAGTTGAGAAGAAGGGAGATAGACACAGCACTACCTCCGGAGTGGCTTGCTCCCTCAATATGTGAGCTGATAGAGCCCGAGGAGATATGGGCAGCTAGGTTTTCACCAACACGCATCCCCATTCAGGTGGCAGGTAGAGTGGGTGGCACCCCACAGGGGACTTTCTTCATCGTTCAGGAGGGGGGATGTCTGGCCCTTGACAGAGGGTAGTAGAATGAGGGGATTGCCGCCCTTTCATGGAGGAGGATTCGAATGGTGGGCCTTCAGGGGAAAACATGGCGACTGGACCCCTATGTTTTTTGGAAGGAGCTCAGGGAGTGGCGCCTTTGGATCTCGGAGGGCAGACCACTTGATGAGCTAGAATGGGATCCACAAGAGTGGCTATGGCCGGCCTCTGTGGTCGCAAAGAAGCCACCTAGGTTCCTAGAGTACACTGCCAGGATAGGCAAACATGTACCAATGTAGAAAAATATGGACTAGGCGTCGTCACATAGCAGACACTGGGCGGAGCAAAGCATCAGGAAGCCCTTCCGATGGACCTTCTGGTGCCGCCTATGAAATAGCTGGAGGCCGAGGAGGGTGTTGTACTTCTTATGGCTGGTGGCACATGGAGACTTGGCGGTGGGAAGCTAGCTTGCCCAGATGTAGGAGGAGGGAGATTGTAAGCGCTGCACACAACAGACTCTAGAAACCCCAAAGCATTGCCTTTGGTCATTGAAAGCAACTTGAGTGTCTATTCTCTCATTCACACAAAGATTTGCAATCGGCTTAGCATACGATAATTAGAGCAGCTAGTCTATCGGTGCACTAACTTACGCATGATGAGGGCTATGATGAGCATGGGTAGTCCCAAGCAAGTAAAGTTTAAACACTTAAGCATAACATTTCAAATTTGTTGTTTTCACTTTTAAACTTTGGACTTTGAAGTATAAACTTTATACTTTACAATTTAGACTTTAGCATTTACAATGGTCAATCTTACGTGCATCACTGCATTGTGTAGGTGAATGTTGATACATTCAAGTTGACGGGGGACACTCTTCTGAGTATACATAAGGAGATGGAGGAGGAGGACGAGGAGATGATTTTTGCAAAGCTCTATAGAGAGCTTATAGCAGTTGATACTCATGACATTGGCAGTCAGTGTGCTCGTGGGCGAGAAGTTTGAGTAGGTGGTAGCAAGGGCATGGTCATTCGACGCCCTCCATCATCGAGAAGGGGTGGTTCGAGTGGCTTGCAGACATCCGTAAGGCGGGGCTCTAGTAGCTCACATCCTATGCCTCATGATGGCATTCCCCCCTTACCTACACAACTGCCACCTAGGGAGCCATCCTTTGATGATGATGATAACCTCATCAGTGAGGATGAGTATGACTGTGTCTCATCATCGGATGCTGAGGAGTCATCTTCAAACTCACTTGATGAGCACTCCGATGGTTTTGATGATGATGATGATGATGATGATGATGATAGTGATGCCTCATCATAGATTCATATGACATAGATCTCTCTTTTTTTTTGTATCAGATATACTAGACTGTATATGACATAAATCTCTCTTTTTTGTATCGCATATTTACATAGCCCATGCGACCGCGATGGTCACCTTCACGTATTCATCTTATTATGTAATGAAATGGCTATTTCCACTTTAAACATGTATTCTATGATCTATCATTTAATTATTTATGATTTTTGTTCTTTAAAAAATCATCTTAATTTTTTCGTACTAATATCGTACCGTACCTTATCAAATTATAAGATATCAATTAGTATCGTATTTTACGGTATCGTACCTGTCGTACCTGACAACTATGCAAATGATACAACACTATATATAGACGACAATGAGCTGATGCTGGAGAGAGAGAGACTAGCTCTGGAGGTGTTTTGCACTGTAGTGGAAGCGAAAATCAACTGGCGAAAGTCGGTTCATTTTCTCACGAACCCAAACTCTAGCATGGAGTGGGGCATCTACTTGGGATTCAGATGGGTGTGCAAAGGGCAAACCGTCTAATTCCTGGGGTTTCAGGTGGGACTCGACATCACTCTTGCCCAACAGCTTCTTCTTGTACTTGAATCTATCAAGTGGAAGCCGACCTACTAGAGTACTACACTCCTTTCCTTAGCACGCCAACCCCTAGTAGTCAACCAGGTCCTTCTAGCAACGGCATGGTACGTCGCCTCATGCTAGTATTTCTCCTGGTCTTCTGTAGCTCAGCTTCACCACCTAGTGTGGAATTTTCTCTGGGCCGGTTCAGACGGTTCCGATATTCTCGGGGCAAGGTGTGGTTGGTGACCATCATCCGGCATGGATCTAAGGAAGGGCTTGGGATCATATACCCAAAGTTTCAGAGTCTGGCCCTTTTGGGTAAGCTAGTAGTCCGCGGGCACACGCCACGAGGGCAAACCTAGAAGGTTGTACTACAAGAGGGTCTCCAAGAGTGAAGACCGAGGCTTCGTCGTGATTGGAGGCCATCCTTGAGATGGATCTTCACAGGCGCCCAATTCACGCCTCCCCCCCCCCCCCCCCCCGATCCTCCTTCCTCCGTAGCCTACTTCATGTGTCGCAGGGTCTCCGTAAGGTCCTAATTCAGAGCCCCCCAAGACACCAAGAGGAGATAGACCGCCAGCCGGTGGTCTGAAAGCCCCAAGTCAGAGATAGGGACGGGATACAGATTGGCGAGTGCCCCCACATCCAATGGGTTGGCTGGGAGGACGGCCCTGCTCATACTATCAGGACATGGCGGCAGGTGTACAGGATGGGGGACCAAGAGATGTTGCAGCAGGCATCAGGGTGTCAGAGAGGAGCAGAGCCGAGGAGAAGGGAGATTGACGCAGCAATACCTCAAGAGTGGCTTGACCCCCTGATCAGAGAGCCAATAGAGCCTGGCGAGGTATGGGCCGCTAGATTTTCACCGGCAGGTACTCCCCTACAAGTGACACAAAGAGTAGGTGGTGCCCCCTATAGGATTTTCTACGCCATACACGAGAGGGGTCGTTTGGTCCTTTTGACAAAGGGGAGCAGGATGAGGAGTTCATTGTTCTTCCTTAGAGGAGGATTCGTGTAGTCGGTCTTCAAGGGAAGACCTGGCATCTGGACCCTTATGTGTTCTGGGAGGAGGTCCGAGAGTGGCGCCTCTGGATATGGGAGAGTAGGCCACATGATGAGCTGGAGTGGAACCCTGGAGAGAGGCTATGGTTGGCCACTGCAATTGCCAAGAAGCCACTGAGGTTCTTGGAGTACACAGCCAGGATTGGGAGACGTGTACGCATGCAAGAGGACATGGGCTGGGCACCTTCACGTAGCAAATATTGGGCAAAGCACAGTATCACCAATGCCTTCTGTCGGACTTTCTAGTGCCGCTTATGGGACAGCTGGAGGCCGAGGAGGGTATCCTATTTTCTATGGCTTTTGGCACATGGAGGACAGGCGGTGCGGAGTTAGATAGCCCAGATGCAGTAGGATGGAGGGTGTAAACACTACCCACAACAGCTTTTGGAAACTCCAAAACACTACATTTGGTTGTGTGAGGCAGCACGGCTTGTGTGGAGAGAAGCATGCCGCATTTTCCGCCATTTGGCACCCAGCCTTAGATGTATCTCGTGGGGAGCTTTCTACTAGCGAGCAATCAGCAAGGGCCGTCACCTTCTATATAAGGCCAGGATGCAGGACACGATCTTTATCATTGAGGCTGGGTCTTGCGTAGTGGTCCGCCTAGAAGCTTTACCCAACTGCCAAGTACTGGAGCCCACAACAGACTACTCTCAGGTATGGGAGATCGTAAGGACTCTTATTGGATAGCACATCTCGAAGACACGTTGTCAGGTGGTTTTTGGTGGGGAGAGCCTTTCAGTACTACAGGCGACTTTGGCTGAGCTCTGAACCTCCATCATCCACTCCCTCCGCGGCCAATGGGACCAGGTGCAGGGCGAGTCTTGAGCTCGTCAAGAGCTCCGTTCTCATTTCTTGCGCACCTGGGGCAGCCAGGACCTATTCTTCATGATGCATGCAGGCAGCCCTGGATGGCGATTCCCCCCCCCCCCCCCCCCCCCCCCCCCCCCCTAGCTTCTTGCCCGCATCCCCCTCAAACCGCCTTGAGAGGCTTGTATACTTGATATATCTGTGACTCTGCATCAGCTCCAGCTAGTCTGTTGAGCATGAGCACTTCGTTGTATTCAGGGTTTTTTCTGAAGTAATAGAATTAGCCACACTTTATTTGCAAAAAAAAAATGATTCATAGCTAGTATCTATGAATCCACCTCTCTCTCCAAGGAAAGAATCACTCTCTCCTGCTGAGTGTTATGGACCTGACATACAAACTGATTAGTGACAGGGTCCATCGCTAGTGACCCAAGCACATCCATCAGTGGCTCGGGAGGCTATGGGATATGTAAGCTGTCTGCTCAACCCCATGTGGGGGAGCAAGGGACGCTGGTGACACCACAGCAGTTTTTTCATACTTTGGGTTGCCATAGCATGTTCCTTACCTGATCAGATGGCAAAAACCTAGTGGTGTTACACTACCATAGCTTCTTCCCCGTCATCCCCCCCAGACCACCTTGAGAGGTCTCAAATATGTCCAATCTGATTTGCTTTTAACTCCAACTAGAGTGCTAAACACTTAAGCTGCATTGTATTGTCATTTAGTTATATAATTAGCCACACCTTTTTTCAGAAACATAAAAAGAAGGCCATCTACTGATCAAGATAGAAACTAAAGGCCATAATTGCATTGGAGAAACAGGAGCCAAAACTGCACAATAATCAACAATTTGAGAGGTAGCCTGAGATGTACCTCCATCATCGCCATCACGCTATCCTTATTGGTGCGAAGCACCTGTACTACATTCTCACACGTGGATCTGAAATTTCCTTCAATGCCACTAACTTCCATGGCCTTAACAAGCATTCGTGTCAATCTAAACGGGACCTGAAAATAAATTCATCCTTCAGTTCTAGAATCAGAAAACAGCTGCGCAAAACAAATTTGTGTAGCACCACACCTTTTCTGGGAATTTTTCTCGATTCATTGACGCCTCAAAACAGTCTCCAAAATCAATATGGAGTATTTTACCACTGAAAAATATTGCAGATAGCTTAGCATGCTCTCAAGTTTGCCACTAAAGACATGCAAACAGGAACTGTTCTGAGCCTGAATCAAACCCACACACCTCACACGATGTAGCATTAAGTTACTCGGATGACGGTCACCAAGCCCCAATAAGTAACCCACCTAAACATTTCATCAAGTTCATTACCTCTTCCACAAAAGGATAACTTGACCACAACTAATTAGGCATGACAATACATCCTGTGATTACCATGCTCATTACGGCCAGACTACGAGTATAGTTTGTTCTTCGCGACAACCAGATCTCCGAAGTTCTACTTTTCAGCCATAATACCTGTATAGGAGTTTCATATCATTATCCACAATTTCATGACTAGATCAGAAGCAGGGAACCCTTTAAATTGCATCCATTAAAGATATACCTTTGCAAGGTCATTTCCATCAGTATTCTGTAATGCATGCTCAAAGACCTCAACTTTTTGGATCACACTAAGATTGTCATAGACAGGGGCAAAGTCCAACATGAGACGATGTTCCATGTTCAGAAGGATCTGGCATTGACAGAAAAGCAACAAAATGTAGATGCTTGAAGGACTCAATAAATCTGGTAAACAAATGAAAGAAGCCACTAGGGACAGCCACCACTCTATTTACCTTCCTTGCCTCTCTGTATTCACGAATGAGATGATGAAGAGTATCACAATTTGGAACCCACCCTATCAACCCACTGTTTGGTGACAAGGGAATCACAGCATAGCGCCTAATAGATAGGTCTTTTTCTGCAGTATGTGGCGCATTTGCCAGCAACGTATTCACGAGACCAAAGAGCTGATGCAACTCAACACAAATCCTTATCAAAACATTAGATGACCTTCAAAAAGAAATAAATGTACTACTCTTTTCTAAAAATCTTGTAAATCACATCAAAAGACCCATAAAATCAACCCAGATCACCTGCATCACCCTTTCATCTTGGCGTAAATCTTCATGACCTTTCAATAAGAATGCATGGTCTTCACCATCACTACCATGAATTGTGCATTTTCTTGGGCGTTGCTTTGATGCGATAACAACAAGCTGAGGTGCAAATCCAGTGATTGTGATAACAGGAGCCCCTGAAATTTCCAGGACACAACACATTGCTTAAGCTTTGGCCAAGAAGCCAGGCATTTAAGAGAAAGGCAGAAAGACCTTGACCTGCTCTGTAAGTTCCTGGCACAGCAAGCACCAGATCTCGTGCATTTAGAAGTGCTGGTGACACATTCTGCAAGTCAAACAATCTACTTAGTCAGCATGCCCATGCCCTCCCTTCACGTGAAGGCTATAAAGTTGTCACCCATCAACTGACCTGTAACTCAAGTGTGGTAAGCCCTGGTAACTGCCTGTGTATTCTCTTGAACACATGATAGTACAAGTCCCAAGCCTACAGAATACTTTCCCGAATTCAACAAAAAAAGGTACAAATAACAGTTCTCTTTAAACAAAACATAGTAGTACACATTCTACACCTTCAGAGTCAGTAGTCCCAGCTCAACCAAAATGGTAATCATAAAGGTGGAAAAGAGAGGAACCAAAAAACCTTATACGCTTGTGCCTTAATCTTTCTAATGAACATAGTCAAAGTTTCTTCCTCACCTGTGTCAATTCAGCTTCTTTTCCTGTTCTCCGGTATTTCATGCAACACTCATACGCCTCCTGAAGCTCCCGTCCATAATTCTGGAGATATGATAATGCGTCAGCTTTAGCATTGCAAGAGCTTATACTGCAAACAATGCAAAGCTTAAATTTGACAAGAAAATTTGCATAAAGCAAGCATGAAATCAATAAGCGTTCAGAATCCATATGGCCAAGTTGCTGCCTCTTGGAGAAAAACTAGAGTTGCTCCCAGAATCCACATGTCGAGTAGCTGGAAAAGTCAGTCTGGCATTACTTTCAGAATCTACACATCTGACTTTCTCATTCCTGAACAAGGGCATTCATGAATTGCAAATGTAGTGCTAGATTTCATTTCTCTTGCTACTAAACGATCACTGGTAAAATAATACCCTGCTAGAGAATCATGATCCTCACTTTGACAGCATTTCATACGACCCATTTGGCAGTTTCAACGATCTTCCACTCTTAGACCAGTTTGCAATAGCAATACACAACCCAGGACACCACATTGGAATTACACTTCAACCATGGTGAAAGAAAAGAAAAAGCCCCTCCATACAAACAAGTTTTCTTCAAGACTGGGACGCATTATTGGAATAGCCAAGCCTGCTATTTCATCTCGAGTTTTCTCAGAACCTTATGCAAACTGAAGGCACTTGTTTCATCCCACTCGACCCTTAAAAACCACTACCCTGAATAATTACCCTTGACCTAGGTGCAGTATAGATTTCGGAAACTAAAAAGCTTTGCATACAGGGATGAAGCGATCATATAATGTTTGCACATCCACCCTTGGCTCAATGGTCCTTGCTAACATGAAAATATATTTTTGCTAACCTGTGTTCACAAAAAAGGCCCACCTGCTAGGACACTTAGAATTTAATTGACATAGGAGTTATTGGTTCACAACATCTTCCTGTAACACATGCCAAACACATCTTGACTACACCCAAACAGGAATACACCGACCCTTGTTTTTGCTAAACCAGACTAAGCTTAATAAACACCAAACATAGGAGTGATAGAGACTAGCTGTGTCGCTGTGACACTATCTAATACAAGGAAAACAGCTGTCAGAATCCATCAATGACCCCCCTCCTAGCTCTCTTAAATTTTGAGTAGCCTCCAGTCCCGTTCACTAACTCACCGATATCCTCCAGGAGGAGCCCTGGCAGCATTCTGTTGGACACATCATGGCTCCTTTAACACCTAGATCTGGGTCTACATACAACCATTGCAAATCAATGCTCAAAAAATATACACAGGTAGAATCCTCATCCATATTCATTCAAACATGAATAGACCTCTATCAAAGGCCATCATGCCTAAAGCAGGCATCCTTTTGTCTTGTCTTCTTAGACTACAAGTGTGAAACTGGACTCCCTCATACATGTCATTCATATTTTAAACATATTTCCCACCAGTTAGAAAACCTCCACACAAGAACCAAGTCTTGGCACCAAAATCGAGACTCAGCCATAGTGATATGGCACAGGTTTTGGGGACAGGGACGGGAATGGGGACAGGGATGAGGACAGGAATTGCTATCCCCCTGTCATCACTAGAGGGGGCTCTAACTAGGGATAGGACCACGACAGTACAGAGACGTGATGCAAATCGGATGGAATGCTAGAAAGCGGCTGTTCTATGTCACTGTGCTTTCAGCAAGCAACTATGCATAATATTGTGCATATTACAATCATGTGCCCATATGTGCAGCTCTACCCATCATAAGAGAGATTTCAGCCACTAACTAAACCCTGTTGTGCATAATATTTTAAAGAACGTACATTACTTCAAAGAAAGCACTCATACAATACCTGAACAAAATGCATTTCTTGCATGGTGATCTCTTGGGTGTTTGTAGCACCCTCCTTCTCAAGCAACTTGTGCAAAGGTAACAGCACATTTAGCATTGCCTCTACATTGTGCTCTCCAAAATACAAGCGGCTTGCTTCCTCTATTGCTTCATACCACGTCTCATGCCACAAAATCGCAACTCTTATCAACTCCTTTGATACCAGTTGGGCCTGCAACAGCAACTCTCTCTTTTTTCTTTTTTTTTTCGTAAAAACAGCAACTCTCTCTCTCTCTCTCTCTCTCTCTCTCTCTCTCTCTCTCTCTCTCTCTCTCTCTCTCTCGCTCCAAACAAGAACTCTCCAACACGCTCACAAACCTGTGCAAGTGCACATGTGCACGCATTATCATGAAGGTGAATGCTCTGATGCTGGCATGGCTGCTCCAATGCTGCAGTCAATGCTTTTAGTGTCAGCATGAAGGTGAATGGTGACGATAATAGTCATAAACAACCAGCCGTGATGGAAAACTCCATGTGATGGAACGTTCCACCCATTGACTGAATCTCTGCATTATACTTGCAAAAATGCAGTAAGCACTCCAGCCTTGAATTCCTCTATTGATTACACTTGGGTCATGAGAAGGATGCAGTCCTGAACCTGTAACCTCTGCAGTGCACCCCTGAGGAATGCGATCATGAACTTGTGTCTCAGTCAGTTGTGATCATTAAAAGACATGCATGATATAGTGGGTTACTGTATTACATGCAGTGAATTGCAGCCACGAATGCTGCAGAACTAATACGATTGTGAAAGGCAGACACTGATTTGACATTACTGCATAGACAATGGATGCATAAGTGAATTTTAAATTATAGCATATAGTACTGCCAACCTCTGCATTTGAAATTTTGAACTTGAAAAACAGTAAGATATACCAGACAACAGAACAGAGAATGCAGCCACACCAACTATGGCAGAAGACACAACCACACCCAAGATAGTGAACAATGAATCTTTCCGAGAGAGAGAGAGAGAGAGAGAGAGAGAGAGAGAGAGAGAGCGCTCCTGCAAGTAAACCACAAGCTGAGTAGATTCATGTGATAGTTTGTGATGAAAGTACAAGTGATAAGAGCCTGAATATATAGGCTGAGGTATCTACCTACACCTTTGACCCTTATTACATGCTAAGTGATGCAAAAGGTGTTCACACATAAACACGCACTTTTACACACAATAATATGTGCTCACAAATAGGGATAAATAAATCTAACAAATCCCGTTCGGGTCATGGGTGAAGAAAAAGGAAAAGGGAAGGTCGTAGCACTAAGAGGTAGTGTCTAATCCCGTACAATGATTTTGGAAAGAAGATACATAAGTGAGAGAGATGCACTGTGAGGAAGATCGTGACAAAGTCTATCAAAATGCTCAGGGACCCGAAGTAAAGCATAGTTCAAAGGTGCATGTGCATGGCTCAAAGACTAATCAAAAGCCAATGAGGCTCAGAGACTAATCAAAAGCCGATGAGGCTCAAAGACACATAACCAGAGACCAAATACATGGGTATAGCTTTTCGGATCAACTCAGAGGTCATGCCGTAAGTGGTCGCAATCCCCCTTGAAATATAGCTCCTAATAGAATCATAAACGGAAAGTACAAATCTTTTTGGATAAAACTCTGGGTAAAGTACCCCACATAGTATGTGTTTAGAAAGGTCTTTACACATGCATGCGCATGGTCAATGTCTAATTCCAAACCACATTTATTTATTTATTTAGGATTTGATTTAAAAAGCATACTGATAGGGTTCATCATTGCAAAGAGACAATGACTGAACGATACATTAAGGGCCTTGTCAGAACTAATAGGTGGCTCATCAAGGTCACTATCTGATAAGGTATTTGCAGTAGCATATTAACGATGTTGCTTATCTTGTTGCTTGCCTTTCTTCTTGTGGCATCGGTCAATAGTGTGACCAATACGCTCGTAGTATTAACACTTTGGCTGTTGTTTCTTGGTGTAGAAGGGCATCAGTGCTATGTCAAAATCTTTATTACACCTTTCATCATCCAAAAGGATGGCGACCCTTTCTTCATATTTCATCTCTTGAGCTACCTTGAGAGCTGTCACAGTTTCATGAAATTGTGCTTGTTTCATCAGGCTATTAAGAAGTATAGTCTTTTTATCATCATCATCCAAATAGCTTTTGAGAATGATCAATTGTTGGTAAATAAGACTTAAATGATCAAGATCCTACTTACAAATCTCCGAAGGATTATACGAGATACTAAACAATTGCATTTTCACAAAATAATTTGGCATTATTAATATCTCCCCCAAACGTGGTTTATGGCCTTAAATATTGAACACGCATCCGAAGGCAGCTATCAAAACCCTAATTTTTATTGTAAATTAGGGTGTACACGATTGACTTAAATCTCTTTCGCCGATGGCTCAAATTGTTGGAAAATGCTGAGATAACTCGAAAGATGGCTAGGGGATCAAAGAGAATGCTATAAATTTTCATCATAATTCTTTTGAGCACCTCAAACGATGCTCAAATGGTATGCTTCAAACTGATTGTGTGTTCATACACATCCTCCTCCAAAAAGGCCAGCAGAGAAAAGATGTGTAGGAAACATTATACTGATGAGAAGTATCTATGAGTTTTTATAAAGAGTTTGAACCCACCAAATAAAAGATATATTAACAAACCTGGCCGTAAGACGCGATGCAACAAAGAGAGAATGGTCATCATCTTGCAATTATAGCATACCACACACAGTTAACCTTGTCACTTTAGTAAGGCTTGTGAGATCCAACGACATTGGGCATCACCATGACTGGTGAGGGAGATCCCCCAATGAAAACATTCTGCCTAGAGAAGTGGAACTCCTCATATCAACTGGGATCGTGGATTAGAACATTTGTCTATAGAGAAAGACCAGTATTTAGATATTGGATGTTCTGCTTTGTCTTGGAAATATGTTATCAACATTCTACAACTTTTCAAAGGACAAGATTCTGAATATCCCAATCCAACTAGCAGATATCCCTACCTACCAGGCCCACTGAACATCACCTAACTGACTAATTGGTTAGCACACACTGATTCATGCACTCAATAATTAACTCACTACCTCCCTCCCTCCTGTGTACATAAACGTCTCTCCACATAATGTTTTAGAAAGAAAAAACCATCACAATACCTGTTCAACCAGTAGAGCACTATGTGGACTGTGCTTGCGAACCTTTTCAACTACTTGCTCTGCAGCAGTTCGGCGCAAAGAGCTTATGGATTTACAAGCCACAAGCAGAGGATACATGAGTGCCTGCCCAAAGGTGAGATATAACTTAGAATGCATGCAGGACTAAGCATTACTTGCTCCACCTGTATAAGCTGAAACATTTACTCAGAATATCATTTCCATCATTAAAAGATTCAAAGCCAGAGGGTAGAATGAGACAACCTGCTTAATTCACAATGGCTGTGAGACTTTGCCAACATCCATCTACTCTATAGTCACTAAGTAGGCATAGAGTTGGTTTGAAGGCTCAGGTCTACCAATGGCTCAGAGCTACCACCACCTAAAAGTAGTTCCACAATGACCGTCTCTGCTGCTCTGAAATTTCTTAAATGATCTAATATGCTATGTATGTAAATGTGTTTTGTCTATACCTAAAAGTGGTTCGAAAATGATTCTGTTTCCTGTAGTAAAGTTTCTTTCATATGCAATATGTACATGTGTTTCATAGCCTTAGGTGTAGGAGAAACCAAATACAGTTATTTCTTGCACAGTGGTAAATCTGCAGGCAGCAGCAACTAGAAACATATCAAACCAACCTGAGGGTGACGCTCTCCAATCTGCACCAATAATGTTTGAATGAGTTCGCGCACAGCAGGGATGTTAGAATGTATACGAGCAATAATTTGAGGTAGTACAAGAAGCCAGGTGTCTATATTAACCCCGCTAAACCCCTCTTGCAGAGCTTTATTGACTTCATTGCTTGCTCCATAATTAAACCAGAGAGTTAGGAGTCGCAGAATATCCTGTAATATCCATTTATCTCAAATATGTTAGCTACACACCATAATGAAATCTCCCAGCATTAGGTTTTCTAGCAAGAAAAAGTTAGAAGCTTTTATTCCTTCAAGAACGGCTATCATCGATTCTCAACACTATCATTACTATAAGTAACTAAATTATCAAATCTAACCTGCAGACTATCATCACCACTCTTCGTTGCAGAGGCATAAGCAATGGAGCGAAAATAACCTTTAACTGCAGCTTCCACATATTTATCCAGTGGTACAGACCCTCTCTTGACATAATGCGCCACTATTGCAGTATTGAAGAGTGCCCACTTATGCCACGCTTTTGCCCAAAATGAGGCATACTCTGTAGCTTTTTGTAGTGCAGGAAGGATTCCTGAAGCAATCAGAAGGCTTGAGCAAAACTCTCCCTTTTACAGAATAAAAGAGCTGAAATTGTTGATAGTGTTTAGACCAATACTTGAAAGGAAACCTGAACTTAAGAAGGAAAAGGAAGTCATAACAATGATAAATTAATAAAGAACCTTTTATTGACTCTTCATTCAACACCGAGTTCAGCGACCAATGCCATGTCCCCAGCTTCAGATACACCCGTGCTCTTAATGGAACTGCTGCAGTTGCCAGGTCATTGTTTGCTGAAGATAAGCCTGCATATAGATCCAGTGGGGGAGAGTGTCTCGTTGCATTATCCAAATGAACAGCAAGCTCCTGCCACAAGTCAAATTTGAATGCCATGCTGCATGCCTAAGTTGAAGCTCCCTCTTTTCCTCTCACCTCCAATGGCCTCACACGGCTTTTGCCACCCAACCACATCTTCACCTAGACCGCTCTTATTGAGGAGCCACACAGCATTCACAAAATAACCTGATATATTGTGAAGTTCAGGAGAGCTTTAGAAAACATTCCATATGCCTTCTTATACAGTCGATGCACCGGTTGGACTATACTCCACATCACTGCTTTGTACAAGTGGGATATACAGACTAGACAAGATGAAATGCGGATACTGGTCAGTGACAGTAGAGTCCAGATATCTTGGGGCATGTCACATGACATCCCGCTGTGACTGTTGAGGATTCTTCTAGACTTATGAGATACCTTATGTTGACAAACCAAAATGGAAGGACTTAATTAGCATAACTTATCATGCATATCAGCCTATTTCAACTCTACAAGAAAGCCCAAAAAAGAATTATCTATTAAAAAGACACTATTTAAGGGCATGACGTGGGCATCCATCTCATCCCTTATTCACATTTTCAGTGCCAGATTTCCATCAACCTCATCATCATCATTCTCCCTCTCCACCAGCTGCCCTTCATCAAGCAGCTTGCTTCCGTACTCACCATCCTCTGCTGCTGCCCCTGCTCCTAGTGGCTGTGCCTGCACTCTGGTGCTGACACCTGCACTTGGAGCACCTCCCCTGGCCATGATTTGCAGTCCAGCCCCTTCTGCCGTCATGAAAGCTACCACCCAACATTCCAGAACCCTGTGTCGGGTCCAACGACTTGCTCCCATTACCTTCCAGCCCTCCCTGGTGCTCTGCACTCTACGCCCTCCCTGGAGGCTGCATTTTGGTTACCAGCCTCAGAAAAGACTCTCGCTAGGCAGTCCATTAATGTGTTTTGTCACTCTCAGAACCATAATTGCTGTATTTTAACATCCAGCCTGCTGCCCTACTCTCATCGACCTCTGCATCATATTTCTGACATTGGTGGATTTTTGTACTCCAATTTGTTCTCGGAGGGCAACACAGTCTGGCATTCCTCCTAAGCCTGCCTTGACGACAGGGTTGTCTCCGTACATAGTACGGACTGATCCGTACGGTAGGATCCTTACAGTACGGTACAGTGCAGTACGGTGCGGTGCAGTGCAGTACATATCCGTACGATTTAGTACAAAAAAGGGCACTTTCTAGCCACTCTCCTTTAAGTCTACAAGTTTCTTTTTTTCTTTCTCCTTTCTTTCTTATTTCTCCCCCAAGTCTCTCTCTCTGTCTCTCTCTCAAGCTTCTCACACCCTCTTTTTCTCTCAAGCCTCTCTCTCTCTCTCTACCAAATACCAGCTACCCTCCCCACCACCGAGCCCCCACCAGCCCAACCGGCCTCCTGACCCCGGGGGACCACCTTAGAAATAGCCACAGCGAGAGGCAAAGCCCGGCGCCCACGACCCGCCGGCCCCCGTCCCCACAGAAGACACATGTCGAAGATACAAGGGATACTACGCCGCCATCGGAGGACCTTGCCCCGCTGCTTTAGTCTCTCCATGTTAGACCGACCCATGCGGGACATCCTAGGATGAACACTCCAGGAGCAGTTCCACACCGCACTGGGAGCACCTCTAGATTGTATCTAGTCTAAATATCATTTTGTACCTACTCAATTTAGTTCAACATAGCATAAACGTTAGCTTCACTGGGACTTTTGAAATCTCCGAGACATTTTGTATGCAACATTTTGGTCTCATAGGCCAACTTGGCCTGTTGTAGACATTAATATAACTTTCTTTCTTTCTTCTTCTTCTTCTTCTTCTTCTTCTTCTTCTTCCTCTCTCTCTCTCTCTCTCTCTCTCTCTCTCTCTCTCTCTCTCTCTCTCTCTCTACAGCCTCTTCCTCTCTCTAGTTGCACTAGTACCACGTACGAAAGGTTTGATATTATACCATACTTTAGGTACCGTACCTTACGTATTAGTACCATAAGGTACCAACTTAATGGATACATCTTTCCCATTCGAACTGCACTTTGGGATGAGCTAAACTCTCCTTATATTAATATGATTCTCCGATGAGATTAGGTTATTTGAGATTCAAACAATTCCTTTAAACCTTCTCTCTCTCAAGCCCACACTTCTCTTATTTGCATGATCATGCATGTATGATGTATCCACTCCCATCTATGTAGTTATAAGTTGTAGGTAGCAATAGCGCATGTTGCGCATGCAACATTAGGTTTTGGCATGTTACCCTCAAGTACTCATCTTATATACTCTTATAGCATTGCTATTTAGACTTGAAATATCTATTCTATTATCTTTAGTTCAAAATAATCAAGTATTTTTTTTCATACTAATATCGTACCGTCCCTTATAAAATCTAAAGGTACCATTTAGTACCATATTTAATTGTACCGTACCGTATCGTACCTTTCGTACCTGACAACTATACTTGACGACCAACCACACTTCTTGGACAGCCTCCGCTCTTTGAACACCCTTCATTTGTATTTCATCCTTTCATCATTCATTGATCTAGCATCCATTCATTCATCAGATTCGCATTCTTTGGAGGGCAGTGCTTCATCTTCCTGTTGTTCAGGTCTACCAAATGTAGAATGGATGACAGATGCACAATTTATAGAGCACTTCCATAGAAAGTGGCCCAACTACACTCCTCTATGATTCCTCTGACAAACAAACGGGCACAAGAACTATAAATAAATTGCCCAAGGGAATCCATAAGATGAAGCATGATACGAAAAGTACAGTACCACTAGGATACCAATGAGATGAAGACCAACGATGTCTCCTATTCCCCTCTCTCCAAGGATGTGATGATGCAATGATACAATTGAGAATCAAGAGAAGCATATATCTATAGACCTCATGACAACCTCAAGACATTAGGTTGAGCCAGCTAACTGCTCATAGAGAGGAACCCGAATAATAGCCTAATAAAGTGTCTAAAACCATAGGCACAAGTGGCGCAATACAGGAGGGGGACCGAGGACTGGGGATGGGGAGCAATAGCTGTTACTCATGACTATATAGTGACATGGAATGGGATGCGGGAGTCGGGACGAAAAAAAGCTACCGTACCTACAATCCTCAAGTCCAAAAATGACCATCACTAGTGACTATGCCTAAAACCCATGATATATACATGCTTATATCCTTTCTTAAAACACGGCTTAAGAGTATAATAAGAGATACAATGCTTATATAGATACAAGCTCCTAACAACCACCACCATGTCCCATACAATAGCAAGTCTACTAGAAACCCCTAACATCATAATACATACCGCAATGATGAGAACAAAGGACCATGGATATAGAAGGTTATGCATGATCAAGCCACTACTAAGGTGCCTCGAAAACACACAAAGGTCAATGTTGATCAATACAAGAAAGACATCAATGCCAACTTTCATAATATTCTATCACTAACCATAGAAAATTGAAATAGCTAAATCTTGTTGCCTATCACAAACAGCTTTGTGAAATACACATAGTGACAATGGATTCCCCCACTCCACTCATTAGATCGAAGGACTCCCCCGTGTGAGGATTGACTAGGAGGGATTACCAACTTGCTATCAAACCATGGACTCCCCAACTCCAATCATCCCATCAAAGGGGTCTCCCATGTAAGGATTGACTAGCAGAGATTACCTGACTCCAATCATCCCATCGCAGAAAGCACATAGTTACCATGGACTCCCCAACTCCAGTCACCCCATCGAAGGGGTCCCCCATGTGAGGATTGACTAGGAGAGATTACCAACTCACTATCGAACCATCCCATCATGAACCTAAAGGCAAACCAACTTCAAGCTTTGAAAAACCAGCTTCGTTGATACATATAGAAAACCACACTCAAAGTCCATCCCACCTAGATATGGATGAGATCACCAACCCCACTACCACTATCCTCTCAGAGTCCCTCTCTAGCCTAAGAACAATGAATGACAGTATCACTAGAACCAAAAGACAAATTCTTGGGTCAATGCAACTTTAGTCGCACAACAACAATTGCACTCAAGGTCCAAGAATGATGATGGAGTTAAATTTGTCCTTGCCTTCTTCACCTCCTCCTTCCACAGAGCCACTAGCTTCTTGCAATACTCTAGAGATGTCCCTTTTTGACATAGAAGTAACATTCCCCCTTCTTCTTCTCACCTCTCTATGAATCCACAAAATCTCATGCATGCAAACTGCTAGCTTGAGATAACAATCTCTCATATAACTAACTCGTGCTCCAACAACATAGATGTCATATGCTAAAAGCTTAGTGAATGTAATGAACTCTAAGCTCTTGAGGCATTAGCCACACCATCAAACTTGACAAGCAACTTGTAAAGAATCCCTAACAAACATGCCTTGGAAAGAGCAACTTTCATGTTGCAAAGTTGGTCTTGAATGTTCATTACCAAAACAAAGAACTGAATGAAGCATGTTAACTCGAAGTGATAGCTATTAGCCTACATGGATGATGGCGCCTCATACATCTCACGAGCTTCGTCTACACCTCAAGGATGGCTTGCAAGCGGTGGCTGCTGATAGGACCCCCGTCAAGATGCATTAGAGACAAGTTCTATGTAGTGGCATCATCAAAGTCCCAATCCAAGGCTGCTTCTTGAATTCTTCCTTGACCCCATTCAGAATCAGGAGCTGATCCCAAGATCATATGCAACAATTACTTCTCCACAAGCCACAGCTTCATAATAGCACTCCAAGTAGTCATGCCCTTTGAGCTTTTCATCAATATAGATACATACTACACATAGGTGTCAAAGCAATAAATGAAGATAGAAACATAGCATTTAGAAACGTTAGAATCGTTTAGAAACGAAAAGTCAGAAACATGTTTTGTAAGTTTCTTTCAAGAGGGGGTAAAATAAGAAACGCAGGTTTTTTTATATACGGATTTTTAATAGTTTTGACTGGGAAAAGAGATTCTAAACCTCTATGGAGCTCTCTCTAAAACAAAGAATGGCTAATCAAGCTTGAGTGATAATAGAGTCAATTGAGAATAATACATTATACGTTACATATCCATGATGTCACTTAAGTCAAAGTTAGTCTTTGGACAAGCCATACTATGCTTTAGAACTCAAACATTGCGATTCATACATATCATACAAAGAAAATTGTAATTAATATGTAAATAGTCTATCTATAATATGGACTGAGTCAAGTTACAACATCATGATTCTCATTTCAAAACAAATTGACAAAAAGTCAAAATCGAGAATGAATCATAATATATCATAAATAACTCATAAATAAGACTAAAGTCATATAATATTCAAATCTCAAGACAAGAACAGATACTAGATTGACAAAGTCCAATAAGTAAACAAAATCATTAAAAAATCAATCTCTCATTCAAAATCTTGAACCCTCATGAGTCATTACACATTATCATTATCATGTTTAACATTGCCCAATAGTTTTTGTCAAAAAAACCATGTTTTGAGTTCCAACTCACCAAAAAAAAAAATTTTAAAAATATAAACACCCACGTTTTTTACTCTCAGAAACGTTTCGTACTTTAAGAAACGTTTCATAAGTTTCAAACTCAAAGAAACACGTTTCATAGCTGCTATGGATAGAAAGGAGAAAGGGTTCGAGAGAGAGATCTAAAATGGCCAAATGAATCAAGAGTTCAATAGTTCAATCACACGAGCAATCAGGAAAACAAAAGAATGGCATAACATTGAAGTGAGTATAATAACATATCCCAACCACCCATAAATAAGACCCTCTCTTAAGCTGAAAAAGTAAAACATGGAAGTGTGAAAATGGTATGATCAGCAAAAATGCAAGTTTACAACAGTCAAGGGCAGGCCCAGCCAAAATGCAATGCCTAGGAGGATGATGATCAGTAGGCGCCAGCACTACCAGCCCTCACAATAGTAGCAATGCTGCAGCAGCCAAAATGGCCAGGCAACAGTCAAAAATGCAACATTACCCACTTTTTGTAGCAGGCAAATAGGTTACCCACCCCAAAAATGGGGTAAACCAGCAGACTAACATGCCAGTTAGTGTTTGATTAAGGACTGGGAGTGACAACCCAGAGTAGGACATCTCCAGCAACACTAAAATGAAGGAAGTGCAGACCTGTAGCAGTCAGTAAAAAGCAGTAAAATCATAGATCCTAGCCATCTACCGTGTGAGAATGTGCAAATGAACAAAAGCATGGAATGAACAAAGCATAAACACTGATAAAAGGGGGAACACAAAAACTCTGAATGAATGGACACATGGAATCCATACCCTACTTCTGCAACTGACATGGAGGCTTCCCCTCTCAAGGCCGAGCTTCACACCTCTCTTCATATTAGCATCCCCTCCTCATTGTATCTACATCATTTGTCATTGTAAAGGGTGCTTGACAAGTGACCAATGTCCCTTTGAGGCCATTGCCCAAGTGGCACCTTGGTGCATGAGCATGCCCCATTGCATTACCCTTACATTTGCATAGAGTGTATATGTTGGGCATTTGGTGTGGATAAAGAGCTACACCTGTAGGAATCCCTCCGAATAAAAACCCATGCATTGTATCATGATACCCTTTTACCTCATTCAGTGAACCATTCTTGAGCACTCCTTGCTCACTCAGGAGCTTGAGCACATAACACATGCCATGTGGCAGTTTTCCTCATCTACCCCTTTACCTCTTCATACCTCATCATCAATGCCCTTGCCACGTGACTGTTCTTTAGTGGGGGAATCATACTACCAATTAATTGCCTTTGAACATAAGACCATCCACCTGGGCTACTCAAAAAAATCTATGACCACTATCATCCTGTTAGGGCCCTGGGAAACCATCCTGACACCCTTGGTCCAACAGCTTGGTCTCTTTGAGGTAGGACCTCATGGGCAAATGCCAATGGAGTTATACTCTAATCTCTTTCCTTCGCAACCTTCTGGAGCTTAAAAGGTGTATTGAGAAACTGAAATTGAAGGCCTAAATTAATACAAAACTGTCATACATTTCAGGCTTATTTAACCCCACCAAAACAGCCCCAAAAAGACTTATCCATTAAAAATGCATTCTATTTCTAGCAATAAGAGAAATGCCCAAAAATTGTGTATACAAGGACATGTGGGCATCCATCCTCATCCCTCATTCTCATTTTTAGTGCCAGTTTTTAATCAACCTCATCATCGTCATTCTTCCTCTCCACCAGCTGCCATCATCAAGCAGGTTGCTGCCCCATCTCCTGGAGCTATTACCCTGCCTTGGAGCTCCTGCCCTCACCATCCTCCACTGCATCCCTTCCTGCTGGTGATTCCACCTGCCCTCTGGTGGTGATATGATATATCTACCTTTGGAGGGCACTCTATTAGCTGCATCTTGTAGCCTAGCCTCTTTTGCCATCTGTGGCAGCTGCCAACCCTGCCTTCTTCTCCCCTTCTACCCTTCTAGGCTAGGTCTTGCTCATCAGATT
Organism: Lygodium microphyllum; assembly: GCF_053477565.2. Lineage (NCBI taxonomy): Eukaryota > Viridiplantae > Streptophyta > Polypodiopsida > Schizaeales > Lygodiaceae > Lygodium > Lygodium microphyllum. The sequence continues at coordinate 1,347,340 of NC_141136.1, forward strand.
TCTGCCATCACCTTCCACCCATCCTAGTGCAGTCAACTGCACTCTTAGCACTCATTTGTGGCAGCATTTTCCCTGCAAGCTGCTGCACCCTGGACCAGAAACTGTTGCCCGGCAATACATTGCTGTACTTTTGTCACTCCCAGCCCCGAGACTGCTACATTTCAACATCCATTTTGCCGCCCTTTTGTCTTCAGCCCACTACATCATTGGTTTTCTGCACTTGGGATCCATTCCTAAAGGATGAGACTCTCCAATACTTTTCCTCAGCCCCAATCCCATGAGGCACATTTTCTTTTGAAACAGTCTCCATTCCTTGAGCACACTGCATCAGTATTTCTTGCTTTCATCATTCCATCATTTAGCATCCATTCATTCATCAGATACTTGTTCTAGTTCTTTTTCCCTTTTTTTTCTTCTACGAGTTTCATTGTATTAACTGCCTTCATACTCTATTAGTATTTTCTCTGCAAACCCTAGTTTAACTTCACCCCTTACAATTGGAAGTTCAGTACCACCATTGCATGTTACAATCAAACCTGTCAAGGGAGGGGTATTGCCAGACACGCTAAAGTCCAAAAAGAACAGCAAAAGGTGAAAAGCAATCTCTTGGCAGAAAACTTCCTAAGCTACTCCAAATCACACATGTAACTTCTCTTCGTCAAACTGGGATTTTTGTCCCTTAGTGTACAAACAAATCACAGTTTTCATTGGGGACCAATTTCTGAAACTGCAATCAGGTAGAGATTCTAATGCTAGGAGATCTAATTGCAATCTCATCCTACAAAGATCGAGATGAAGAAAGATACGAGTATATTCTCTAAGGACACTTATTTGATAGAACAACGACCAGCAAGCTTCACGTCCTTCCAACATGGTGATGGAGATAAATACAATCACCTATATCTTAAGATTCTTGATCATATCTCTGATCTAGCTAATAAATATGTACTGACACAAGGAAAAGATCAGTAGATGTTTCTAAAGACAAAGACCTTACCCACATCGCTTATGCCGTATTCTAACCCCTCAACTAACCTTGCCCCCAAGCATGGCAGCCAGAAACTTCAAAAACGTTTAGAAATGAAATGTCAAAAACATGTTTTCCACATTTCTTTCAAGAGGGGGTAAAATAAGAAACATGGGATTTTTTATATAGGGACTTTTTATCATTTTAACCGAGGAAAGAGATTTTAAACCTCTATGGAACTCTCTCTTAAACAAAAAAGGAAATTTGAGCTTGAGTGATAATACATGAGAGTCAATTGAGAATAATACATTACACATCTATGATCCATTATTGACTTATGTCAAAGTTAGTCAAGCTATACTATGGTTCAAACCTGAAACATTATGTTTCATACTTATCACATAAAGAAAATTGAAATAAACATGTAAATAGTCCATGTACAATATGGACTGAGTCAAGGTGCAACATCATGATTCTCATTCCAAAACAAACTGATAAAGTGTCAAAATCCAAAATGAATTATAATATATCATAAGTAACTCGTAAATGAGACTAAAGTCATATAATAATCAACTCACAAGACAAGAATTAATACTAGATTGTCATTGTCAAAAAAGACATGTTTTCTGGTTCCCAACCCCCCCTTGTTTTTTACTCTTAGAAACATTTCTTACTTCAAGAAACATTTCGTAAGTTCGAACTCAAAGAAACGTGATTCCTTGCAGCTATGCCCCCAAGCCTATACCCTACCTGTTATTCCCTAAACTTTGCTTGTGCTTAAAGTGCCAGTGAATACAAGTCAAAGAATGATGACTTGAGGATGGATCACCAACCAAGTCGAAGATAGGCATGGTTAATACAAATAATGGCTTTGAGAAAAGAAATGAAAGAAAGTGCAAAGAAAGTAGAGACAAACATGATAAGAAATTGAGAGTTTTAACAAGTTGAAGCATAGTGGCTATAGTGGATCAGTAAGCAGAAGCAACACAGTAAATCGAATGCTTCTTGCATGGGCAAAAGTAAAAGTGTCTACTTATAAGACTGATGAGTCATGGCAGGTCTTCTTAACCCCAAAATCACTCCTGACCTTTCTCAAGAGTAGTACAAGTACGTGCACATGTTGTAGAAGCACATTCTCTTACATTTGAGGCTACAAGAGGCTGTTCATACAGGTCACCTCATTCGGGAGCAACAAGGTATATTTGAATATTCCAACATCATTATCCTCTCTCAACCCTTCATAACCTTCTTAGCCCCTGCTCATCCCTTTGCCTCAAGAGTCCCCATCTGCTGCTTCTAGATAGTTGAGAAAAACTACCAAGCCCTTAGCCACCCCCAAGACGCAAGACACTCTTCACCACAGCTTGTGCTATACTAAATGGCAACCTCTTCAGTGCTCTTAGCACACAATTAAATCCTTTGTTTCTACCCATGATGCACTCTAGGTTATGAAGCACAAGCTTTGTCTTTCCTTTTCTGGAGGGAAATTCCTTTTATTTGTTTAAACATCCCAACTGTCTGCAAAGTTCCCTTGTGCCCGTACTAAAGGGCATGAAGCCGCAAAAAAAACACTACTAATTACAGAAGTAAACAGGATCTCCCAGAGTTGCTGACAGCTGCCCGAGAAGGAAGCATCAACACACAAGGTAAACAGAAGCTCCCAGACTTGCTCGCAGCTCCCCTAGAAGGAAGCTGCTCAATTACTTGTCTACATTTCACACTAGCTTGCTGCTCATGATCTCCCTGTCAGGTTGGCCCTGGGGACTGGTGGGAGCAAGTGTGTGAAGTAGGATCAAGTCTTCAAAGACCCTGATCCTATCTCCCATGGCTGGTCTCCCCCTCCCCTCTCCTTCGCCAGCCCCAACCCCCAACACCCACCCCACACCCCCGGGCTCCACACACCCGCCCACCCCCACCCCCCAGTAAAATGCAAGTGATGGAACCCCACCCCCAAGAAGAAAGGGGGCATGCACTCTCAAAAGACTCTAATCCTATGCTTCTAGAATGATTTATAACACTCCTAAAGTAGACAACCATCCAAGTGCTCCTTGATTGCCCATAAAAAACCGAATTAATTCTTACTTTGCACCCTCATCCAGATAAACCATGAAGACTTCAATACAAGAGTGACTAGGCAAGGATCTGCTTGCCATGAGGTGGTTAGCCTCCCAAAGCAGAATAGATTCAACAGCATCTCTTGAAACCAAAGCAGGTCCCAAAGGGAACCAAAATGCCCCCATCTCCCCCCCCCCCCCCCTACATGGACCCTAGAAAACTTCAAAACAAGATCAACCCTCTCCCACATTTTGCAAGTAATTACAAGCCAGCCGTATGATGCCATCTGTGAAATGAAACTTCCAGTACAAGCTTGAATACCACTCCAAGCAGAAAGAGCTATAGATTAATGGAAACAGAACCTTAGGCAGTAAACGACATTTAGTCTGTCTTGCATTTTTGGACTTGGGACACTCCACAGGACAGTGCCCAAGTAAGACTTAAATTATAGGAATGTTTACTACCACATTTTAAGCTCCATCTTCCAAATACAAGATTCTTCGGTAGGTGTAATACCTGCAGTTGATGAAATGCCTCTTTCCGTTTGTGGTCTTTTTCCACGTACCATTGATGCCTTAAATATGCAAATATGACCTGAGGTGCTTCATGGTACACGTCTACCCTTGGAGGCGATACAACTTCCGGATCATACTGCAAAAAGGATATGGTTTCCTTCAAATAAAAGCACCGTTCTAAAACAAGAATTCTTTTGAAGTCACTTGCCTGCAATAGCTTCACAAGGGTAGCATGGGACTGATCTATCCGGCCACTCTTCCGGCAAAGTGAGGCAAACTTTAGCCATGTCTCAATATCTTCTTTAGGAGGAAGAACAAGAGCGCGAACAGCTAGCAAAGATTGCCAGACCTGAAGGAGTGATTACATTGGCTGTCAGATCAGAAATCATAAACTCTCTTCATGCTGGTAAATGTTAGCAGTGCTTTATTGAACAAAAAACTCCAAGTTACAACCTTGCAATATAACTAGTCCAACTACAACATCCCCAAGTTAACATTGATCTCATGTTTCTCGAGGTACTTTATAACAAAAACCATCTCAATCGAGGATGGATTCAAAAGGTTTATTACTGGGCCATAAATAATTATTAATTCTATTTACCCGCATTTCTATCTTAAAGTTCATAAGTAGTATTGTTTATCCATCTTTCTCAAACAAGCAAGGCTTTGTATTTAACCTCCACATTGCGTTTGGTGCCACGAATGCGATCGTGCCACATCTTTCCAATAAGAGCAGCACGGTTTTCATTAGCTCCATTTGAGTTCACAAGTACTGAATAGTCAATGACCTGCCATACAACAATGTCATTGTCATAATTTTACTCACCAAGCTACCCATTTCTAAGACGATACAGCCACTGGCATGCTAATCACCATGTTACAACAAGCAAACAGAAGTTGCATAATTTGTCTTGCTAGAGTCACCTTTAATAGGCCATGGGAAAAAACACACATAAGTTGTTAGTTTGTGTCCTCAGACTGTGTGTGACTTCCACTGTAGCAGTCATTACTTTGTTCAGTCAAGCAAACAGTAACATGTAACTTTAATGGTAGCTGTTTCAAGTTGCATAGTAGGTGGTAATTTACATCTTTGACCTCCATATGTCATGCCTATATTATATAATTCCAGGCCTCAACATAATGGGGTCTGACTCTACACCCAAATGTCATCCCGTGACCCTCTGTATGCATGAGTCTCGTGCATTTACCTTCAATCAATGTAGTTCTATAGCTTCTGCTTCATCTTGTGCCCATCCCTTTTTCACTGCTTGTGTACTTCAAGTTAATTGACCTTAAATTTTCATTGTGCTTATTCTCTCTCACCTCTCAACAAAGGAAAGATCCAGAGGTCATGCTTATATTGTACAAAAGGAGAGCCTACTTCTCACAACAAGCCAGCAATAAAACTTGCATGGCACACAGCACGAGATGGCAGCTACTTGAAACACATTACATGTGAAATCACATTCAGTAATTCGGGACTTTGGTCTGAAGCTGTAAGATAGCAGCTACTTGAAATACATTACATGTGAAATCACATTCAGCAATTTGGGACTTTGGTCTGAAGCTGTAAGATGTGGTTCCACATGCCACAAAGACGTACAGACTCTAACTTAGTGCTTCGCTCTAGCAGTACAATTCTGACTACAGTCAAGGCTGAATAATGGATCGTGCCAAGGGCAAAAATTTCTCTTATATCAAGCATATCCACAAATGTTCTTCCTCTATCTGTATGACCAACTGCCTCACCTGAATGCATGGTCGAGCACAATAAAAATGTATGCTCACTATTCTCTGCTATCAAGGGGCTTGAATATCAATAGAAACTAAATTCTAATGCCTACATAAATGCTTTCCCGTGGAATAAATCAATCCCACACATACGAAAGACTAATCAGATACAGGCCAGATAGTTCAAGGAGGACAATATAGGAACACATGCCAGCACCTAGAAACCACTTAACTAAATGTCATCATTGAATGAAATGCTGTGCTGGCATGCTCTTGATGTAGTTCAAACAGCCTATCCACATTGCACTTGTGCTCTCAATGTACTTCCAAGAGCATGTGCCTCTCAACCACACCAAAACACAAGTTAAAATGAAAGTCCAAGAGAGACAAAGCAATCATCTTGATGCACAATTAAGAGTAGGAGTGGCTTCCAAGTGGAGGCTGCAACCTCTAGGATTGAGACAGACACCATACGAAACTTCATGGAAAGAGACGATCTCATAGCTAGAATCAGCTAGAGAATCACATGCTCTCAATATGCTTCCAAGAGTATGGCTAAGCCTAACCAAAGCACAAATTGAATATGAGAGTCCACGAGAGACGAAGCAATCATCTTGATGCACAATTGAGGGTAGGACTAAAGGACCTTGGATGTTACACAACGTAGGTGAGAGACAGAGGTGAGACAATGAGTGTGAGTAACTACTTGAAGGAATAGGGGATCCAAGAAATCCCTTTCATTGAGCTTGAATGTGTAACAATGTGTAGCCTCAAACCCCTACCGAGCTCTTCCTTTTTGTCTCAAGCTAGAGAAAATCTAATTCTATTAATAACACCTCAGAGAAAAAAAACCCCTGAGCTAAATACGAAGTACAAGGAACTCTAGGAAGAGTATCTAAGTACATAAAAAATACAACTGTTGTATGAACAACCAATCTAGTCAACTAAAATGCCAGACCATGTGAGGAGTAGTATAAAAGATGTCTGAATCCAAAATCTGCAGGACAGGCTCTTTTTCCTCCTTATTCTCTCTTAGCTTCCCTGCAGAGTGTGGACTATCTTTGTCCAAAGCCTCGATAAAGACTCTCAGTGGATATATCTTTAAGGTCAATGACTTGATTACATCTCGCAATCAATATGAACCCAACTATAATGCTGGAAATCTGCTCCCATCTATGGCAATGCCCCCGGGTTCACTATGTCTGTGAGTAATATGGGTAGGGATCCTGCTCAGATGTCATCAACCTCTACCTATCATCCAAGCTACAGTACCCCCATGTCACCACCATGGATCCCACTATGCCATGAATTACCTATAAGATTCTACAAACTCTCTCCAAGATATATATGTTTAAACCAGCAATCAACACAAAAGAAGAAAGCACGTTGTGCAAGCTGCAATAATGTAAATTATGCTACTTCTTCTGGAACCCTCAATTATTGGACACCTAAAAACAAGAGAATCCTTTTGCAACATGACAGAAACACATTCAAGTAAACCACACGAAGAGCAGATTTGCAACATGAGAGAAACACATTCAAGTAAAAACAGGAGAACCCTTTCTAAAACTGCTTATTTTAGAAAGTAGAGCTTGTGAAGCTCGGTAGATCCACACGCTTGCTTCGGTTCTTTAGGAGAGTTAGGGCAGCAAGAGTTTGTTGACCTAAACATTCATTACACATTGATTAGCTCCTTAAAATAGCCCCAAAACAGCAAATTACCAAAGGTTTCATTAAATGGGGAGAGGTTCTAGAAAGTTTATGTGTCCCACATGCAAAATCCCAATCCGGGAGGATCCTTCCAAATCTATAAATGGACAGGCTGCCCTCTCCCACCAGCTGTCCAGCCCCCAACGACTGCTTCTATGACGTCTACAACAATTCCCAGACCCCACTATCGCCGATGATCAGCTTCCATCATCTACATCAGGTCACTCTTGTGTTTTCAGCACTTTTCTTCATCGATCTCTTACTCTGACTAGTTTCTATTGCACATAGAACTCAAGATTTGTGTCTAATCGAGGACACATTGACACCTCCGTCAGCCCGCTCCCACGAGAGCCAATAGCTGTTGAACAGCTCTGCCCTTGAACACCTTATACATTATTTTCTTCATTTACAGCATCGATTCACGAACTTTAGAGTTCTCTTTCTTCTATATTTGTGTTTATGTTTTCCGATTTTGTGTTTTCCGCTTTGCACTTTGCGTTTTGCCTTTAGGGTTTGAGTTTTGCACGTCATTGTTTGAGTCTTTGTGTTTCAATCATGGCCGTACTTTCTATGTTCGCTCAAGGTGAATCCTAGTGTATCTTCACATAGCCAAGATCTTCTCCAAGCTTGATATATTATATGTGGATGATTGGAATCGCTCTCGACCGACACACCGCTGCTCGCGCCCCCGCCATCGTAAACCATCCCCACCCCCCAAGTTTGACTGGCGTCGCGCCCCCGGTCTCTCTTGCCTACCGCCCGCCATCGCACTGCCTCCCCCCTACCCAGCACTACGCTGCCCCACCCCTTCCACCTCACCACGTTGTGCCCTGCACCCATCCGCCTCACCATTACGCTACCCCCCCCCCCCCGGTGGCCCCCCATCGCCTACCTCCTCTACACCGCCGCCTCCGGCATTACAACAATGTGTTTGGTAGGTTCTCAGAAGGGACGCGCACTAGAAACCTCTGGTCAAACACCGGTGCATTCTACGAGTGCCCCCCAGTCAAACACCTTGCGAGTAGTCCTCTCTAAGGAACAGCTCTTACCAGTCCGTGCCACAGAGCTGGAGCTAAAAGAAACAACGATCTTTGGATAGGTCATATGGCACTCCCCGTCTAGGGCTCAGCTTCGGGACTGGCTTCACTCCACGTTGCGCATTGGCACAACACAAATAGTGGAGGCGATTCTCATGGGGCAAGGGATCTTCATGGTACGACTCACCTTGGCAACGTAGCCCAGGAGTTAGTCGCCAATTCACCCTATGCCTCCATGAAAGGGGTCATTTACATGGTCCCTTGGTATAGTGGTTTCACAATGGAGGCATTCGCGCTCCACAACAGTTTCCTTACACATCCGGTTACCCTATTCTTCCCCGGACTAGCGATAGAGTATCGTCACCTTGTGGAAGACTTTGGATGGCTCTTCGACATTGTCCTTCCCGCCTCCTTTGTGGATGCAGTGACAGCCGCAGGAGTCCCAAAGGTAGGGGTGGCAGTGAAAGAGACAAAGAACATACCACAGTTTCTAGAGATAGAGGCAGGCGCACACTCCTTCAGGCAGCAGGTTATTGTGACGGGGCAGCCCGGGCAGTGCCTACATTGCCATGACATTGGGCACCTGGCAGCAGAGTGCATGCGCTTCAGAGCCAAGGCAGCTTCGCCAACATGCCCACAGGTAGACGTGAACGGCTTCGGGTCCAGAGATGACAGAGAGGGAGAAGACAGGGGGAGCCGCAGCCAGCCCCTCAGCCACAGCAGCAGGGAGAAGGATGGCAAGCATCGCCCCCCCCCCCCCCCCCCCCGCAAAACACAACGCGGCTCCCCCCTCCTCTCCCCACCTGGCAGGACCACAGGTCTGCACATCCACCCCCACAGAGGCATCACAGGCAATCACCCGAGGTCTCGCATGCCCCATCCCCTCACCCTCCCCCCACTCCCCACAGTCCCCCCCCCCGACCCTAGTCCACAGTCCCCCCCACTCCAGAGCTACGCCCCCCTCCCCCCCTCCCACACCCACCGGGCATCTCCGACCACCCCACCACCCTTCGACCCTCTCCGTCTCCAAACCCCCCCCCCCCCCCCGGTCACCCATCCACCCCCTTCCCATAGGAGGTGAGAAGCCCCATACACCAACATCCTCCACTCACCACCAGTCTAAACCCCCCTCCCCACACAGCCACCAGTACCGTCCAAGCCACCCATCACACTTTCCCGAAAGAGGTGCAACTGCTACCACAGGAGTCCTTTCACAGTGGGCCATGGTCTTGTCTAAGAGTTGTGGAGCGTGGACAGTTCCCACTACCCCTGGAGGTGGGAATCTTCATGGTACACAAGTCAAGGAATGGCAAGGTCCATCTACTAGCACCACCGGATGGACTACACTATGGCTTCTTCCTTTAGACGTCTCACACAGAAGATTGGATGTCGACCCAGATAGAGGAGGAGGTGAGGAGCCAGGTGGCAAATCACATCTCCCGTATGGGAGAAGGTGGACTGGCACTTTTCTCCCAGCAGTGGCTAGGTTGCATGATGGACATTAACTGGTGAGTTGGGGCTGAGGTCCCACATCTGAGTATTATCTTTCGAACCCCTCCACAGAGAAAAGCACCAATGGATGTGATCGAGTGGCCCCTGGCACAGACAGTCGGTTTCTACCAATGTATGGAGTCTCGTCTCTCAACCTTGTTGATAGATGCCCTGGTGGTACCAATAGGCACATCCATCTCACCCATGGTCCGCCCGGGGGATACCATGGGGGAATGGAGTTCACCATCCAAGCCGGCAGCGAAGCATATACACATGCCTCATAGTTCCTCTTCTTCGTCACCAACAGCTTGCACACCGAACAGATGCCTCCACTATAGTGGGGCACATGGCTCCAGGAAGTTAATTGTTCAGCAGGAGCAGCATCCTGCCCTTGCCGGACGGGGATTGACATCCTACTTCGACAGGAGCACAAGCTCACTCCCACCCAGGCCCAACGGATAGGGAAAGTACTCCCGGACACTTCAAACACTTACTAGGAGCACGCCATCGATGCCCATAGGAGGAGTGGAGGCATATGCACCTCTATTGACCTGAGTCTCACGCCTGTGTACTAGACCATGGGACGATAGTGGCAGAAAGGGGTTCTATGGATCAAATTGAATATTGGGGACTCGTGCCTTGAAGTCCTCAATGTTTATACCCCTACTGAGGTTAGGGCATGCAGCAGGTTCTAGGTGGAGATCGCGACAGGATTCCCAAAGGTGGACTCCTGGATTATTGGAGGAGACTTCAACAACCTGGAGGCCTTAGAGGACCAGCAGGGCAGAGCAAAGACTACCAGGGCATGGTTGGGGAGGAGCAGGAGGCATGGGAGGTCTTTCTACTAGCAATAGGAGTACGCCATGCTTGAAGAGACCCTGCCTTCACCTACACAATGTATCAACATTCACCTACACAATGCAGTGATGCACGTAAGATTGATCATTGTAAATGCTAAAGTCTAAATTGTAAAGTATAAAGTTTATACTTCAAAGTTCAAGTTTACAAGTTAAAACAACAAATTTGAAATGTTATGGTTAAGTGTTTAAACTTTACCTGCTTTGGACTACCCATGCTCATCATAGCCCTCATTATGCGTAAGTTAGTACAGCAATAGACTAGCCGCTCTAACTGTCGTGTGCTGAGCCGATTGCGAATCTTTGTGTGAATGAGAGAATAGGCACTCCAATTTCTCTCACATGCACTCGAAGAGCAATCCTGGGCAAGGACCCTTCTGGCTAAGGGCTGAAGGGTCTCCAGTGCGTATCCAAAGTTTTGCCACCAAAATAAAGGCTTCACAAGTGACTCTCTCCTCTATCAAGTGGGAGAAGAAAAAGCCACAAGCCCTCTTTGATCTGCATAGTATCTTAGCTCCTCTGGCACTGCATTGTGGTCATCCACAGGGGCCAGACGAGTCAAATAAGCAAGTTGTTCTGAACGGAACTCTCTATCATCCATGGCCGTCGGTGACTTTATATAGACCAGATGTACCAATGCGGCAAAACCATGGATGGGCTTATGCATCCACGCCCATCTTCTCTCTGCTATCTCTAAAACATGTGCACGTTGTATCTCTATGATCACTGTATAAGCACGCGCCTCCACCAATCCCACTCTAAAGAAGTGAGTGAGACGGCCCATGGTGGACCCCTCGCAATCACTCATACATAACACCCTATAAAAGGGAGTCATGACAAAGACAACGGCACGTACATTTTGCCAAAACTGCTCATTAAGGCACAAGCGTTGCATGGCTTTGGCCTCCTCTATCTCATGCTCATCCCACTCATTCCATAGAATGGACACCATTGTCTAGCGCAAGGCAGACCGCACCTCATAAAGATGCTCCAGCAATAACTACATGTAAGCAAGTGTTGAAGAAGGGTTCTTCAACTCCAGTGTGCTATGCTCACGATATATCGCAAGCACCTTTACCTTTACCATGAAGAATGTGACAATTGATGTAGCTTTGCAGACCACCCTCTTCATCCACTTGAGCTTCCCAATGTCCTCCATGAGTAAGTCCAAACAATGACTTGCACTTGGAGTCCACACAATCGTAGGGAACTTGGCCTCTAGCAAATGGCCCATGCGCCAACAATTCAATGCATTGTCAGTAATAACTTGTACCACATTTGAGGGACCCACCTATAACCACAATTTACAAATTACAAGTTATGTACAAATCAAATTTCAATTATGAATCATTATATTATCATAATGAAAGAAGTGAAACAAATTTAAAACGCAAATTCCAATGTATACCTCAATGATAGCTTGTCGAATGTGACGGTAGATGAATCCGCCCGTCACTTTTCTCCCCCTCTTGCCGGTATCTACGGCCCGCAAAAAGTAAGTACCGAGTGGACATGAGACGAGTATGTTGATGATGCTCCGTTTCTTACGATCACTTCATCCTTCGATGAGAATAGAATCAAGGGCTCTATCAATCCTCTCCTTCTCTTCATCAATCTTTCTCGTCCTCATATCACTGTATGTGACACCGATCCATCCTTCACATGGACCCACATTGGGAATGGCTTTTATCATCTTCTTCCATTGCTCTTGCTTTAGGACATTCAATGCAAGATTGCACTCAATCACCATGCGTGCAATTTCAATGTCCGCAAGTCATTACCTTTCTCTAAGAAAGACAACCCATCCATGCATATGAGGGGGAGCTTGAGAGAGACGATTGTCTCTCCGGCACCGCATGAGCCTCCACTCTTTGTCTTTTATCGCAGCCAGGTGTGGATGTCGAGCCCCCACCACCAATGGTAGAGGCCTCTCCCTCATCGGTTGAAGATACGCCCACATTGGATGCTTCCTCATTAGTAGGCATAGGAGTTGGTGCCGATAAGCCACTTCCTCCTCCTCCTCTTGTGGATCCCCCTCTCATATTGGCGAGAATCTCCTCTGCAATGTTTTGAGGGATCTCCTTGCATGGAGCAACTTGCCCCCCGTCTTGGAAAGATATTGGAGAAGCCGAGTTGCACCACTTGTATACTGTTTCCCGCAATACTCGCATGTCCAATGGTGGGAGTTGGACTTCTTTGTGTCCCTCTCCACCTGGATCACATGCAAATTAAAGGCCTAGTGGTTGTCACGAGTCATGGTGCCGATGACGGATAAAGAGACTCGACACACACACACACACACACACACATGCTTGAGTCTCGACTCTTCAAAGTGGAGAGGGAGACGTGGTAGGCTCGAGTGTTGGGGTAAAGTTAAAAGAGCAAGAGTGCAAGAGAGCAGTTGGGAGATAAGAATGGCAAATGCTTTGATAGGGTGCGGGATAATGGGGATGGGATATGAGATTTGAGAATGGCAAATGCTTCAATAGGGTGCAGGAAAGAGGGAATGGGAGATGAGATTCGAGAATGACAAATCACAAGTCCATTCAAAAATCAAGATCCAAGAGAGGAAGATGAGAATGGTAAGTCACAAGTGCTTGTTGAATTGGTATGGAAGCATGGAGAAGAGAAGCAACTTTTGTAGATGAGAGGAGGGTCAAAGTTCAAACAGTCAAAGAGGGATCAACGGTCAAAGAGAGGGCTGCCAGCTAGAAGGAATCCAAAGAGGGCTGGGAAGGGGAGTGCTTGGCTGGAAAAGGGCGTGGGGTGAGGTATCCAAGGCTTCCCACCCCCCAAAAAGTGCCACGCAGGTGGGCGGAGTAAAAGCAGCGGTGCAAAAAACGTGACGCGGGATGGATGACGCACAGGCGACGTGGCCCAAATAGGCCCAAAATTTCGTTGGAATTCATACAAATGTGTACCGTACAGTACCGTACGAACCTGTCCGTACGACATACGAAGGCAACTATTACAGCAAGTCTGGGATCACATCCCGTCCCTCGTCACAAAGGAGATGGGACGCTCCCTCCTAGCCCCCTTCACAGAGAAGGAACTAGAGGAGGCTTTCCATACACAGGACGGGTAGAAATGCCCAGGAGAGGATGGCCTTTCTAAGGCTTTCTTCACTACCTAGTGGGAGGTGGTGAAGGACCCCTTAGTGATGGCCTTCAAGGACATTTTCACTTCAAGATAGATGCCAGGGACTCTTTCGACAGGCCCCATCAATCTTCTCCCCAAAGGAGGAGACCGCGGTTGGAGCTTTCCCAGTGGAGACTGATCACCTTACTGTAGTAGCCTATAAGATACTGGGAAAGATGATTGGTAGGCGACTACACCTATGCTTCCAGACATCATCCATGACACCCAGACAAGCTTTATCCAGGTTAGGAGCATCCTAGACAATGTATTCACCTTCTTTGAGGAGACAGGGTGGGCTCAGCACACTGGGCAAGGACTGACCATAATACTCCTAGACTTCGAGAAGCCTATGACGGGGTGGACTAGGATTTCCTAGAGGGCACCATGGTGAGGTTGGGCTTCCCCTAAGCATGGATCTGCAGGGTCTCCACACTTTACAGATCCGCTACCAATAGGGTTCTCATAGGCGGAATGGGAGGGGAGGAGTTTCAGCTGGAGAGATTGGTCCACGGCAGGGTTGTACCTTGGCTTTGTACAAGTTCTTACTCTTTGCGTAGGCGATGTCTTATTTCCTCAGGTCACATGTGAGCGAGTTATGCAGCCTCCAACTTCCAATGAGAGAGGAGACAGAGTTATTAGACTAGAGTATACAACAGGTGATACGGCACTCTACATAGAGGACGATGAGTTGATGCTAGAGAGATTTCTTAGAGACCCGGACTCTAGCACAAAGTGAGGGGGGACACCTGGGATTTAAATGGGTGAGCAGAGGGCAGACCATCCGTTACCTAGGGTTCCAAGTGGGACTCGACATCACTCCCACCCAGCAGTTTCTTCCAGTCCTCAACTCTATTCGGAGGAAGCTAACCTACTAGAGTACTGCTCGCCTCTCCCTAGCAGGCCAAGCCCTGGTGGATAACCAGGTCCTCCTAGCCACAGCCTGGTACATCGCCTCGCATTGGTCCTTCTCCTAATCTTGTGTAGTTCAGCTTCACCGCCTAGTGCGGAACTTTCTTTGGTCCGGCTCAGATGGTTCCAAGGATTCTCGAGCTAAGGTGGCGTGGGCGACCATCATCTGGCATCGGTCAGAGGGAGGACTTCGGATCATAAACCCAGAGTATCAAAGTATGGCCCTCTTGGGCAAGCTACAAGTCCGCGGCCTCACACCAGCAGGGCAGACTTGAAAGGTCCTATTGTAGAAGGGTCTTCAGGATTGTAGACCGAGGCTTGGTGGTGAGTGGAGGCCGTCCCTGAGATGGATCTTCACGACAGCCCAGATCCCCCCCCCCTTGGATCCCCCTTCCTACGCAGCTTGCTCCATGTGTGGCAGGGCTTCCTTAAGGCCCTAATTTAGAGCCCCCCACGCTGCCAGGAGGAGATAGACCATCAGTCGGTGATCTTGCAAACCCATGTCAGAGATTGGAAAGGAGCACAAATCAGCGAGCGCCTCTATATCCAGTGGGCTGGTTAGGAAGCTGGCCCAACTCGCACCATCAGGACATGGCAGGAGGTGTACAAGATGGTTAATGAGGAGGTGTTGCAGCGAGTATAAGGTTGCCAAAGAGGAGTGGAGTTGAGGAGAAGGGAGATAGACACAACTATACCTCAGGAGTGGCTTACTCCCCCAATATGAGAGCCAGTAGAGCCCGGGGAGGTATGGGCCACTAGGTTTTCACCAGCAGGTATCCCCCTACAGGTGGCAAGTAGAGTGGTGAGCTCTGGACCTCCGTCATCCACTCCCTCCGCAGCAAATGGGACCACGTGCAGGGCTGGTCAAAAGCTCCATTGTCACTTCATGCACACTTGGAGCCGCCAGGATGTGTTTTTCGTGATAGGCAAGCAGCCCCAGATGGCGATACACCCCGCCTCCATGGCTTCTTGCCCCAATCCCCCCTAGACTGCCCTGAGAGGCTTGTACATCTGATATATCAATGACTCTACATCAACTCCAGCTAGTCTGTTGAGCATGACCACTTCCTTGTATTCAAGTTTTTTTGAAGTAATATAACTAGCGACACTTTATTTGCAAAGAAAAAAAAATGTGGAAGATTGGGCTTGTGATAGAGAGGCCTAGCTAGCATCAATCCTTGCACTACTCTTTCAGACCATTTATCAATTGAGTCAGTTCTCTACAAGAGAGTTAGAGGATGCAACTCTAGTGCCAAGATCCTAGACCACATGTACCACATGATCTTAGAGTCTGATTCACACAAAGTTGATTGTCTAGATATTCTTTAACTAGACAAACAATTAGAGACTTCAATGAGAACGTCTAGAAGATTAGTTACTTTTGTAGGAAGGAGATTGGGCCATGAAGAGAAGGAAACATAATATGTTTTGTTTGGGAGCTTGGCTTCTGAATAACAACTTCACCTTTTGGGAGCCTACTACTCTTCCATGCTCCAACTTCCAAGTATCATGACCTCTTTGTACTTCTTTTTTATTTCCAAAAGACATATGACAATGTAGATCGGGAAAGTTTGAAGGGCACCATGTTTGAGATGGGTTTTCTAGAGCAATGTATCAATGCAGGTATAGCTCTCTATTCTTCACTTTAGCCACGTCCTTACTAGTGAGATTGGAGGGCAGAGGTCTAGTATATAGAGATGAGTGAGCCAAGGATGTCCAATTGCTTCTTATTCTTGTATGTTGCAAAGCCCATGAGTTCCTTCTTGAGAAATAAATGTACTAGAATTAGAAATATCTACCTGCCCATCCCAAAGTTTGAGAGCTCCTTCATGTACAATTTCAAAACAACACATCAATACATTTAGAGTGGGGATGAGAGCAACTTTAAGGCCTTTGTTGTAGATCAAGCTGATTGGTAGAGATTGGCACTAGTGGTTTTTGGATATGTGAGACTAGACAATTGGACTAGAGACCCCATAATGTTTTCACATGGGTTACTTGCAAGACGATAGTGAGATATTATAGATGTCATGTGGGGATTTATGTTACCTTTCAAAAGCAATCAGCGCCCACTTTGCTAAGCCTTAGACTAAGGCTCTTGTACTGGAGTACAAGGATGCTTTCTCTTGCAGGGGGATTGGTGGTTGCCAATCAAGTACTTATGACTATGTGATACATCACTTCTTATGGAGTGTTCTCTAGGTCAAGCATTGGTTAAGTAAGTGTCTCATCAGAAGTTTTATTTGATCAAGCAGAGACTTGAGCCCAGCCAAGGCAAGAGGTGGCTTCGGATGTTCTTATTCAATGTAGACAAGAGGCGGCTTGGGGATCATTGATCAAAATAGCTAGAGTAGAGCTTTATTGGTTAAGCTCATTGTTAGAGGTCTTCTTCCAAACAAGGAGCCTTGCAAGAAGTTACTGCAACAAAGATTATAATCCATTAGAGCAAGGCTTCGAGAGCCTCTACAGAGATTCTAGTGGGACCTAATGTTTTGAGGGAGTTAGTCATTGATAGACAATGTGATGCAACCTTCTTGGGCTATACCACCAGATTGGGGAGAAGGATACACATGAGTAGGATCAAAGTAAAGCTAGCAACCACTTGTCATTGGCACAAATAAAGTATATTTGAACCCTTCTTGACATATTTTTCAATGTGATTGGATGATAGCTTTAGGCCCTAGAAGATATCCTTTTTCATATGGCTTATAGCTAATTGGACTTTCACATTATGTAAGGCTCGCTTATGGTAGGATGCTAATGGCATGTGTCCAATGCAGACAGTTAGAGGAGACCCAGAGGCTCTATCTATAGAATTATCCTGGACCCTACTACATCTTGAGGAGAGCCATGACAATGGTCTTTCATGGCATCTCTCATTAAGGGGAGCCCTAGATTTATTATTGTTGGCCAACACTACAATATGATTCCTATTCTAAATTATTTACAAGCACCATGGACTTACGTGCATTCTCACTTACGGGAGCAAATTGTTATGACCTCTTGCTTGGTTCATTTGGACTACGAGGTGTAGCCATGCTATTAACCTTTAGGATGCCTCTCCATTGTAAAGACTCTTCCTAGGATCCAAACAAAGACTATTTATACTCTTTAAAGGAGATGGGGAAGACTCTAGGGTGACTCTGAATGCATGAGAAGTAAAGATGCTTTTACGAGGATAGGGAACTCTAACACCGTCTTTCTACTAGTTGTTGAGATGTTAAGGTTCACACGAGCTAACACTCACATACTTGAATGACCATTTCTGCATTCATATCATTGGAGCAATTGGTACCTAAATCCGCATATACTTCTAGTGATACTTTCTAGTGGCATCAATTAGTCCACCTACCCGAGTTACTAGATAATCTTTCTAGTTAGCTTGTTCAATCATGGACCGCTTGTACGTGATGTATGTTGTACTCTCTCTTTATTCTTCGTAGATTGTTGTAGTGGAGAAGAAGAAGAATAAGAAAGATTAGGGTTTTCAGCTTTCTATCTTCTATGCAT
Source organism: Lygodium microphyllum (assembly GCF_053477565.2). Taxonomy (NCBI): domain Eukaryota; kingdom Viridiplantae; phylum Streptophyta; class Polypodiopsida; order Schizaeales; family Lygodiaceae; genus Lygodium; species Lygodium microphyllum. The sequence goes on from NC_141136.1 coordinate 1,365,260, forward strand.
TCTATGTGCTGTGTCTTACAAGACCTCAAGCTCCCTCTCTCTCCTTGTATCTTTTCAAGGCATCAGAGCAGCATATAGGCGATAAGATATGACCCACAAGCACAAGAATCTACAAGAAAGCCTTACTGTGGGGCACAGTTGTAGAGATCTCTCTCATACGACCTCCGAGTGACGAGTTGTCTTTGTGAGCTTAGAGTGCTGAAGGGAGTGTAACAAACCTCTAGTCTCTTACAGGTGCATATATTCATATTCCGGGTGTGTTTTGGCCTCTGTTCAGGAGTTACAGGCATAGTTACCAAGAACGGGATCACATCCATGTATGGACCTATGGCATGTGTCACTCCATCCATCTACTATCAATGTCACTCCATTCCTTGCCATTGATTGCAAATATTTGCTGTTGCAATCTCTATGGCTGCCTTCTCCTTTTGAAGCAATGTAGTCTTGATAGTTTCTGATGAAGAGGGCCTATATGTGGGTCCATACTCTACCATCTTTGTCACCATATTTAAAAAATACGATGAACCTGGCTGATTTGAATGCAATATAGTCATAGTCGAAACAGCGTCTCATTGTTGCATCTGTTTCCTCTTTTTTCATTGGTTCCCATGAAGTGTGCAATGAACTCTATCCAACACGACCTACTGCCAATGATGGCCCATGAGAAGGTTGCATGGTTGTGTAGCCACTAACCTCAATGGTCTTCTGCATGAAGCACCATGCCCTGCTGGCCTTCGAATCCATGTTGTTGGATCCACCGCTATGTTTGGTGTCCTCTTGGCATGTGAAATCCCCATAGAAGTGGCTCTGCAGTCAAGTAACTCATGTCTTTTCTCAACTGATACATTGGCACAAAAACGCACTCTTTCCCCTTCTCATGTAGAAGATGGGCTCTCACTTTATCAGCCCCACTAGTGCGAGCATGAGAGCAAAGTCTGCATTTCCAAGGGCGAGCCCCTCCACCTCTCAATCGCTCCCCTACATCTACCTCATCCCACCATGACCAAATAGTGCTTCGACTTCGTCCAGTTGTCGATGAAGTACCTACTAAGGATGATGAAGATCCCATAGATGTCTATGCTGCCATCTATATAAAAGGTGACAAATAATCAAAAAAGTTCAATGAAATTGCATAAAATTGCAGCCAAAATTTCAACATGCATGTGTTTGGTAAAAATGCCCAAATTTTGGTGCCCCAAATTCGGATCCGAATGCCCCACATTTGGGGACATTGCAGCCAAATTTGGGCCCCAATCGTTGCTGAGAAAGCCCCAAATCCGGGGAAACGACTGATCCAAAATCCCCCAAATTTGGGGGAGATTGCAGCATGAATCATAGATGCCTTAAATGCCCCAAATTGCCACAAGTTGCCCAAAATTTTGGCTATAATGCAGCTAGATTGGAGCTGTGAACCCCTGCTGAATCACCCTTAAATCTGGGGCAAAGACTGATCCGAAATGCCCCAAATTTGAGGGCAATTTCAGATCCCAAATCCTCCGGAATTGGAGGCAATTCAGGCCTCAATTGTAATAAATACTTTAAATTTGGGAACAATTGAGAATTTTGTGGTAATAGGGGCAATTGTCCAATTTCTCACATTGAGAGCGATTTGGGGCAATCAACAAGGGGACATCTAGGGTCCCAAATTGCTCCTTATGCCCAAAATTTGTCCACAATGTACAATTTACACAAATTTTTTAAAATTTTAATAAAATTGAAAATGGTGTGCATGGTTAGTAGACACCTTGGAATTTAGGAAAGCTGAAATTTGATTGGTGAACCTCCGACTCTGCACAAGCTCGTGACAGCCTACAAGGCTTGGCAATGAGATGAAAGGAAGCGAGTGCGCACGAGAGAGAGAGAGAGAGAGAGAGAGAGAGAGAGAGAGAGAGAGAGAGAGATGAAATGAAATGATATATTAACGTCTACAAAAGGCCAAAATGACCTATGAGACCACGAGTTACAATCATGTGTATGATGATACAACTGTCTAGGCAAAATATGCAGCACAAAGCAAAATAAGAAAGCAAACTAACTATGGCTGTGTGTAAACATAGAGCTCTATCTAGTAACAATGAGCTCCAAATGGTACAATGTCATGTGGGTATGGAGGGCCTAGCTCTAGTCCGAGCAATAATCCCCTGTATCCGCTTATGAAGGTGCCGTCAGTGTCTGTGTCGAGGCCTAGGACGTCTAGATCGGCTAAGCTGGACGGCTCGATCAATCAGTACTCCGTGTGTGTGTGTGTGTGTGTGTGTGTGTGTGTGTGTACTCAATGAGAGAGAGAGGTGGCCAGAGCCTACAGACGACCTGCTACATGTGCAGCAATTGAAGCATAGGTCGACACAGGACAATAGCCAGAGAGTGACGGGTGGGAGATCGACAATAGTGGTGGGGGCTTCTCGAACACGCAACGGCAGGAACGTTAAGGTGTGTTTTAACATTTTGTTTAGAAAAAAATTAGCCACACTAGAAGTCCATTCCAAACAAGGAATGGCCATGGAACGGCCAAGCAACGGCGATGGAACTGCCGAGGAACGGCCTGGGAATCAGCTAAAGTGTTCTGCAAGCGTTTCTTAGGTTCATCCCTCCCAGAACGCATTAATCCATTCCTAAGTTCTAGAGCGGGCATTCCCTATTTCTATGGTTGAAGGCTATTCATGTACCAATCTAATAATGTTCAAGAACTCTACAAACCTTCTCATTTTGCAAACAGATTGCACATGTTAGGTGTGACAAACAGTATTTGCAAATTATCAAACATTACAAGTGTTGCTCAGGATATACTTATGTACTAATATTAGGCCATGTGACAATTTACTTCAATTAATAGGTTATTGATAATTCACTTGAATTAGTAGGTTATTGATGGTAGACTTTTGGCTTTTACACAATGTCTCAGGGGTCTCATCAAATTGTCAGTGACAAGCTTGACAAGCATAAATTCCATACTTGAAAGTTCAGATTGACCAATTAGCTTATGGGTAAAGCTTATAGGGACTACATTGAATGAGATAATGCTAAGGCTCCAAAATTCCTGAAAGAAAATGCTATGCCGAAGTAAGATAAGGCATTTAAGAAACAAAACTAAGGTGATCAAAAAATTATTGTCAATGCTTCAGACAACATGATTTGGTATGTAGAGGATGCAAACTCTCTTACAGAAGGAAAGAATAATCCGGTCAAGCTATTTGGTACAAATACCAAAGCCAGAAAGTTACACTTGAAGTCCGAGTTAAACAATGTCAAGAATCGCAATATGTCTATCAATGACCATGCATTCAAGATTAAGCACAATGTTCAAGCTCTTCGATCCTTAAAGTGCAGGTTAATGATGATGATATAGTGGCTGCATGTTTGGATGGTTTGGGCTAGGAGACACCATCCCTGATCTTGCAGATCTAATATCTCTGTTGCTATTGAGAGAGAAAAACTTGAGTCTTGTTGCATCCTTGTGACAAAGCAAGAACCGTTTAGAATAGGTGTTCTGCTCTAACACAAGTAGAGATAGATGTCGTGGTGGGGTAGAGGACACGGTTATGGCCATTATGGGTAAAATCAAGGGTAATCTCATCATTCACAAAAGAAGTCACATATAGGTAGTACAAGCTAGTCTAGAGTCAATGCTATAATTGTAGTTAAAAAAAGGTCATACTGCATATAACTATCCAAAAGAGAAGAGCTGGGAATAGAAGAAATGGCAGAGGACACCATAACAATTATGCATCTACCAATGATCAAGTTGATAATGAGAAGTTGTTTGTCATGCAGCACATGATGAATGCAAATGCATCAACAATGAGTGCTGATGTATGGTATGTGGATTCAACTGTCTCTAACATAAATGGAAGAACACAGCATAAGAATTATGCATCTACCAGTGATCAAGTTGATAATGAGAAAAAGTTTGTTATGCAACACATCATGAATGTACTAAATGCAAATGCATTAGTAGTGTGTGATTATGTATCATATGTGGATTTAGGTGCCTCTAACAATAAGATATCTCTTGAAGAATGGTTTAGAAAAATAAAAATCCGTAAATGCATGGTTTTGTGGAAATGGGTGACACTATAGCATATGTCAAGAAATGACTACAATGAAAGCAAACCAAAGAGATTTTACGACTTGCAGTGGGGAGAAACACAAAGTGCATACAGCAAACACTCAAAGAGAAGAGAAACTCAAAAGACGCATAAGAAGATGGCGATGAAGCACTTAATCATGCTGAGTAAATGAAGCTTATACAGTGGAGCCGGAGCTCTTAGGTGCCTGCATTGTCCTGTCTATCTTGTCTAAATCAAGTGATAGCACTAGTTAGGGAATCATACACTGTAGAGGGAGCGAAACACAATCCTCCAGGGCAGTGTGCTATCGAAGTAATCTGAAGATGAAAGAGTGCGAGACACATTCGTCAAACGCCATTAGAGTCGAGCAAGAAGATCACTAGCTACGAACGTGTACTCCCAAAGATGAGGATCAACAAGATGGCTTGCTAGATGAGAAAATTCAGCCCATGATAGAGCAGGAACTACAAAAAACGCACGTCTCTGGGGAGCAAGCGCATGTCAAAGCAATTGTTGATGCCAAAGAGATGTCAAACTACGAAACACAATCCAAGGGAGATGGTCACCAAGTGGAGAAAGAGAATCTGCAACCCAAAACACAACCTAGAAGGTGGAGACAAGGCGTGTGGTGCGAGGAGAGATGAAGACCACGAACTGCAATGTCCTCCCGGTGGGGCGTGAGCAACAATGGAGAGATGGAAGAGAGTGACAGAACATCGGAAGGAATGGATGTGGAATGGATGAATGGGTGGAGTCAATACCATATACATAGGCATAGACTGTCTAGACTATCGCCCACTCAATCTCTCTGATGGGGCCCCACTGTCGAAAGGAGCCTAGAAAGCCTTTTACGGCTAGAAATGGAAACCAAAAATAGAAAAGAAAGAAGGAAACAATACTGAATGATATCATTTCTCAACAACCCATCCTATTGCTCCTATTGGGAGTATCCCATTGTCTATGCATAGTGGAAAAGTTAAGTGTTTCATTGATGTGTTGCATATGTCTAACATTTCAAAGAATTTTTTTTCTATTGGACAAATTAATGAGCCTAATTGCAAGTAAAGTTCAATCAGGATGACTACTTTGTAGAACATTTCAAGAATGGATATAAGTTGGTTACAAAAGGCAAGCGCGTCCTATTGCTCATGTTGGGAGTATCTTATTGTCTGTGCATGATACAAAAATTAAATGTTTGGTTAATCTGTTGCGTATGCCTAACATTTCAAATAAATTTTTTTTCTATTGGATAAATAGTTGAATGTGATTGCAAGTAAAGTTCGATCAAGAAGGCTGCTTTGTAGAACATTTCAAGAATCAATATAAGTTGCTTACGAAAGGCAAGCATGTGGGAATAATGTTTAACTTGGATATAAATGTACCCAAGCTAAAGGCTACTATTGTTGCACAAGTTGCAGGAGTTGTGGCTAATATTGACGTGTAGCATAAAAGTATCACACATGTAAATATACAGCGCCTGAAGAATATGTAGTCATGTGAAATTGTGACAGGTTTATCTCAGCTCAAAGTGCATGATATGCAAAAAATCTATTAAACATGCCACTTTCGAAAACATGGAAAACAGACAAGGCATGCATTTCCTCACAATAAACGTGTAAGCAGGCATTTACTTGATGTTGTACATTGGGATATGTGGGATTCTACAAATACTGCATCAATGGCAAGAATTAATGATCACACAAGAAAGATATGAACATATTTCATAAAGGAGAAAAGTGTTCTCTCACTTCCAAGATTAAAAATTTCTTTGAGAAACAAACAGGTGTCCAAATTAAGTGCCTCAGGTCGAATGGAGGGGGAGAATATTTATCCAATCAATTCAATAATTTCTTGAAACAACATGGAATTCAAAAATACTTTACGTACATGTATACTCTGCAATAAAATTGTGTCATTGAAAGAAAGAACAAGCACATTGCAAAATTTGCACAAGCCTTGATGGCTGAAAAAAAACATGCATCACTATTTTTGGGCTGAAACTGTCTCTATAAATATGTATATTATGAACAAGACTCCCACTGTTGTAGTGTATAGTGTCATGAGGACATGTATTTTTGAAACCTCACTTAACATGTGGATTAATTTTTAATCACATCGTTAAGTAAATGTTACACATGTGAGCTGTAATTGGGGTTAGAGTAATTGTGACCCGAGGAAATCACGGGATGTCAAAGGGAAAAGTTGCTATAAGTTATGCCACACAGCTACTTGGTGGTAAATGGTGCCAGTTGTTGGCCTAGGTCATTCATTTGGCCATAAGTGTCAACTGGTGACACTAGCCAATTTAATTATTGGCCAGTCTGATTATTTTTCAGGGCACCGAAATAATTATTAGATTAATTTTCAGTATTTAAAGACTGAAAATTAATATTTAATTATGGATAATGCTGGAAAAACCATTAGGGAAAGCTGCCACTTGTCAAAAATGCCCATGCAAGACTGGAAAACGTCTTTACAGGCTGGAGAAAGGCATTTTTAGTGTAGCTTGCAAGAGAGAGGGAGGAGATGTTGGTTTGATTTGCAGCCATTGGAGGACCTTCTGAGGTAGCCAGGGGCAGCAGAAGACCAATCAATAGCAGACGACAGCATCTACAGGCTGTTGAGACAGGGCAATAACAGTAAATGACTGATTTTCTTCAGTTCTTTGCATCTAGCTGTTGAGACAAGGCAGCAGCAATAAATGACAGATTTTCAACAGCTCTTCGCGAAGAAAGTTGGAATTTTCTCTCTCCTCACCATTCTCTCTCATCTCCCAACCTTCTACAACCTTGCTCCAAAGATTGCAGCATTGAGATTACCGGTGGCTGAGAAATTTCAGATTTCTTTGCGTAAACCCTTATTCAGCAGCCACCTCGGAAAGCGTGCTAGAAATTTGAAGCTCCAAGACTTGGATTCAACAAGACTGAAGCTTTTTTTAGCTTTTTCAAGTGGAGGGACCAGCAAATAATTGAATTTGGGGCATTTACCATCTCCATCAAAGCGGGTAAACGCCAATTGATTGCCCGAATCAAGGGGCAAATCAGATGAAAGACTTGCTAGCCATTTTGGACAGCAAGGGGAGTTGGAATACCGAAAGGGATTGGGAGAATCCAATTGTACATCAACTTCTTCAATTAAGTTAAATAAATACTGAAAGGGGACCCCCAGTTTTGGGGCCAACAAGGTGTCCAATGTCGAAGATTATATGGTAAAGTGTACTTTTCAGTTTTGTGAATTTGTTAATTGCTGTAAATAGTGCTTAATCTGGTTATTTACCACCCTATCCGAGCAGGAAGGTTGGTTACATATAATGTGACACCAGAGGAGAAGTTTACTGTCAAGAAACCAGATCAATCATATGTTAAAGTATTTGGATGCATTGCATATGTACATGTTCCCGATAAGCCGAGAAAGAAGTTGGATCCAAAAGCCAAAAGTGTGTATTCGTTGGCCATTCCCTTGAGCAAAAGGGTTGCAGGTCTTATAATCCGGTTACATGCAAGATACAGTTGGGCAGAAATGTGCTTTTCAATGAGATGGGCAGTTGGTATACTGCTGAAAAATAAATTGTTGCAGATGACATAAAAGAAAGGGTGGTTGTTAAAAATGGGGTCCACAATCACAAACTTTGAGTGGGCTACAAGAGTCCTCTTCTATTAACTCTACTAAGAGACCATGAAGTGGCAGGTTGCATGCAAATAGCACTCCTACAAGTGTAGAGAATGTGTCACAAAAGAGAAAAGAAAAAGTGGTTGAGCCACTTGGTGTACCAAATGTTTCTACAAGCTATTCACATATAGATTGTGAGTCTAATGGCTTAGATCAATGTGTGGATGAGAAGTTTGAAATTCCAATTGTCCATACACCTAATGTGAAAAAGCCAAGGCTCCACAAGTGCACATGTTAAGCAGAGTAAGGTATCCTATGTAGAGGTTGGCATATGATAGTTATGCTGCTCCCCATTATGCGTATATGGCAAATGTTATAAAATCACTTCAGTCCACTTGTGTTGAGGAAGTTATTGGTCATGTGCATTGGGAGAAAACCATAGATGAAGAAATGGCTAAGTTGGATGTAAGTTAAACTTGGGATTTGGTGCCATTGCCTGAAGGAACCAAAACTATAGACTACAAGTGGGTTTACAAGGTAAAACATGATGTCAATGGAAGTCTGAGTAGATATAAAGCAAGACTAGTTGTCAAAGGTTATGCACAGACTTGTGGGATTGATTATGAGAAGACATTTGTTCCAGTGGGAAAAACGGTGACCTTAGAGCTGTCATTGCAATGGCTATAGCAAAAGGTTGTGTCTTGCATCAAATGGATGTAAAGATTACATTCTTGCATAGTGAGTTAAAAGAAGTGTATATGGAGAAGCCACAAGGTCATGAAAGCATGGTTCACTCCAACAATTTGTGTAGGCTACGCAAAGCGTTGTATGGGCTGAAATAGGCACCAAGAGCATGGTATGACAAGATAGCATCGTATTGTATCTCAATTGGTTTTCATGTTAAAAATGCAGATCACTCCCTTTATGGGCATTAGAGTGATAGAGGTATTGTTGTGATTAACTTGTATATGGATGAGCTGATTGTTGGGGGTGATAATGTGCCGGAGGGAGAGCATGTCTAGGGTCTTCTCAAATAGAAATTTGACAAGAAAGATTTGGGAGCTGAAGTATTTCTTTGGCATTGATGTGATTAGGACATCTAATGGAATATGGATCTCACAAAAGCAGTACATCTTGGATATGTTGACAGAGTATAATATGGCTGATTGTACGCCAATCTTAGTGCCATTGGATCAAAATGTGAAGCTATGTGCTAATGTAAGTGAGACATTAGACGATCCCACAATGTACAAAAAGATAGTGGAACGTTTGATCTTCATTACTATCACCAAGCCAGATTGTAACTATATAGTTGGTTTGGAAAGTCAATTTATACGCGTGCCCCAAAAGCCTATTTGGACAGTGTGAAACATACATTGCCATACCTTAAGGCCACTTTGGATTGTAGTATCTTTTAGGAGACTGATTCAGTGGTGCGATTATTTGGTTATATTGATATTGATTGGCCAGATAGTGAGCCTCACAAGACATCCACCAATGTGGCTATGTATTTTCCTTTAGGAGTGGGATGGTGACTTGCAACAGTAAGAAACAACCCACTTTTGCATGATCGATTCACAGAGACAGAGTAAAAGGGTACTGCTATGGCAGCATATGCCATAGCTTGGTTGCAAAAGCAACTTGATGATTTGGGATTAGATAGACAATAGAGTTGTCATTTATTGTGACAACATGCATAGCATACAATTGGTGAGAAACCCAATGTCTCCAACATACACAAAACACATTGACATTCATTACCATTTTATCAAAGAGCAAATCTTGGCAGGTGATATTGATCTCACATATGTCAACACAAAGGAGCAAGTTGCAAATGTCTTCACCGAGGCCCTAGGAGCAAAAAGGCTTCTTACTTAGAGTGCATGTCATGGAGTTGAGCTTTAAGGGGGGTGTTGAGATATCAAATTCAACACAAGCTGACACAAACGAGGTTGGTCCTTACACAACGATACACTTCCACCGATACTTTACAACTAGTCCACCTACAATTGGATATCCATCTAGTCATCTCTCTAGTTAGCATATTCACACTATGGACCACTTCTACATTATGTATGTTGTGCTCACTTTGTTTATTCTTGGCAGACTTCCCTCTCGCTCCTCTATCTTTTCACTAATAAACATTTGGTTTGGTATTATAACATATCAAATCGGTTGCTCCTCAACCATTGTATTTATAATATACTTTGCTACTCCTTATAGGGCCGTAAGGTCTTCTTGGTATTGTGTATTTTACCTTTAGGGGTCTTTTTTGCAAGATTCATGAATAGAATTTTCTTTTGTTAAACTCTAGCAAGTGTCCAAGGGAAGATGGACTAGATAAGTCCTTCTTTGTTATAGCTACCGGGATCTTATCAATACAAGCCTGCACTCAACCTTTGAGGAGATTATGGCATCTGGGATTATGCCAGACAGACTTTCCAACCGGCTCATTTATCTCAACCCTAAAGAAAGTGGAGATAGATTGGAGATTGCACAATGTAGACCAATCACCTTGCTTGAAACTACCTACAAGATCCTTGCAAAGGTGATTAGTCTTGAGTTAGCACCATTGATATCATATACTATACACCCCACTAAGACTAGATTTGTCGGAGAGCACAGCATCTTGGACAACATTTCACATTTTGGGAAACCACAACTTTGGCTAGATCCAAGAGGCTCTCTAGAGTGGAGGGTCAAGGGAGTAGTGGCTCTCTATTCTTCGGCACACAACCATGTCATGACTAGCAGAGCGAGAGAAGATAGATTCAACATTCATAAATCAATCAAACAAGGATATCTACTAGCTCCTTTCTTGTTTTTATTTATAGTGGAGGGCATAAGCTCCTTTCTGAGAGAGAAATCTACAAGTATCAAAGGCATCACGATACCCATCCTCAAGTTTGAGGAGCTTGGAGTTTGCTCATGATACGTCAATTTACCTAGATCGGGATGAGGGTAACTTTAGGGCCTTTGTAACGACCATGGAGATATTTTGCAGAGCATCAAAAGCCCTAATTAATTGGCAAAAATCGTATGGATTTTGGATATGCAACATTAGACCGCCAGAGTGGCGATCACATGAGAATTTTACATGGGTTCCCCGCAGGATAGCTATGAGATATCTCAGATGCCATATTGGGATTGGCATTACTTCAAAAGAGCAATCAATACCTCTTCTTCTAAGCATCAAATTGAAACTTCTATATTAAAGCTCCATGAGACACTCATTAGCAAGGAGAGTAGTGATCACCAATCAAGTTCTTCGGGTGAACACATGGTACATCACTTCTTATTGGCCATTCTCTAGGTCATGCATTGGCCAAGTGATGCACCTCATCAAGAACTTCATTTGGTCTGGAGGAGATAGGGGCCCGACCAAAGTGAAGGTGGCATGGGATGTCATCATATAGCCTTGATCTAGAGGAGGATAAAAGATCATAGACCAAGATAGCTAAAGCAAAGCTGTACTGGTTAAGCTCATTGTCACAAATCTGCTTCTAGGTGAGGAGCCCTAAAAGAAACTTGTGATGGGGAGGCTACAGGATATGACATCTACACATGGAGGACCATGGGAGCCCAACATCATTCGATATTTCACAAGATTAGCACCTAAGATTTAGGGAGGAGCTTTGAGGTAAGATTTGCTGCTTCCATTATTAGAGTATAGGGATCTCTGTCTTCGTGGCTTCACTAGCTCCCTGCTACTACTATCAAAGAGAAGATGAGGCAGCCTCTTCTCTTTAAACATTATTTGCAATCAGAGTCGGGCCACACTATTGGACAACAGACATACTTATCATGGGGGAGATTCTCTATACAGGTTGCTACATGAGTGGAGGGCTGGTTTGCCTTTCAGGAGTTACCACAAGAGACTTAGAGGCAGAGAATACATAGTTTTAGGGGAGCCAAGGCTACAATTGAGGCCATGATAGAGGGAGTTCCATCAAATTGGCAGACATATATAGCTACCTCCCTGACTTGGATTGGCCTCTTCTCTAGAGGGGATATCCTTCTAGCAGTTGTATTGTCTAGAATATACAGGGCATTCACTTTCATAGTTGAGGAGGATGGCCACCTCAAGCAAGAGGATCTTGACCTTACAACACTCAGTGGTTGCTCTAGGCAAAGGATCAGAGTAGTGGCACACTTCGAGAGGAAGTGGCACATAGACCCAGCCACTTGTCTTGCAAATGAATGGAGATACTGCACATACAAGAGGAGGCCTCTACAGAGACTTAAGTGGGATCTCAGAGAGTGGGTGTGGAGAGACCCCTTCCTTGACAGACCATAAGACGTGCACTTTTTTGGCTACTAGATTGGGGTAGGGGATACACGAGTAGGATTGGAGCACAGTCAGCAGCCAGGCCCCATTGGCATAGAGAGGGAATCTCAGATGGTTTCCTGCACAACTTTTGGAGGCGGCTACATCACAGCTTCAGGCCTAGAAAGATATTTCTCTTTCTCTGGCTTCTAGCTATGGCAGGGACCCAATGGCATGTGTGCAATGTGATGAGCACGAGGAGACACAGACACATTGCCCATGGGACTGCCCCTGAGCTAAGGAGGCTAGAGCAGAGCTCTAAGCAGCTAAATAGTAATTATTTGCTGATGGGAATGAAAACACTCTTTATCATTTCACAACAGAAGAAATTAGTCAGGAAGATTGTCAAACAAGTATAGATAGAAATTGACCATAGTTATAAATTTTCTACCTAGAGCTGTTGAGATCATTTACTAGTATAGGTGTGCCAAAAGGAGTTAGATAGTACTTATTTCTGATGGGAATAAAAACACTCTTAGTCTTTCATGACAGTAAAAGTGAGCCAGGAAGATTGTTGAAGTGACAAAAAATAAATGGACTTGGAGTTAGAAAGCATGATTGTCAAAAAACTGGGAGCTGTCAGTTCCCCTTCAAAATATTTGTACCTCTTCTAGCTCGGACAGTTGTTGAACCCTGACCATATTATTATAAGCACGATCATAACTGTCTATTACCTGTTACACCAAAGATTTCAAAGTCACAAGTTATTTCAAAAAATATCTCCAAACAGAGCTTTCAAATCTACTCAACTGACATTTTCGGAACCTGCTAGAACATCCTCCAACCATGAAGTTGAAATAAATTAATTGAACATTCTTCCACTACACTCTGAAAGACGAGCATTATTCTGTTCTACTTGCCAACAATAGCTAAGAGCTGAGGTGCCACAATAGAGAAACCAAACCTAGCAGCTCAGGTTCTCCCCCTTCAAGCAATCGCAAGACCAATGCAAGTCACAAGTCTCAGAAACGAGAGGTCTAGTATCCTTGAAGAAATACACAAACTAGAAATATGGATCTTGAAAACATGCCTAGTCTATAACTTTACAACTTCCGTAGGACTTACCAAAACACATTGCCTTGAATTAAGATACGTTAAACTCTAAATTAGATTTCAAAAGATGAACATTGGGGAATAAGGCTCAAGAATCACAAGAGTAGCACATCAATCATACATCCCTAATCAATGAATCACAACTCTTCAAAATGTTTATATAAATTCCCCATAGTTACAATTGTGTATCTCCTCAAGTTACTTCAATGAAAAGGTAGGGGGGTCAGCTTGAGGATTCAAACTTCTATATCGATTAGGATATTCAGGGAGTTTATAATTCATTGACTTCCTTCTTCTGACAAGCACTATTCTATCAGGTGGGATAACCATTATGGATGTAGCTGGAAGTAACTACTGACAATCCAAAATGTGCACAGCCCTACAATAAACTAACGAAACTAACAGTTTCAAACAAAAGGTACAGAAGTTGACGAGTCAAGATACTAAATGCTAGATAATACAAGCAATCGACTATCTTTTAATGCATTGTGACCAGGAACATCAAATTAGAACAGAGAACAGGAATGGGAAGTTCGAGAATGACCATTCCTTTTCACTCCAGAGGCTGAAAATGGCCATTTATATTGCTGGTATAATTTAATCGAAGCACGTCCTTGCAGAAACATTTCAATAAGATCTTTACAAACATGTTTCAAAGGTACAAAACGTTACTTTAAGAAATGTGCTTCTAGCACAAGACCACGCACAATTTTATAGTGCCATGCTACACAAGATTGGAGCTAAGGGAAGGTTTTTGACCATAAAAACATCTGGACTGTGTCAACAAATCACTTCACCTCCAGTTTGCTCTTAAAAAGTCCTGCAGTGGTAAGCAGAGCCTTTTTAGACTGCACTTTTGACCTTTTGTGAGGGCCACACTGAAATTGCTTATCAAATCAAAAGAGAGATTGCATCCTAGCACAAGACCACGCACAATTTTATAGTGCCATGCTACACAAGATTGGAGCTAAGGGAAGGTTTTTGACCATAAAAACATCTGGACTGTGTCAACAAATCACTTCACCTCCAGTTTGCTCTTAAAAAGTCCTGCAGTGGTAAGCAGAGCCTTTTTAGACTGCACTTTTGACTTTTTGTGAGGGCCACACTGAAATTGCTTATCAAATCAAAAGAGAGATTGCATCATTTAAGATTGAGAGTTAACTGAGATCAAACAAAGTGGCAAACTTCCCCTCAAGTCCATTGGCTCTCACATGTTGCTTTATCCACACTGTATCATGCGATGTTTCAACTAGTTAATAGCTGTCATACAAGTTATGAAGTGCATCTCAGTAGTACTGCATTGTCTTGTCGAAGCACAAGCAAGTAGTTTCTGTTTCATGACAATCTGGCATGTAATGAGTGCAGAAACTGCTACCTTATCATCGTATCTGGGCTTTCAGCAATCAAAATCACTTTGACAGCGATGCAGTAAAATCTTTAAAGCATGCAAATTATTACAGAAAACTACAACAATATTATCATTTTGAATAAGCAAGAGACTTTAAGAAGCAAATTTTACCAAAGCAGAAAGATCTGTAGCCACACACTTTCGGGCCCGTTCTATGTATTCACGAGCTTCTTCATACTGCAAACAAGGCTGGTGAACTAATAAATGCTGGCATATGAATTAAACATAGCTTTCCTAATTGAGACCTGCATCTGAAGTTTATCGTAGAACATAAAAGAGCTGTGCAAGACTGGAACCTTTCCACGTCGTATGCAGAGAACAGCCCTAAAAAAGGGACCATCACTGCTTCCATCGGAGGAACTTGCAGAGTTGCCTAAATTTCGCAATTTCAACTCATCGCCACCGTCATCAAGCCGAGAAACATACTCACCCATCATCTCCCACTCACCCATATTCCATGCTGCATTCGCAGCCTACACACAAACAGAATTAGATTACCACATAAAGAAATGGTCCATAAAAATGTCACAAGCACATAAAAACAGACAAACCATGGGTGCCATTTCTAAACGAGCACCCGGTTCAGCACGCGTCCAAAACTCCCTGCAAAGTGCATTCAAATCCTCCCATCGAGCTAATGCTGCTAAGCATCGCATTCGGCCTGAAAGATACAAAATTACAATGAACAGAATATTTTGATTGCACAATAACACAATTCAACAAAAGACAGTTGTTATTACCGAAATCATGAGGTCAGAAAAACTTAAACTATAACTTTGATTACACTTCCTAGAACTCTAAAAACCTAAATCAATGCCCTCCCTGCTCTTTCTGACAGTCTGCTGTGCTTCCATACATCCAATAGAAAGGAAGGTCAAAAACAGGCCATTTTGGAAAATAACCCACGACCAAAACAACCATAGTATATGAGGTTGCACATTTACAGTTCCATGACCAAAACACACTATGGCTGGTTGAACGTTTGCACGTTATACATGCCATAGTATACAAGGTAAATTCAGATCAAAAAGAATTTCTTTCAGGCTGGAGTCCATAGTAAATCTACTAGTATATTCACAAACATCAAGGCTACAGCACAGCCTCATCTGGAAAACAGAACTTTGCTTTCAAAGTGCTCGATTTAACGTCACTCAGTGCAACATTAGCAGTTGACTCTGTTCAGCACAGATATTAAGTGGAGTTCAAAAATCGGACCTAATGTGGCCTCTAAGACTGCATGAGCACTTGTCGCTTGTACTGCTTTATTTGAATAAGCATTCAAAGCCTCATCCCAACGTTGCAGCTTTTCGTACCTGATTGAATAAACACTATACATCTCAGTAGCAAATAGTTAATGCAGTGTCAACACTCAGAATTATTTATTAAAAATTTTCAATATCTCGTGGCTTGTATTTTCCATTTTTTCAAACCATTACACAAACCTGCAAAGTTTGAAGTCTACATGCCTATAGATTATCACCGACGCATGTGTTGCAACTCTCCCATTTCATCCCCAAACAACAAATAAAGAGAGAATTCCCAATTGCACTACTTCAAAATAACATTATTTGATGTTCAAAGAAGAAAGAGGAAGAAAAGGGAAAGGGAGAGGGTTGTGTCGGTGGTGGGTTTCCGGTGGTGCCCATAGGTGTGATGGTGGTGCTTTAGAGAGAGAGAGAGAGAGAGAGAGAGAGAGAGAGAGAGAGAGAGAGAGTTATATTAACGTCTACAAAAGGCCAAGTTGGCCTATGAGACCAAAAGGTTACATACAAAATGTTTGGGAATTTTTCTAAGTCCCAGTAAAACTACTATCTAGTGTTATGGTGAACTAGGTGAGTAGGTACAAAATGGTATACAGACTCGATACAATCTAGATGCACTTCAAGTGCAGTGTGGAATTGCTCATGGAGCGTTGTCATCTTAAGATCTCCCACATGGGCTTGTCCAGCATGGATAGGCTGAAGCGGGGGGGTATAGCTCCCCGATGGCGCTGTAGTATCCGTTGTATCTGTAGGTGATCTCTCCTGCGGGGCGTGGGCCTCCTGGGTGTGGGCGGTGAGCTCTGCCTCTCTCTATAGCTCTATCCAAGGTGACTCCTCGAGAGACCTATGAACCAAATCAATATACAACTGCTACATATCTCAAGTATCATGCAAAAACTCAAAAGAAACTAATGTAGTAACATGCATGCTATGTCTAGTCCCTATCTATCATGCTATAGTGGTACCATCATTATGAATACTAAGTGATGAATAATCTACTATCCAATGGGTATGACAGGTAGTAGCATGTCATACTGGTGGCAGTGGGCAAGGAGGACTCTGTTATCCTTCCTCCACATTTGATTGATATCTTCTCGCTTTATCATCTCTCCTCCACATTTGACTGATGTCGTGCCCCAACCTGAGCCATGCTTGATGCCGGTGCAGTGCTCTACATCCATAAGTTCGGGTGTCCTAGTAACCTTGGAGGGAGAGAGAGAGAGAGAGAGAGAAGAGAAGAGCACACACGCAGAGAAAGAAACATATGTTAACATCCACTGAGGCCAATAAAAGAACTTACGAGACAAAACCGTGTACAGTGGTAGATATCAAAGTGTGACGTGCAAAATGATAATCACCAATATACAATGCAAAGCAAAGTGTAAGGTGGTGTACAATACAATGTCCCTGTAGGGATACAACAAAAAAGGTGGGGTGGATGGGTGGCTATAATATGTCATGAATCCTTGATGAGATTGCGGGGCAAAATCAGCTTTGTCAAGTATCGGTCCTATCACTAGTGGATCTCTCTCTCTCTATTCCACCCTAAGTCCAAGTGGTGCTCTAATCTCTTCAACTCTCTAGACTTTCAGCCATCTCTATGTAGGTGCAGTGTGGTCACTGTCTGGAAAAACCCAATGAGCTGTGACTACATGTCCCCTCTCAATAGGGTACCCGCCTAAATAATGGTGTGCAGATCCTTGGGATCTCAAGTAAGAACTCACCCAAATGTTGTTGATTGGGGGACCCCACGACTAGTCTAAGGGAGGTGTATCCTCTAAATAGTGTGGGATACCTCACTTAAATTGTATTGTAGACTCCACATCCACAAATGTAGCCTCACTCTCCCCCTCCCGGCATAGCCTACAAAACTTCTCAAGTCTAGGAACCTGGGCCGCTCTCCTTATCTCAATCTCTAGCTAATAAGAAGAGACCAGAGTTGGGTGTGATGGCTACTCGCATCTCATGTGCCATGTATACATCTAAGTATCCAAGTCTCCCAATAAAACCATATATTGGAGTCCTAGTTCCTCTAGTATGATATCCTCGAGGGAGGGGCCGCTAGGGTAAGATCCATGTATGTTGTATGTGCAGTTGATAGAGATCATGTCGCAAAACCGAGTTCCTCTAAATGCGAGAGAGGTGTATGGAGGGACAGTAAGGATCATACTGCTCTACATGTGCATAGTGTGAGCTCATCTCGAGGTGAAGATGTGATTAAGTGTAGAGCACCCCCCAACTGAATCCATCCTATCATGTAGCTCTCAATCTCCATCTCTTTGCATAGGCACTCAGCTCTACTTCCATCCCTACTCCATATATCTTGGCCAATGTATGGCCCACCATGATGGTCCTCTACTTGCTTGGATCTAGAGGATCTCCAAACCAAGATCCATCGATCATCCATGATGTAGATGCTCTATAGCCCTCTTCAACATATCCTATATGAAGCAAGTGGATTTGGTAGAAAGAGACTCTAGAGGAGGTGGAATTGGCAGCTCGTGTGGTACATCATATAGCCTCTCTCCATAGGAATGTCTAGGTCTCTAGGTCTCCTACGGGTGTGGATCAATGTGGCTCTAATAACATAGTCACATGGAATGGGGAATGGGAACAAGGAATTGGAACGGAGAGTGCCATGAATTGCCATTCCATGTGACTATATAGTCACATGCAATAGGGATGAAACCGGAATTAGAAACATGGAAACCGGGACGGGGGACCCCAAAAATGGCCATTCCATGTGACCACGTCTCATAGCCTACGGTATGATGTGGCTACATCTTTGCTTATGAATAGATGGTATAGATCTCAATATTGTGTCTACTTGTATGCTCACCATTTACTGTAAGTGAGAGTCCTCATTTGTCTCCCAGCCTCCTCTACAACATGCCCTAGCCCTCTCTAGGTCCAAAGGTGTCTATATAGCTCTTTCCACTCATCACCATCCCATTGGTCCTAATACATCTAAAACACTGCATACATGTTCATAAATGATACCTTTATCAAAGTGACAGATCCTATACATGAAATTTATATTCAAAGCACTGCTTATAGCTATAACTATCCAAGATCGTGCTACTGGCTATCTAATGAAGGGCTCCTTGTATCTGGACTCTGCAAAGCTCGAAAAGAAAAAGCGTGAGATATCTCTAATCAAGAAACACACAGACTCAAAAAACTAGGCCAAAGCCATCTTGGAAGATGCAATGAAATCTCCTTTGCATCGCATAATAAGTTCAACATCTACAAACATAGTGCATCTCTATCTCGACCTCTAGATTACGCAATTAGCATATCTCAACAGTTGGGCCCGCTATTCCTACTCTGTATATAGCTATCTCAATCCACAATTAGTGGGATAATGTGCAAATCGGACTAGTCATAAATCCCAAACTATATGACAAATGTGATCCATATAGTGTGAGTACATGAAGAATCTACTATATGTGAGGAAAAAAAAGGGTCTTAATAGAAGGCAATCTTTATCCCTAATGGCTACACTACTATGCTCCAAGTCCTTTGGCTATGTCACTCAAAGATGTTTGCTCTAGCTATCCTATTCACTTGTTGCCAAGAGCAATGAAAGGGGCCTCCATGCTATATTAAAAAGAGGAAAGTATACCCATCTATCTATCATGAATCCCAAGCAAGCTACTCAGATGTGCAACCCAGCATGTGGTGCAGTGATAACTCTAGGGCAAGTCAAAGGCTATCTTATATAATCTCAAGTGCTGCTAATGGTTTACTACAGATGAAATGCAAGATCATCATTACTCCATCTTCCAACCATCACATGCCTCCTTGCGTTTGGGTCCTCTAGTATACAAGATTGATTCTCATATGGATGCACCACACAACAATGTGGGAGTGACCAATGTCTCAAAAATCCATAGCTTCATCTATCTCTCTTGGAACTAGAAATGGGTACAATGTCCCCGTGGTACTCTTGGGGCAGCATACCCTCTAATCAAGTGCCCCTCAATTGTCCTCCACATAGAGCATCAAGGCCCTATAAAGTAATCCTTATATATGCATATGTTGTGACATGGTCAACTAGCTCCCTCTATATGCAAACTACATCCATGTCTTCAATCCACTGTAAGGAGGGATTGAAAATCGTTACCTTGGTTACAATGAGGCCTTAGTATTTGATAAATATAGTTTGGCATATTCCCTTTATTTTGAAATTCTTTCTTACGAATTGTTACTCATTACACCCTATTGTAGTGCCATCCACATTGCATATTTATTAGTGGTTACTTCATGAATCATGATAAAGGACGATAGCAATAAGCTTGATTTGAAATCATGATTCATCAATTAGTCATTGACGGGTATATTAATCGGTATTCATGTTTCTTACTTCAAGTTCAAATGTGTTTTTTCTAAGTCTCCATTTGAAAGTTAAAGAAAGTGCACAAGTTATTACAATATTCCTAGCTAATGTGTTACTTAAACATTATATATCTATTATGCATATTCTACTTTGTATGAAACTTTGTTTCTTATCATTTCTAAAGTTTAATGATATTGTTTCCAACGTATGAAACCTCCCCACTTCCAAAACTCTTGGCTACACTAGTTTTGTAGAGCATCTAGGTAGCATTGTCATCAATGTGTTTAGAATAATGAAAATGTCACTTGCATAGAGAAAAATATTAGAGGGTAGCCTTCACTCACTTTTATGGTGCTCAATCATTTCTTAAAAATTCTAGTCCTTGACTATGATTGACACAAACAAAGCAAGGAATTCCCACATCATGTCCCCTAGCCTCTATAATCAATCACCTCGTCAATGTACATGCCAAAGAGCTTGGGTGTTGGAGGACAGTCTTCCTTCACTTCCAAGGTGCTCACAGTCAACTTCAGGAATCTTCATGCTCCTTGACCATGCTTGTAATTGGCTCATACAAAGCAAGGACTCTCTATGTCATTTGTCTTGCTACTCCCATGTATTCCAATCTTCTTGCTAAGCTAGCCCTAAGGACAATGTCAAAAGCTCTTTGCAAGTCCACAAAACAGCACTCGATCCTAATACCTATAACCATATGAACATGGTTGCCACAAACACATTTCTTATATTGTTTTTTTATATTCATCAAATCTGGATGACAAATTGTGGAATACGTCTATCGTGTATGTAATGGATCCTAATACCTATAACCAAAGCATTAATTTTTTTCTATATTCATCAAATCTAGATGATGAATTGTGGGAAATAGGTACCGTGTATGTAAATTATCGGTCTATTAATTGTTCACTTAGATTTTCTATAGAACACTAAATCATTCTTAATGTGTGTTTTGTTGAGGCCCATGGGACTTGAAATATATCTATATGAAAATTAAATTTCAATAATTTTCATCTCAAATGAAACCCATTTCTTACATTTTAGGAAACTCATATGAAACCCCTCATTTTGAAATCCCTGCTAGCAACTATGCATGTAAAATCCCCTCCTCAATAATGGAAACACAGTGTAAGGACATGATCCAATGACCATTTTCTCACCCCTCAATAATGGCCCCCAATGTAAAAATCATAGTGACCTCTGACCAAGGTTGTCACGTCCAATAAGTACCGTCCACCAATACTAGTATGGTACTAATCGGACTAATAAATCTTGAACTTGCATTCGATCCTACATCCAATAAAAAAAGTTTGTATATAATTTGTGTAGTTCACAATCTTGGATTTAAAACATACATTAATAGACTTTATTTTAAAGTCAATACAAAAGAGAGTTGAAATTTGGAGCACAATGTAAAAATCATAGTGACATGTGACCAAGGTTCTCACGTCCGATAAGTACCTTCTGACACTAGTATGATACTAATCATACTAATAAATCTTGGACTTGCATCCGATGCTACATCCAATAAAAAAAAGTTTACATATAATTTGTGTAGTTCATAACCTTGGACTTAAATTTAGAGTTGTTTTAAAGTAAATGCAAACGAGAGTTGAAATTAGAGGAATAGAGAGGTTAAGGGAATAGAGAGAGCTTGAGGGAATAGGAAAGATAGAGAGATTAAGGAATAGAGATAGCTTGAGGGAGTAGAGAGCTTGAGATGGCAAGAGTGCTTGAGGGAGTAGAGAGTGTGTGAAGCTCAAATGAGCAAATACTAGAAAGGAGTAGAGAGAGTGTGAAGCTCAAGTGAGTAGATACTAGAAAGGATGAACAAGATGGAGGGAAAGAGATTGGAGAGAAAGATTCCAAATTTGAATGTGTAAATGATGAGAAAGAGAATGTGGTTGCATTGTGAGAGGGAGAGTTTTAGGATTTAGAGTTAAGAGAGACAAAGAGATAGAGAGAGAGAGAGATTCCAAATTGGAATATGTATAAAATGATGAGAGAGAGAAGGTGGTTGCATTGTGTATGTATCGAGAGAGAAAGAGAGAATGAGCCTGTTGCATTGAGTGGGAGAGAGAGAGTGACAGAGAGACACCGTCGTAGGTAGCAGGCTGTGGCATGCACCGAAGACGTGAGTAACAAGGACGCCTGTGGTTTCCATGGAGGAGTGTTTGTGGTGGTGTGGCAGAAGGTCCTGGGGGCCTATTGGTGGCCAAGGTGGCTGGTGGAAGATTGTTGGAGTTTGTGGTAGGGCTATGCTGTGTTGGGGATTGTATTGATGGCCAGCACAAGTGTTGGTTTGTTGGGGATTCTTCACATGATGATCCTTTTTGGGCTTGTCGAATGGTAAGGGATAAGCATTCAGAGTTGGGGTTATCACCAAGATGTGAAATTTGTGAAATGCTTTAATCTTGCTAGTAGCATTTGTTAGAATTTGCCGATTCTATGGGCAGCGCCAAATGTAATTTGTGTGGTGTGGACACTTCTTAAAGTATCAATGTAAGGTGTGTACACCTAGTGTCTTAGAAACTTAAAGTAGTGGCACTAGGCTCTAGAGTAAAATAAACCTAACTCTAGTTAGTTGGTGGAAGGCTGGTTAGGTCAACCCTTGACCTAAACATAAGTTGTACTTTCACTCTATCTTTCATTCTAGCAAGTACACTCCTCTTTTTTTTGCTTCAGCTCACTCTCTTGTTGTCATTGTCTCTCCTCTCTCTCTCCATAGCTGGCTGCCATTTTCCAACATTTGGTATCAAAGTAGCTCATACACGCGGATTCTGTTCAGCCCCCGTCAGTCGGTGCCATCCCGCCCAAGGTCCTACTACTGCCAGCTTGGTTCTCAGCTCGAGGAAGAGTTTTCAGCTGCTGTGAGGTGCTGCTGAAGTGGAGGACGAGCTATAGCTCAGCCGTCTCTTGTCTGCTCCAGATCTGTCCAGTTCAGCCATCAGCTCCAAATCTGTCCATTTGCTCCAGATCTGTCCAGCTTAGTCATCTGCTGCAAATCTGCTGTTTTCAGCAGGGGCACAGCCCTGCACGCACTCCAACACGCAGTCCAACACAACTTTGCACACAGCCCAAGGAGCTGCTGTTTTGGAAGACCTACTGCTGTTTTCAGCTCTGCCCGCCATTTTCTCAGCTTTGCCC
Organism: Lygodium microphyllum; assembly: GCF_053477565.2. Taxonomy (NCBI): domain Eukaryota; kingdom Viridiplantae; phylum Streptophyta; class Polypodiopsida; order Schizaeales; family Lygodiaceae; genus Lygodium; species Lygodium microphyllum. Next base: position 1,388,487 of record NC_141136.1, read on the forward strand.
GCCATTTTCTCAGTCCTGCCCGCCAATTTCTGCAAATCCTAAAAAGTGTAGAGACCCTAATTTTCAACTTTGGGGTTTTCTCAAAATTTCTGGAATTTCCAGTCTATTTCAACCATCTCTTCTCGAATCTCAGCTCGTGCTGCCCAAAAATTTGGGGCTTTTGCTAATTTTTGCTCCCGGAGCTCAAATTGACAACCAATTAGAAGAAATTCCTCAATTTCTTGGACATTCCCACCAAAAATTTGGGGCTTTTGCATGATTGGAGGCCCTTTGTGCAAATCGTTACCAAACTCATAGACATTGCGCAATTTCTTCCACATTGACTCAAGAAAATTTGGGGCTTTTCAGTTTTTTTGATCCGGCACGCATCTCGAGGCATATTTCAGCGACTATTCACTGTTGGCACGCATCCCGAGGCGACATTTTTGCAGATATTCCAATTGTAAGGTACAAATTTCTTCAATTTCTTTGAAATTTTAGAAAGAAATTTTGGGCTCTTGCCCGACACGCACTCCAAGGCAAGCAACAAGCAATACATCAGCATTTAATTGCTGTTACAGTCAGATTGGGCAGAGAATTTTGGAAAAATTCAGTAAATTTTGGTAAGAATCAGCATTAAGTTGCTGTATTTTGTACTTTGGTGGGCACACATTTCGAGGCGAGTGTGGTACAGCAATATAGTGCTGTAATTTACTAGCTGAGTGCTGATTTGGGTGGCATTGTGCACACTTTGGCATTTGTGTGAGAGTTTGGTACTTGTTTCTTAATCTCGTGGGGGATTTTGGTATTCTAAGGAGTATACTCTATACTTCAGCATTGAAGTATTTGACTACAGATTTTTGTCTATCATTGACAGCATGGCATGTCAAGGGAATAATGATCAGAGCAACACCCTTGGTGTCCTCAATCAGGAGGACAAACTTGATGGCTCAAACTACCCACTATGGAGTTTTATGGTCCATAACCTTCTTGTGGCGAAGGACATATGGGACTATGTTACAGGTGATTTGCAACGACCAAGAGGTCTTGCACCTCAGACACTTCAGCATACGCTCGAGGACAGGTTGCTAGTGCTGCTCGTGGTGGTATTGGTGCTACTACTGCTACTGCCCCTCCTCTCCCTCCTACCGAGGATCAGAGAAAATGGGACTCAAAAGATGCACAGGCACTTTCTTTGATTGCCTTGTCAGTGAAAAGGGCAATTATTCCACACATTCAGTCTTGTAAGACCTCCAAATCAGCATGGGATGTACTTGAGCATATGTTTGCAGCACGCAATAAGGCCAAGATATCCTATCTCCGCAAAGAGTTGGCCAATGTGACCATGGATGAAGGTGATAGCACGACAGAGCACCTTACACACATACAGGATTTGCGTGAGCAACTACTCAATGTTGATGAGGTCATTCACGATGTTGAATTGGTAAACATCACACTGAACTCTCCTCCAGAGTCATATCTAGCGGGGGGGGTGGAGCAACCCCTTACATTTGTGGAGTTGGAAGGCCTCTTGCTACAAGAGGAACAGACTCAGAAGAATGTGGCATTGCGTTCAGGTGATGTGCCTATGCTTTCCAAGTTCAAAAGCAAAGGAAAAAACAAGCAAAATGTAAAAAATCAGTAAAAGGGTGATGCTAGACAGCCATCAAATAATGTTGTCTAAGACACAAAAAAGACTAAAAAGAAGGGGAAATGCCATTACTAAAAGAAGCCCGGTCACTATATCAATGAATGTAGAAAGAGATTGGCCAAAGAGAAGAAAAAAAACTCCGGTTTGGCTATCCAAGAAACATCAGCTAGCAAATCTACTAATGATGATACTTCAAACAACTTTGTAGAGGAGAACTATGCATTTCTCACATGCAGTTATGATTCTTCAATGGCTGATTCAGCATTTAATGCTGCTGAAACGCAGAAAACATGGTATTTTGACAGTGGAGCGTCAAAGCACATCACTTCCAGGAAGTGTTTGTTTACCTCTTTGCAATCAACCCCTGTTGGGAAACGTGTTACATGTGCAAACAGCAACAATTATGATGTATGTGGCATTGGGACAGTCACTATCACTACTGCAGATGGTTGTGATTTCATGCTTCTAGATGTCTGTACCTAGCATTACAAAGAACTTGTTGTCTATCTGTGCTTTTAATAAGCATGGCTTTCAGGTTATCTTCGAGAATAACAAATTCATTGTTAGAGACAGAGAGATGGATTATGCACTTAGGCTGTCCCGCACCCTGTATAAGGGTCTATTTTTGTTGGGTACATATGACAAACAGTCTCATGATGCTTTAGCAGTCGCTCCTCTTTCGCGCTCTAGGCAAAATGTGCAGCTATGGCATACCCGCTATGGACACATGAGCTTTGGGAGTTTGATGACCCTTAAGAGGCATCATATGGTAGATGCATTGCCTCCAGTGGAGACTCCACCTCCTCATGCATGTGAGGGATGTATTTTGAGCAAGATGCATAGGTTTGCCTTCAAAAAGGATAGTGCAGTGCGTGTTGTCCGAAAAATGCAACTTATTCACTCTAATGTTTGTGGTCCCATGAGGACACGTACACTTGGAGACCATCAATACTTTGTTACATTTATTGATGACTACTCTCGGTATACAAGGGTGTATGGGCTGAAGGCGAAATCCGATGTGTTCATGCATTTCAAACATCTTGTTGTAAAGCTTGAAGCTGAAACTGCCTTAAAAGTGCATACACTTCACATAGATAGAGGGGGGGAATACATGTCTCGTACTTTCGAGACAAATTTGCTAGATCATGGCATTACGCATCAAGCCATTGTTAGAATGACTCCTCAACAAAATGGTGTTGCTGAAAGGAAGAATCGGACTCTTATGGAGATGACTCGTTGTATGCTAAAAAGCAAGGGGCTACCTCATAAATTTTGGCTAGAAGGCCTTCAATGTGCAAATCATGTGTTGAATTGTGCACCCACTAAGGCACTGAAGACAATCACATCGTTCGAAGCTTGGCATGGCAAGAAACCCAAAGTAGACTACTTTCGGCTGTTTGGTTACATAGCCTATGCACATGTTCAGAAAGAGCTTCGTGGGAAACTTGATAACAAGGCTGTAAAATGCATATTTATTGGCTACATTTCGGAGAGCAATGGCTACCGCTTGTATGACCCACGCATGAAGAAAATCTTTGTCAGTAGGGATGTCCTGTTTGCTGAAAATGCTGCATTTTCACATGATCAGTTTCAAATGCCAGCCACCCATGACATCGGTGATGTCTTTGAGGATCTTTTGCCACTTACTTTGGAGTCTGTACCTTCTGTAAATGGCAGGACAGACTTAATACAACAAGCTGTTGCTGCACCATATGCTCCCGAACAGCAGGGTATCAATGATGGTTTGCCACATGCAGTGAAAGAAGCAATACAACATGAAAGGGCTGTTGTAAATGCAGCCAAAACAGTCCCAAGATGGCTGTTACAAACTCTCTAGGACAGTAAAATGAATGCTGCTATACCTCAACGCACTAGAAGGGCTGCCAGAAATGCAACAAATGATGCAGGGGGGGCATATTTGATTGATTTTACGGAAGTAGATGATTGTGATGAGCATGTGTTTATGAGCTCACTATTGGATGATGATGAGCCTACTTCCTTGGACGAAGCTCAGCAAGATGTACATTGGATATAGGCCATGCAGGATGAGTTAGACTCTATTGCCACTAACTCTACATGGGATCTTGTGGATTACCACCTAGCAAGAAGGCCATTGGGACAAAATGGGTTTTTAAACTCAAACGCAAGGCTGATGGTACAATTGACAAGTACAAAGCACGGTTGGTAGCAAAAGGCTATGCACGGAAGAAGGGCATACATTATGAAGAAACTTTTGCTGTTTACCAATAAACGTGTCAAGATCTCAAGTGCCAATAAAAGTACTTGATTATCAAACCATCATGATCATGTGCTCTACCATTCTAGACTCTACCTATCGCATTGTAGCGGCATGATGCATATGTATGAACTTTGGCATTGTAGAGGCATGATGCATAGGTATGTCAAAACTCTAATGAGGTAGTCGGCATTGGAGAACAAGGGTCTTAGAAGAGTCCCCCTGTCTCCTTACAATTTTGTTCTAAACATTATCCGTCAACTCTTACACTAACTTTTTTAATGCAATGCTCATTTTTCTATCCTTCTAGAAACCTTTTCCAAAGCCACCTCTCTCAAGGTGGGCTCAGATCACAAAAGTCAGTGTCCTAAAGACTATTTTGTGGAAGAGTCTCACTAAATGGCATACTAGTGGCTCTAATTTCTGCAAAAGTGGACACTACAAATGTGTGCACAGATACAACTAGTTGTACTATAAGATCCTCCAAAGAGAGAAGAGAGTACAAATTAAACAGATCACAGTAGACTTGGATGGAATATACTGTAAACATCTATCAAGAAAGTGATAGCTGTCAAGGGCTGTAGTGATGACAGTAGACTGGAAACCTGTGTTTGCAGCAGAAAACAGCAGTGCAAAGCTCCAAGACAGCAGGCATCAGCACTGGAGCAGCCACAAAGGCAGCACAAACTGCATTTTGAGAATGCGCAGGTCTGGACAGATGCACCTGATGGCATGGCAGAAGTGTGTTGGATGGCTGGACCAATCACTGGTAGGGGGCTGCTACAAGACACAATTTTCAGCAACAAAGCATGGAACCTTGTCAGGGCAGCAGCTCAGTCGAAGACTGATGGGGCTGGCATGGAGAATTGGGCGCTAGGTTTGATGAAGGCATTCAGGCACAATGATGGCTGAAACGAGATCGTGTGGCTATCCACCGTTGGCCTCTTCTATAGAGTGTGGACTTTTTTCCAACCAAAACCAAAGTAAAAGAAATTAATATAATTTTATTTTGTGGCTGCTCCACAATCTAAGAATTAATTCAGGCCTAATATTTCTCCACATGGTGGCTGCATATGGCCCATTCACGCATTGAGGTCTCTTGCCATAATGATATTTGCAAGGCTAGAAAACTGCATGATATCTACGTAAAGCACATGCTCATGAGAGAGAGAGAGAGAGAGAGAGAGAGAGTGTGTGTGTGTGTGTGTGTGTGTGTGTTATATTAACGTCTACAAAAGCCCAAATCAGCCTATGGGACTAAAATGTTACATCTGAGAAGTCTGGGAATTTTCCATGTCCCAAGAAAGCTGTCATCTAATGCTATGACTAACTAAATGGAGAAAAAAGAACACACAGAACAATACATAGCTGAAGAGTACAAAATGATGTCTAAGCCACAAATACAATGTGGAACTGCTCAGGAGGTACTCATCCTAGGATGTCTCTTATGGGTCTATCTAGCATAGAGAGGCTCAAGCAGCGAGGTAGGGTCCCCACGGTGGCAATGTAGTATCCTTTGTATCTACAGATCATGCCTCTTGCGAGGGCGTGGGCAACGGGCTCTACACCTCTCTATGGGTATGTCTACAGTGGTCCCTCGTGGTGGGGGGTGTCAATCGGTGAGCACTCCAAAGTGGGGGGCAGTAGTTGATGCTTTATAGAACTCCCTAACTGCACACTAGTGTGTGGTTCTGTCTCTACTGTTGGGTATGTAATAGGTGATCTCTATGGCACCAGAGCACCAGTAAGAAAAGCCCAAGACATCTTTTATTAAATGCGGGAGTCCTTTCTATCAGTGCCCCCCCACTCAGCTATATCGGGAACGAGCACGAGAGAGTTGTCTTTGATTCTCCCCCAAGCCACATCTACGAAGTTGCTGGCTAGAACCCCCAAGTCCTGTCTCTCCTGCCAACCGTCCCCTTCACGTGAGTTATACTATTTTAAAACTCACTCACTTTCTACGCTCCCCTTCACCCCATTCGGGTGCCCAAAGCCCCCGAACGGTCATCTCTCGCACTTGTTCCCCAAATATTACACCATACATGTAACATTTCCTCCCCCTTAAGCATCGGTTTTGTCCTCGAAAGACGATACTTGGAAGGTCCAACTGTAAAATGGGAAACCTTTTCCCTAAGGTACTTACTCACTCCCATATTGAGCTTTCTTCTTAACAATCTTTCCATTTCACCAGATATTCTTGATAAATAGTATTCCTCTTTCGTGTGCTACGAACACTTAAAATTCTTTCTGGTTCATGTGGAATAGATTGGTCACCTATTAGCTCCTCAATGTTATCATTTAAGATTAAATTATCCATATCACCCAGCTTCTTTCTTAACTTGCTTACATGGAAAATTGGATGTGTTTTACTACCAGTAGGTAGTTGGAGCTTGCAAGCATGTTTTCCCACCCTCTTAAGTATTGTGAATGGACCGCGATACCTAGGTGAAAGCTTTGGACATCTTCCCGTTTTCATGGTTTTAGTTTGTTAAAGCACCTTAAGATAGACCAATTCCCCTTCTTCAAAGGCGATGTCTCTTCGGTAAGGATCTACATAAGCTCTAGCTCGATTTTGAGCTTTCTTAATATTTTCTTCAGCAAATTTTAACATACTATTCATATCCTCCAAAAAATCCTTTACTGCCTGA